>NC_141307.1:5612631-6212631 GCF_037954325.1 Fistularia commersonii
AAGGCGCGTCGATAAACAGCCGCTAAACTGCATTTTGACATTTTGACTTTCGCCGTGGGCCCCGGGGGCGGCGGGGGGCGCGGGGAGGCCAAGCCGTCACAGTTCAAACACACATAACAAGCAGCAGCACATACTTTGTGCGAGGAATGTGACACAGATGTGCTGTGTCATTAGATTGTCACGTCGTGATTTAAGGCGGCATATTGAAGAGATTTAGCGAGACACCGGCATCAGCAGATTTCCTCCGTGGACGACGGAGTCACCGCCGGGCTCCTCCGTTCTCACGTGTTATCGACCGGGCGCCTCATATTCCTACCGTATGCGTTCTTTTGTTCCACGCCACATGTTTATTTAGGATGATAAACAACGAAAACCCGGCGTGAACGAGGCTCCCAGAGATGAATAGTGATGAGGTCAGGGTAAATATTAGTCGTGAGCTGGGGATGATAAATGCGGGGGAATACACACACACACACACATACATACATACACACACACGCGGGAGCGCACAGGCTATCTGGGCTGTAGCCGGGATTAGCACGCAGACCAGAGAGGCTTGGAAATGGCGACAAAAAGGTGTCGCCAATGTCAGGGAACCTTCCATCAGCCAGGTAACAGTGTTTTTAATCAGTTTCCTTCTTTTTTTTTTTTTTTTTAAAAAAAAAAGAAGGTCTCCTATTGGCTGTGAATGCGTGCACGCTGCAGGAATGCACATCTCGATTAGATTTTATTTCTTCCTCCTCCCCGAAACAAAGGGCGGCTTCTGCTGAATCCACGATCTTTCTCTTTTACCAGTTATGAAAACACGTGCGCGCTTTGTCACCGGGAAATAACGAGGTTTGCATCAAGCGCCTTCACAAAACAAATAGTGTCTTGAAGCAGAGGGGTGATTTCTTCTTTTTTTCATACCTGGCAACCTTCTTACAAGCTCTTAACATTAATAATGTATAAAAAGAAAAGCTCTAATAGCACCGAGCTTTCACGGATAAGGCCGCTGATCGTCTGTATTTTTGTTATTGTCTGCAGATCTCACGTAAAGTCCAAAACCAACAACCTGGGACCATCCCTTTCCAACTTCCCTGCCCTGTCTGTGGCACCCGGCCTCATAAGAGCACTTAGAGATAAACTGTATCCGAGTTTATTCTCCGAAGATCCCCGACACTCCTGCTGCAAGACGAGCTTTATTACCTTATCAACTTTTCAGAACAAAAGGGTAAAATCGCTGACTTGAATTCCTTAAAAACGCCACCGTGTCCTCATTCCCGAGGGAATCGAGCCGCAAACGCGTTCTGCGTCCCACCAGATGAATATCGAGATATCGGTGATGTCACCCACGTGGCCCCGCCTCTTTAGAAAAAAGAAACTCAGCACGAACTTTTCTGCAGCAAAGTCAAACTTTAGTCCGTGGCAGGAAAAGGAGAAGCGCATTTTTAGCCCGTGTGTAAACGGTTTCCCCGCTCGGGGGTGAGCGGTGCATGACGGGAAGGATTCTAGCGGGTATCCGATGAGGAAATCAGACCCGCGTCGACCCCAAAGAGGATTTACATTTACGCGCGGATCGTTTGCGCCTCGGCGTTGAATCGGGTTTTAACGCCGCCTCGTTGCAAAGCCTCGACAGGCCGCCGTTGTTCGCCCGAGTCGGAACGGCAGCGTCGGTTTCAAACGTGCGAAAGATCGGCTCCGGGTCGAGCCCGAGGTCGATTTTACGCAAAGCGATCCTCTCTAGACGGCGAGGAATGCGCTTTATTAAATAAGCACTGGCATCGCATCCTCGACGGGCCTGATACCTTTAGCCCGGGTATCGGTGTCGGAGCCGGGCCCGGAGCAGCTGGACGGCTTCATCCCACCGGGCCTCCGCTGATCCGCCGGTGATTTCACAGCGGGAGAATTAGAGCCTTCTGCGGGGGGAATCCGGCCACTTTGATCGATTTCAAATAAAAAAAAAATAAAAACAATGGCTCCGGTTGATGCAGAGGGGATGTGACATTGAAAACTGCCCTTGTTGGGCTTGGTGTTCCACAGGATTGTTTTTGGACGCAGATAACACCGGCTCTTATATTGCCCGTTATTAAAACCGTCGGCTCCGGCTTATAAAGCCGTTCTAAAGTACGCCCGGGAAGAGATCCATGACAGGACATGATAGTGTGCGAAGTGCAGCGGGGAGACGCGTGCGATGAAAGGATATTAAAGAGTGGAGTGCAGGTTTGCTGTTCTTGAAGCTGAAAGGTTACAGCCGGGCCAGGAGCTGCAGCACCTGGTTAACTGGCCTCCCATCCCCATCTTTTTATTTAAAACAGTGGTGATGGGATAATCCTCCCACTTCGACACCAGAAAGATGTCTCTATCCTCTGGTGCTTATCACACACACACACACACACACACATGCACACACACGAGCACATACATGCAGGGACATCTAAGGCTCAGCCAGTGCGTTTGAGGCAGCAATCTCCTAGGAGCAGCTGTAGCCTACAGCCTATATGGAGATGGAGGGGGACCCAGTCACCCTGACCTCGTCACCCGACACACACTGCACAGCTCCGGCGGAACAAGAGGCGGAGGCTGGGGGAGGGCGGCGGCTCGCTGGAGCCGCTTCAAACACTTCACTGCAGAGACTTAAGAGAGCATTATCTGATCTAGGTGTCTGCACGCAGAGATGGAGAAACGGCGCCGTCCGCCGCCGACCGGGAGGCGGGGACCAAAATAGATGGCTGTTCGGCACGTTTGCGGAGCGAGGCGAAGCGAGGCTCCTTCAAATGCAAAGCCCTCACACCCCACTGCTGTGACATTTGAAAAAGTTTGGTTTGGCACATCCAAATGTAATAACTGCTACTGCTGATGGTGCTGATCGTGCAAATTAAAAACCCACACCGAGTCCGACAATAATAACTGGAATAATAATAATAATAATAATGATCCAGGGAATTTTCATAATTCTCTTCATATTTTCTCCACTGGCAAATTGGTGGATTGGCTGAGAAAAAAAATAAATTGAAAGTGAAGAGAAATTCTTGCAGGCCAAGACGGCGTCCTTAAATGTCCACGCGCCGTATGATAATGGACTCACCGCGACGGAAAGGTCAACAGACTGGAGGATAATCGCGTCCGATGAGCCGGGAGGAGAGCGTTTTCAGACGTCTGCCTCTGAAACGCGATTCGGAGTCGCCGTTTCAGGCGGGTCGTCAGAAAGCCGACGGCCAATGACGAGAGTCCGCTCGCGTCCCAAAATAACAGAATTCTACAAAAGCTCGACACGACATTCGGGCTCATGATCGCCAAGTAAAATTGATATTTAAATTGAAAACTATTTTTCTCTTCAGGTACTGAGCGCGCATTTATATCTATCACCTTTTTTAACCATTTATTTACAGCACACAGGTCAAACTCCATCCTGCACTCTGCAGCTATTTGCACCCTCCAAACCAAGAGGCCGGATGGATGAAGCGCCTTCGCCCGCAGCGTCCCAACCGGTGTGTGTCGCTAGGCGGGGCCCAGGTGAGCAGCAGGTGTTGCCACCCTGTACCTGAACGCATCTCCGAGCAGTTTGTACCACAGCAGAGCGGTGACTGCTGATTAGAAAAGGCTCTGCAGTAGGGATACTCATTAATCACTCGCTACTGATAATCTCATTTAGAGCCGCCAAATTACCTCGGGCTAGCGCGTGCGCGCGTGTGCTTGTATGCCTGTGCATGTGTGTGTGCAAATGTGTGCATGTGTGTGTAAACATTCATCCCTAATTATGACCCATTACATGCAGGCAACCTCTCAGATTCTCTCGTCTCTCATATTCACCACATGCGGAAAAAAAAAATAAAAAAAATGCACATGCACGCGGACGCGCATTGTTATTGATGTACAGATAACAGCGCGTCTCCGCAGCGGAGGAGGGCGCAGGAGGTTTAATGACTGTATAATTACTGAAACAAACGGGTTTGTGGCCGCAGAGCCTCAGAGAAGTTGGTATCTGCTGCCACCTAGCGGCCAAACGGGGAACTGAGGACATCACTTGTCGTTCCAGTAAGTGTCCAGCAGGGGGCGCTGTTGGGAACCAAGGTGACAGCAGGGCCGGAAACATGAACTCCATCCATTCTGCCATCCTTTCCTCCATCCATCCATCCATCCATCATCTGCCGCTTATCCTGCACTCAGGGGTCGGGGGGGATGCTGGATCCTGTCCCAGCTGTCATCGAGCAAGAGGCTCGGCCCGCCTCATCAATAATTTATCGATACTCCATTGACGCTGGGCCGACCCCTCTGTTGCACATCTTTGCACTGCTTTGCACAACTTCGCCTTTTTGCACAACCAACCGCGATCGCCCTGATTTTACTTTACTTTTCGCTTTGTTGAATGCCTGTTCCATGCTGTCAATTGAGCACCGTTAACCAAAGAAAGTTGTTAAATTACTTGCCGAATAAAGCAATTCTGATATACAACCGTTCACTCACTCGTGCGGGGCGATTTTCTCAATTTTTTCCGATGAACCTGCTGCATGCGTTTGGACTGTGGGAGGAAATCCACGCAGAAACGGGGGAGCACGCGTAAACTCCTCGCAGAAACTCGAATTTGTCCCGTGAGAAGATTTCGGCATGTTTGAATATTACATGAACTAGTTTTGTCAACTTTGGTGGAATACACCGATGAAGTTAGGAATCTGATTTAATATCTAGCAGATATCTGTTTAGCAGCTGAGTGACTTTCTTGGTAAGATTACAACGGCTTATTCCACTGGAAAGAAAGGAATTTTATAAAAGCCGAATACATTCAGAGTCGTAAATACTCCAATTTTTTGGGATTTTATTTCAATTTCAAATTATTATTGATCATACAAATGCGCCGACCGACATTGTTTTTTTAAAATAATTAAACAAAAGGAAAAAATGCATTTCTAAGTTCAATATTAACAATACTTGTTAAAATATTCAAAGAAAATAGTTTGGCGGGCCGGTTAAAAAAGCAAAACGGGCCGTAAAATGCCCAGGAATCGAAGCGAAACCTTCATATTGCGAGTTTGAAGTGCTGACCGCTTCGCCACCTTATAGTATTTCATGACTTCCTTGATTTCGAGGCACTGGTTTTCCTGATATCTGCTCGTACATTTCACAAATACTAGATGTTTCGGAGAGAAGGTCAGAGAGGCCGGACCGAGATGGAGGGACGGAGAATATATTGGTAAAACAGCGACGTGCAGTCAGGGGAGGCAGGAGAGGCCGTGCCTCACTTGCCGATCTTGGAAAGAAAAATAAATGTCAAATGAAAAAACAATGAAATGGTTATATTTATCAGGGATTTGCACCGTGAAGGAATTGTTCATTTAACTTCACTTTTAGATGATTTTATTGAAAATGGCCGGATTGTCATATTCACTGTTCAAATACCGAGAAGAGTCGTGCAGTGAGGCTGTGGACTGTTGAGCCTCAACCTTGACTGTGCAATAGTTGCTAACTGCTGGCACGCTCCGCACTAAGACCGTATTGCTGTCTCTGTATGTCGCTATTAAAATGTTTACACTTTTGCGAGACGAACTACATTTCCAATTTGTCAAATGTGTGTTTATTACTAGTTTCTCGTGCTGAGCGATCATAAAACGGCCGCCAAGAGCCACAAAGCGAGGGATTGATCTTGCAAAGACTCCTCGGCTGCAGAATCCGGTGATTACATATCCAAACTTGGACAATTTTGGAAATGAATTTATAAGTTTACATGTGTGTTATATAGTTTGCATGTGTGGAAAAATCTGATATGAGGGTTTAAACATTACCCATTAACTGTTGCCAATGAAATGGTCTATAATTAAATAAACAAGATCTATAGACTCGATGAAAGAGGAAGTGAAGTTAGTTGTTGTGAGAGAAGAACGTGCAAAGGAGAGGCTCGGATGAAGGAAGTTGATTTGCTGTGGCGTTCCCTGACGGGAAAAGCTGAAAGGAAAAGAGGTTTCTATTCTGTTGATATTTAAATGGCATTGCTTTTTAGTTGGTGCAACTAAAATCTGTCACCTTCTGGATGGATGCGGTTGACCGTTTACCGTAATATAACTTTACATTGATTCGTGACGTGACACGGTTATTAGACTTTTTTCACATCCGCTTTGAAAATTGCACCCAGCTGGAAGTGTGACTCGATATTCATTTTTATTTTGCAACGTCTCTGCACCATCGACGTGGATTTGATGTATTGCGAGTGGACTATGACTACATCTAGGTTGTTTTTTTTTGGGGGGAATTTCATATCCAAGCACAAGGGGGCAGTCACGTCCCACCGGGGGGGGCTGCATGCCAGGGAGGGATTCAGAGGAAGACTGCTTGTTTTTCCAAGAAGGTTTCAACAGATGGCGGAATGATTGGACTTCTTAATTAAGGTTATTCAAGCCTGACCTGCAAACCGAGCGTGTGTGTGTGTGTGTTCCTGGAGAGGAGGCAGAGAGCCGGTCTCTGCAAATACAGAAAAAAAAGAGATGAAAAAGAAAAGGGGAAAGTAAACATGGAAGCTTGGGATGCAGAGACGCAGCGGGGGTGACGGTGACAGCTTTGTCTTCAAACCGGGACCCATGTGTGTGTGTGTCAAGTGGGTGAATGCATCACAATGTGACGTCACATTTCAAATATTTGCCTTATTTCCTGAAGGAATATATTCCAGGAGACACAAGCACACGAGGTTCGGGATGTATTTACAATCCCGGCTGTCTGGTTGGCGAAACATGCCTGTGTTTCCCTTCCCGTGTGACGTCCCGTGTTGCTCCTGGCCCGCGCCGACCTCGACGTAAGTATCCCGTGGCGCCTAGCCTCGCACCTGTCCCTCTTCCTTCAAAATTAATTAGCTTAATGAGAAGAAAAACATAGACAATCCTCCTTTCTTGATTCAATCCTTGAAGAAATGTGACCGGAGGATGATCTAATTTCTGCTCCGCAAACAGCACCATGTACACACGGAGGCACAAAAGCAGCCTTGATTGGAACAGGCCCACCTCTGTGTGTGTGTGTGTGTGTTTCTGCATAATGGAGTGACAAATTGGCCATTTTGTTCGAATAATAAGATATCGCGATGATTCTCCACGCACGTCTGATTGATCGCCATGCCAACATTGGCCTGGCAGCGGCGCAGCTTTCCCCTTGGTTGGCTGAAAATCACATGCGACGTGATTCTATTTAGCGGGGTTAGCCGAGTGTTTGACAGGAACACTTACAAACGGGGGGCGGGGGGATAGAAATGTTAACTTTTATCCCCGAAAGTGTCGGAAGCCCTGCCGGATTTGAAAAATTTGTCTGAGACTCACGCGGAGCATTTCTGAGCACGCAGCACGAGCGCATCGAGGACGACGCGGCGGGGGTTCTCCTTCAAGCGGCGGAGGTGAAAACACCTGCGGGGACGGCGCTGATTGGAGTGGGCGCGCAAACGCGCCGCGTTTTCACCCGCGCTTTCTTTATCAGCGTCGGTTTAACCGTTAAAGGCGCAGTATGAAAGTTTGATTACCAGGTCGTGTCAGATCATCAGAATAATCAACAACTCGTTCAAGTAAACAACGTTTAGGAAGACAAATAGAGACGAGAAGGTTAGATGGAGGCGGATGATCGGCTGTGGCGACCCCAGAGGGGATCCGGTAAGAGAAAGCGAACATCGAATGTTGAAGCGAGCGGCGACGCCTTCTTTTCCTCCAGCTGCTCGTTGGAATTTTGGCAACCAAGAGGGAAGCAGAATCACGTGTGACTCAAAACGGCTCATTTGACGATCGGCTAATTCCTGTCATGTTTTAAAAATATTTAGGGCGCCATGCGGTTATTATTATTTTTATTTTATTTTTTTAAATAATCATATTATTACAATTATATATTTACTTAATTTAAACTAATCACGTATAAAACATAAATTATTATTTTTATTATTGTTAGCAGGGTAGTAGTAGTAGTATTAATAATACTACTAATAAATATAAATAATTATGATAAGTAGTCCCACAAAAAAAAAAAAAAAAAACGGAGCCATATGTCTAATAAGGGGATGAATTTGGCAAAAAATGATATTCTTTGTCAAAAAATAGCTTATTTCAAGGAGGTGACAAATGTAAAAAATGTAAAATAACCCTTCCATGATTGTTTGCGGAAAAAATTGGGAATCTTTTTCCAAAAAAGAAACGTATAAAAACATGAAAAAAACGGGAAAATGAATGTCTTCTCTCTAAATCCCCGGCCTGGATCGACAAATACAGCGGCTCCTTCAGGTGACGTTCTCCCGCCGGCGAGGGCGTACCTCGCGGCCGTCCGAACCCCCTCCTCGTCCCCGGGCCTCTCCTCATTCGGGCCGGATGACTCCGGCGCCCTTGTGTTCACAAGGAATAAATTGCCCCGCGTTGCATTGTGGTCCAGGGCGACCTTGATTATATACTCGCCGCGGGGTAAGTCATCATCGCTGGCGGGAGATGACCGCGGCGGGAGACACCCGGGGGGGTTCGGAGCGGCTCCCTCCTCTCCCTCCTCCATCCCTTGGTTTTCACTTCTCCGCCAGATTCCTTTCGTCTGGCGCCCCCTCCTCCTCCTCCTCCCATTGGTTTCTCTCCCCAGACAGAGCGGAGACAGAGCCCCACCCCCACGCTCCAGATCAATGGCGACGATAGGCAGGAAAGGAAATTACAAGGATGCGCTCACCGCCGGCAGGACTTCTTATCCCCCCCCCCCCGAAAAAAGGCGAAGCCTCTCGTCCGGGCCTCTCATCTTGATTTCCAGCGCTCTGATAAGTTCCACCGACGCGAACTTGAAAGCAGCCGGCGACGCCCCCCCCCCGCCCCCCCTTCCCGCTTTGCAGGGAACATTATCCACTTTACAAAGAAGAGAAATAAATAAAGCGCGCCGTCGGCTCGCTGCTGAGCTCGGAGTCACCGGCCAGCTTTTGTTAAATGCAGAAGCAAACATACTGTTTTGTCTGTGCCCTTGTGCGACCTCTGGACAAATCCCTGTGTGTGTGTTTGTGTGTGTGTGTGTGTGTGTGTGTGTGTGTTGGGTAGGGCCGGGTGAGTGACAGAAAAGAGCATCTGTCAGAGACACACACCAGCAGAAAGCTCATCCATTATTCACTAAATCGAGGTCTGATCCGGGCGGGAGGAGTGTGCAAACACTGGGGCGCAGCGTGTCGATGTCAGCGCACGATCGCGGGCTCTTCGGGATCCGTGTCGAGACCGAGGAGCGAAAACCAATAGGAAGGCTTCATTTCTACGGCGCACGGGTGAGTGAATGTAATATTTAAACGGCTACTATTGACTTGAAATAACCGCGTCTGTAACACAAGTTCGGATTCGGTTCCAACGCGCTTCTCCCGCACTCAAGGCCTATCCCAGCTCTCATTGGTCGAAAAGCGGGTTCACCCTGGACCAATCACAGGGCCTCTCTAATTACCAGACACACACACACACACACCTCCGTTCACTCCGTCATTCATTTCACTCAGAAATTTTCACCGGTCATTCAGAGCGCTTGAAACTCGGCGCAGAAGTAAAAGCTCAGTGTGTTTTGTTATTTTATCCTGGTTTCATTTTGGAAAGCAGACGCACCGAGAGCTAAGCTATCACCGATTTATCAAGGACGACGATGGCGATTGGATTTGAAACAGAAATTCAAAGCGATTTTTTTTGGCTTGTACCTGTTCTTTGTGCAAACTAATTCACGAAACGCTCAGATAGGGTCCCGCTTACGTTGTCGCCGTGACCTTTGACCCCATTTTGCCTACCCTCATTGTTTTGTAATTCAGTTCAAAGAGACGACCTTTTTGAGAAAGTAATGCACGGCGTCGGTTTTTACGGAACAAACAAAAACAACCTCGGGATCCTAAAAGCGCAATTCATCGATAATAATTGAATGTATTGCGATCGTACTTTTACCCTGAACTGAGCCTGAAAAAACAGTCTATAATAATATGATGTCATTATATGTGAGATCATTCATTTCATTGATTGATTAAAGTTGCAGATACTTGAGATCCCTGGGGGAATGGCGAGACACGAAGAATCCTCATTTTCCTCACATCATTGTTTTGAAATATTAGATTTATTATCTGTTTTTTTTTTGTTTTTTTTCCACGAATAATTGCAGATGCCGTTACTGGTAAGCAGATTACAAAGAAATCAATCATATCGGAACATAAATCTATGGTATCCAATGAAGGGAGGAAGCCTGTATGCATTTGTGTGTGTGTGTGTGTGTCCGTCCGTGAAGAAGAGCGCATTGACTCCGGTTGGGCTGATGGAATTAAAATTAGATTTTAAGATACTGATTATTAACTGATTAGCTGTCATTAAGGAGGCGGGCTCTCGGGGTGCTGCCCTTGTGTTTCAAATAATTGTGTTTTCTTGGTGTGTGTGTGTGTGTGTGTGTGTGTGTGTGTGTGTGTGAGGGGGAGGATTCCTGCCACAGGTAATGCAATCATCTCTTCCTCTAGGGTTCCGTAATCAATTCTGGCCGGTCCATTATTCCAGACGTACGTAAGACGTGTCAGGAAGCGGAAGCCTGTTTCAATCTGGGATGAGTGGAAACGCAGAGCAGATTAGAATTCAAAAAAATAAATCAAGAAATTGTTTCTTATGTTATTACAAGCTAAGCTGGGGGGTGGAGGGGGAGGAACTAAGCCCATAATTGAATTTGATGGTACATCTGCCGTGAATGTACGGACGATTGGCTCGTCTCCACAGACACATTTATAATATTAATTCAAAATAAGAAATAATTAATTAAAAAAAAATATATCTCTCTCCCTATGTATATATATATATATATATATATATATATTTAAATGCATGTGTGTGTGTGTGTATATATATATATATAAATCAAGCTGTTTCACAATGTGATGGATTACAGAATACAGGGTCGCAATCTAATTTGACACATGTATTACGTGAAGGTCATTATGAGCCGCTTTTGTGACACACACACACACACACACACACACACACACACACACACACACACACACACTGTACAGGGTGGGTGGTACAGAGCAGTTGTGGTTGTTTTTTGAAAATAAAATTATACTGAAAGTAGTCAATTGGGCCGTTCATAGCGATGAAATAAATATTGAAATTATTTTACAAATGTTTATTTTAATATAAATAAATAAAGACTATATCCCGCATCTTTTATCGTTTTTTAATTTCCTCTTTTTTCGTGGGATCACGAAGCAACCTCCCCTTTTTTTTTCTTCAAAAGAATGAGACGGCATGGGGACATGAGAAATGCTGTTCCTACCGACCGATCAATCAGTTAATCAATCAATAAAAGTCAATTTCTAGCTGTCCAGGCAGCGAAGGACACCGCGACCGTTTATTTCTGAATGTCAGCAGTATCAGTCATTCCGCTCCGCGCTGTTTGAGAAAACGTGCACCCTGCAACCGACACAGGGCCTCATGAAGAGTCATGGTAGCGTCCGCTGTGGAACCCTGAGGAACCCACGCAGAAAGACCCACTGGCAGGCGGAAGCGCTAACCGCTAACCTGTTTGCCATCATTTCTTTGCTGGTCTGATTTCTTCCTGGCATTTGCAGGACTTGTGACGGATATCAGAAACATCCCGTTGGATTCAATTCAGAAAAATTAGGGTAAAAGGATCAAATAATGTGGACATGGAGGAGTTTGGGGGAAAAAAAAAACAAAAAACACGGTGTCCTGTTCCCTTTCCACGCACAGTTGCTTTCATTGCCGCTCAGCAGACACAGAGAGTCTATATAAGCCAGCCGTGGGCAATTATTCTGGTTTATTTAATTTTTATGCACGGGCTGACTAGGTATCATGTAAAGTGAATAAAATGAAAATTGTAAGTTAAATACTTACATTTTTTTGGACATTTTATTTCAACTTTAAAGTCATTAATGATCACGTAAATGTACTGACATTATTTTGTACGAAATCATCCATACAAACTTAAATAACAAGACAAAATGAGGGGTTTCTTGTAATTTAAATATTTCCATTTTTGTGGTATTGTAGTTCAACTTTAAAGTCATTAATGATCACGTAAATGTACCGATATTATTTTGTACGTAATCATCCATACAAACTTAAATAACAAGACAAAATAAGGAGTTTCTTGTAATTCAAATATTTCCATTATTTGGGCATTTTATTTCATTTTTAAAGTCATTAATGATCACGTAAATGAACTGATATTATTTTGTACGTAATCATCCATACAAACTTAAATAACAGGACAAAATAAGGAGTTTCTTCAATATTGATTGAAAATATTCAAAGAAAATAGTCTGGCGGGCTGGATAAAAAAAAAAAAAAAAAAAAAAAAAGCAAAACGGGCCGCGGGCCGTAAAATGCCCAGGTCTGATCTGAGCCGTCTATTTTCGTCTATCTATCTATCTGTGTTCATCCTTTTCAGTGCTTCATATGGGTTTCCCGGGAACTGGTTTCTCCGTGGCAACCGCATCCGGCGGAGCTGCACGTGTGGGTGGAGAAGCCCAGCCCGAAGAGCTACGGCGGTTGGATTCCGTGTTTTTTCAATGGCGGACGTTCAGGAAAGGGTTCCCGCTTGGCTCAGCAGAACAACGTCGGAGGGGGAGGAGGAGGAGGAGCGGATCCATCTGTTTGGAAGGGATGGTTGTGAGGGAGGTCAGCGGCGGGAAGATGGGAAGGAGGGGGGCGATCGAGATAGATGGCAACAGGGAGGAAAAGAGAGAGAGAGACGTGGGCACTTTGCCGCGGTTCAGTGAGTATCGATCAGGTGTCGAGGGCTGGAAGACGGATTGTGAAGTACCACCTCCCCCCGCCTACTCCTTCCCCCGTGTCTCGTCTCTGCCTCCCCCTTTCATTCAGCTCTCTCTCACACACACACACACGCGCACACACACACACACACACACACACACACACACACACACACACAGACACGCGCGCGCGCTGATGAAACTCTAGCCACTGATGAGGAGTATCTTCGGTTCAGACAAAGAGAGAAAAACTGAACGGAGCAATGTGCAAGTTAAGGGTTGTCATGACAACGCTGAGCAGCAATAGGTCAAGGCCAGTTGCTGTGTCGTCTCCTGCGGACGACGCCGCCCCGACGTGAACTCTTTGTGGATTTTTTTATTTATCCTTTGATTGATTGATCGATCAAGGCTAACTTTCAGCCCGGCTAACTCGCTAACGTCGGTATGATTTTCCCCCGGCGAATCCCTGGCGGATTATCCCTTCGCTGATTTCTGCGTCGCCCTCAGCAGGTGTTTCCGACAATTTGCAGCCAATTTCGCACAGCTGCATCCTTTCGGTCTCGTTTGTCGGCTAATTTCTTGCATATCTTCCGTAAATTTCTCGCCAAATTGCGTCCGGCGGCCTCATGCATTATTGATTATATTGTCCGAGGGGAGGCCCGCGGCCCGTGTTCATAATATTCTGACACTTAAAGAACAAGACTAATGACTCATCTCACACACCAACTCCTCCCCCACGGACCGCTGACCCCGGACACGGGGCTGAGCAGAACCTCGGTCGTGCCCCGGCTATCGACCGGCCGCCGCTCGCTCAGACGCAAAGCATCCCGCCGGAGCCGGAGTGACATCATCGAGTCACAATGCGAAACAAAAACGGGAAAAAAAAAAAAAAAGTGAAATGACAGAAATGTCTTCCCGCAGCCAGCCACTACCCAAGAAGGGAAAACCCGCCTGAGAAAAATGTGCATGTGAACCGCGTACAGTACACGATCACTCGATCATTTATCCCAGTATGTGCACACGGATACAAACACACAAAATAGAAACGCAATTACAAGGGAACTCTCCACAGACATTTTTTGTTCGTATGAAAAGCGAACCAGGATCCTCTCAGCCCGGGCGCATTAAACCCCTCGCCTTCCTGCGTCTTTTGCAGTATATTGCAAATTTTTTGTTTTTACAGATATCGTATCGATATTCCAGCTCAGTGCAGCCTCAGGGCGGCGCGGGTAATACTTTTGCCAAAACCAAACATACGAATCAAATAAACAGTGACAATGATGAAATGACAGGAGGCAGAGCTGGAGGTCGCTGGATTAAGGATCAGGATTAAGTAACTCAGAAGGACGGCGCATGTTAGATGTTTTGGAGAAAAGCTAAGAGAAGCCAGACTGAGACGGTTGGGTCATGTACAGAGGAGGGATCACGGATATACTGGTAGACGGGTGCTGGAATTGAAGCTCTAGACCAGGGGTCGGCAACCCGTAACACCCAAAGAGCCATTTGGACCCGGTTTCCTCGGAAAAGAAAACACTGGGAGCTGCAATTACTTTTTGACGTCTAAAATAAAGGTACCACTGTATATATTGCTTTTTATTACCTTTACACTTTGTATAAACAAGTGTGTAATGTGTTGCTTCTGAAATTCACAAAGTATCACAGAGAAAATTAAATTTTATTTATGTAATGAACTCGTTTTGAGGTTTGGGCTTTCAAAGCGTGTAGCGAAGCCTTGACCTGAGTTTTAAAAATAAATCGGGAAAAAAAAATCACTGTGTCAGCAAACAATTAAAAATAAATATTTGCAAAATATCTTCACAAATATTTATTTTACCTGGTTTATGGGACCTCTGCTCCTGAACTTCCACGCACAGCATCTGCAAATTGGGACTTTACCGGCTGGCGGGTATACCGGCTTCTGCGAGTGTGACGTTATTTTGAGCGGCTAAAAATAATAAATGTAATTTTATTCAATATTTCAAGATCACGATAATCTTCCAACTTAGAACTAAAAGTTAAAAAAAAGGAATTAACACAAATGAAATACACTTCAATGAAATATTTATCATTTATTTTCCCAAGCCACCCGGAGCCGCGGGTTGCCAACCCCTGCTCTAGAGAAAGACCAAAAAGAAGATTTTTGCCGGATTCTTTGGGACTGCGCGGAAACAGATCGTCCAACTGGTTCCTAATCGTAAGGCAGCTCCGGTCAGCTGACCTGGTAACTCAGTAGCTTCATCTCCTGTCCCTGCTACAGGAGAGCGATGCTTCAATTCCAGCGAGACGAGACAACTGAAATCTGTTTCCTGACTGTTGAGACGTCAGGAAAGCTGAAAGCACACGGCCAGCTCTTTTTCAGGTGTATTTATAGGCGCTGTTGTTCTTCGTAAGACATACTAAGTGTTGAAGGGGGAAAAAAAAAGAAAGGTTACACTGGCTGAGTCAGAGCAGCGAGTAGGAACCCGGACCCCGTCACCCAGCTAATTAAACCGCTGAGCTTCCCAGTGGGTGGAGGGGAGATCTGGTTCATGTATATATACAAAAAATGGGAGTACAAATAGAGAGGAAAACAAGCGGCGCCGTGAGAAATATAAAAATCGTGGGGAAACTATTTCGATGAAACATGGCGGTTCGCCTCTCCGCCTCGCAGCGAGAAAGAGGGAGGCCTTTCTCCTCCCTCGAGGTTTCACCGCAGACCTTACCTTGTCCAGTTATTGATAATATAAATTTTCCGGTTCCACGTTGAGAAAACACGTCCCACTTAGAGACACGGCGAGTGTTTGCATTTTAAATAAATGATGTTCAGCGTTGCAGCGCGCAGCGTGATGTATCGTACTGCAGTACATCCAAGTAAAAATCCCCTCTGCCAGGTCTTTGCCAATATTTAGACGTAATTAATACACAGGGCCGTATTTCATGTATAATGCAGAGTTTATAACTCACTTGTAACCTTTACAAGTTCTGCAAAGTCAGAATATGGGATGCGGAGGTTGATTTGCGTGCACGCTCAAACGCGCATGCACGCGGGCACACACACGCGCACGCGTAAGAAGGTAATCAGCAAACCGGAGGGCTGAAACTAAGTAAATGTTGCATCCTGCAGAATAATCGCAGCGGGAAGGCCGGCTCGGTTCCAGACGGCACGCAGAGACGGGTGGATACGACTGAAACGGCAGAGGAGAAACGCGTGAGCGCCGCCGAGGGAGGGAGGGAGGGAGGGAGGGAGGGGGGGCAGGACGGTCGGAGCTGCACGTCAAGCGGCGTATTTGTAGTGAAAGGAGAAAACATGGTGTCGCTTCGCCGTCAACGCTGAATTTCCATTACATCCCTGGACGCAAGGGATTCCAGTCAGACACACCAGTCAAAATGTGATGACATTGTTTAGAACTACGCACAAAAAACAGTTGGACTCAAGTTTCTGTTAAATTTGCGGCCTCACAACCACACACACACACACACACACACATATATACACACTTCATTTATTCCCCCACATCCATATTGGGTGTGCTTATCAGAGGCAATGGGGTTCGGACAGAAGGCAAACCAGAGTGCTGACACACACAAACACACACCCGGAGGGGGATTTTAATCCAAGGGCGAAGTGATGCGGGCGTCTCACTCATGTGTGTGTGTGTGTGTGTGTGTAAAATTGCTCGCAACAACACGTAATAGTTTGTGATTATTTATGTGTTATTACCAAAGTAGAGATTCACCCCCCTGTGTGATCCATCCAGAAAAAGATAAAATGAAAGAAAGAACGGAAACTCCTCGGCGATCTGCTTTGTCGCGTTCGTCTGTTTCGTCCTAATCGCCGCCATCCATCTTGGAGACTTTAAGACAGGAAATTAATAATGAAGCCCACTTCCTGTTTAATGAAGCCACCGCCCCGCATTATAACCCAGGAAGGCAGAGAATCACGGGCGGGAAAAGAAGTGTTCTGGAACGTTGATGCACGGCGGGGACGTGCGACAGCCGCCATTTCACTTAGCGACTTTGGCCTCGCCGTGGCGACACGTATGTTTATATTAGAGGGGAAAGAAAAACCAGGGTTTTCGAACCAACCGTTCACTGTTCCGACAAGTTTGTCCTCGTTACCATGGAAACCCAATTCATTTGAGAGGACATTAACAAAAATATTGATTTAATGATTCAGCGTAGCTCCTCATACAGCAGCTGCTCATGCTTATTCGCTTACGATTCTCCGCTGTAACAAATCCGCGTAAAAAAAATTTTAAAAAATGGGATCATTTCCGAAGATTAGAATAATTGATCACCGTCGCCCCGCCGGCGACGCAAATACGTGCAGGTCTGTCTCCATTTGCCGAAAGCTTTCATTATTTTTTTTGCTCTCGTGTTGCCGCCACGGGTGATAGCAGCAGGAAGCCAGATAAAATAGTCCCATTAATCACATGCCGGCTCGGTGCGTGGCGAGCGCTATCTTTCCACGATTCATCCGCGTGTTTATTGAGGAAATTCAACACGTGCCGTGACACGTGTTTGAGGAAAGACACCCGCCTGGATTATTAACTTTACCTTAGTTTGATGGGGTTCGGGAACATTCCAGATGACACAAATTTACCATAAACTCGAAAGAACGTTTGAAACTGCTTAACGCCAGCGTTCACTCTCTCATTCAGTCACATAAATAATACTCAGAATGTTATTTATTGAGTTTGCACCCTCAAAATTTGATGATGTGTGTGTGTGTGAAGCTCATCACTTTTGGTCCTTTCACCCAAACCGGGACTGGTTCATCCCGCCTGGCGCTCGGGTTGCCGAGTCCTCGGGTGTTTCTGCCGAGGCTGATGTTACACTAACAGCTTTTTCGCCGCCACAGAAGTTTTTCTTTCTGCAGCGGTCGACCGGGTTTTTGTCGTGCATTCGCGCTCACCTTCTCCCCTATTTTCCAAACCGACGGGCCGCTTCCCTGCTTCTGAAGTCTGCTTACTATTTAAAGAGGAGAGTCCTCTGGACGAGCAGGAGGATTGTGTTGGACTGATGAGGAAGAAGAAGACGACAGATAGAGAGGGACTTACATAACAACACATCAAACTCTGAATAATGTAATAACTCTGTTTACTTTCCCATGAATAATGTATCATGTGTGTGTGTGTGTGTGTCTTTTTTTTTTAACGCTTGCATTGTTAGTGGATACGTGTGTGTGTGTGTGTGTGTGCACACGAGTGGAGATCAAACAAACCAAGTCAGACACGGGTGAGGCGCTAAGCTTTGGATCGCTTTGAACTCGCAAAGTAAAGGGGAGCGCGAGCAAGGAAATGAGGAAGAGGAGGAGACAGGGAGGGAGGGAGGCGAATCAAAGAGCGGGCCTTCATTTTCCATGTTTCATTTTCTCACCCTGTGATCTGACTCTCAACTTGCTCGGGCTTCTCCGCGCGGCGGGTGATGGGGTCTTCATCGCGCGCGCCGACGACGACGACTTTGCTGTTCTTAAAATACCTGCAATCGGGGTTGATTGTGTATTCACACCATCCCGTGATGAGGATTCTATCATTTCTCCTCCTCCAGACGGGAGCATCCCCGAAAAACGCTGCCAGGAGCGCTTATAAATAGCCCTAATTAGAAGAGGGAACCAAGTGCAGCCCTCGCTTTCCTCCACGCGGGCGCAAATTAAATATCAAATAGCACAAATCATATTTCCTTTTCTTTGCTGTGGCTTTCAAAAATGGATCCAGCACCAGACGGCGGTGTCGGCTCTTTGCTCCGTCCCTAAGCTTGAAAGAAAGAAAAAAAAAAAAAAAATCACCAAACCAGATAAATCTGAGTTTTTTTTGTTTTTTGTTTTCCTGGTTTCATTCATGTTTGCGTGACTTCCTGTTTTATTTTGGAAAAACACATGTTGCACGGCCGCTCAATGTCTGGCTTCACTTCCCGTCTTTGTCCTCCAATCGATCAATCAATCAATCAATCAATCTCCCTCCATCGCAATCACCAAAAACAACCGCCGTCCACCTGAAACATGGCGCAGCGAAATGGAAAAACGGTGCTAAACGAATCGCCAGAATTGTTGGAAACAAAACAGATCTTCGTGAACATCATCGCCGTTCGGGAGAGAAAACGGCGGCCAGAGAACCGCAAAGTTAAAAGCGGCCATTAAAGGACATCTTGGGGATATTTCGGGGGTCTTTTCTCATCCTCGCTTTAAGTTTCATGCTGCTGTCGTGATTGGCTTCCAGCGTAGCTATGATGGAAACATTTAAAGACGTACGTTTAGTGCAGACGGCCACAGAGAAAGGCACATGGATGTGAAAATCAACCTTTCGGAGTCAATCTCTGGCAATTTCGCACAGCGGGGTCGGCTATTAGACGGAGCGCCTTGGCTGTTTTTTTTTTTTTTTTTTTTTTTTAAATACAAAACACCGCGTGAGTCGGCAGTCTACCTCTCATTCTGCTGATTTCCGCTCACACTGTCACCTCTAGGCCGTCCATATTATTGGCGCTGTGACTCCGACCGTGACCTGGCGCAGCCGCGTCGTTCCCGACGGAGGAGCCGGGACGTCTGACGGCGGCCGGGAAATGACAGGCTGTGTTTTACTGTCTTTGTCTTTATGTAAATGTCAAGGACGAACGCACGCCGGAGCGCAGCCATGTGCGTCAAAGCCCACGCGTGTGTGTGTGTGTGTGCGGCTCCTTCTATTTACAATATGAAGGGCAAAGTTCCTTTCACAAACCCTGAGTCAGACTCATTTTTCAGAGGTGGTGTTTCAAATCTCTCGTATCGGTGGAGGTTAATGCCAAGATGGCAGGCAGGCTGTGATAGAACGGCAGAGACGTTTAAACCACGATAATAATTGATCATTACCGTGGTCCCGGTAACACACAGGAAGTAAAAATTCTGATAATAAGCAATATTTTTGGTTTCTCTGGTCACAGATTATCTCGGCGCTTGCATGTGTGATCCAAGCACATAGACCATGAAGACACACACACACACACACACACACCAGTATTGAAGCACACATGCTCCCCCACCCACACATTCAGCAACAGACGTGCAAAAGGCACACAGGAGAGACGGGCTCCGCTCGTCCATCTGGACTCGGGACAGCCGAGTGTCACGGCGATCACAGGAGGGAGGTGCAGGCGCCGGGAGAGGAATCCACAAAAGAGCAAACAAAGGGAAAGAGCCGAGAAAAAAAAAAAAAGAAAAAAAAAAAAATCATCTCTCTTTAAAGTCATCGCATTTTTTTTTCATTTCGCTTCCCTTTGATTGGTCCTGGTTGCACTGGATCATCTCAACGCAGATCTCACCCGCTTTCAGTCTCACCGAGAAGCTTTTTCCTCTGTGCCGAATGAACGTGGGCGTCGAAAATAGTCGCCATTCAGCTCATGCAATTTAGTTGTCGTACAGTGTGTGTGTGTGCGTGTGTGTAGCTCCCTCTCTGTGATGAGCAAACGAGTGATTTAGCTCCACTACCTGTCAAAATGGGGACAAAAGGAATACACACACACACACACAGTGACCTTTACTTGCCCCCCCTCATTCAATGTGTGCATTGCAGATGGGGGCATTTTTTATGGTGCATGAGCAAACACACACATCCGGTGCACACACACACAAACACTGTAGCTGCCCTCTCCATCCATGAGAGGTGGTGCTTGGATATGTCCAACTGAGATATTCAGCCCACCACCATATGTCACCCCGCCCCCCGACCCCTGTCATACGCCCGACATTTCCACATTTCTCCTCCTCCACCTGCCGGAGAGAACCCTGGCGGACCCTGGCGGACCCTGGTGGTCTGCGGGTGACACATCTACATCACTGTGGATCGGATGACGTAACCTGCTCGCTCATCGGTTTCCGGAAAATAGGGCGCTAACGGTAAACCGGGCGCAAAAAAAAAACGTAATATCTCTCCCCACAAAACCCCAGCCCCCCCTTCCTCGGTATCATGTCACACTTCCCAATGAGATCACCTCCAGATGAGTAACCGGAGAGGCCGGTCGACGACGGCGGCGGCGACCCGCGACTCGACAGCCAGCTCACCGGTAGGCGGTCGGACCCGTGCGGCGCGACTCAAAAGGACTCAAGCGGTGAAGCCATGTCCTCGTACGAGGACGACGCACTTTGAGCTCTGCACTTGGCGTCCACTTCAGACGCTTTTTAAGAATGTGTGTGTTTTTAATTCATAAAACCTCATCGTATCTGCGTGACGCTACAAGCCCAGGTTGCGCGTCCCGGACGTACAATTAAACCAAACAAAAGGGAAAATCGACAAGGTCGCGATTCCCGCTCAACACGGGGACGGGATTCACAAACGTGCTCCGGACCGCTGGGATGAGCGGACCCACAGACGTGGAAATGTTTGCCGAGTGAGTTTGCACGTGTTAACAAATGGCAAGCATTCCCTCGTGTCTCCGGTAAAACCTGCCAAACATCGCCGTGCGGTCCCCAAAGCGACGGGAACCATTAAACCATCAAATAATCCAGCCAGGGTAAACCGTGTCGGCGGCGGCTTGACGGGATTATTTTCATTGCGCAGAATGAAGGGGTGAATCCGGCCCCGGTGCCCTGATCTTACACGACATTAGCTCCAATTAACTATCATTGCATTTCATTTCATCACTTTCGGGAGAATAATGAGGGACCCCGGCTCTGAACCCCGGGCCTTTCAACTCGCACATACACCGGAAAAAAAAAAAAAAAAAAAAAAAACAATCCACAAAGACGCGCAGATAGCGCTCATAAAGGGAGTTTATATTCCTCTCGGATCCTCCGGCCCGGTCCGCCCCCCGGGCTGCTGCGCGGCGTGCACGGCGAGGGCTCGGCTAATTTAGTGAAGGGGGCTGGAGTGCGGCGTTGATGGAGCTGAAGTGATCATTCAGAAGGAGAGGGCAGAGTTGCTTTCTTCGCTCTTTTGTCCCATTTACAGCCATAATTCATGACGGCGTCACTATGGAAACTGAGAGTCCATAATCAGCGAACAGCTTCCTAAGTGGCGCCTGTACCAAAAGATAACAATGAGGGTAAAGACTGGATGAAGGGAAAAATATATATTTGAAAACAACTTGTCACGGGGAGGGTAACGGAATAACGCAAGGGATGATTTTGTATTGTTGGGAATGAAAGATCGGCTCATGGGGGAATTGGGTTAAAGTGTAATTAATGTTCTACCATGATGTGAGATTTATTATCCTCCGCAAAACAAATAAGAGGCAAACGCTCATCAGCCGGCGGGATCAAGTCTGGGACTGCCTTGCAAAGTTTTAAACTTTTTTTTTTTTTTTGTTTGTTTCTTTCTGCGAGGTCGCCTCGTCTACTAGAATTGATTTTCCACATTGTGTTAAATGTTAACGGTTTCTAGATGCTTGTCTTCAGATCCGCTGACGGTTATTCTTGTGCAGTGGTGGAGCAGATAAAGCTTCCCAAAGCAGGAAAAAAAAATACTAAATTATTAGAAAAAGCATTTCCATCTTAAAAAAAAAAATTGTATTAAAATTCTGAGGCCGGACATGCCGGTCTTTTTCCACGGTGGAACGAGAACCGCGTTCCTACCAAGCGGCGTCGAAGCGCGCAGCAAGTCAGGACGTTTCCTTGCACGGCTCAGGCACGCAGTCGGATCTCTTTAAGAGGCAGCTCTTCTTCCTGATAACTCCCTCTCCCCCTCCTCGTGGAAGCCGCTGCTCTCAGCCTGTAATTTCAGGCCGCTCAGGGGTCGCTCCGCATCGGGTCATCCGTCAGGTAATGTCCTCTATTTCAGCCAGAGAAAGACACCCTCCCCACTTCCATCTTTCATAAAGCACCAAAAAAGGGTTGTTTTTTTTTTTTTGCAGGACCCAGACAACACATCCGCCAACAACAACAACCGCTTGCTGGACAATCCAGCTCCGTCCCGTTCCAAAAATATTCCTCCGGAAGCTGCTGTTGGAATCTGGCTTCCATGTGTTTGGCGGCGTTACTCCCGAAACAACTTAAGGAAAAATAGCAGGCAGTTCCACCGTTGCGTCCTACTCAAAACATGAGCAGCATCTGGACCGCAGCGTTGCAAAAATCCTCTTAACAGTGAAATGCAGCGCACACACACACACACACACACACACACAACCACCAAAGAAATGACTAATTTATTCACGGCCAGTGCCCAGATTCCAGATGGCAGTTGCCGATCAGCGTCTGATTTGGAACACGCAAACGGTAATTCGTGTTCTTTCTCCCCCGTGACACCCCGGGCTCAACCGCAGATGTAATCAAACATCTCGGGGGGCGAGAGGGGGCTTGGATATTTTGCATAAAGGGCTAAAAAAAAAAAAAAAAAAAGGAATAAAATCCGACATGGATTGAGCCGGAGGCGTGCAAAGACAACAGGTGACGTTTGCCCCGCCAATGTTACGCAGCCTTTATGGTTCAAACACCCGTGCTCATTATTATTTAACATGATCACGATGGACTGAATACATTCACCCAATGGACTGTGGAGCTGTTAGACTTTCTTCTAGTGTCTGCTATCATTGCAACATTTCTGCAGGGAACTCAGGGACCGTCTTGGGAAATCAGGGTCCCCCCCGTCCCAATCCAGCCACAGACCTTCTCGCTGCGAGACGGCGCCACCTTGAGAATGACCGGATTTGATAGAAATACATAACTTTATGAGGCATTGCATTTCCATGTACGCATCATTTGGCTGCAGAAGACACAAAACACACTTTATGTAAAGCTGCATTTGGAGTGAGGGGTGAGGAAAAACCGGCGACCATTTATGCGACAATTCATACTTCATTGTATAGTTAAGACAATTCATATTTCATTGTATTTCTTATTCTTCCTCCTTTCTACTATTATCTATTACTGTTATGTTTTTTACTTGAAACTCTGGCACAACAATTTCCTTCGGGATTAATAAAGTTGTTCTCATCTCATCTCATCATCTCATCTCATTTACCAGGGACTGGGAAAGGTCCCGCTGGGTTTCAGCCGATATTACCCAGGTAAAGAAATACCCAGTGGGACTTTTCAAAGTACGCAGTAATATTTTAGGGCGCATGTACTTCTACTACTTCCCGGTCCGCCATCAGAGTTGTATCAATTCCCCAAACTTTGAGATGCGTTGTAGACACAGGCCAGGGGGACAACCGGGAACATCTTACCCGTGTAAATAAGTTCCTGGGATTTTGATCGGACGGAGGCTAATGCATGCGAATGAGCCGATGATGAGCGCGCCTCCGGCTGATCTGGACTGGAATATGCATGTGGATTCGTTTCGTCCCGTCTGAGATTTTTTTTTTTTTTTTTTGCAGCCGGCTCGTCCTCCGGTCCGAATATCAGCTCGTCTATTACTCCGCTGAATAATTCAAGGTCTCCACGTCTAACGGTCTCTCCATTATACTCGGGAAAAACTTTGCGCTTTGAGTTCATTCGCGTTGACATAATCGGAAAAAATAAAAAGTGTCCCGGTCGGTTGGGTGCAGTGTAGATGATGAATGAATGAATGAATTCATGGATATTGTTGTGTCTTAATGTGCAAGACAACTGTAGGAACATCTTACTTATTTTTCACAAGGAATTATTATATTTGCACTTCTTTTCTCATTGAAATTGATCATTTACAGGATTTGGATTCTTGCGGCGCCTTGCCATGCGTGGAAGGGGGCGAGGCCTCGAAAATAAACTCGCACGCCGCGTGTGTTTGGAACAAAACCCGTCACATCTGCGTGTTTTCCCCCCCAAAAAATATATATATTAAAAAGCCTGACAGACTCGCCTCATAAATCTGCCCTCAGCCTGGACTCCATTCAAATCCGCGTCTTATTAAAAAACGAAGAAATTAAACGTTAATCCAGACTGGAGGAGTGGCGGCGGCGGCGGCGGCGGCGGCAACCACACCCTCCTTGGCAACTTATAGCCGCGTGACCAGAGCCTACCCTCTCAGATCAGTGGGGAGGAGGATGAAATATGGGCAGAAGCCCCCGCTCACCTCCGTGAGCAGATCGGTACCACAGCAGGACAGACTGATGTCCAATGTCCCCCGGGGAGGTGTGTGTGTGTGTGTGTGTGTGTGTGTGTGTGCCAGACAGGCAACCCCACAGAAGAAGAAAGAAAAAGAAAAGTACCGACGGGCGAGGGGCTTTTTCTCCGAGTCGGAGGACGAGCAGAGGCGGGGGCCGGGGCAGGTGGGTGACGCCCACGTGATAAGGAAGGGGATGGTAGCGGAAGAGGAGATATAAGGCGGGAGGTGGCAAAAAAGAAGAAGAAAGATGAAAGGGAAGCTCTACTGTTGGAAAAATCGGGGGGATGGTGGTGGCGGCGGAGGTGTTTGAGTGGGCGGTGTAATTACGTGGACTGGAGGATGGGGGGGGTTCGGTTGGAGGGAAAGCGGCGAAGGCTTTTGTCTCGTCTAGAAGATCACCATTAAAAGGTCTTTTTCTTCTTTTTTTGCTAAATGATGAATTCAGACGCTCGGAGAGGCTCTTTCATGTCGGAGGAGGCTTCACGCGCGCTGCCGGTTTAGCCGCCTCTTTACGGCTGACGTGAATCACACCCACATACACACACACACATACACACACGCATGTGTGATGATACTGAGTCTCAACCAGGGATGGGGGGTTCTGAAGATGTGGGGAAAAAGAAAAGATCCTCGCATATTTTTTTTTCTTAAGTCTAGAGACAAAGAACCCGGATCTTTGACCTCAGCAAGATCAATGTCACACTGTACAATACTATTTTAAATAGGAGTACTTCATTGAAATCTTTATTTTAGCTGTTGGATATGGATCAGAGTGAGGCTGAAGTATTAGCTGTGGAGAAAAACTATTCCCTGTTACTATGGAGCTTTACCTCCGGTTATTTCTGGATCATACATTCAGTTACCTGCCTCTCACTGGAGAGAAATTATTAAAAAAAAGCAGCGCCTCTGCCTCCCAGCACCAAGGGCCCCGCTTGGATTCCGACAAGGGGGTCTGTTCGTGTGGCGAATAAATGGTAGAATGGTGACTTCTGCATAACGACTGCTGGTACTTTGGATCTTCGGTTATTAAATTGCAATTTTTGTAAGTCGCTTTGGATAAAAGCGTCTGCTAAATGACTGTAATATAATGTAATGAATGAACGAATGGACAGTGGTTGCAAATACCTCAATACTCGAGTACTGCAGTCTTCTCTGCAAAAAAAAAAAAAAGGGGTGGGCGGTTGCAATTCCACGTGTGGAACAGTTGGAGCTTCGATCTTATATAGCGCACACACACACACATGCACAAACACACACTTCAGGTTCAAATAGCCTTTGTGGTCAAATGTCAGTTTTCACACCCCTGCCTGTCTTTCATTTATTTATTTTCGTTGACCTTCTGATTCTGCTGTTTTTCCGCGCTCCTCAGGTCTTTCCCCCAGACGCCATCACAACCTTTGAATCTGGCGCCGACAGCCGGCCCGCTACCCGTTTTCCTCTTTACCTCCACCCCCTATCACCCTCCTATCTCGGTATCATGTGGTAAACGTGCTTATTGAGGAAGCTGGCGGTAGCATCACCTCCGGGCGTCACAAGCGGGTCTGCTTCACAGATCCCCCCCCCCGTCCCACCTCGCCCAAAACCCCCGACTGGCAAAGCAGGTGGCAGAACATTAGCTGTAACATCCAGTGACGTTATTCAATTAAACGGCACCTGCCACTGACGCAGGAACCGCGAAAACAGCAGTGGCGCGAGGTGTCAAGGACGGATGAGCGGGAGGCGGGGAGGGATGGAGGAAGCGCCCGCAACTGTTTGGGAATCTTTATGGAAAATGTTTGGCAGGGATGTCGACGGTTCTGACCGACCGCGCAATGATACAGGCAAGAGAGCCGTCAATTTATCGGTCAGGTATCGTTTGGAAGTCAGGGGCGTCCGAGGCGCCAACCGGGCCTTTAGGAGCAAATGGGAAATTAGCGTCCAGCCCGAAAACACTGGCATGCAAACAGGAGGAGCCGGGAATGCGCCCGTGAATCTGATCGGAGAGACGATGCGCTCGGAAATAGCATTTCCTGAAATCAATTTGGGCGGGGATCGAGATGAATCTCACGCAGCCTTCCTCAAACAACCGGTTCGACCGGGAAACAAGCTGCAGATACGGCACACATAAAACCAGCAAAGCCCACATTTTTTTTTTTTTTTTTTGCAATAAGTCTCCACATGGTTTACAGTTCCTGATATATGGACATAAATACTACATGCAATCATATACATGTACTTGTAAAAACACAGATATTGGACACATACACATATATATATATATATATATATATATACACATATATACATGTATATCCATATATACCTATATATATATGTATATACATATATATGTGTGTATATATACATATATATGTGTATATATATGTATTTACATACATATAGATACATACATATATACATATATATGTGTATATGTATGTATATGTGTGTATATACGTATATATACTGCTCAAAAAGATAAAGGGAACACTTGAACAACACAATGTAACTCCAAGTCAATCACACTTCTGTGAAATCATTGTGTCCACTCAGGAAGCAACACAGATTCATTTGGACTTGTTTTAAGGACATTACATCAAAGTTGGATCAGCCTGGAGTTTGTTTTTATACTTTAATTTTGAGTGTGATTCCTAATCCAGACCTCCATGGGTTGATACAATTGATTTCCATTGATCATTTTTGAGTGATTTTGTTGTCAGCACATTCAACTGTGTAAAGAGCAAAGTATTTCATAAGAATATTTCATTCATTTAGATCTAGGATGTGTTTTTTAAGTGTTCCCTTTTTTTTTTTTTGAGCAGTGTATATATATATATATACATGTATACACACACACACACACACACACATTCATACCTTTATTAGATATCTTTAACTTTATTTATCTTTCTTTCTTTTCATCTTCTCCGTTTTTTGTTTTTTTAATTATTCGCTATTTTATTCTTTGTTTTTTTATATATATTCTCTTTTGATTCTTCTCCACTATACTGTGTGTGAAAAAGCTGCTTTCAACAAAAAGCAATTTCCCTCTTGGGGATCAATAAAGTATTCTGATTTTTTGTGGGGTTTTTTTTTCTTCATTTTTCCATAGATCCAGCCATCCAGGTTATTCAGCGCTTGAAGCTCCCACTTCATTATCCCTATCTGGTCTTTTCTAACAGAATCAAATCTGCCGCTTTCCTGGATTACCAAAAACAAGTCATAGTTGGAAGTAGCAGGCTGCAGCTAATGTCAGATTATTTGAAGCGAAAGTTGTTTATTTGTGAATTCCCCATGTCACAAGTCCTCACGGCTCCACCCGGGAACAACCGGAGCCGTAGCCCCCCGAGATCAGCCTGGCTCGGTTTGCCGAGGCCCTGAGAAAGAGTCAACCCGCAAAAGCTAATTATCTTCACACACACACACACACACACACACACACACATACACATACACACTGGAGGATTGTGTGAAACACAGGATTAAAGACATTTATGTTAACTTGAACAACACTCTCTCAATCACGTGTTTCTTCACGTGCACTCATGCGGTTGTGAGGGAGTGTGTGTGTGTGTGTGTGTGTGACCGATGTATTTTTGATTGATAATAATTAACCAGCGAAGCGAGCCTCGCATCCCCGATTGTATTGTTTGTGATGGCAGCCGCCTCCCACTGCGCTGGCAGCGGTCCCACCACCGTGGCTTGTAATGAGGAATCATTTCAGTGACTAAATACGCACACACACACACACACACACACACAGATGGCGTCGTCCTTCACATCAAGCAGGGTATGGTGGATTCATGAGCCTGGATTTTCCATTTCCTTTAAGTTTTGCGTCATGAACATGTTGAATGTTCTGTTGTGACTCTTACCATATATTAAATTTGAAAAAAAAAAAAAGATATTTTTCTTTGAGCCGTTGAGCGGATGTAAACACTATTTTCCGGCAGATGGTCTAAAAATAAGGCACGGACGGAACCTGTGTTTGAACGTTGAAACTCTTGAATGTTGGAGCCGTTTGTGCGACTGCATTGACGTGCGGAGGCGATGCGGACGTTTCCGTCACTGCGCAGATGCACTTAAGTCAGCGCCGCATTATCATCTGTTGGTGGAGGGCAGAAGGCGAACGCAACACGCGGCGCCGTTTGTTTATAACCAATAATTCACAAGGTCGGTAACCACAGGTGAGGCTACTGGGACGCAGAGGGCTCTCAGAGACCTTCTACAACATTGCGGCGGTGGGTCAGCGGCGTGTCAGCAGCGGACAGGAAGAGGCCGGTAAGAAAAGCCAGCTCGGTCCGGGTTCGCTTCCTCCGCTCGGCGGAGGGATCAAAATCCGGGGGATCAAAATGACGACCCGCACAACCTCGCAGAACGTCCGAGGGAGCGGTAGAGCAGATCCTTCCCCCCGGGAGATGTTTGACTGGACAACAGCACAGCTCTTAGTGGACACCGCCGTAACATCTGCAATACAACTCCTGTCATCACAACTATGTAAACTAACTCTTGTGCAATCATGGCTTGCACTGAAAATATTGTATATATTTCGGCTGATAATTTACGTGCAGACTTTTACATTCAATTTTTGGAAAGACTATCATCACTAATTTTGCACATTCACACTTGTGCATTTATAGATGCGTGTCCACCGCAGTCACATGGAGCACCAGGAATTGTTTTTCTGGATACTCTAATGCTACTATTCTTTGAGATTTATCGTATCTTAAAATGTATGTTGCGCCGCCGCTGATGTTTTGTGCACAGTAACAGGCGCGTTAGCTTGGACTTGTTTCTTCCGTCTCCACTGGCCTTGCTGCTGTTAACGATGAATTTCCCTGCCGCCGGACTAATAAAGGAATATCTTATCTTTAATCATCGTTGCTAACCAACCGCTAACTAACACACTGAAAGACCTCATGACCAGACTCGTAATTCAGTGTCTCATGCAAAGACAGAGAGGGAATTCATAGCAGGGAAACAAATTCTGCACCCTTCAAGAGAGAATTACTGCCATTTTTCTGCGGACTTTTACACCAGGGTTGGAATAAAAGCCATCGCTCTCTCTCTCTCTCTCTCTCTGGAAAAAAAAAAAAACATTTCCAACATTTCATTACCGAAACGAACAATGTGATTTCTATTTGTCCCGTCTGATGTTCGATGCAGGCTTGGAAGTCATCAGGCGGTGAATTACAAACACCAGCCCGCCGCAGAACCTACCGGCAGCTGCACAAATGGACACGCTGACGTGACACCCCGCTGCACGGCAACACTTTACACACACTTTTCCTTTTCTTAGCCCTCCTAATGGGCCCATCTCACAGAAATGAAGTCTGGGATAAAAGGAAGTGTTTTGAACCACTCTGTGTGCATGCATGGTGTGTATGTGTGTGTGTGTGTGTTACAGGGTTGAGTGTACTTAGATTGCTCTGATCAATAATGCAGTGAGGGGGGGAGGGAGGAAGAGAGCAACATCTCTGGTATAGATGACTCACAGGGTCAGAGCAAGGGAGGTGGGTACAGAAAATCGGGGCAGAGGAAAAGAAAAAGAGGGACATCAAAAGGCGGTGGGGGTTGTTGTGATGGGGAGATGCTGGAAAAATTAAAAAAAAAAAAAAAAAAAAAAAGAAAAGCATCACACACACATCGGGGGCATCATTGATGTTCAATAGGCCTGAATTATCAATGACTCCATTATCAGGGTGGTCCATTGGAAATGATGAATATTCACAATTTATGACTGAATGACATTCATTTTATGTCTTCACACACACACACACACGGGCGGCTTGACATTGAAAACGAAGGCATTGGGAACCGGCACGGTGTGTATCCGCTCGGGCGGATCCGTGTAAATGCAGGCAGAGTATTGGGTCGTTGTATTGATCCGACTACTTTGCCATTTTAAGTTTAAAAACACCCCGACTCCCACGCGGCCATCACCGTCCTGTACAAATACAGGAAACGCACTTTCAGCAATCCCTAAATGCGGGATGAACATAAATCACTGTCCGAGGACACAAACTCCAGATCCAAGCCGGATAATCGCACACTAAGAACAAAAAACACAAAGAATCGTGAGAGATACCATCGGTGTTATATTCAGTATAATAGGCCACATGTTTGTTTTTGAAAGCTTTAATTTGAATTATTTTTCACAGGTGCGCTCTTGAAAAACATCGAGTGTAACTCCGCACGTTTACAAAATGACCGACACAAAACGGCAAGAGCCTGCAGTGTGTGCGGAACGGCCGCAGTGTTTGTCACAAGGCGGTATAAATGCTTTTTTTTTCCATTTCCCAAAATAAAATGTATTAATGAGCCTTTACATGTGGAATTTCCATCACCATCAGATGTTAGTTTTCCCGTCGCTGCAAGGGTTCTACGGCCGCAACGCTCGAGATTAGACGCGGATCCCGCCGTAATATTGACGGATATCCACAGCTGGATCGGCGCCCCCTAACAATTTCTTTTCACACACAACAAAATAGGGGGTTGTCGGGATTTTCTGAGGGTCTGCAGATGCGTGGCTCGCATTTCAAACTTTGATTTCAGAGGAGGAGGGGATCGGGAGAAAGCTCCGCTCAGCCGTCAGGGGACGATAGATCACACACACACACACACACAATCACTGTTCAAACACCAAAAAACACTTGTGAGTCACCCTACTCCTTCACTGTCTACGCCGCTGACCCAGATACAGTAAGTGAGGCAGAAGGGTGGGGGAATCGGGGGCTGCAGCATCCGCACAAAAGGAAGAAGAATCTTTCAGCGCATAATCAGGGGTCCGAATTTCATTTCATCATCCGGCGTGGTCGTTTTGCCATCGCGCGGCGGATTAAAACGCGCCCGTCTCAAGCGTCCCGTCTTATCCTCTCGCTCTTTGATGTCGACTGGGACCGAAAAAAAAAATAAAAAAATAAAACCCGGACCCTTAGGGTGTGAGGTCGTGCAGGAGAGCGCGGTTTCGGCGGTTATCGTGACGATGACCGGCGACCTTTGACCTCTACGGGTCTGAAATCTGGGTCGAATCCAGTCATGTGTCGTCCTTTTAATCAATTTTCATGATCATAAATGTATCAATGAATTGCGTCGCCAGAGGAGAGAGGGTTCTTCCGGCCTGATCAGATGCAGCGCCCGCAATCGGCTCTGACGGAGCTTCGTTGGACAAACGGATGATGTATTATCTTAATATTTAGAAATGAAATATGTCGACATTCATTTATTCAGTCCTTGATCGTTTATCCCGCACTCAAGACTATGCACACACACGCTCTCCCCACTCAATTTTTTTCCTAAACTTCCAAACTTCGTCATTTGTATGTCATCGAGTGACTCTCCATTTAAAAGGTTTCATTCCTATTCGAATGATTTGGTTTCTTCAGGGGCCACTTTTATGACTCTTGTCCATCTTCACGTACACTGCTCAAAAAAATAAAGGGAACACTTAAAAAACACATCCTAGATCTAAATGAATGAAATATTCTTATGAAATACTTTGCTCTTTACACAGTTGAATGTGCTGACAACAAAATCACACAAAAATGATCAATGGAAATTAAATGTATTAACCCATGGAGGTCTGGATTAGGAATCACACTCAAAATTAAAGTGTAAAAACAAACTCCAGGCTAATCCAACTTTGATGTAATGTCCTTAAAACAAGTCAAAATGAATCTGTTGCTATGATTTCACAGAAGTGTGATTGACTTGGAGTTACATTGTGTTGTTCAAGTGTTCCCTTTATTTTTTTGAGCAGTATATTTTAAAGATAAATCAACAGAAAAGCTCACATCTCTCTCACCTCTGCCAGCGAGCGCCGTTAAATTTAACTCATTTTGATGGATTCCAAATGCTGCGCGGCATTCCAGGGTGGGCCGGCTCCTACCCGGACGGCCATCCCGGAAGATGTCGGTCGGGATTAAACAGGCGAGGCGGGATTAGGTTCTGAGGGATTATTACCGCGCTCCCGTGTTTCCCTCGCTCGCTGTGTTTCCAGCAGCCCCCCCCCCCCCCACACACACACACACACAGGGGTTAAGGGTCAGCGGTCACCCGCGGCGGTACCGTGACACCTCATTACTCCCCCCCCCACCCACGATCCTTAGCCCCTTCTCCCCCGTCGCCTGATCACTCCGTTGGATCGTCATGGCAACAGCAGAAATGCTTATCTTGATGCCGGGAAAATTGCACATAAGCACCGAACCCCAGGGTGTTGCCCACGCACATTTGTGTGTGTGTGAGACATATGGTGTCCGCTGCTCGGGGAGGCCGTGGGTAGAAACGAGACGAGCCTTCCTCTCTCCGCATGATGCCCACACATCCCTGCAGGGATGGAGGCTTCCCAAACAATGGGAGAGGAGTGTCGGGGCACAGAGATCTTCCCGGGCCAAAAATAACATTTTTAAATTCCCGCCGGGACGATTTTGAAATCCATGATGCGACTCTGCAAATCGACCGGCACGTTCTCGTGGAGGGGCAAGATATAGAGAAATGTTTCGTTGTCGCGTTTGGCAATGAGCGGCGCGACAAAAGGTCTTTTTCAGAAGAAAAGCAAGCGTTATTTCCATCAAATTATTCTGTCGGGGAAGGGCCGTGTTCAATTTAAAATGTTGAGATCAAATTTTCATACAAAATGAAACAAAATAATTTAACAGTTTATCTTTTAATGTATGCAAACGGCGGCTTGAAAACCAGCTAGGGATCGACTTACGATAGACTCTGCAAGAAATAACATTGAAATAGTTGAAAATAAATAACGGAATAAAAAGAAAAACTCAACGGTTACAACAAAAAGCCTCTACTTCCTCTTGCTCATAGGATTGTGAGGGTCACGATATTTCGCCGCTCGAATTAAAATAAATGAATGCGTAATCTGACGAATAGATCGTAAATGCAATCCTAGCCCTGCGCGTCGCCATCTATAGAGCCAACAAGAAATACAAAATCCTTTAAGCGAAAGTTAATCGTGACAAAATCGTTTCATTGTCTCGACCCATGATGCAAAACTCAACGCATTAGTCAAGACAAATCCTATTTCCTGCCGCTTATCTTTTAATGTATGCAAACGTCGGCTAGAAAACCAGCTGGGGATCGACTTAAGATAGACTCAGCAATAAACAACGTTGAAACAGTTGAAAATAAATAACGGAATAAAAAAAAAAACTCAACGAGCCTCTACTTCCTCTTGCTCATAGGATTGTGAGGGTCATGATATTTTGCCGCTCAAATAAAAAAAAAATGAATGTGTAATCTGAAGAATACATCGTAAATGCAATCCCAGCCCTGCGCGTCGCCATCTATAGAGTCAACAAGAAATACAAAATCCTTTAAGTTAATCGTGACAAAATTGTTTCATTGTCTCGACCGATGATGCAAAACTCAACGCATTAGTCAAGACAAATCCAATTTCCTGCCGCACGACACGTGCGCACATCAATGAACATCAGCTTTAACTTTCATTGTCTAACAGTGCGACAGATTCTCCACAATGACAGGCGGTGTGCGGCTGCGTATTGTGCACACACTCCCGCGTGCACTCCTGGACGGGCCGTCACAGATAAGGCTAAAGGAAGCAAAGAGGGTCAAACTTCTCCTCAGGAGCCTCAATATGATCCGTCACGGTCTTTGTTTCCGTGCGTCTCCCTGGCTCTCGGCCGTCTGACAGGCCTTTTAGCGTGGAGGCTGATGTCTGATTGTCGGGGTAGACAGTTTAAAGAATCAATGTTCATTTACAAGTCTGTAAACACTCCCTCTCTCTCTCCCCGTCGCACACACACACACGGGCTGGCTGCTGGCTGACATAGATCTAGACGTGAGTCAGAAAGAAAAAGGATGGCTTTTCATGCGAGGGCTTTCAGCCACGCTCCATTTTCCGGCTGCTGTGATAACACCCGCCCAGCCACAATAGTTTGGCCGGACAAAATCGGGCCGATAGCGGGCGAGAGCCTGTCCGTCAAACCTGAAAACCAATCCGATGCGGAGACCCCCGCCGCCACGAGGAGGAGGTGAGATCCATCTATCTCCACCTTTTGTTCTCGCTTGTGTTCATATCCTCCCCGCTAGGTTTGCTTTCGCCGGAGGTCCGATGTGAGGAGCTCCGACGGCAGGACAGAAACGGAAATCCGTATAAATCAGACTGATCTCCGAGCAAACGCGTCTATGACAAGGGGGATTAAAGCGTCTGAGGGCGAACGCCAGATCTGAGCCGGGATTTTCGGTCTTCCAAAAAGTCACGTTTGGATCGGGAGCCGGTTAAACGTGAGCTCCGGGTCAGATTTAGTCGAGCTTTACCGCGATCACGGAAGAAATCCGATCCGGGACCTCTGCCGGCACCGGAGCTCTCCCCAAATAATCTAATAACACGAGGGGTTTGCAGATTAAACCTTAAACACCGAAGCTTAAACCGAGCTGTCGCGGTCACCTTTCATTTCAAACGTGTTCGCCGTCGAAGATTCAGAATCCCGACGCTCGGCTCGCCGCTTGTGGAACGGCGCCACATCAGCCAATGAGGGACTGCAAGACGGCAGGCAGGGGTGAGAGTTCATGCTAGTTAGCATACCGACGCGGTTCTCTCAGGCCGCTGAAGTTAATTCATTCGTCAGGTGAAAGAAGCGGTTTTGAACCAGTTTGAAATAGTTTGACCGCGGCCCCGAGGTCACGAAGATGCATCCCGGCGTTTCCACGAATCGGACAAATTCACCCGCGACGTTCTTGGCAGAGGACGCCATCCTGCAAACATTCGTACGTCAACGTGAACCGAATGCATCACTCGTAAGAATAAGGCTTCTTTCTCTTAAAGCAGCCTGTCTACGGTTGCCATGGAAGCCTGTGCAGATAGCGCGTCATACAGGAGCCACAAGAACAACACGCTGAGAAGTAATTGCATTAGGTCGGCGTCGATGGGTACCGGGGGAGAGCTGGTTGCACTGCAGTTGGGATTTTAAGTCACCTTGAAGCCAAAAATGAGGAAATTGCAAAGTGAAAGTAGTCAGCGGGATGCAGCGAGATCTCTGCCGGGGAGGATAAATACTTTATCACCCCCGATTCCCGCATATTGTTTCAGCTCGGCCCCCCCGAGAAAGAAAACAGAAAAAAAAAACAGGGCACGGTTCCACCCGTGCACATTATTCTTACATCGAATATTTTCCACTTTCATTATGCTCGCCGCTTATCCCAAAGGTCATCGCCGATGTCAATAGCCTCCGCAGATAGAAATCTTTCAATAACCTTTGTTTTAATTGCAACCTCAGAGAATATTCGGGAGAGGGTGATCTTGGGTCGCAAAAGAAAATGGAAATCAGGAGGAATGAAAGGCGGCGACGGTGGTTTTTCTGTTTATCTTCTTCAACGGGGGCCGTTCTGTTCCTTGAACTCGGAGGTTCTCGGATTCGGCCGACGCATTACGAAACACGCCGAGAGCGGCGCGTCGACTGCCACTTATCTCTAGAAAACTTCTGTCGGGTTGAATTAGACATTATCGTCAAGGGCGAGGCGAGGAAGCGGATCATCCGCGGCTCCGCGAATCGTGGTAGGTTTTCTTCGCCGGATTGCGTCACGGCTCAGGTAAGAGTTATCGTAACACGAGAGCGGCCGGTTCAGACTCAGCTTGGTTTTGACCCCGACTTGGAAATAAAACCTCGCAGGACATGAAAAATTCAGCCGACAGGGAATGAATAATACACACATTTACCGGCCTTTACCGAAGCGACACACGCCGTGCCTTTATTCGTCACCTTTACTCGTCACAGCAGGGTACGAACGATACGATCGAGAGACAATTCCACAAATCCTTTACGCCAGAGTGGGCCGCCGCAAAGACAGAGCGCAGGGTTTCGGTCGATAGTCGATGTACTGTGTCGGACTCCGGCCACTTTGCCGCGTTTAAAGCGTTTCACCGCTCCACCGAGCGTCTTACCTGGCTCTCGTCTTCGGACGTTCATCCTCCCTCCGCTGGTCCAGAACTGTGGGATCGTAATTGATGGGGAAGGAGTGCCGGTCAGTGGAGGTCTTTCACACTCGCGGTTCTCCTGCAAGGGAAATAATTACTTGCATCATAGAGGCTACGTTCTGGGAGACCGCGGGGGTTCAAAACCGGGACGGAGAGCGTTCAGAAAAAGGCCGGCGAAAACATCGGGTTTTTTTCCGAGCGCTTCTCTATAACCAGTTGCTTTGTTAGCTTAAAGGAACCGCAGGCGCAGAAAGCGGGAATCTAATAGCGTCGCCATCCCGGGACAGCAATTTTATTACGCTCACTTTCACCTGGAAAAAAAAACGCGGAAACGGTGCGACAGTCCGAGTCCGTGACAGATCATACTTTCTCAGGAACGGCGGCGCCATCATGGGCGGCTGACGAAACGTCAGATTCGTGACAAGCGGCTGGGAGGTGGCAACCTTTCCTGAACGGATCCCAGGAATGGGAATTCCTTAATGTAGTCATCAGCATTCTCACGTCTGCGGCGACGGAGAGGGAACGAGAAGAAGAACCATCGCGCCTACCGCTCATCACCAATCTCCGGTGTGACACCTTTGCACGGATAAAGCACTTCATTCGGATGGAAACACTTTTATACTCCAGTCGCTTTGGAACTGCGGCCAGAGCAAGGGGGAAACCGCCACTTCTACAACATCATCATGATTGAACGGTACAACCTGCACCACCTATAGCCCTTGTTTTATCTCATCCGTCTCTTTCATTTCTCCACCCCGGCTGTCGACCAAACAACCTACGATCCCGCTTCGCTTATGCTAATCGACACCGGGGACGGGAATGAGCGGTGGTGGCGGCTCTCCATATGGCCCGGGAAGAGTTAAACGACCCTGGCAGATACTTGCAGGAATGTCCTCTTGTCTAATTAATGTTCTCCTCCCGGTGTCCACGGTGTTTAAGATTCCCCGCCCTCTCCCGCTCGCTCGCTTCTCGAGCAATCCACCGGATTCTTTGCCTCAGACGCCGTCAGCGTGGCAGGAATTAACCGCACGACAGCCGATCAAACGTTAACGGCCGTCTCCGAGGAACGCCGCTCTCCCCCCTCCCGTCATTTCCTCCCTCCCTCGGCCCTTTTATTAAACCGTTCTTTTCTTCCCCTCCGACAGCACGTTTCCAGAATCCCTTTGTTTCCCAATACGTGAACGATACCTCCGACAACGAGAGCGTTTTTCAACAGTCGGGCGCGGAGCGGCCCCCTCCCCCGCCACGCCCGTTTCATTTCAATTTGGCAAAAATGCGAAATCGGCGGCCGTTACATCACGACGATCCAACGGCTGAGGTTCGGCGTTGCCGTTTCCGCTGAAGTTTCAACGGCCCCACCCAAAGTCTTTGCCAACGTCCAAAAATCTCTGACAGCGTCGCGTCCGCTTAAAGACCAACTGCATGAAACACCCAAGATGCATAAAAAAAAAAAAAAAAACCCTCAATTCCATTTTACCCACGGAAATCTACTCGCTGATCCGGCAAGGTCAAACTCCGCCGCGGTAAAAAAGGAAAGAGAGAAAGGAGGAGGGTTCGGCGTCATGGTTGGACGTTTCTTTCCCAGACAGAATGAAAGACACATATCGGACATTTCTTTCTGTCTGGCTGCACCTTCTTCCACTCCCCTGAGCGCAGTCGCCTAAATTGACTGCACAGCGGCGGCGGCGCGGCGCTATGATAATGAAATGCTAATTGGGAGTAAGATGGGGTTGAAACTCAACATTCGTCCGGATGCATAATCGCTAAGGAGTCTGGCTATTTGATCTGATGTATGCTAATTCCAGACTTGTGAGGCATGGTAATTTGACACCGTTTCATATCCATTGGGGTGCAACCCCCTCTATCCCGCCGTCTTCTCTCCCCCTTAAACCTAACCCTACCCCGCACACCCACGTCTTAACCTTTCTTTTTTTTTGCATACCTCAGCACCATCAGGATTCTCATTGGCTCAGGACAGCAATTACAAACAAAAAGTCATTTCCTACTGGAACTCCTGCCGGGGGAAGGGATATTCTCATTTTGCATGATGAGACTTGCAGCTTGGGATACTTTAGCTTTCTTCTTCTTGTTTTTGGCAATGGGATGGTGCTGGTGGTGGGTGGAGGTTTTTTTTTTTTTTTTTTGTTCCGCTTCAGTCTCTATGGTCGGATGTGGAGGAAAAAAAAAAAAAAAAAAATCATTAAATCTTATTTTCTGTGAGTTCCCTTTGTGTTTTTAAAGCTGTCGACCAATAATGACAGTCATTTCCCACATGAGAATGTAAACAGCTTGCTGGATCATTATAGACTGGCAGGTGAACTCGAATAAAAAGGATTAAAAAAAAAATCTTATCGATCAAATAAAAGGACTGCGGCTTCTTAGAAAAGGGTGGGGGTTTGCAGAGGACGTAATGACCTCGGTGAAAAAAAGGAAAATACGCACATAAAGAAAGAAGAATAATAGCATTTGGTTACTCGGCGGGCTCTTTGTTATTTATCAACACCCATTCATCAACTTTCCCCATTTTCACTTCTAAGTGCCTTCTTTGTAAGATTCACTTTTAGGCCGCGATGAATCACACAACGCATTCGATTCGAACGGCTCGTATTTTTGGACGGAGGAAACCGGAGAACGCGTGACGTGATGAAAAAAAAAACCCAAAGTCATTTCCCGGCCCACGATAACCAATAGCGATGGCCAGACGTTCGCATCCACACGCGATAAATTGATGATCTCTGCTCCCGTTTTTAGCCCGTTCCCCCCCCCCCCCCCGGCCTGCTCATAAAATCAGATTAAACCGGCTGTAACTGGATGAGAGGGCAGACAGTCATCCTCACGATTAAGAAAAAAAAAACACCTTCCGAGGAGGCGATCTTAAAATAGCAACGCGGTGACGGCGCACGGCGGGAGCTCCTGCTGTGTCATCCCCGGCCCTTCGCCAAACAAGGGGACGGGCGCCGGCGACTCCTGAGGCCGCGAGTGTGTTACATAAGAGCCGGCGTGGGCGCGAAAACCCCGAAACTCGGAGGGGCCTCGGACATCTTGGCGACCGGCGGCGTCCACGCCACAGGAGAACACGTGCCGCCGGATTCGCTCACCCTTGATGGAGTTTGGAGGTTTCTATTTCAGCGAGGAATCCTGAAACATTATTTGGATTACTTGGACAAAACAAGATGGCAGGACTCTCATGAGTAAAAGAAGCTTAAAGTCATTCGACGCATGTTGGTGTGTGTGTGTGTGTGTGTGTGTGTTTGTGTGTGTGTGTGCGCGCTTAAGCCCCTGATTAGACCTATTCCTGTCTATTGCGACTGCAGCGGGAAGGTGCTTACATAAGCTGAAGGAGGCAAACAGCTCTGAGTGGCTCCATCAGTGTGTGTGTGTGTGTGTGTGTGTGTGTGTGTGTAATCTGACTCATTTCACACAATGACATTCAAACAGAGCAGAGGGTCCAGACAACACTTGGATTATGAACTGATGAGCAACATCTACACACACACTACACTTTGTGACTTTGCTGCACTGAGACAATCTGAGTCTCTCTCACACACACACACACACACACACACACGATAGGTGATCATTATAGGGACGGGTGTATACGTGCGTATATGAAGGCCCACTCGTCATCTGGAGTGTGAACGCCAAACATGGATTAATTAACAGCTACAGCAGGCATGAGCAAACAAGCCCAGCCATCTGAATGCAAATGACAGGGACATGCACTGACAAGGTAGACATGGAGCCCCGAACCACACACACACACACACACACACACAAAAACACACACACACACACAGGATCACGCAAAATCCTAACCAGGCAGAAATTATAGTCCCTCGATGGCCATCATTTATCAATTCAGCCGCAAAATGGTTTTACGTCAGGGTTCATGCGTGATTCATGGAACGTTCCCATCTCATCAATCCCTGTGTGAGAATAATCAGACGTTGATAAATGTTAAATATCACGAGTTGTATTCAGACCCCGCTGTTTTTAGTGCAGGGACAGAATCTGTCGGGAAATAGAGCTGCAAAATGTACGAACACTTTGAGAGTTAGCGGGAAAAAGTTTTCGGACTTTCCGAGCGAACGCATTCGTTTTTTTTTTTTAGTTTTTTAGTTTTTGTTACCAGCCACCCGAGCGACGGGAATCTGGGAAGGTTCTGGAAAAACGCAGCTTCGATTTTAATTCAACCAACAGAACTTCAGCTGAGATTTCAAACTGTGATTTATGTGTCACCGCGACACGTCGGCGTGTTCGTGTACGGCGAGGGCTTTGCGTCGTCGCCGCTCCGATGAAGATAAATGACCCAAACCGGAAAAATCAAATCGGATTTTCAAGCGTGGGGAATAAAAATCCGGATTAGAATAACCGCTCGAAATGCAGATTTGTTTCATGTGTATAAAACACACGGAGGTGGAGACCTTTTCAAATCGAATTAAAATCACGAAGATGATGCGTCTTGAGTCGTCTACTCCGAGAGCTGATTAGCCATTAGCTCGCGGCCTCGCCTCCAGTCAGAAATGGTCAACAGTTTTCCTGAAATCCTTCTTTTTTTTATTCAATCAACTCAGCGCTATTTACTGTAATCAAATATAATAAAAGGGGAGAGGATTGGCGTGCGTGTCTTTCGACTCTGAAATCCCGATATTGCGATTAGGAAAAGATAACCTGTCAAATGGAATGCTTTGATTTTAAATATTTTGTTTGATATGTAAAAAACAGCCACTTCCTGTTGTAGAATCTTCCTTTTGCTAGCGTTTGTGCAATTTTCTGCACGCCAATCTCACCTTTTTTTTTTGCCATGGATGCGCCAACCGGACGCAAAACTGTATCCACATACAACTTGACCCGCGGGGGCGGACGCCCACCCGAATTCGGGATGGGGGAAACAACTTCCTGTTGGAGAATCCACCATTTTGTGCTGTAAAATCATTAATTGTGTGGGACTCTGCTGATCACAAATAGCTGGGAAAAAACAAGGTTTTGAATTTAAAAAGAAGGAAGAAAAAACGAAAGGACGCCGGCGCTACTTTTGAAGTTATTCCATGACTTTGTGCGATTGAATTGCATTCATGCCTGAGCTCCGTCCCCTCCCAGCGGCCTGACTCCGTCTACCTCCATCGTGGAGCAAAATCCCGGTGGCGTTCTCCGGGAACGATTCATCGGAAATGCGATTTGGGCCGGAGCAAAGACAAGCGCTCGCGCGACGAGCCGCTCAATCTACTCGCCGGGTCCAAAAGACAGCAGGCGGTCCGTTATTTTTCAGGGCGGCTGAGTTCAAAAGCGCAGAGGGAGTCGGATTCACAGCGGAAGCTGCGGCGCGACCAAACGTTTTGCCGTAATTTTCCCCACGTCGGACGACACAGCTGTCTGTTCCGCGGTTTCATCTTCACATGCTGCGTTTTAGATTTCTCTGCAGGAAACCAACATTTCAGCTCATTCTAGGCCAACATACTGATAAGCACGCTGTTTTCAATTTACGGAATATATCAGTGCAGGAGGGCAAACAATTGTCGTTTCATGTGCCGGAGATTTGTAAATAAACACTAGCCTGCGAGCCAGACATTACTCCTGAATAGCCTGCAAGTGGGATTCACCGGATCCTGCTGCAACGGGAAATAAAGTTGCGGTGCATCTTGGGGATCGAAGCCCCGCAGGCCGCGAGGAATCGCGCGCGCTCGCAAACACGTTGCGCGGGCATCTGATTGGAAGACGGCTCTTAAACGGCGTCCGCTGAGGGTTTTCGAGCCGCAAAGATGACACGGTCTCTGCAGACGTCAGAATGAGCCAATAGAATTCACCAAATGTGCTTCTGCAGATATTTCATGAGACTAAGCGATAAAAAAAAAAAAAAAAAAACTCAAATAACATCCGATTTCCCACAAGTAATGAGTTGTTTACTTCACAGCGCCTTGCTAGCCTCCCCAATCTGCACAAACACACAAAGATTCAGCTTTATGCAAATGAATAATTGTGCGACACGGTGGCTATTCTCTCCAAACTTCCCCAAGATGCAAACAAACAAAAGGAAGCGCGTCGCCGGGCAAATTTGCGGACGTGCAAATCACAAATCCGGCAAACATATCAGGGCCTCGGTGTTTGCTACACACAAAACATCCACTGTCATGAAAGAAAAGCACGAGACCCGACGCATTCCCGGACCCCGATTCTCAAAAAAAACAATACGAACACAACGCGTAAGTTATCTGAACCACAACCATTGGATAGGAATCCATCGGGGTAACTTTTACATTTCCTCTCCTGAAAGCAGCTTCGAGTGTTCTTGCAAATGATAATCTGCACCGAAAGCCTTGATCATCCCCTCTAACCAGCACCTCTTGGTTTCCATTCTTGTCGTGGCTACTGGACTCGATTTTCTTCACTCGCAGACGTTTCAGCTCTCATCAGAGAGGCATCTGATGGTTCTGGCCAGGGTTTCGGGCCCAAAACCCTGGCGGTTCCGTTGGGAAACTCCCCACGGATCACAAGAACCGAAGAAGCCTCTCGGACGAGGGCTGAAATACACTGCTCAAAAAAATAAAGGGAACACTTAAAAAACACATCCTAGATCGAAATGAATGAAATATTCTTATGAAATACTTTGCTCTTTACACAGTTGAATGTGCTGACAACAAAATCGCACAAAAATGATCAATGGAAATCAATTGTATCAACCCATGGAGGTCTGGATTAGGAATCACACTCAAAATTATAGTGTAAAAACAAACTCCAGGCTGATCCAACTTTGATGTAATGTCCTTAAAACAAGTCAAAATGAATCTGTGTTGCTTCCTGAGTGGACACTATGATTTCACACAAGTGGGATTGACTTGGAGTTACATTGTGTTGTTCAAGTGTTCCCTTTATTTTTTTGAGCAGTATATATTCAAGCGAAGAAATTCCAGTCCGGTTGCCACGACAAGAAGATTTTGACAGGAATTCACCGCGACCTGGATGACTTAGAACCTCCACAAACCTCATGGCTTTCACATCCTTTTAGCTGTAAAGTTTGCAAACTCAAAATCTTGCTTTCATCTTTTTATGCCGTCCGATTACAATGTACTGTCTTCCACTTTAAGTTACTTTCTCTCAAATGTAATCTGTACCTTGATTCTCGTGCTGGGAGGTCGTTTGATCCGCACATGGCCAAAGCCTGGGCGCCGCAAGCAGCCGCCTTCAATACAGGAAGCTGGAATGTACCAACTCCCAGCTGCCAAGGACAGGGAGGTGATATGATCGCCCGTTCGTTGTTTTAATCGTTTTTAAGGTGTAAATTGACAGATTAAATGCGGTCACCGTGTGTTTTGACCACCAAACTGAAATGAACGGGGTTGTGAACCGATTTGAATTCTTCTATTAAACGTCTCCGATTCGTCATCGAATGGGTTAGTCCACATTTGACCTCCTACGGGTCGAGTGAGATCGGACAGATGCATTTCGAGCTGACTTTCTTATTTTCAAGTAATCGGTGCCGAGCAGGGATACGGGGTGATTTTAGGAAACCGAAATGCGATTATTTCTTGGATAAGAGGGGAGAGGGTCGGTCTTGCTTTTGTTGAATCGGGCAAAAAAATCACCTCGCTGGAAATATTCCCGTTTTTTTGTCGAGGAGGTGACGTCGCTCCTGAAATAGAGCACACCTACACACCTCCGAGGCGCTGCGGCTTTCAAACCCGCTGCCAAAACACACCCAAATAATTCTCCCATTTGTCCGCAGCATACGTGTCCTGCGCCCTTTATCGTTCATATCCGTTCTCGTGCTTCAGAAAGATATTCGCGATCAGCGTATCTGCGACGCGCGACAGTTTTTCTTCTTCCCCATCAAACCCCCGTCACCCTGCAGGGGTGTTTGTCTCTGTAAACAGGAAAGTAAAGGAGGCGCGTTCGCCCGCCGCATAGCAATGTGTTGTCTCTTCCATTGACAGAGGGTACAAACAGTCCCACCATCCCCTGCAACCATAAATATGACGGAGCTGTTTGACCGTGAAGATCTGTCATGGTGGCGTTACTCATCATTCCTCTGTGACTCCGGCGAGACGGCCGTCTCGGCCCGGGAGAGCTCATTTCCTCGCCGACGTCAGGAGAAGTTGTTACCTCCGGTGGGCTTTGTTTAATTAGATAAAGCTTATCCCGCTTTTCTTTTTCCACGCGTGCCGGAGGATGGAATTCACAGACGCGCCGGGCAGGGCGGCTCCGGGAGACGGTGACGTGGGAACGCGGCGTGACATTTTCCCAGAGCGGGAATTCGTGACATCACCGTCTAATCCGTCTTCATCCCAATCCTGCGTGAACCGAACGGAGCGCGTTTCTAAATAAAGATGCCGAGCCCCTTCGGGGGGGAGTCGAGTACACGGGGCGCTCGCGTCGCCATGGCCACCGTTTCTTTGTCGGGATTTCCTGCCGGAGCTATTTCCCGGCGTCTGCGATGATTTCCTCCGAGATAGCGGGGGTCGCGTCCCCCGTGAGATTGTATTTATTTTGACACTTTGATGAGAAAGAGGAGCGTACGAGACGAGGGCCGGGGATGAAAGACCGACTTTCTTACCGCGACAGACAAATATGTATAAACTGGTGCGCGTGCCTTTTGTGACGGCACATCGCGATGGGAAAGCCGTCGCGTAGCCCGAGGAGTACAAGAGACAAACATTTCTGTAAAATCCCTGGCATTCGACACGCGGCCTCCATTCTCCTCACCGGCTGATTTAAACCTGCAAGACGGATTAATTGTCTTAAATAAGCTTATGGTCGTGGATAGTAAGAAGACATCCTCGCCACACAGCCCCGCTACCGTTTCATTGTGTGAAGGCATCCAGCAGGAGGGGGGAAAGTGGATTAAAAGTGGGGGTTGAGGGCGGGCGTGACGGCGAATGTGGCTGAAAATTTAAACGCGGGGCTATTAAGTCTGAGGAGAGGGATCGGCCCTCCGTCCCCGCACACACACTCGCAGACCATCCAGAATGATCAAGACGGCGTGGATCCGTTCGGGCGACCTACAAACCCCAAACCCGCATACAAATGTTATTTCTCGGGACCGCGTATTAGTCCGTCCCGGCATGTAACCATGGAGACCGAAAACAGGCGCAACTAAGGTGGCAGATATGGTGTGTGTGTGTGTGTGTGACTTTGGATTCAGGGGCTCTGGAATGCGGTAGGAATGTCGGATCCGGCCCTCCGTGCACGGCAGACACATTTACAGGATCTCTTTTCCCTGTTGTTGGAAAATAAACATTATTTCTGATGGGAAAAGGTAAGAATGATAACATTCAAATGTTTCGATCGGTCAAACTGGGCCCGGCGGGCAGTAAAATTTCCTCGTTGTTTTTTTCACTCCAGGCGTTTGTCACGCCGGCCGACGAAAGCGAAACATTCGGAATTCAACCCAGATTCTTCGGGTTTGCGTGTCAATCGGCGCCGGCATTCGTGTCGCTATCGGTAACAGCGAGCGAGTCGTCCCACAGGAAAGATCCGACCCGCCACGTACGCAGAATGAGAATGCGTCCGGCCCTGGAAGCGCGGCGCATTTTCTGTGGCAGAAGGTAGGATCGCTGAGGCGAGATGATGAACGAGGGGACGAGGAGCGGGAGAAGAAGCGCTCCGGTTTGCGAGGTTTTAAATCTGCGAATACACAAACCTCTCACGTATTCATTCATGCCGCTCGGAGGACTGTTTGTCGGACGTGCGTCATTACAGCGAGCAGGTGTTTCCGCCTCTCTCCGGTGATTTGCTAATTTCTTCTCATTACTATCTCCGGGCCCCGGAGGAGACGTTTCGCAGCCGGGGCCGAGCCGATGCGTTCGCAGACGCCGTGTACTTTTAACCACTTCCGATCTTCGCGCTTGCCGAGACGTCACTTATTTATGAAACTGGCAGAGAGCCCTCAGCGTGTCTGAGAGGTGAAAAGAGTGGAAGTTACATGGAAGAATCTTAAATATTCCATGACCCTGTCTGCGCCGCCAACGGCGGAGGTTCCTCGAGGACACCGCGGGTAGGAATTCTCCGGATTAAGTCGTCCGGGGGGCCGAACGGCGACGAAACATTTGAATTATTCCTCACATGGCCGCCGAGCCACCAGCTGCGAGTCACAGAAAGGCCACGTCCAGCTCCGTGACGCCGCGTTATGTAATTATCAGCCGGAGCTGCCGCTGACTGTCTGGCTTTCAGGACAGCATCATTAAGCCTCTCGCCATGTGAACGCGCGCTAACCGGGTCCAAATTCGACAGCTTATGTTCAGCCGGCGGCAACGCGCACGCACCCTGGCACCAAGAGGGACGGGCAGATCCGAGTCCAGCAGCCTCTGGGAGCGTGATCGGTCGAAGGGCTTCTGGCACGCCGAAACCTGCGTGTCAGATAAAACACCGTCCGCACCGATTTCTGCTCGATGGCGTCCCGTGAACAGAAATAGAATAGAATATTCCTTGACTCGTCCCACGGTGGGGAAATTTCAACCACTCACAGCAGCAAGTGGACGGTGCAAGAAAGTGATCGACAATAGAAAAAACTAAGAATAGGAAATAAACAGTGTTAAAAGTATATACTGCTCAAAAAAATAAAGGGAACACTTGAACAACACAATGTAACTCCAAGTCAATCACACTTCTGTGAAATCATAGTGTCCACTCAGGAAGCAACACAGATTCATTTTGACTTGTTTTAAGGACATTACATCAAAGTTGGATCAGCCTGGAGTTTGTTTTTACACTATAATTTTGAGTGTGATTCCTAATCCAGACCTCCATGGGTTGATACAATTGATTTCCATTGATCATTTTTGTGTGATTTTGTTGTCAGCACGTTCAACTGTGTAAAGAGCAAAGTATTTCATAAGAATATTTCATTCATTTAGATCTGGGATGTGTTTTTTAAGTGTTCCCTTTATTTTTTTGAGCAGTGTATAAACAGGTAGGGCTAACAAGTGAGTTGCGCGTAAACAATATTAAGACAATATATAAACCAGTGGTCCCCAAACTACGGCCCGCCTCCGCATTTTGTCCGGCCCCTGAACAATACCAGAGATGCATTATGATTTCTTTTTTTTTTTTTAACTCTGGCCACGTAATCGTAACTTGTACATACATAGAACGTGAAATTCTATTCTATACATTCTATACCCTTCAACAGTCTGCGCCTTATCTGAAACCCCTCCCTCAAAAAAAAAAAAAAAAAAATCTTGGCCACACCCCAGTCAAATAACACGGCGAAAAGATTAGGTCTTTTTTCTGTAAAAAAAAAGTGTTATTTATTTAATTAATGATGTTATGATTTATTTTCTGAATTTTTTTTTTTTCCTGTCAACACCCCAGAAAGAGTTAATTTTTGGTTTACGTTAAATTCTTTCACATTTTTTGTTACAAACTGCCCCCCGTCAGAAAAGGGAAAAGTTATTTGGCCCTCGCAGGAAAAAGTTTGGGCATATAAACAAAAGTTGCGACCAGTAGCAAACAGCAAGACTTGCAGTGGTAGCGGCGCCGTAGTAACACCCATGGCGTCCGAGTGAATGGACGTGTGGGAGAGTCAATGAATGGACACGTGAATAAATGAATGAATGGTTGAAAAAGGAGTGTATTGGGGTGAAGGAGTGTGTCGCTGAAGGAGCTGCTCAGTGCCGTCATGATATTGGGGTCGGAGACGTCGTCCATCCGAGATGATAGCTTAGCTACCGGCCTCCATCCTTCCACGGCGGTTTGTCAATCTTCCTCCTGTCAGCCGCTGATAGGCCGCCGCTCCAGCAGACGACCCCAAAAGCAGACGGCTCCGAATACTCCGATAAACACCAAAATGAGATGCATCGTTTGAAAATGAAGACACACGAAACAAAACAGTAAATAAGCCTCCGGTGAACGGGGCATGTTGGGCTGCAGACACATTGAGTCACTACATGACCTCCTCTGGTGCGGGGCATTAACGCAGTTTATCGGCCGTCGGGGTTTTAAGTATAATTGCCGTGCCGACGGGTCACGGCGAGAACTATAAACAAACAACCAAAGGTTGAGCGGAAGGTGTTGATGTTAAGCCACGGCTTTAACCGCGTACCTGCGACAGCAAACGGCGCTCACAGGGAACGGGCGGGTAAACCGCCTTCCTGTGCAATATTATGCCAGACAGAAAACACGCCGGTTTAATAAATAGATCATTTTGCAATGAAGCGGCAACGACACGTAACCGCACAACTCAAGCGGAACCATCTTTATTGACCAAACAGGATTTCTAAGATTCAACCCTCACGCCCTGAAAGGTGGAAACCGAACAATCCAGAGTTTGCGTTTCTGTTGGCACACCGGGCACGTAAGGCGACGCCGGGACCTCGGACACGGTCATTAAGGCTTTGATGAGTTCTGTGGAAACAATATTGATCGGAAATCATCGAACGCACCGCATCCCTCCCACCTCGGGGGGGGGAGAGGGCGGCGCTCGATGGAGTCATGGGTTGTGTGAGAGAGAGAAAGAGGAGGAGGAGAAATGATGACTCTGACACTCTTTTGTCCATTCAGTGCTTTTTGAAAAAGTCATGTGTAGGTAGCAGAACAGTTCAGGCAGTGTGGGTTTGAGTCATGTGTGTGTGTGTGTGTGTGTGTGGGCAACAGCATACGACACACACCGCCTCTGACCAGTTTCACATAACACACATCTCTGCAGGGAGGGCTTCTAGATTTTAGTTGCTTAACATTAAGGTGTAAGCTATTTCTAAAATTGCCCTTGTATCCCCTGAGAGGAAGACTTCCTCATGGTTGTATGTATGTGTGTGTGTGTGTGTGTGTGTGTTGTACAGTGGCCTTCACTCTGGCTGGAACCATTCACGCACACAACAAAACACCCGAAACACACACTCCGTGCACGCGCTCTGAAAAGTCGGACGGAAAGATGCAAAACAGGCGACCGCAACAAAAAATGTACACGCAAACAACACACACATCCTCGACAGTGATTAATGAGCTTTTGTTGTTGCTGTGTAGCACCGCATCTGCTGCCGGAGGCGGAGGGGGAGGGGGAGGGCTCAAGCACGAGCCACAAACAATATGGCCTAGTTGGCCTATTATGCAGTGGCTGGTCATATATAAGGTGCACACACACACACACACATACACACACGCTTGAGGCCCTCATTATGCAGGTGGCAACCTCACTGTGTGCCCGGCCGCTCCCGCCTACCCCAGCCCTTTTTTCCTGCGAACACACTTACATCCATTATGCGATTTATATCCATCGCCCTGCGGCCCGATGACCAAAACCAGTCCCGGGGGAGTTTGGAGGAGCCGCTGGGACCCCGGTTCTTCCGAAATTATCATGTTGCTGAACTTGCCCCGCCCGCCGTCCCCTCTCCCCCCCGAGGTCGGACATTAATAGTGAGTAGCATATGTTTGAGTAGAGCCATCATATCAGGGGGGGGAAAACAATAAAACCCTGTAAAGAGCTGCTGTCGCAAGATTTTAAATCGTCACCCGGCGGCTAAACTTGCGCCTCTACGTTACAAGCTGTCTAAAATGTTTGCGCATTTGCTCATTAAAGATATTGGCATTGTTTTTATACGTCGTAAAAAAAAAAAAAAAAAAAAAAAAAACACAGCAACAGCAATCCTTGCTCGCCACCGGCCAGGAGCCTCGCTGAGAGCTCGACGCTTTTGTGTAAAATCACCGTGACGACCTCAAAATCCACGGTCACGGCTGACCGTCGCCGTGACGATGCCGAAGCCGGTTCAAGTTCATCCCCGATCATCAAATTCCACGTCGTTTTGTTTCGCCCCCTCCGCTGCACGTGGAAGCTGCTACAGTACGGCGTGGGACCTGGTCAACCTTTAGCGTGCACGGCGGGGTGTGTGCGCCGCATGTTTGGGGCAGAGGGGAAAGCGGTTGGGACGGGAGGGGTGCGATGACCCTTGACCTTTGTGAGTGTGTGTGTGGGGGGGGGGGCACATCGCAGGACAGAAGTTGAAGCCAAATGGCGAAACAAAGGCAGGGCGTGACGATGAGTTTTATGGTGCCTGGCGTGTGTGTGTATGTGTGTGTGTGTGTGTGTGCGTGTGTGCAATTATTTATACCCACGGGACAGGGGGGTGCACCCTGAGGAGAATAGAGGTTATGTGTAGCAGCTGACTACAGAGAAAATTATTCAAGAAACAAATTAACATTTCACCGGACCACTTGGGGGCCGACTATTAATCTCACAAGAGGCATTTTAACCGATGTGTGATTTAAGCTTGGGTCACAAAATAAACCAATAGTAGTCAGTATCCATGTAAAACTATAGCGTGTAAAATCTTAACCTCATGGAACAAATCATTGTCCTCAGCTTCCCTCCACCCGACGAGTGCGGGGAAAGACCGATATTGAGCGCTTTGCGTAGCCGAACGCAGCAAACGGAGCAGCGCAACGTGGAGTGTTAAAGTGTTAGCATGGAAGGGAACGGAGAGGAAGACAAAACGCACGCCGCCGTGTTTTTAAAGGCCTCACCGACCGTCTAAAACCGAACGTGGAACTTAAAAGTGAACTCCGCGCTGAGCCGTCTGAGCGTCAACCAGAAGTTGTTCTGTTTTTGTCAAAAGTGTGAAAAACCGAGGTGGGCGTCGGCGATGACGTGAGGAGACTCAGCCTGTCTCCATGGCGCCGCGCGTCTCTGCTCAAATCATCTCCGATTCTGGTCCGGCAGTGCGGCGCAACTCCTCGACTCGAAGAGAGATTACCCGGTGAGAAGCAGCCGCTGTCGAGCGCTGGAGAGGAGACGGAGGCATTTTGCTTTGGGATTCCGAACTCCGCCGCGCTCTGAAGGGTTCTTCTGCGTTTCCTCCGAGGAGTGTTTATCGGCGTATCAAAATAAAAAAATCAACCGCCAACGCGATGCTTCAAGTGAGCGACGTCCGCGGGGGCGCAGAGAAGCAAAGCACCTGCATCCTGAAGCAGGCGGAGCTTCATCTCACCGCCCAAAGTCAAAACAGCCTCGGGCCGACCCCATGTCAAGGCGACGTGAGATTCTCCGCTGAATATCTTCCCATGTATTTTCTTTAAAGACTCATTTCAGGCGAGCGGACAGGTGCGCGCCGCACCACGACTGCGGATGCAAAGCGCCTGGGCGACGGCGGCGGCGGCGGCGGCGGCGGCAGGTGACGGAGATGATCGATTTCCTCTTTTTCACCGCGTAATGAGCAACATGACGGAGGTATAACACTATTCCCTGCTCAACGCTGATGATGAGCCTGGCACTTTGCTGCGCATCCCATTACCGCGCACACCGGAGAGGGAACACACCACGCACACACGCAGGGATGGCTCACATTATCACCTCTGACATTTAACGACATTCGAAAAAGAGTAGAGATGTCCGCAGACTGAGATAATTAAACCAGAGGGAAATTATATCTAATCCCCCCTCTCTTTCTCTCTCTCTCTCTCCCACTCTTGCCTCGTCTTGCTGCAGCGGGAAATAAGGATTCAAAGATGCAAGTGTGGGGTGAGGGAAGCGCACGTGACGGCGCTGAAGACGCTCTTATTTGCCTTTTCTTTTTCCTGACCCACTAATGCCAACCTCTGATTTGAACCTCGTGCACCAGACGGCGCGGAGGTGATTTATATCTTTAATTTAGCCTCTTTATCACCTTGCCGCCAGCTATGTAATATACAAAGATGTGCAGACACGCGACAAAGCCCCCCCCTTTTGACTCGCGGTGCGTCAAACTCCAGCACTCCCGTGTCAACGCTGCTTGCCAGAAAGCTAAAGGACACGACCCGCATATTAGAAAACAATTGTCTTCATCCTGTTTGTATGTGTGTGCGTCTGTGTGTGTGTGTGTGTGTGTGTCCACGTGCAGGGGACATCCAAAAGCAGCTTGTTAGTTTAAGGAAGAGATTTTTGATTTCAAAGGGAAGAGTACGGTTAATATTTTACGTCGCGAAAATCAAAAGAAATTAGCAAGAGAACACGGTTCTCGAAAAAAAAACACATCCAGAGGTAAAAAGGCCAGACTCCGTTTCCCTGAGTCACTTTATGTCTCAACACGGGTTTTTATTGGAAGCATTCGCCCATCTACGATCTATCCTGCTGATCCTGCACCTGGCGGCCGGCGGCGGGTGCATTCACCCTTTCATTCACAAGTCCAACGGAGCTCCTTCGTGCGTTTGGACTGCGGGAGGAAACCGGAGAACTCGGAGGAGACCCGCCGAGATGCGTGGAGGCCGCGCTCAGGAAGGATGCCAAACGGGCGCCGCCCTGTTGGAACCACGAAACAAATAATAATCCAATACAAATTGGATCAAAACTCTTTGTCGCCGGTGCCCGAGATCCGGTGAAATTAGGATTGCGATGCAACAAGCGTCAAACTCCTCTCCTCCTCAACAGCCGATCTTAAGTCTCCTGAAATACAGATGGAGGTCAACCTTCTGTGGGCGGAGCCAAAGTCGCTGGCGTTTCTCTTGAGTGACACGGCTGGGAGGTGAGGTGGCTGTTTTTCCTCTCCAGCCTTTATACTTTGTGTCTTATTACTGTTTGCAAACCAACGCTGAATTGGGTGTGTGTGTTCCCACGCATGTGTGTGTGTGTGTGTGTGTGTGTGGAGTTGATAAATGTTCAGAGAACGCTGTGTGGGAGTGTTGCTCTTGCCGCGGCGTGGTTTGTATCTCATATCACGATGTGTCGTCCACACAAACACGCCACGAGCCAGCTATGAATATATCGAGCCTGAGACTCCAATACACACACAGCACAATCGTAGACCTGATATTTCCCATACGCACACACACACACACACACACACACACACACACTCTGTCATTGTCCCGGCTGGAGAAAAGATAGGTGACGGAGAATGCGAGCGTATTTCCATGGTGATGAGGGTGACAGAAGGAAGAGGGGGTCCGCCTCCTGACCCTCATTGAGGAGGTGAATGACTGTCAGAGCGGAGACAGGCGGCGATCACAATACCAGAAAAGAGAGAGAGCGAGCCGGAGAGGGCGATGGGCGGCCGTGGAAAGCCCATCGCGGGCTGCGGGACGCGTGAGCTTCCCCGGCTAGTCGGAGGCACTTAGCATTAGCATCAAAAAGACATTATGCTAATAGCATCAAAGACAGCAACCCCTGCTTTTGTGTCGCCCGCGACAACCCAAGGGCGCCGAGGAGGGGGGTTCATTTCAGCTGCAAACCACACCATGCATTTGCATGACCATAAAATAAAAGGCACAAATTGAAATGCATCGAACAAACGATGAAGCGGAGCCGAGGTTTCAAAGGTCCGACGGCGTGCGGACAGAGAGGTGAACCCCCCGGGTGATACCGAGCGAACAAGAACAGTTTCAGAGGTGGCTCGGCCTCTCGGGATCAACTCGGACAACCGGCACCGCACCGGTTTTCTGATTTTCAGATCGGAATTTTTGAAACCTCTGTCGAAAATTTCCAGACGTTTGACCCTGCGATTGAATGGCTCGCCCAATGACATCCGGGATAGGCTCCTGCATCCACCGCAACCCAGAGTGCAGGACAAGCAGCAGAACATGGATGGATGGATGGATGATTAGCGCTCCTGCAAGGTAGCAAGCGGATCCCTGGTTCAATTCTGAGGACCTTTCTGTTTCCCTCCCTCCCCGTTTTCCTCCTGTCGTCCACAAGAACAGGAGGTTTCATGGGCGATCCTAAATTGCGTGAACGAGTGAGCGAACGGATCTGCGATCGAGTGGCGACGGGTTCGTATTTTTGTTATCGGGGCAAACCCACTAAAAAAAAAACAACGGATTGATCCGCCTCCATCCTCCATCCTGCGGAATAAAATTGTTTCTCTGCAACTCGAGCCGGCCGAAATGGGAAGCGGGATATAAATGTGTCCTCCACGCACTATTTTCTTGCAACGGTCGCTCAGAGAACTACAGTGTAGAACCCCTTTCATCCCGTCTGAAGGTGGGTTAACCACTCACAACTGATCGTGTTACAACCTGAATGATCAAGAAGCATCCGTAACAATGGTGTTTACTGAGAGGTTACCATAGATACCGCTGTGACATCAGTTCTTTTGACGTCTTTCTTCTCTTCCCGGCTGCCCACTTATTTTAGAATAGAGCATGGGATGACTTTTAATATTACTATCATCGTTATTATTATAATTAGGATTATAAATAGTGGGGGGAAAAGAAGTTGATTCAATCCCAAATTTGTCGAATTATACTGTTTTGATCAATTTATTTATTTGTTGCTGCACTGCTATCTAACGCAATGTTTTCAGCGGGGGTCTTTTTTTTGGGTTTGAGCTCGGAGATGGGAGAAAAACACTCCATTCCCCAAAATGTGATCCCGGCGGCGCGTGGTTGGGAACGCGATGCAGCCCGAGCCTTTGTTTTGGAAAATTTCAGCGGCCGTTCACTCGACTCTTGGGAGAGTGGAGAGGCTCTTGTGGCGGGGAAAATAAAGGATCGCCCGAAACTGGAAATTACAGTGTTTGCTCATCACGGCGCGTGATGTAAATTTACGTGTTAGAGTACACTTCAAGCTGGTGAAAATGACAAATTTCAAAAGGGTAAGAACATCCGCCTCCGGATGAATCATTTCAATCACTATTCTGATACAACGCCGCTCCGCCAGGAATGCAGGAAAAAGATGCCAGAGTAGCGAGATGGTCTGGCCATTGAAAAAGATGGATGGAAGGTAACCTAGGTAACAGAGGAGGACATTTGTTCAGGCTCGAGCACACATGACGGGGGAAATGAAGAAAAGGGGGGAAGGAAAGGAGAGAAAAACACCTACATATAAAGACACGTTTACAGGGAAACATCACGTGAAAGACGTGTGTGAGAATGTCACTACAAACAGGATCAAACTCACACCTGGTTTATTTTCTAATCTCTTCAAATTGGCTCCTTATTGGATTGGGGGAAAAAGTGCCCTTGACTGTTGCTGCTGCTGCTGCTGCTGCTGCTGCAGGTTTGATGTGGCATATATATAGATAACCTATACTCTGTCAATCAACAGAAAGCAAAGACGGTGGAACTTTAAAGAGTTGGCTGAAATAATTGAACAAGTTGACGTCAAGGCAAATGCCAAATTATGAGCACTCGCCAAAGATTTAGTTTCACGAAACCCCGCTCAAGTCTGACACTGAGCAAAATCCTATTTTCCCTGTCGGTTAGGGGCGCTCAGGTCCCGTGATTTTTTTTTTTTTTTTTCCAGGTTGTGACAATTCAATTGAAACGCAGATTTTCTGATGCACACAGGCAAACACATAAATACACAAAACACAACGGCAATGCTGGTATAACTTTGTCTGCACTGGAGAATAATCAAGCTTGGAACTGCGTGATTCACATCCATCATGTTAATCTGTCCTGGATTTGACATTGTTCCCTACATATGCAGCTTTTTTTTCTTCCTTGCATCCACCCATCTCCTCTCAGCTACACCGCCCAAACACTCAGCATCAATCTGGGGTTCGGTGTCTTGACGTGACAGGAGGAGTCAGGGATCAAACCCCCGCCCTGCGATCGAAGTCTGCGCCCGCTCTTCCTGCTGAGCCCCGGCACGCGTGTCCACTGGCGCCCCGAGGTTTCCCCCGGGCCCGTCCGTGAACCCGCCGAGACCCGTATTGACGAATTTGATCTCATCCTAATGCAGCTCCTCGTGCGCCGTCTTTGAATTGTCTTTCCGATGAACCCGCAAACCTGCAGCCTCAGCCGATTCCATTCATACTCTGCAAATGTATTCAAACAGTGCAGGGTCTTTAGCGCCGCCTCCCCAAACGTCCTGCTATTAGCACGATGTCTACCGACATCGTGCTAATAGCGTGATGATAGCGTAATGATTGACTGGAAATATTTCAGTTCTTTACGTCAAACTGTTTTGAAGACGGACTTGATTGTAAAGTAAATCTCTCGCAAGCTTGAGCTGAACGCTCACATTGTCGCCGCAGCACGTTTCGTTATTGTTGATGACTTCAGACATTTCCTCCTGGATAACGGTGTAACAGGCGAAGAGCGTGAGTTCTGAGGTTGCATCGACTGCCACAAAATATCCGCATCAGGAAGACACTGGTGATCCTGCCCAGATGTTTGCTGTAATCTGGCACACGATACACACTCAGCCTCTTCATGATTCTTTGTGAGATATCGCTCAAAGCTCGTCTCCCTCTGGGATTTGCGCATATTTGTAGAACGGATTCATCAGGCCCCGAAACACACACAGACACACACATACCGCACGCACACCATTTTTGGAGCAAAATTTAATTTGCAATACCCGAGGGAAATTGTAATCTAACTGCACATTTGCAAATGTGCCACCTCTAATCCGCATCACATAATAGGATTCCTGTGGAAGTGATGGGAGGCTGAATCCAGAGTTTAAGCACCTATGATTTCAGGAAACCTCTCCTCGAGGTGGGAATATAACGCTGTTAATCCCGGTCACCTACAGAAGCGCGGAGGAGGACACGTTGCCTTCACGTGTTTGGAAAAGGGACAATCAGAAAGGCTCGCTCTTGAAACCAACGCTGCGGCATTTACTGTCTCCAACGGTGGGACACTGCGGCTGAGCTCAAAAATCGAGGCCACGTTGAAGGAGGAGCTTTGTCTACTTGGAACGGGGATCTCAAAAATGAATGGTAATTTGCGTATGGCCACACACACACACCTTGGGCCTCAATCATTTTTGGATGGGATGAAACATGAGCGCATTCGACATCTACAATGTGTTTTTAAATTGACAATGTCATTAATGTGGATGTTTGTTTTTGTTGTGACTTCAGTGCCATATATACCATTCTGATGGTTTATTAAATCCTCTGATCTGATCGACAGCCATATTCTTATGATTATTTAAATGTTTTTTTTTTTTGTTCGTTCTAAACAATGCAGTAGACGACCACTGAAAATACTGCACTTCCTGTCACGACCACTAGGGGTTATGTTGCATGCCAGTGAGCATTGAAGACAAAAAAAAAAAAAGAAAGATTGGGAAACCAAATCCTGTCTTCTGCCCTACTATAAAATTCAGGTTGTGGTCTGACTAAACCGCATCAACTAAATGGCAGGAGTGTTCGGCAATCCTCAGGGAAGGGTGACGGCGAGGGGTTGAGGGGTGTCCGTATTACCCGGTGCCATAGATCACAAACCAATAACAGGGCTCATTTCCCTCCTCCTGTCACACCAGGGGGCTTCCAGGGTCAGGGGGCGTGTCGTCAGCATTAATCCTCTGGAAGAGGCGTGTTAGGCTGCGACCCGGCCGATGACGCAGCCTTGTCTATCCGGAACATCTGCCTCGATCTCGCGGCCAGACAGACACTGGAGGCGGAAAGTTTCGACCCAGGGGTTTCCGATGGCGACACCCGAGACGGAAGGTCTGATTCAAGACACCACAGTATCCTGGCAGGTTGTTTCTCCAGGTGTCCTGGCTTACTTTCAACCTTCTAAAATCTTTTTTTTTTTTTTTTTGATTATCCATGGGAAAAGCAGTTTTCGGTCAAGAGCATGAAATGATTGACCTAATGTGATAATGGGGAAATAGATGAGGAAAAATAAAAGGATTGATATTCAACAGACAAATTGCTTTCGGTCCAACAAGGATTATTTAATAACAAAAACATTTGTACAAAGGGGTAATAAATCCAGGGTGGGCTCGTTCCATGTCGTGGGATCAGGCACAGACTTTATAACGTTTGCATTTCCATGTGACAGCCAGCGGTAAACCTGAGCTTGGTACAAAATGTTATGGCCTGCGTGTGGTACAAATGGGCGCATTGCAACTGTCATGAGGCGTTACAAAAGAAAGTTAGATAAATATACTATATTTACAACTGATGATGCAGGATCAGGACGTCGCCGCGCAACTCTCGGTTCACGGCAGTTGGGATTTCAGAGAAATAACCCGCTGCTATTTCAACCCCCCGCATTTCTGCTCTCTCATTCTCCCGCTCAGTGTTCGGACAGTCCGAGAGGCAGAAAAGTAAATCGAAAATTAAAGGGCACGCTGAAACTAAAGTCCCTGGCAGCTGGTCAAAAAACAGCATCCTGGCATTTATGAGAAACGGTAACAGGTTTGTATGATTTCGTGCTCGGGACAGCGGGGGATCCTGCTCGGACGAACGCCACCCGTGCTTTGAATGCAAGGGTCGCGGGTTGAAAGGTCAGGGGTCGTGGTGCAGCGGTTACTAGGAGGGGGCATCGTCTCCGTGGATAGCTTTATATTTAGCCATGTCCTCTGGAAAGACTTTGCTGAGCTCTGAGATTAGAAGACTCTTGAATTTCTGGAAAGGAACAGAATATTTCAGTTTTAGGACTTTATGATTTACAACTCACACTAAACCTGGGCCACAGAAATATAAATGTGTTCGTATATGGATTTCTTTTCGCTTAGCTTCTCATATCAATATCCAGAAAAGGGATAAATATTGTACTACTATTGTTTTTTGCACATGGAAAGCTACATGTAACAATACATATATATGGCCCAATGGAGGTTAATTAGTTTTTAGACGCATTAAAGACTTTACTAATTTGGAAAACAGCAAGAAGAAATTAAAAACACAGTAAACAAATAAAAGGGGGCGGGGGGATCTATGCGGTTTCAATAGTGACAGAAATATGGACACAAACAATCCCTGTCAATAATGTCAAACCCCTGGATTTAAGTGGTTCGTCAGTAAGTAGTGACAAGGGCGTTATTCAGACGTTATTCGGCTGACAATGCCAAAGCTCATTTTAGACGTGCTTAGCGCAACACGGCAAGTGGTTCAGACGGAGTTTATTCTGAGTAACCTTGATATTATCACTTACCGTCATGGTGTCTATCTTTCCTTTCACCTGCTCGTTCCTTGCCAGGGCTCTCTCCAGACACTCCTTGGTGTACAGCTGGGGGTTGCGGCCTTGGTCGATGTACCTACAGATGGAGCGGAATGTCAGCCGCAATAAACTGCAATAAAGCTACGAAGGCCAAGTATTCTTCATGGTGTTCTTGAGGTGTTGAGATTTAAACGTCCTCTAAGGGAACTACCCTCTTTATGTGGTATGAAAGCCTAGAGTGTAAAATCGGTGCAGAACAATTCATACTGACAGGACACGTAGCAGAAAAATAAACTGCAAATGCACATTTTGAAATCCCCTCCAGATATGAGCACATGCGGTAAAGAATGCACATTAATCCATTTTATGCTTCAAGAACCGTTACTTGTAAGTCCTCGACCACATACATTTCATTTAAATGTCTATGCACACGACAGGGGCTTTTATTTGTCTCTGGCTCTTTATGTGTGTTTTCTTTACCTCTCTCAGTCAACTGTCCCTTATTAATTGTATGCCAGTGTCATGCTTGAGGGTGATGAGTGAACCTGAGTCTAATTCACTGTACCTTTTACATAATAAAAACAATAAACTTGTTTCTGACGCACATAGAGTGCCACTAATCGAAAATTCAGCATGTGTCTGACAGCAAGTACTTCGCTTTTACTTCATTTTCAGAGCACCATAAAGCAACCCCTCTCTATCTACTGGACACAACGAGGTTCCTGGAGTTCATCCTTGTAGTCTGTGTCTTAGCTTCTGTCTATAGAACAGTGGCCAAAGACGGGCTTTAAATCACTCATGATGTCACAAACACTGCTTGTGGGATCATCTTCTTGGAACGAACCGCAGAGGAAAACGGATTCTAATCGCTCACTTTGAACACAGTCGTATCGTGGACGGTCAAATTGTGCAGCCGCTGCATCCCATAGAAGACCAGGGGGTTCTATGCAGCAGCAAAACAAAAAGACGCGAGACACATTTGTCACTGGAGGAGGGCTTAAAATTGTAAGTGCCGTATGTAAGGTGGAGTGTTGCAATTCACTGTGTTCAGATTTTTTATTATGTAAACCGATCGATTCTGCAGCAAGCGGATAGTTAAATACACAACTACCTTGAAGCTAAAGCTAGCGATCTGTGACAGAACTCACTCAAAGACATCCAACGGGACGTTGATTTCGTGCAGCTGCTGCCGGCATTTCTCGATGTCTTGTAGTCCGGATATCATTAAATTTCTGAGGGTTGGAGAAAAAAAGAACACAGAAGTTGGCTGATATTTGATATTTCTAAGATAAATAAAGGGGTAAAGCGGGGAGGGTGAGACGTGACTCACAGTTTTTGGTTGAGTCCTGCCTGGCTGCTGGGCTGGAAGTCGCTGACGATGATACCTAACTGTCGAATGTTCTCGATGAATTTCTCGAGGTGTTCCTCCAGGTTGTCCACCTTCTCCGCCATTTCAAAAGGGCCCGCTTTCAAACAAAAATAAACGCCACGAATAGACGGACAACGGTGGATTTTCACGTCAGAAATACTAGCTGTTTACTGATAGCCACCGAGTATACGTTAGCCCGACTCTGAAACGCTTTACGGCAAGCTAACGGCCAATCGCTGAGGGGCTTGTTTAGTTACCATGGCGACGTCCAATGGTATCGTGCCGTTCCGCAGCACCCACTGTTTTCAACAGTCGTAGTGCCCGGAAGTAAACGAACCCTTTGTCAAGACTGTCACATCCGCCTGGATAAAAGCTGCGCGGAATTATTATAAAATCACATTATTCAAATCGCACCGAATCCACATGTGAATATGAATGTGTTTTGGAACTGGGATTTTGTTCGAGCGCAATATCTCAAAGAGTAATTAATATGCTTTACGCTTCACGAAAAGGTCGACATATACGCAATGGCTGACTTTTTATAGTTGAAAAACACAGGTGACTTAGCAAACGAGGTGTGCCAGAATTGTTGGTGTTATAAATGATTCGTAAAAATAGACTTTTAAAAAAATGAATTAAAAAAGTCTAAATGTGAAAGATGCATTTATCCATCTGATGTATGTATCTTTTTTCACCATTCTACAAACCTTACATCCATTGAATATCAACTATTACTGCAGTGACAAATTAGCCGAATGCAACTCATCAACTGTTCTGCAAAATGCGCACATCTTATTCTACATTGCTCTAATTTGACCTAGTAAGTGTAAAATTAGCTAACCATGCAAGCGTCCGTAAAAACGGATGACTCTTAAATGAATGTGCAATTTCCCAACACTTGAACTCCCACACCAATATGCAGCTTCCCACGTCTTCCCATTTCACTTCGGAAGCAACAGTAACACAAAGAAGTCAGTTTTGTTTACAGTTTAAAACTTACTGGGTCAAGACAGAGTGGAGATGCTTGTGCAAGCAGAGAGCCCCAAAGAATAAATGTCTATGATATTTGCACCGTTTTATCATCATTACCCCAACAGGTACACGCTTATAAATGTGTAGATCACGTATCTCCAGAAGTGGGAAGGAAGAATCATAATGAGATTGAAGGTTTTTGAACTGCGTGTCACTATTCAGGTGAACACAGAACTGAATTATGATTTATAAACTTAGCTCATTGAAACCTCCGGATGTCAAACAAGTGCTGTAACAGCAGAGGTCAACAGGCCCGTGACGGATGAGAAGGCAGTACCAAGGTGGAGCAGAGCTTTACCAAGAACTGAAAGAAAAGGGGGGGAAAAAAAGTCAAACTGTAAGCTAAATGAACCACAAAATGGTCTGTATTATCAAGTGTCACAAGATAACCTTTCCCGAGTAAATCTCCTCCAAGTAGGTGACACCGAAACGAACAGAGCGAACCGGGAGAGAAACTCCCCTTCAGAATAAAATCAGCCTCATGATGTAATGCTCCTGTCACGGTGCTGCTTCCCACACGGCAAAACAACCCTTGGTTACAGAGCTTTTCGCATGACGCCATATCGATCGGGATTATATTTTGCTCGTATAGATCCTTCCCAACGAAACACACTTTGATCGATTCCAAAACATCCTTTTCTCTCCAATCGTATGTCAGCGCTTGCATCATAAATAGAGATGAGATGTAACATGTGAAGTGTTGTTGTGTGTGTGTGTGTATGTTTTTTTTTTGTTTTTTTGTTTTTTTTTATAGAAGGGGGCTGCAGCAAACTCAATCCAATCTTTTCCTCCTCCGTTTCAGGGAAAGTCATATGCTTTTATTTTGAAACGCTGCGCCGCACCGCTCCGCCCGGTGAGAGCAGACCGAGCGAGGAGGATTACCGGGGGCCGGCTCGTCCTCTCCTGCATTAATGCCGGAGCCGCTGCAGCTGCACACACACGCACACACACCCACACACACGCACTCACGCACACACACACACGCACACACACATCCGAGGCGGCCGTCCCGCTCCTGAAGGCAGCCCGGCTTCGGCGGCGCGCAGCTCTCCTTGGATGGTGGAGCCTCTGGAGGGACGGAGGGGGTGTCCTTTCTCCAACGCACACCGGGATAAGCGCTGAATCCCGGGACGGGCACGGACGGAAACCGAGTGTCGGGTAAGCGGAAGGTGTCGGGGCATAAAGGGAAAATGTGTGTGTGTGTGTGTGTGTGTGTGAGGTGGTGTGTGTGTATTGGAAGTCGGCGGTAATTCAACGTGACCTGCGCTTTGTGACATTTCCGCCCGACCTTTACGGCGCTATCTAAATTCAATCTCGACTCGGATCATTTCTGTTGTTCCCCTCGATCCCGATCCGATAGATCGTATCGATAACCTCCGGTGTCCGGGGGAGGGGCGGGGGGTGCGCACCTGCGGCGCTGCGTAATGCCGCAGCCGCGGTCACGACGACGGTCGAACGCGCGACCGAATTCCACGCGAAATGCGTGTTATTTGATTTAAGTGTTGGTCTCGGAGTGTTAACACCCCCTCTGCCCCCCACCCCCACCCACCCACCCACCCACCCTCTCTCCAGCAGAGCCGGGACGCGTCGGGATGATGTTCTGAGGAGGAACCGCGCAGGCTCGTCCCTGCAGGCTGCAGCGCGGAGGGGGGACAAGCTCCGTCCGAGATACGAGCATCAGCCCAAGGAGAAAGGAAGTCGTCCCTGCGTGCGTGTGTGTGTGTGTGTGCGTGTGTGTGGAGGGAGGAGGGAACCCGGCTCGAAAGGGTGAATCTCGCCCCTCTGCGTGGGGAAAGGCGGAGGAGGAGAGACCGGGAGAAGACGGGAAAGAAAATTATGGCCACCCTACTGCGGAAGATCGGTCTGATCCGCCTGCACGACCGAGACACCGAGGACCCCAAGCACCACCAGGGCTCGTTGAAGGGCAGCAAAGGCACCCAGAAGAATAACGCCAACAAGCACTGCCAGACCGCCAACGACGCCAACATCCTGAGCACCCCGGAGATCAAGGCGAGGAAGCTGGACCAGCACGCCAAGGACAAGCCGTCCGGCAAGGAGAGGCAGGCCAGGGATGCGAAGGAGAAGCAGCAGACGGGAGGAGGTGGAGGTAGCGGAGGAGGAGGCGGAGGAGGAGGAGGAGGAGGAGGAGGAGGAGGAGGCGGAGGAGGAGGGAGCAAAGCCACCAGTGCCTCCTCCATACCACCGCTGGCGCCTCACCGGCAACACTGCACCCAGGTGCGGACGCGGCGGCTGATGAAGGAGCTGCAGGAGATCCGGAGGTTAGGGGACAACTTCATCACGGTGGAGCTGGTGGAGGACAACCTGTACGACTGGAACGTCAAGCTGCACCAAGTGGACAAGGACTCGGCGCTGTGGCAGGACATGAAGGAGACGAGCACCGAGTTCATTCTGCTCAACGTCACCTTCCCCGACAATTTCCCCTTCTCGCCGCCGTTCATGCGGGTGCTGACGCCGCGGCTGGAGAACGGCTACGTGCTGGACGGCGGCGCCATATGCATGGAGCTGTTGACCCCCCGCGGATGGTCCAGCGCCTACACGGTGGAGGCGGTCATGAGGCAGTTCGCGGCGAGTCTCGTACGAGGACAGGTGAGGCGGGTTTTGGGGTGAGGCGGGTTTGGGGTCGGGGTGCCGCTCGGGACGCCGCCGGCTGCGGGAGACGAGCGGCTCAGTCCGTGCGTCATGCGTAATGAACGCGTAAAAGCGGTTTGGCACAGCAGCCGAGGACAGGGTTAGAAGACACGCACACACACACACGCTCCTTTCCCGCTGAAAACATCCACACTGTTCGTGGGCGGTGGGGGGGGGGAGTATTATTAATCTTGATGTGACTTTACGGCAGCCATTTCAGGCAGACTCAGTATCTCTCCGCGCCTCTGCAGTCCCCCTCCCTCCATCACCTCCCTTTATCGCCCCCATAAATTCGCCTCCTGTGATAACCGAGTCCCGGAGCCGGCGCCGGAGGGGCTCTAACGCAGTCCCGTAACATCCGCACTTCCGGCCTGTAATTTCCTGAGGAAGACCCGGCGCGCTCGGTGCCCGTGGAAACGGATTGAGGGATCCACGCAGCAGGTAGCTCTCCTAGCGGCTGGGATTTAGACTGACTAGATTATGTAATCCTGTCAAATCTGTTTCCTCATCCTGCGTGCACTGCAGCAGCAGCAGCTGCAGCTGCAAGGAGGGCTGCTTTGCAATTCCCGACCGAAACGGCTGCATCTCCAGCTGCACTCCGGGGTATAATCGTTTAAACCCTCAATAGACCCCCCCCCCCCCCCTCTTTAAGCTTGAAAAATGAAACAACACACACACTGCGTTTCTAAAATGAACACTTTGGTGTCACATTTTCTCTGCAGGACATGAAGCTGCTTGTTTCTCCTCAGCCGGGCCCTTTATCTTTTTTTTCCTTTTGACATCAGCAGGACGACAGTATGACAGGCGACCTTATGTAAACTGTCACCCCCCCCCCCAACCCCCCCCCCCCCCCCAACCGCCCCCCACCCCCACCCCGTCACAGCTTTTCTGCCCTGGGTAATATAACTCAGCACTATTCCCAAGTCATCTGTGTTCATTTAGCATCTTACTTCCACGAGAGGTCATGCAAAAACTACCCAAAGCAGAGAGGTTGCGTGTATGTGTGTGTACAATTGTATGTGTGTGTGTGTGTGTGTGTGTGCATACTGCAGCTTTGCAACACTTCCTTATTACACAGTAGTGTCTCCAGTTTCCGCCAGGAAGGATTATTGATTAATCATCCCAGTGTGTGTTTGTTTGGTCTTTTTTTTTTTTTTGCATCTTGCGTGTGTGTTTTCCATCCCTTACGCAGACAGAGCTCTATATATAAACCTAAACACACATAATGTATTTATTTAGCCTTGAAAGCCGGTTCTCCGTGAAGATAATGGCGTGGCTTGTACAAAAGCCGTGTCTATTTTTGGAGCGAGGGGATCCATGTGGTGACAAGAGTGCTGAGATGATAGTCGATGTACTCGACACTTCGCCCGTAGATGAGAGGGAGGAGCGGAAATGAGAGGTGTATATATAGACAGGAGGTGAGACTCTGACAACACAAACCCATTATCTGTGTGTGTTTAGCGCCCCGTTTGTGAGATGACCGTGGAATCCTGCGCGCGGGTCGAAACCCGGCATCATCTCAGACGCCGGTCGTTTTTTTCCGAGGGCCAGTGTCGTCGCTCTCATGTTCTCCCGACGTTGCATTGTCAACTCAGATAAATCGAACCTCTTCCGAATGCCTACATGACCCGACCGTATGATAGATGGTCCAGTCCCATATTAGATGTTTATTTCTTATGTTAAATTGAATTACTATACATATAGACATTTCTTACATCCGTCTGCTGCAGCGGTATCAAGGATCTAAACAAGCTCTGGTTGTGTTCTTTCAGCTACTTGTATGAGCTCCCAAAGGAATACAGGGACGATTATATGTCAGCAACCCGATGTACATTTGTGTATTTTCTCTTTTGCAGTGTTTGTGGCTCTCTGTCTGGGCACCCGCAGATTATTTTGAAGCGATCCTGGCATATTAGGGGGTAATAAAACCAGTCTTGAGCTGAGGATCTAGTAATGACAACCTCTAAAATATAGATAACCCCCACCCTCCCCTCCCCAAATCTGACAAATCCAATTCGGAGAGCTCTCTCGGCAGTCTCATTTTGATTACTTTCAATCAGTCATGTGGGATTAAAACCGTCAGCCTGCAGAGGCGGAGGACCCGACGTTTTCAGGAGAAATCGGCCATTAACGCCGCCTCCCGTCGTCCGGCGTGCAGATTTTCTCTGCAAAAAAAAAAAAAAAAGCCTCACATCAAGCTCCGGGTGAAGGAATCATTAGTAAACTGTGGGATCAGCAGAGTCGGCGGCCGAAGTTTCGCGTGAGTTACGATGGCTGTCGTCGCTCGGCAGATGCAGCCGAATAATTGCGAACTATCGGTGCAGACGGAGGAGCCGGGATAATTGGCAGCCAGTACAAACACGACGGTATTTGTCCCCCCGTGACCCCGCCGTGCCCCCCCCCGGGGCAGGGGGCTCGCCCCGGTGATCCGATGAGGATGACGACGCCATCGATCCCTCTATGTTTATCCCCGACCTCATCAAGCACACGTCCGCATTACGTAATCCCCCCCCCCCCCCCGCCTCCTCGCCGTCCCCAGAGCCCATTCCCGACATGCCCCGCGGCCCGCCCATTGAGCGATCTCCATTCATACGACCGCACAGCAGCCGCTTCGCACAAGTGCGCGTCGTGCCCCCGCCCCCTCTTTAGCGAGCGAGCGAGCGCTGGGCCGAAATAGATAAACACTGACATGGCACCGACAGGCCCGGAGCACTCCCTTCTTTTCTCACGAGCATTCCTTTCTTTCTCTGCCCATCGTCGGACGCATCATTCATCCGCAGAGGCATTCTTGTCCGTGACTGCGAGCACAATGGCGGTAATTAATGCTCAATTTCAACTCCGCCAGCCGAAGTCACACACTTTTTTTGTTGGGGTTCGCGCATCAGTACACTCATTCAGGCGTATATTTGGACTCACCTCTTCGACCATTCATTCCCACACTCTCTCCTGCGAGATCATAAACGATCCGATCAAAAACCAGCGTAAAACCACAAATCCGTCACATGATCCCGGATAAATTGACACCTTTTGCTCTTAACTTGTAAAGTGTGTTTTTAACGCCAAAAAATGCGAAAATCCAAAATCCAGCCGCTGCATAGAAGCTTACAGCAGACGGACAGAAACGGACAAAATGAGATTTTGTTCTAAAGCAGCCCAAAGTTCCTCCAGCCCATCATAATCAAAACTGTTTTTTTTTCACACAGCAGCGCCTCTTAAGTTGCATGCAAAAAGATTAAATGAGTCACCCACACACACACACACAGAGTTTCATTTGGAATTTAATAAAAGATAGTTCGTAGCCGCGCAGCGGCGCAACATAAAAACCACACGTATCTCCACGCTTCCCATCGGTCGCCATGGTGATGGCCCGGCTGTAACACAGGCCAATCAACATAATTACCACCTCCACGGGAAGGTGCCGCCATTAAGTGGCGAGCACAGCGATACGCATGGCAGTAGATGGCGGTGGATAATGAGTTTGCTCATGATTGTTTTCTGTGCCGTGTTGTCGGGTTCACAGGCCACCGGGACGCGGCGTGGGTTTTCCGTGCGTCGGCGCTTTGAGAAAGAGGACGCTGACTTTTTGATACGGTAAAACGGGGGCCGGTGGCCGCCGTGCGCGGTCAAACGGCGAGATTATCCGAGGGCGTCACGATGGAGTCACGCGTGACTACGGACGATTGTCGAGGGAATTGAGGACAACACCGGAGGAAACGGGCACGCGTTAGCGTCACCGGGCTTAGCTGGTGAAACGAGGCCACCGTTGTCACCGGGATGGAAACTGTAACCCTAATCTCCAGATCATTCCGCGTTATCACCTCGTCGCCCTTCATCCCCCCTCGGCATCACCGCCCGCCCAAAATAGCCGAGCAGGTACGCAACAGGACGCGCCGATAGACCAATCGGATCGCACGCCAGGAGCAACCGGCCTCGGGAGTGTTTTTACAGAGCCCAGCGCTCAGCTCTTCCTTCCTCCCTGAAATATGGCCTCCATTTTCTGATTTGGGAGGTAAAATGATCTCTTAGGTCCGGCAGTGAGACTTGGTCAGACTTAACCTGACTGCGTTCGTTCCAACAGCCGCGAAATTCGTGATCCCGTCAAGAAAAACACGGCCGCTTGTAAAACCGAAACACCAAGCCAAGCCCAGCTCAAACCGAAAACGATCAACTCATCATCTGTTCGGTGAATCAGTGTTTTGTTTTTTTTTTCCCACGAAAAGACGCGGAACGGTGCTTATTTTCTCGTTTGTCGGGAGAAAAAGCACTGAAAAGAAACCTTGCATGATAGGATTTCCCTTTCTTTGTGTGTACAAATAGATTCTGACTGCTGACAAACCTAGAATAGCATGTGGATGATAATCTGAAAATATCTAAGCGCTGGAATCCTCAAATTACCTGAAAATCAGCATCAAGTTCTCCAGGATCCGGCAGGAAACTGATATTTTAAGGAGATAAGCAAGTAATAAATGGCCTCTGAATGCGATGATTTTGATGATTTCCTGTTTCCCGAAGGCCTCTACCGCCCCCGTCACACAATGGATCATTCCCTGTTCCGTCACCGAGAAGCAGGACGCAAGCGTCCCGCCGCAGGGGCTGTTGTTGTTTTTTTTTCTGCACCAAAAATACCGTTCGCGTCGGTTTCGGCGGAAGGTCCTGCTTGCCAAGAAGCGCTCAGGCCGGAGGGGTTGGGAGGCGGCGGGACCGGGCGAATGCATGTTTGAGGACGCGGCCTCAGCGTGGAAAAACAAGTCAGTTGGCGGACGCCGCTGCCGGGCTCGTCACGACTTCTTTGTTTCGCGCAGGAAGTGATTCACCTTACGCTGTAGTGACTTGTCTTTGAGTCACACCTCGTATTTCCCGATGCGGAGGCCGCCGTCGCTCCTTTCAATTCATACTCCCAACCGGGCGTCCGCTTTGCGACGCCGCTAACAACGGCTCCCTTCGTCACGGGCCGTGCGCGTGAGGAGGCGTGAATGTTTCCCGGGTCCTCGGCGATTCTTGCAAAAAAAAAAAAAAAAAAAAAGAAATAAAATAAGCTGCTGCTTCATTCTTCAGGTGTTCTGCTAATTATAATAAAAGCAAAAGAATGTCATTATTTTCATCCATTTACACGCCGAGATGAACCAGTGAGTGTTGCTTGAAGTTGTCGTGTTTTTTTTAAAAAGATTTTCTCACATTTTTAGCAAAAATAATAATGTTTGCAGGGACTTCTTGCTATTTCGGGGACAGGGGCAATTTTTTTCCTCTGCACCTGGTCATTTTTGTACGACACCCAGCCAAGTATGAATTCATATTATTGCTATAGTTTAATTAGCCACGCAGACGGGGAATAAAAAGGCCGAGCCGTCCTCTGGGATGATTTCCGCCGCTCTGCGGGAGAAGAAAGGCCGGGTTTGTTGTGGATAGCTGAAGATGAGGTCGCTCCTCCTGTAGCACTTCACTGATAACGGCTGATAAGGCGCTCATTTCACGGACCAACATCCGCCGTCCCGGCTAGATGCCCCCCGGCATTTATTTCCCGTCACATTTACGACCCCATCCCCGTCCCGCTGACGTCGTTCTTCGCCATTTCCCCGCCGCCCGCTGCACAAGAGATTATTTGCGCCCCTGATTGAACTTGATGTCTTAAAAGCTCAGCTCCCTGGTTTTTTAACCGCGATATGGTGTTGGTCAGCTGGAGTCCGCGGCGGCGGTTCAGTCAGCGGGTCGCCCGCGGCCGTGCTTTTATCCAACCCGTCCTTCCTGCGCTCACGTCAACCAGTGTTGTTTTGTGACCCTTTGTTTTTTTTTTTAACGTCTGAAAAATCGCTCTGCATTCCCAGAACAAGCCCGGCACAGACGCCGGCGAGGCTCAGTTTCCGTCTGATCGACAATCCAGAGCAGGGATGTGGAGTCTATGCACCCGTGCTTGTTTCGTAGTTTTCACATCAAGATGAAAATTTTTGAGAAAAGAACGGATTTTATTTTCCTCACTTTTTTTTCCATATTTCTAATCCTGAATTTATTTATTTACCTAATATAAAAAATAAAAAAAAATCATTCAGAAAAGGGGTGGGGGGTTTTGTCAACTCATGGGACATTTTACACTTTTTGGAAAAAAAAAAAAAAATCCCAAATAGCCACCTGCATTTGTGGTTCAGAGAAAACATTTTCTGGTATTTTTTTTCTCAGTATTTTGCTTTTCCAATTTTTTTTGGAAGCTGCTCCTATGAATTTTTTTTTTTAATATTCCCAAATAGTTACATGTATTACTGGTGGTGGCATAAACCCACAACCAACAAGAAGCGCTCATCACCGACACGCATGATACGATACGTCACATATATATATATATATAAAACCATTGCTTTAATTTCCGATACATGTAAAAATGATGTTATCTATCATTTCGATACCCGGTACGATTTCAACCGGGGGGCCCTTTCTGTGTGGACTTTGCACGTTATCCTAGTGTCTGCCTGGGTTCCTCTGGTTTCTCTAGCCAACATTACAAATGATAACCAGTAGTTGCATAAAAGAATGTTAAAGGAAAACATCGTTCCGTTAGAGCGTCCCAACACAAAGTGACGTGCTACGTTGCCTCTCATTTGAAGACGACTGAAATCTATATTAATGTAAATACAATTGCGTGCATTGGGATCATGTGTCCCGTCGGCTCTCAAGAGTCTCACAACAACCGCCGGTTTATCATCCTTTTATAAGTTTTGTGCATTTCTTGATATTTCATGACCTTATTCTCGTCTCTGTCCTCACAGGGGCGCATATGTAGGAAAGCGGGGAAGTCCAAGAAAGCGTTTAGCCGGAAAGAAGCCGAGGCTACCTTCAAGTCCTTGGTGAAGACCCACGAGAAGTACGGCTGGGTGTCGCCGCCCGTGTCCGACGGCTGAGCGCCGGGGCGTCGGCCCTGCGACCCCTGCGCTAGCCGGACCGAACCCCAGCTAGCCCCGACACGCAACACGACACACCACGCTAATCATCTTTCACCGTTTTCCCGTTCCACTCCAGAAATCTTTTCCTTTTTTTTTTTTTTTTTTTTTTTTTTTTTTTAATGTCTTGCGTGTCCGTGTTTATCGACATCTTCTTTTCCGGATCGTTTTCTTATCCTCGCCACTGCCGGAGAGCAGACGCGCCGCCATTGTCGTAAACTACTCCTCCGAGAGCGCGCCGTCACCCCGTCTACCCTCTCGCTTCGTAAAAGGGGCCCGAGCGGAAGATGTATGTGTGTGTGTGTGTGTGTGTGTGTGTGTTTGAATGTTTGCCACATCATCTGACATAAGCCGGGGCGCGTCCACATGCATGCAGTGTGCATCAACGTCGGTGTTTTGTTTTGTTTTCCCCGTTCTTTTACCCACCAAAACACAAGTGCGGATGGACAAACAGGATGTGGACTTTTCAGACCCGACGCGAAAGACTTTTACACAAGCAAGAAGATTCGCCCTCCCCTCTTCCTGTTGTCCCTCCTCGCCATCCCCGTCGCACTGATTCCGGCATTATTTCCCATCTGCCCTCTCCGTGGCTGTCGGGTCATTTACATATAAATGAAGCTGTTAATGTTTATTAGACGGGCAGCGCGCCGGCGTTCGCACTCACTCAGTCACTCCTCCATTTCCCCCTTTTCCCTTGAAACTGTGGAGTTGCTCACAGTTCGATGCAACATGAAGATTGTAATTTACGTGGAGCTGTGCTCTCTCTCTCTTTATCTATCTCGCTCGCTCATCCACTTTTTCCTTTCTCTCCATCTACTTTGGCTAAATTTAGAGCTCACTGTTGCATAGATGGGGATTGATTTCTAATGGGGGGGACAAAAAAAAAAAAGAAACCACGTGTCGCTTTATGCAGGAGATTGTTTGATAAATAGAATGACAGTGCATCAACCCTCTCTATCTCTCCCTCTACAATTGTTCATGTGTGTGTGTGTGCGCGCGTGCATGTGTGTTCAGGAGAGGAAGAAGACTGTAATTCCCATGATTTAGATACCAGATGGTACAGCTGAAGGCCAGGCCTCAGCACATGTGTGTCTGTGTTTGTGAGCAAAGGGAGGCAACCCTTCAAACGGAGAAAAATATGATTGAACTGTGAACGACGCTAAAGGGAGCACTGTTTGTTTCTGCTAAACTACGTGTCTTGTTCTACTGTCTTTGTCAACTCCTGATTATTATTAGTGTAAACACGCCGGTGTGTTTGTGAGGGAGGTTTTCTGTGTGTGCACTGCCTCATACGTCGTCTCTCTCTCTCTCTTAAAGAACTCAAGGTCAGTAGAAAAAAAATATGCAGATGTCTAGCTGCGCTGCACACGCACTCACACACACACACACACACACACACACACACACACACACACACACACACACACACACGTCCACCTGCAGCCTCCACGGTGGTGGGAACACCCCAAGACTTGCAGGCAGACCGGAGCGGGAGTCCCGCGGCGCTCTCGATGAATGTACGCTGTCCGACGTCGGCCCAAAGCGGGAGACGAACGGCGGCCGCTAGAGGAGAGCGAAAATAGGGCCGAGGCTTCGATCGACACGGCCTCGCCTCTCGGAAATGTCCGGTGGTTTGCAAAATGGCGGTAGATGTCATTCGCTCGTGCCGCCGCGGTTACTTCGCGCGCACGCCGCTCCTCAACGCGAGGAGGAGGTTTTGAGACTCAGTACGGAAAATGCGGCAAAATCGAGGCCCGGACGGGTCCGCGGACGGCCCGCCCGGTCCGGCGGACTCCTCGGCGGTTAAATCTGCCGGTTAAATGTCAACGCGGGAGCTGCTAATTGGTCTGACATTTCAACTGAGCGTCATTAGAGGAGAGCGGCGAGGGCAGAGTGATGGAGGACGTCAAACCTCCTGCTCGGCGTTGACATTTTGTCACTCCCTGCCCCCTTCCTCGTTTTTTTTTTTTTGTTTTGTTTTTTCTTTGTTTCCGGGAGGGGGGGGAAGAGGAGGCAGCGAGCTCTCAGCAGGCCTCGACGGTGATCCCAGAGCCGGATGTTTGGACCCACGAGCACAGGCGCAGCTTGAACTTTACAGCTGGATCCCACACACACACACACACACACACACACACACACACACGGAAAGCACGCACTGGTCCGCAGCAAGGATTACTTTTCATGTTACTGTGACCCATAAGAGGATAAAGACTCGAATCCGCGCGTTCACTCCCGTCCTCGTCCACCAGGGGAAAATCGGCCTCAGGAGCCGAGCGGAGGCGAGCCGCGTCCCCAAAAGTACCCCCCCCCCATCAGGAATCGGCGTCCGTCCGTGTGCCGGTGCATGTGTGAGCAAATACGTGTCTGCACTCCCGTCGAGAAATGAGAATTAAAAAAATTTTAAAAAGATACGACATACCATCTGATCTGTGAACATGTGTTAGTCCTCCTTCAAGTTGGCTCGTCATTTCAGGGTTGGTGGTCTCGTGTGCTCTCGGCCGGTCGGCGGAGGATCACCCAGACCAAACACCTCCAAGCTGAGTGTTTGCTGGCAAATAATTTTGTGACATAGTTTAGATCGGTAGTTTGCAGACACTAACTGAACTGATTATGTTGTATTATATCTGCATGTGATATGTGATTGGTAGCTAGCTACTGTATATATTTTCAAGAAAAGCAAGAAAGGATACGGAGACAAAACAAAAATGCAAATGCTTCTCCTTTTTGTTATATTCTTTTTTTTTTTTTTTTCTTTCCCGGGGGGAGCGGTCGGGTGGGCGGGGCTTCTGTACTCTGTGTATTTAACTTTTTTATTTCGGCGCGTCCTAAAATGTCACGTTGCGTTCTCTGAATGTTTGTGTTTTTAATTTATTCGTGGTTTGCCAAAATGAAGATTTCGAAGCATGTTGCGGGTACCGTCGTGAGAAAAAGAGAAAAAAACAAAACAAAAAAAAAAAAAAAAAAAAGAATGGTAGCCTCCGTGTGTGCGTGTGTGTGATGGGTGAAGGCGTGTTTATTCGCGGGGACTTTCGGGCGGAAAAAGGACGCAAGGTTGCTAAGCCTTGGGGTCTTAAAGGGAGCGTCAGAAGTGGAATCTAGAAAATCACCCGTCCCGTCCATGATGTCACTGCAGTTCCTTCCCCCGCAATTCGGATCCTGGACGACGTCGAGGCGAAGATTTGGACAAAATCCCCCTCAGTCACAGACAAAGGGTCGCCGTGACCTCCCAGTGCTTTCAAGTCTCACCCGTCGGAAGAAAAACAGGCGCGCCGGCCCCGTTTTCCGGGGTTCCCCCGAGGCTATCGGGTCCCCGCTCCCGACTCGAGCGTTTGGTCGAGACCGAGGCGTGAAAAGAAAAAAAGGTGAAAAAGTGAAAGGTCATTTGCAAGACCAAACAGGAATGTGCAATAAAAAGTTACAGCATATTCAAAGTGATGGAACCGTGTTGTGTTTTCAATCAGCGATCGCGAGCTCGTTCGCTTTTTTTTTTTCGGCGCACGCGTTCTAATGACCTGCTCCGGGGCTGCGGCGTCCTCTTCCCCGGCCTCCGCATTGTCCTATTTTCCGTCGCTGCATTCGCCGACGGATCGTTCGCAGCCGCTCGTGACGGCCTGCTCGGCGGTCGGTCCTTCCCCCCTCCACCTCCGCGGAGCCGTCCGACGCCAACTTCAGACCACCGGAATTTATCCGTGATTTTCCAACCCGTGACCGAGAAGGAAATCCACGACGGCCGCTCGAAGATGCCCTTTAGAAATAATCGCAGACGTTTCTCGGATCCCTCTAGAATGTTAAACATCTGAACATCGGCGTGCCCGGGAGACGTAGCGCCGAGATCAAGGGTGAGCTGCAGCCATGAGAGTGCCGAGGTTGTCAGCATCTGGAATCTACCGCCGTCACGAGGAAATAGCGATTAGCGCTTGGTCTTATCGTGTTCACGGCAAGACGTGTAGCAGAACCGTCGGATGACTGTTATTGATTAGCATATTAGCGAGATAAGAGATAAGTATATCCTCCACTCTCCATGAGGCAGGAACTCCACTTTCCTGCTGTTTTGTGAAGGTTAAATTTGTTTCCTTGGAAAAAAAAAAACAACCGCTTACTTCAGCAGCACAGATCTGGGCCCAGATCAAATCCATTTGACCCTGAGCTAAACCTCCTTTGATTAATGTGAACAACAAGCACCGGGCCGGGCTCAACAAACCTGGCCGGTGTCCTCGTGAAGAAGCTCTAGAGCCGGGATTCGTCTGTTTGCCTCATTGGCGCCTCCTTCCTTTTATTTACGAAGCAACGGGAACATTCTGAATAGAGATGGGAGAAACGGCGAATAAAGCGCAGAGAGGTCAGCGAATGCATCATCTGAGCTCAACCCCCGGGCAATTAATTGCGGACCCTTGGATATTTTGGCGTGTTCGACAGAAAACCAAACACCCAAGCTGAATTCCAGGTCCTTGTAAAATCGATGTCGAGACGCGCCGAAGCGTTTCCGACGGCGGCTCGCTCGAAAAACAAAACACTTCCCGTTCGTCCCGACGAGTACCATTCAAGCGGAGCAAGTCGGTGTTTTCATAAACATGAACAATGATCCGGGTTATAAAACAAAGAGAGATTTTTCCTCCTGGGAAAAAAAAAAAAAAAAAGTCCTGTATAAAACAAACCCAACAAGCTGCTTATGCTATAAAACACATCTGTCAGTTTGAGTTAGTGTTATTAAGGCCCGCTCAGCTCGGCACCTCCAGTTGTACATCTCTGCCGTGTCTAATAAAGCGTCCGAAAGGACGAACAACGCGCATCGGCGGCCGCTGCCTACATTTCACTCTATTTCTCCGAATCCCAAATGTTCAACAGCAGATGTTTTTATTTGTTTAACCAAGAAAAGATGCTTTCAGTCATTTGCATGAACCGCGACCGCTTTGTGCTCGCCTATGCGATATCAGAGGACTTTAAGCATCCTGAAATACCGCTTACCGTTGCACTTCAAAACGACCGGAGATCACCGGGTTGGAGGTTCCGGTCAGGTGACGCTCATTGACTCCGTTGCTGGGAATGATAGCACAGCTCTGCGCTCCTTTGTCAGATTTTGCAAGATCTCTTGTTAGCTTGAGGACAATATTGTTATTCAAGGCTATGCTACCAATCATTCATTCATTCATTCTCTATCTTGGCCTCCTATCCTGCCCTCAGGGTTGCAAGATGTCTCCGTCTCGCTCATTCCCACATCTGGGCGATGTAGGGTTTCCGTTGAACCTCCTGCATGTGGAAGGAACCGGAGAACCTAAAGGGAACCCCTCACAAATCTGGATGAATATGGAGATTCCACACCGAAAGTCCCCCCAGGAACCACGAGAGCTGGGCTGTTAGCTGGTAGCGCTTCAGAGCCAGCAAAACCGTTGCGGCGCGGGTCCCCGCTGCCATGGAAACACATTTCGGTGTTCTGGAAACACAGCCCCCGGACCAGTTCGCTTCCTAAAACCCGGCAGCAGCCCGAAGGTACCTTTCTCCGGAATCGCATTTACCTTCAAGTCGTAAAATACTCCGTGCCATCAGCTCGTTAGCATAAAACTTTACTTTTAGGAAAACGACACGCTTTGCAAAATTGCCATTTCCAACTCGGTCAGCAGCGGCTAAGTTGGTGGCAATACCTAACTGCTGAGGAGCGCAAATCTACAAAAGAACTGACACGCCGGCACCGACGCGCACACACACACACACACACACACACATCTCTGTCGTCATTACTACCTAATCTCAATTAATTGATCCCCCGGCACTCTTGTTTTTGTCTAGTTGATGTTTCCCACTGCTCATTAGTGCCGGAGAGAGACGGAGCAGTGTTTAGATCAGAGACCACAAGCGAGATATTGATTACGCCGCACCGAATAGACAGGCCAGCCGGGGCAAGGACAACGCGGGCCAGCAGAGGAGCTTAATTTTCTGATTGGTCAACACGGCCGGCATACAAAAAAAGCCACCTCGGTGTGCGTTAGTGTTTGTTTTCGCTCGCCGAAGCCGCGGATAAAAACATTCATTATTCAATCGAGAGACAAGAGTCGATCCCCGGAAGGTTACCTTGACACAGAAAACATCCATAACGGCGGCCGCGGTGAAACCCGGCGAGATAGAAGCAAAAAAAGGGAGGCGAGTGAGTAAGCTGAGAGGAAGGTGACCGTGACGGCATTTGTATTTTCAGGTTATTGCTTTTTATTCAGAGAGACAACTAAAGTCCCACCTGGGGGGGGGGGGGGGGGGGGGGGGGGGGGCAAGCAGTTTATGTGATTTGTAAAAGCGAAACCTCGCATGATGAAATAAGACTCGGACAGTTTTTCGAGATAAGAGGGGGCGTGTTTTCACGCGCTGAGCTTAGCGGGAAGGAGATTTTAATAAGCGCGCTCGGCCGGTTTATATTCCAGCAGACTCTCCCATGGATGCGGCGGAGTCGGGATTTTACCGTTGGAGCCGGAGGGCAGCTCAATGTGGATTGAGGCCTTCTTGGCGAAGCGGCTAACAAAGCTTAAACAAATGGTTTTTTCTTTTAAAGCGGGCAGTTTTTAAGATTCCCTGGAAGAAATCAAGCTCAGTTTCGCTATGAATTTACACGTGACGTACTTTCAGCGCAGAGTTAAATGGGAGGATCAATATTGTCTTACTTGGCTTCATTAAATTAAAAGTAGCAGGAGGAGAGTGTTAACCCAGCGTGGACTCAAAGCAGCGAGACACAGTCAACCAAAGCGGGTGTGCTCGGAGTTAAAGGAAAAATGAAAAATCCATCTGTCGGCTTCTCGAGGGCGCAATAATTAACATTTAACGTCCTGCTTGTGTAACTGGCACAAAGATGTGAATAAAACAAAAAACCTCCCTTCCGCCGCTGCTCGTCCTCATCCAGAAAGCTCCAAGCGAGGCCAAATACGAGATAAATTCCTCTTCGCGATGTCAGGTATGCTGTCGAGTAGCTTTTCTCGGAAAGGGGGGCTTCGACGAATCCGCTCGGCGGCGGTTCACATCTGGCACGGGAAAAAGCAGCTCCGCGCTGAAACCCTCGACCGAGTCGACCCGCGAGAGCGATGGGGGGAGTAAGAACGGCATCGGACTGTCCTCTGGCGTGTCCCAGTCACACCGAGCCAACCGCAGTGTTTGATGGGCTTGTCAGAATTATCGGACGCCATATAAAAGAAATATGGTGCGGCTGCACCACTGGGTGCGTATCTTATATCCCCGGGAGCCGGGGGGACATTAGTTAATGGCTGCGCTGAGATGAATTCGTGTTTGCACTGCGGACGCACCCCGGTGTGTCCCGCGTGTGTTCGACTTCTCTGAGATGGGTTATTTAACTTCCGAAGCGAGGTAAAGTCGAGGTTTTATTTTGACAGCGTTCCTCTTTCTGACATGGGCTGATGAAATACATAGAACAGCAGGGCAATTTCTTTGTACAGATGCAGTGTTTGCTTTAAGAATGTTGATGGGGAAGTGCAGAGAAGGTGAGAGGGAGCTGAAATGTGCCCTTGTAAACCGCACAACGGAGTGCCAAGAGAGCAGCTTTCGTTGTATGAGGGAGTCTGGAGCGGCGGAGAAGTATGTCAGACCGGTGCAAGACATGTATGCACGCGATGAGGTGAGTTCAAGGTAGAGCCGAGATGACATCGGGGATCGGCTTCGAGCCCCTTCGTGTTTGCAGCGGTGATGGACGGGCTGACAGGCTGACGGAGTTGGACAGGAATCTCCATGGACCGTGATGTTTGCAGATGACATTGTGATCTCTGGTCAGAGTGGTCAAACGGGATGAATCGAAGCACTTAGGATCAACAGTCCAGAGCAATGGAGATTGTGGAGAAGATGGGTGGAGTAAAGTATCAGGGGTGATAAAAGAGAGGTTCTCTTTGGGATTGAGGAGGATGGAGAGGATCAGTGCTGAGTTGCACTGGTTTGGACATGAACAGAGGAGGGACGGACAAGATGTGGGCAGAATGATGCTGAGCTCGGAGCTGCGAGGCAGGAGAACCAGAGGAAGACCAGAGAGGAGACCTCTGGATGGAGTGACAGAGGACAGGAGTTTAGTTGGTCTGAGAGGAAGAGATGGAGGAAGATGATTGGCTAAGGCCATCCCTGAAAGAAGAAGATAGCATTTGGCTCACGGTTGTGTCAGAAGATTGTTGTTGTTAAACATCGTAACTAAGATGAATTCTCCGAGGCAGAGATGGCTGCCTAATCCCCACTGACACTCCCACATTTTGCATAAATTAGCCAACGTTAGTGCGTTAATCTAACTTGTCCGCGGCATGTTTCCATCGTCAGCATCTGCGAGCGAGCGCGCCGGCTTTATCATCTGGCTCCCGGCGCCATCGGGCCCGTCCTCCTTGCGTGCCTGTACAGTCTCAACTGCCGCTTTGTGGATGAGCCGAATGATTCGCTCAGACTCCCCTCGTCCGAAAATCGACCGCGCCTGTCGTCTTATCAAATGTTTCCCGTTTTAGGCTTGACGGTAAACCTCCCTCAGTATTAGCCGTGGATCGGCCCTGTTTTTCTTCTTTGCCGGTGCCGATTCCTATCATTTTGCGGCCGCGTCTCCAAAACGGGCTGTAAATGTCTGGCATTAACCCGGCTTTTTGACTTGGCTAACCTTTAGTGAGAAATTGCAATCAGCTACCGTGTATTCACTATTGCATTTCAGGTCAATATGAGACCGCCCTGTTATTTGACAAGAAATTATTGGATCCATCAATGATTATATTGAATTTCCATCTCTTGATTGATTCATTCCTCTTCCAATTATTTCAGGTCAAATGAAATGGCATGATCCATAATAAAACAACTGCGGGCCAGGAAGTATTTTCGATACTCTGACCGGAGCCCAGAGACGAGAAGCGAGTGTCTCCGAGGGCGCGGGGTTAGTTCCTCGGCGGCCGAATTCGATTATCTTCATTAGATAAGATTTTCTCGGTGCGCCGTCTTCGCCGGAAGACACGAGGCCCGGGAGATTTCCCAGAATGTCGGTTTGCGACGACGGCCTTGTCGGGAAGGGCCCGGAAAACACGGGCGCACCTGCGAACGCTCCCCTAGGTGAAGCGTTGTGGATCGACCGTGAATGTCAAGAGGATCAGTGGCGGCAGAAGAGCGGCCGTAAAAAGGGTCTGCGAAGAAAAACCAGGAGACTGGAAAAGCTCTGGGGAAAAGCCATCAAAAAGCCAGCGTTGAATTATAGATCCCCTCCCTCCTCATATATGTCAGCCCGTGACGGATGCGGCCGTTGTTCAAAATGCATGGAATCCTGGAGGTGCTTTTGCATCTCTGACATATATGGATCACGGGTAATATATAATATCACGGACATGCTAATTCCCAGCGGATGAATGATGCTGCAGGTTCCGGCACGAGGGGCAATACTTCTTTTGCACGGCGGCGGTGGGAAAAAAGAAAAAAAAAAAAAATACAATAACGACCGTGCGCATAAGTGATGACCCGGTATGGAGTGAAATAAAGCGCGTCTTGGTGACGAGACGCCTCTGCAGATGTGGATTGGCTCTGTCTACGCCGCATACATTATGCATCCGCGCTGGCGTCTCACTCCGAGATACAACGCTAAATAATGAATTTGTTTTCTCTGTTGATACGCAGACGCAGGATGGATAAGATGGACAGTTTGTATGTGTGTGTGTGTGTGTGTTTGTCAATAAGCGAACACCCCCCCCTCCCCCCAGCAGCAAAATCTGCTCCATAAATTATACTCATATAAATGAAGATCTTTGATGAATAGCGAATGACTTGAGGAATTTAAATAACAACTCATTCGCCGTGGCTGCTGTTACTCATTCGCTCAGCATTTTGCTAAAGCTAAAGCTTCAACATCCTTGTTTGGGATTAAATAAAGATGGTGGTCTAAACTCGCTGAATAGATTATACCGGTTGAAAGGAGACTACGATGATTGTCTCCTTTTTTTTTTCTTTTTTAAGTATTCAATGCTCTCACCTATGAGAAATAAACAGAGCAGGACATTTGTTACCATTCCTAGTCATCCCATTGAATAGAAATTATTACCATCGGAGGCTAACTTACCTTTCGGTTGTGTCGTCTTCGGTCATTAATCTCCTGCTTTCAAGAAACGATTGACAAATGTATTCGTCCGACGATCATTTGACGGGTCTGAAGTACGTCAGTAGCCGCTGGTCTGCGTTCTGTCCGCAGGTTTGACCCTCATAACCTCACGGACGATTTGAAGTTAAATTACTCCAACCTCTTCCTCCGTCAGCCCTTAACATTAGCACAGACTCAAAGACCTAAATCTCGATCGGACGTATAGATTTCGTTTTTTCATTAAAAAGCTACGTCGCCTTATGAAAAAAAAAAAGGTCTTATCGGGAAGCCGACCCCGTTTCACAGCTGAAGAGGAAATCACGTCCCCTCGGGCGGCGGATCAAGAGAAGATCAAGAGACGGTCGTGGCGAATATGAATCCAGGTATCGGGGATTGTTTCCAGCTGATCGATAAAAGAGATAAACATTTTCACCTGGTGCTATTTCTGTAGCTTTCAAACCCTGCGATATTCTGCACAAATGCACCGTCTGCATGAATAAAACACACTGCTGGAGGCCCCGCACTCAAATCCGCCTCAAAAAGAAGAGCACATCCTTCGGTGGCCGGCCGAATTCTTCGAAATCGTGCCGCATTTTTGTCAATTTTGGGGTTTTTAAAACAGAGCAGGTTGTGCGGAGCGTCGTCGGCCAAACCCCGCGATTCTCCGAGTGGGCGGGGAAATGTTTTTTTTCGTCTCTGCTCAAAGGCCGTCGGTCCCAACCAGACGCTGCAATTTTGAAAGCGAAGTGTATAAATCTTTCAATCCATCTATGAACGGTAACAGCCGGATAACCACACGCAGAGCGATACCTCGCGGGGCTTTACGCGGCCCCAGCGTACGATAACATAGATTATAGCTTCTGGTCTGTCTGGACGTCGAGCCAAAAACGATAGCGAACGGCCAACGCGCACTCGCAGGATAAAGAAACGTGTAGCGGCGTCGCACGGTATAAAAAAAAAGAGCTGACAAATATAGACCTCAGAAGAAAAGCTCATGCTGGATTCTGTCCTTTTTCGTCCGTCTCTTTAGCTGTCTGAGTGTGTATGTGTGTGTGTGTGCAATAAATAGAAATAGAAGACTTGGTCCTCCTCTCTTCAAACAGTAGTTAACTCTTATGTAAGCCCTGGCACCGAGATGGAGGCAACAGCAGGCTCTGGCAGTTAACCCCCCCGACCCCCCCGTCCCCCATCCTCTCTCTGCAGCATTTTTACCACTCTAAGCAGACTGGGGTTCACTATAAATATTTTATATGGCACAGTGCATGTGGGAAAAAATGTATTTTTAGCCTCCGCCGGTGCTTTCGCTGGCCGCGTAAAGCGAGGCGCCTCCTCTGCGAGGATTAACCCCCGCTCTCCAACGTGGGCTCGTTCCAATCGCAACCTCGTTCCACTTGCGGTATTGATTGTCAATAACTTCCTTGAATGTTTAATGAAAAGCTCTTTTCAGGCCGTCGAGGCTCTTCCGGGTAAACGTACACGCCGAAAATAATAAAAAATACGACACACAATGAGATTTTTCGATGCCTTCATTGAGCCATCCGGTGACGATGCGGCGACCGGGGCCGATCTTAGCCCAACAGCATTTGCCAGAGATAGTTTTACCACCAAAGAGTTGCTTAAAAGCAGATATCTCTGAAGAAATGAAAAGGAACCAGCGTGTAAACGTGCATCAACGGAGTTGTTATTTACACCTGACCCTCAGTTAAAAACGGTAACCATGGCTACATGTCAATCTGCTGCATGCATGTACACAACTGTCGCCCCTGGTCGCCCGCTCAGGGACCCTCAGCGCAGGCTGCGTCACCATGGTGATGCAAAATGGATCTTACTTTAAATTACAATTGACTATTCAATTAGCAGGAATGTGTTTGTTTAATTGTATGGCGGGTTTTATTTATAGCTTTACATCCGTTCCCCGGCGACTTCACCCAACTTCTGCGTATTTCCAAGTTTTTAAACTCCAGTTCTGCTTTTCCAGAGGGGCTGGGAAGAGACCGCTGGGAAAATTAGAGGGAAAAATCCGCTGAAAGACGCCTGTCCGTCGCGAAAAAAAGGAGCGGGTTGTTAAAATGCAAAGCACACACCCCGACCAGCGAGACATGCATGCGCGAGCATGAGCGACAGACAGCTGTCACACGTTAATAGTTGCGAGAAAAAAAAAAAAAAGGATGTAGCCCTTGGATTCCCGTCCTGCGATAATCTGAGAATTAGACACGTCCATGGATCATTAGACAGTCAGAAATGCCATTTGCATGTTTTCTCTTTGCAGAAGGAAACATTAGCTGGGTTTTTTTTTTCCCAAAGACGACTCCCAACCCATCGATTAGCATCGTCTGACGGGTGTTTCTTAACGAAGCCTCGGGTCGATGGGACACGTACGCGCTCCTGCACGGCGAGGGCCCTTAATCTACCCCTGATTGATGCAATGAAGAGCCATGATTGGACGTGTGATACAACGGCGCGCCGGGTCGATTCATTGATCCGCATCCTTTTCTCATTTTTTGAGCTCCTGTGCGAGACGGAGGCTGAAGCCGACTAATTAAAGCCAGGATGCGGAGCAGGACGGGAAGAAATCCCTCTAATCTGTGAACTGGTGAACTCTCATGCGTCCATAACGCACACACACACACAGCAAACAGTGGGAAAGTGGCAACAAATGCTACTGCAACAACAAGCTTTCACTTTTTTTTTTCCCTGCAAGAATTAATTTCGTTTTCTCTCGTCCACCATTCCTTTCCCATCCTTATGCATCCCGCTCTCTTTCCTCTCCTCGCCCTCTTTTCCACATCTTCTTCCTGACAGGAGCGAAGCAGCCATCCTGACTGCTAATAAGGGACAGGGCTTTCACTGTGTGTGTGTGTGTGTGTGTGTGTGTGTGTGTGTGTTTGACAGTTGGAGGGAGAATAACACAGAGAGAGTTTCTTTGTTTTGTGTGTGTGTGTGTTTGTTTGAATTTTTGGGAGATGGCAAGGCCAGTAGGAGAAAGAGTGAAAAAGAGAAAGGGAGATGCTCTCCTCCCTCGATCTGTTTCCTCTCTGTTACTAGGCAACACCTGCAGGCATGCACTAAATAAAGCCTTGTAGCCGCCATCCTCTGCCCCCCTTCCCCAACCTCTAACTCAAACTCTCACTCCGTCTCACTCTCCTCATCAACCACATCCATCTCCTCTCCTCTCATTTATCCCTTACCTCTCCAGGACCCTCACCCTTCGCCCCCTTCATCCTGGTAGCCATTACTTTCCGCCGCGCACATCCTGTCACCCTCCTCTTCCCCTTCCGTCAGCCCGTCTGGGCTCGGGGTCGGGGCGGCGGAGCGGCGGGGGAGGTTCGGTCGATAAGGTTTGACACTGAGCAGGAGCAGCGGCGCTTGTCAGTTTGAAATAAAGTTTCAAAGTTACCGGGGTAACTCACCTCCCGGTGTCGGAGAACTCGGAAAAGGTAATCCCGGGTCCGGCTTCGGGTGACGCGAATGTAACATTAATTTTAGAAAATTATATTATTCCTGAAATGATGAGGTGCGTTGTGTTGCAGCTAGAGGTGCAGAAAGATTTTTTTTTTTTTTTTTTTAATTCCTTATCACGTCTAGTTTGTTACAAAGATGGGGGTTGGAAAATGTTCCACATCTCTCCGCGGGTGCGCTGTGGATTTATGGATCCGAGTGGAGGAAAAAAATAAATGGGTCGTCGTTGAAAGTGGTTGTTTTTGTTCCTTATTTCTATTCCTTCCTAGTTTTGTGATTTTTTTTTTTTTTTTTGGGTCCTCATTCAATTCACTTTGTTTCAAAAAGTTTGTGCAAAGTATTCACCACCTCCTATCAATAAATGGACGGGAAGCTTTGCCAAATGTTTTCCCTCAAATGTGAAAATAAGACAGCAGCTGCAAGAAAATAACCTTTTACATTTATTTTTCCTAATCATCAATACACAGTGAGAAGGAGTCATATTTCAGCCTTTTACAGGAATCTGAGTGGAGCGCGGCGCCGCTGCAGAATGTAGCCGTAGGGGCTTCAGCCGTGAGTGTGTGTGTGTATTTAACACTGGTGCACATGGTGATTGGCGTCGCTTTCACCCAGCCGACGGGTGTTTATCACCGTTTTCAGCGCCAAATTTAAAATAATTAACACGTGTCAGACGCTGCTGCTTATCGGGCGAGACCCAGCCGAGCGATCCGGAGGCCGAAGGAATGGGATGCTCGGCGTGGATCCCCCCTCGCCGATAAACGCCCGCAGCTACCGGCGTCTGCGGCTCCGAGCGGCGAGCTCTCGGCATTTTCCTCATGAAATCCACGAAACGCTCCTTACATTTACCAGGATTGCCCGCCGCGTGTTTCATCTTGCAGGATTCAGCGGAAATGTACAGCCCCTGGAATGACCTTTACAATAAATATAACCTCTCACGCAGATGGAATAAGGAGTGGAGGGATTTACTGCAATGCATCGCATTACATTTTGTACTAAACCTGTCATCGGTCATTAAGTTTTAGCCGATCGGCTGATCAATGACTGCATGCTTGTGCTATAAAATACACGATATGGTTGCAAGGATCTCCTGGTACGGCAAAAAGACAGCTGGATAATGAAAAGATTTTTTCTCTCTTTAAAAGTCCATTAGTAATGCAATAAACCAAATGATTAAACTATTTAATCTGCGAAATTTCAACAAGTATTCAATTTAAAACCGTGACGTTAAGACTTTTAATAATCCATAAAAGGTTCTTGTGGGTCTTAAGCTCCTACACACCGGCATCGACGCTCCACATCCTTCTTTTCGGCGTCGGGGCGGACGTTTTCATGCATTCTAAAAGGGCTCAGCGCCGGAAAAAAAGCCTCCACGAGGGTTTTCTGGCAAAGCAAAGAGCTCTTGTCAACGTCTGCTTCAGGCAGAGCCGTAACATGCTGGAAAGCTCAACAGCCTTGAGTTTAATCTGTTGGAAAAGACGGATCTGGACCGAGATGCCGCATCTAAAACCGAACCCCACCTCCTCCCCGGGTATTAATGCGCCGGCCAAACAGTCGCCCTGAACCCCCGCTTCAACTAATAGGAGGATATTATCCGTCTTCTGGCAGCAGCAGCAGAGCGCCGGAGGAACGGATGAGAGAGGGGTTAAAAAGCGGGGCAGACAGGTGAAACTAACCCCAAAGTGTCACGCTGACGTATCATCCTACCCTTTCATCCGGGCCTCGCAAGAGGACAAAGATGCGCTGCCTCGCCGACGACCTCGTCTGGGTTCGGGTCGAACACGCCGAGGCCGACCCTTGTTATCAACCACATAGCCAGAGATCTTCGCGACGGGAAATGTCATGGAGTCGAGGGTGGAGTAAAATACAGTCGAACCGCCCGAAACCGCCGGGAATACCCATTCATTCATCGCTTATCATTGTTGCCGTCACCGCAGACGTGACAACGAGGGGGGAGGACACGGAAAACGCCGCCGCCTCACTTTAACGCTATCTGAGTAAACGCGCAGTCGTTTTCCCATCACCGCCCACCTCCAGCAGCTCCGCGCTGATTATTACACATCATTACAGCTTAAAATTAAAATGTATCTCACTAAATAGATAAAACTACTAATCACGGCGCATTTAAAAAAAAAAAAAAAAAAAAAAGCACACATTCAATTATTTTTAAGTGTTCGTCTTGTGTTCACACAACTGGTCTGACAAGGTTGGATTCATTCAATTTACAGCCGATAGGAAGAGGCGCTCGGTGGGGAACCAGAACCACCCAGACAGGGATTTCAGGCCCGCGACTCAAGGATCTCCTTTTAAGAACCCAATTTTTGAATTTGTGCTGACGTTCAGCACTCGTGATGAGTTTTTTTTTTTTTTTTTCATTAATTTGTTCATACATGGACCATACTACATTATATACACTGCTCAAAAAACATAAAGGAACACCTAAAAAAACACATCCTAGATCTAAATGAATGAAATATTCTTATGAAATACTTTGCTCTTTACACAGTTGAATGTGCTGACAACAAAATCACACAAAATGATCAATGGAAATCAATTGTATCAACCCATGGAGGTCTGGATTAGGAATCACACTCAAAATTAAAGTGTAAAAACAAACTCCAGGCTGATCCAACTTTGATGTAATGTCCTTAAAACAAGTCAAAATGAATCTGTGTTGCTTCCTGAGTGAACACTATGATTTCACAGAAGTGTGATTGACTTGGAGTTACATTGTGTTGTTCAAGTGTTCCCTTTATTTTTTTGAGCAGTAACCTTCGGAGAGGAGACCCCACGCGGAAAGGCCGCCCCCATCTGAATCGAACCGCAGCCCGCGGTGACCTTTACTCAAATAAAAATGAAAACTCACCATGACTCCAGATGAATTCAAACGAGCGAATGTTTTCTCTCCAAACCCACAGCGGCAGACGCCTGAAACGGAGACGTGGCTGTTGTGTTGTTGTTGTTGTTGGGACGATGACGACCTCGCTTAGCCGTTAACATGAAAAGGGACGGATAAATATGGACATCCTTGATTCTGAATAGTGAGTCTCAAAAACCATCCTCATCTGGCAGAGTTGCCAGGTGAGGGAAAAGAGACTGCAAGTAAAGCCGGCGGTCTGCGGGCGCCTCCTGGGGAACGGTGTCGTGTTCCTCCTTGGTATAAATAACAAAGCGCAGCGATCGCCCGGCCCTCCGAGCAGTGACGCACAGGTCAATCACGATGAGCCTCGCTTTCAAGGAACTCGCGTTCTTCTGCCGATCGGCTTACCTGCTGAACGCCTTCCCCCTGCTCGCTGCGCATGATTCCACTCACCTGAGCCAGGAAACACACCTGCTCCCACGCCTCACACTCACGTCGCTATCGTGGTGCAGGTGGTCGGGCGATCGTCCTAGGAACCGGACATTCCCCGTTGAATTCCTGGTTCCTCTTCTCCCCTGCAGCTGCCAGATGTTCATGGTTCACCCATGATGGGTTCAATTCCCCGCAAGGGATTAGTGAAGAACGATAAAATAAAATAAAAACCAACATGCCGATTGCTTGTCCTTCACTATGCAAGACTCTTTCATCGTCCCGGAGACAGTTAAATCCCTCATGATTGGCCAACTGCCTGTCTGGACGGATATAAGGATAATACATTTTTAAATTCACAGCTGAAGCTCTGTTAAGCAAAGCATTCGACCGAACTGTCCCCATGTGTTTGTCCCTCCCCTCCGAGATTTTAAGGTATATTTCCCGTCTCGGGCCGGTGGGCCGCGTGGAAGAGAAGCCGCCTGTCGGTGCGAGCGTTCGGCACCGACGGATCCGTGGGTGCCGTGATTGCGGCGAGCGTGAAGAGGAGTGGAGTGCTCCTCTCCAGGATTAATGAACGGGTGGGCGTTCGCTCACCGGCGGGAGACGATTCTAAAAACACATCAGAGGTCAATTTAGATCTAAACCTCGGGTCCCGTCCTGGGAGACGAGCACGGCGCATGTGAAATGCAAGCGAAGCCGGTGGATGCCGGAGCCGGTGGATTTGCCGCAGCATCGCAGATGGATTACAAATAAATAAACACAATGCAAATCCCAGGGCAGGTGTGAAGGTGAAACAGACGCCGCCTTAAAATTGCAATATTTTTCCGCGCTCGCGGGCGCACAAAAGCACCGACCAAACGGCAGGCCGCGCACAAAAACACCTTCGGAGAGAGTCGACATCCACAAGCGGAGATTTACCGGCGGATTTTAAAAGGGCGAGCGCGGGTGTGTGTTGTGCTGAGTGGGATTTGGTTTAATCCAGACATGAAACACAAGATTCCCCCCACTGCTAACTCCCCCCTCCCCCCTCTCTGTCATGGTCTTTATGTGTGTGTGTGTGTGCGTGTGTGTGTGTGTGCATGAATTGCCTCCCTGAGTCTTTTAGCGTTGCATAACCGCTTGATTATATAATCCCAAACATATATGCATGTCCACGAGGCTGAGCCAGAGAGCGTGAAGCCTGCAACAGCATCAAATTGGAGCAGGGGATGTTGTGGAGGAGGACGGTGGGAGGGAAGGAGAAGGGAAGGGAAGAGGGAGGAGGAGGCGCAAAAAAGAGACGGGTGAGGAAGGGACAGCATTCAGAGCACGTGTTTGGAGTCCCTGTGACGTCACACAACCCCATCCTGTCAGGAGGTGGGGGTTTGCAACGATATGAATATGAAATAAATTCACGTATCCGCAGCTCTGAAGATGCGGCCGGCCACAGATTAATATATTGGATGTTTAAATAACGGATTTAGGAATTTTAAAGACAGACAAACATTTGCAGCCTTTCCGTATCGGGAGATTTCCTTTTTTTTTTCGCTTAGAAAACGAGATTTGAGAAACATCGAACAGATCTGGGAATGCCTCATTTCAATTTTTTGCGTAATTGATCATAAAATAATGACTTAAATGAGGAAAATAAATAAAAAGATGCAGGAGTAACAAATGCAAAAGCTCACCGCAGCGACGGCCTTCCTTAAATTTTAAAAAGGCTATTAAAACTAAGAAAGTGCTTTCACTGAATCGATTGAATTTAATTCTAAACGGCGGAGCAGATGGAGTGCATTTGATATTATTTCATAACCAGCCAAACATGCACCGCAGAGCGTCTGCAGCATTCCACCTGATGGCTCTTCAAGGACTCCTGACTGCACAGACTACCGTCCACTGTGCTAAGCTAACTAGCAAGAGGAAGGTACACGCAATTTACAGTAGATTGCGTCCACCCATTCACACACACGACAATAGCGGCGGGGTTGCCACTTTGACATGCAGACAGGGTATGAACGCGGTATGACGCGCTACGAAAGAATCCCTGAGCTGTCACGACTGCGCTGCTTTTTAAAATGGGACCCGGCCGACACACGGTTCTGATCCACATATTTGTTCCGCGTGAGCCTGCGATCCGGTTCCACCCGGTCGATCGCAGGCTCAGGACATAGAACGGGGGCCGGGGACGATTTAGAGTCTTCGGTTGCGTGTTCTTGGACCGCGCAATGAAACCGGAGAAAACCCGCCACCCACATCCAAACCGTCGAAACCGAAGCCTCCGGCTTGTGAGGCCAAGGTGCGAACCGGCAGACCGCAGCGCAGAGAGGTCCCAGATTGAAATCCTTAAATTCTGAAAGACGATGCTCGGATGTTCAATTTTAATTTCGTCGGTGTATCCGATTCCCATTTTTGACAAGAAAAACACATATTTTTTTCTTGAGTGTGTGTCTGCTGAGCGGCGGCTCGGGTTTTGTTGAATATTTGTGATGTCTCGGAGAAAAAGGACTTCCACGACTTTCAGTTAAGAGGAAATAAACAGGACTCGCGTGGCACGTTAGCGCAACGGTTAGCACTCGCGCCTCACAGCAACGCGGTTCCCGGTTAGATTCCGACCGGGGGGCTTTTCTGTTACGGGGTTCCCTGGGTTCCTCGGTCCCCCTGCAGTCCAAACACAGTTTATATCTCGAAGGTTGCACGTCTCTTTATGTGGCCCTGGAAGCGACTTGTGTCCAGTGACAACTGTGAGTGCGGGTCATGAATGAACCAACAAGACGACGTATATTAGCAATGCGGTTAAAGGAAGAGCCCCAATAAAAAAGATCTATTAGGGTGAATGAGAAGAGAGTTGACGGGACACTTTGATGGCAGCTCGACAGTTTCCCGAGGCAGAGCGCCGGCGGAGGCGATGACGGGAGGAGGAGCGGGGTGGGTTTCAGAGAGGAAGAAGACATTAACGCGTGCCAAGTTGATATAGGACGCTAGTAAAAGCGCTGAAAGCGGGGATGAGGCATCATTCACGGCTTCAAACCAGCAGAGTATTCACAAGGAGGAGGCTTGTGACTCAGCGAGTACCTCTGACTCCTCTCCAAACCTTTCTCTATCTGTCCAATTCCATATAATCATCCCCACCTGCTCCTGCTGACTCTCTTCCTTCCCTCCGGCGTTAATCGTTTCTCAGCGCCTTCCGTTCGCGCTCATCTCATTTGGAGAATTTACTTTGGTTCTCTCCCCTCGAGTGACGACGGTTACCCGACGGAGATCGCATGGTTAACCGGATGCTGATCCGACCCCAGAGCTGGCGACAACGTGTCACACATTGACCTTTGACCTGTTGACACAGAAAACCCTGCCATTGAATTCCATGGTAATTCAACATTGGGTTTCTTGCGTTATAAAATTAGATGAGATTTTTATTTTTTTTATCGTTCCTGTGGAACTCCTTGTAGAAAAACCTTGTGTCTTCAGTTTCATTTTCAGTGTTTCAGTTTCAGTTCTGACTCCCCCCCCCCCCCCGATTTCCTTTTTCCTAAAAATCAACTTTCAAAGAGGAGCCGCTTTCCCCCCACCAGTGTTCCTCTGCACTCTTGGAAAAAGTTGGAACGGCTCAACCGTGTTTCTCTCCTCCACTCGAAACCGCAAAAAACATCAACCCCTCCGCAGGCGGCTTTATCCCCGGCACATCCGTCGCCCCGGGAACCGTCTCGACATCCGCCAGCCTGCGTGCTAACACCCCCCGTCGAGCACGACCGCTCACGGATAAGAGATCGAGGGAGAGGAGACGAGCGGCCTTGAAAAAGCGGAGGAGTGCAGGACGATCCGCGGTCCCTTCCCTCGCATCACCACCGAAAGGTGAGGGGGCCGGTTGTCATGACAGCTGTTGTCATGGCAGCGGTGCTGGATAATAAACAGAAGATGTCCAGCCATCGGGCCTCTGCAATGATGCTGCAGAATCCTGAACTATGTTGTCTTAACTGACTTTAAATCTAGGAATGTTTGGTTTTTAAGACAAGGTGGTCCTCGCTTTAAATTCTTTAAGGTTCCACATGAAAAATATGAATTTCTCAAAAATCCCCAAGTAAATTGGCCGGAGTGACATTGAAACAGGGGGGAAAAGGCTTGAAAAACTACTGGTTTTCGATGACACAAAAAGAAATCTACAATGCAACTAAATGAACCAAATCCGGGATCATTTTTGTTTTCAATCCTTCCTTGATTTCTTAAAAAAAAAAAAAAAAAAAAAAAAAAAAAAATCACATTAATGACAAGATTGTCAACCGTTGGGAGTTTTAATAATTCAGATCTCCGCCGCGGTACAGATGTACAAAATGAAATTGTATTCAATATAAACCCGTTCGGATCAGGCGCAACTGAGAGTAAGCGTACGTCACTCAGTTTCGGTGGATTTAATTTGTTAAAGCGTAAAAATAGCTATCTAAACAAAGACGAGCTGTTCGAACTAAAAAGCAGACTCCAGAGGTGGATCCTAAAAGCCGAACCCCGAGGGTGTGTTCCTCTGCGCTTACGGAGAAAACCCTCCTCTGCTGCCGTCTTGACCTCGGTCGGAGGCTCCGAAGAGCCGCGGCTGTTCTCCGGTCCTTCGTCCCGACGCGTTTTTCAACTGCTCATCCCCACATCCTCCTTCGGTTCCGAGGATCCGTTTTCACCGCCGTTCTCCAAGTCCAACTCTCCGTCGTTCTCCGCCGGGCTCTCCCCCGCGCCGTCGTCCTTCTCCGCCTCGTCGTCCTCCTTCCCGTCCCTTTTTTTCTGCCCCACGCCCTGTTTGTCCCTGAAGACCTCCACCCCCAGCATGCGCAGGTAGTGGAAGCGCTCGTTCCGCGGGACGAAGGCGCGGATGGACGTCTTCCCTCTCCAGCCGCAGAGCTGGATGGGACACTGCGGCTCTGCGGGGTTACTGACAGGGAGACGGCGAGAGGCAGAGCGTCACTGAGAGCCAGGGAACGTGGAAACTTTTGGTAAATATACTGCTCAAAAAAATAAAGGGAACACTTGAACAACACAATGTAACTCCAAGTCAATCACACTTCTGTGAAATCATAGTGTCCACTCAGGGAAGCAACACAGATTCATTTTGACTTGTTTTAAGGACATTACATCAAAGTTGGATCAGCCTGGAGTTTGTTTTTACACTTTAATTTTGAGTGTGATTCCTAATCCAGACCTCCATGGGTTGATACAATTGATTTCCATTGATCATTTTGTGTGATTTTGTTGTCAGCACATTCAACTGTGCAAAGAACAAAGTATTTCATAAGAATATTTCATTCATTTAGATCTAGGATGTGTTTTTTAAGTGTTCCCTTTATTTTTTTGAGCAGTGTATATAGAGATGCATATATGGGTAAGCCTGGTACAGCCATTCTGAGACTAGAAAGACAAATATACGGTTTGTTGCATAATAATACTTCGGATACGGACGGCAGCACGTCTCATGGAGTTTCCCTTATGTGAAGTTCTTGGTTAGCTGAGTTTCCTGCCTTTATTATTTGCTTAAACCTTTAAAAAAAAGAAGAAAAATGAGATAGTGCTGAGGAAAAATGACTTACTCTGGGTTGGGGATGTACTTCAACACGATGCTGCCCATCACTGAGGAGACAAATGCGCATCAGTCAGTGACCTGAGCCCAGGAATCCCTCCCGAATCCCGTCTAAGACGCCAGATGGCGCGTCACGATGTTTGAACAGGATTTTTAAATTGACAGTTTTCTTGCGACGCCCGAAAACGACGGTCTGTTTTATTTTTGTTTTGTTTTTTTGTTTGCTTGAGCCGCTCCCCTGCAGTTTTTGGGTCAGCGACTTGCTAAAGGGCGAGTCAACGCCAAGTCTTGGAAGATGGCAGACCATTACTCACTTTCCTCCTTCAACCCGGCCGCAAACCCTCCAGTCATCAATCTACTTTTTCCAGACTGCTTGGCCCCGGCAGCCTTCCATATTCAGCTTTTTTTTTTTAATATTAGTTTGAAAGTGGAACCTGTAGTCGTAAAAACCCATGACCACATCAATCACTTTTACTTTTGACTCGCCGCCTTGTGAGAAGGTCTTCAGAGATTCGGCGTACCCAGTTTCTTCGCTTGCTCGTGAGCGTCGTCCTCCAGTTTGCTGAGGAAGGGGTTCTCCTGGGTGAGCAGCACCTTGATGTCCTCCACGCTCACGGTGATCATCCTGGAGCGGATGTACGGCTGCAGGGTGTAGATGCCCTGTCGGGAGGGGAGCGGGTCGAACAGAGCGCACGCGGAAAATGAAATAGTTTGACCGCCTCGGAGCATCTCTCGCTCTTTAGTTCAATGAAGAGCGACCACATCTGGGTGAAGGGTCACAAAGGTACGTCCTTTACTGCTCCGAAGCGCCGATACACCCTGTATCTATTTTGTATATTGTATTGGGGGGAAAAAAAAAAAGGAACTGAAGATGATCATTCCTTCTCATTGGAGGTCAGGTATGATAAAAGTAAAAAAACAACATGAATATATTTAAAACTAAAGCTAAACATCTGCTCGGTGATCCTCAACCCGCAGCTCAGCGAGCAGCGGACATTAAATTGTAGCTTAAATCTAAAAAGAAAATATTTGATGGCGTTGGAACATGGCGGCCTGACTTTCACACGGCGGCGGCGGCGTTCCTGGGTTACCTCCTGAGCCAGCCTGAAGGCGCAGCCAAATTCCTCCCCGTCGCTGTTGCGAGACCACACTTTCACCCCGGTGTTTATCACCTGGGGCGGGGAAAGAAAAACAAGGGTCAAACAATTATTTTTAATCTCTGCCAGCCATCATCTCACTCGAAAATATAATCGGGGGCCGCTGATTTAAATCAATGAATTAATTATGCCGCTCTGGATTGCGATATAACTGCTAATGGTTTTATAATTGCTGCTGTTCATCCCTTTGCTCCAGGTATCGGCGGCGCGCGATATGACTGGATAAACAAAAGTGCAGCCGGTCTCCTGCGCCCCAGCCCGGGGGCGCGGGAGACTCCACACAACTGCAAAAATCCACCCCCAGCTAACGGGTATTTTGCTCATCAAGATTTGCATGGGAAGTGAATTTGTTCGCACTTTTAACGTTACGGAAAACAGTGTGCGTTAAATAGGATTTGTGGACGCGGGGCACCTGTGGTCAGCCCCGACAAACAGCGTCCGGAGAGCGAACAGACGGCGACGGCACGACCCGCGAGGGCGTGACATGGCGGGCGACCAGAGGGGATTTGGAAAGGAGGGGGGATGTGCGCACTGCACCAAACGTGCACGTTGAAGATAAACAAGATGGCATGGGGACGACAGGTCAGAGAGTACCTGGCCAGTTGTGCGTTGCGCATTTATCTTTTGCTGGATATGCTGCTTCACAGAAATTATGGGATTGCAAATAACGGTGTTTTTTTATAGCAGGGTATCTATAGGTACCAAAATGGCGCCTTAGTTATTCACTGTGGAATATCTACCATCAAGATACGATTAATATCAAAATCTTTGATTGGAGGTTATTCCATTTCCTTTAAGTACTTTTATTGATTTGCAACCAGTCAATAAGCATGATTTTTTTTTTTTTTTGGTCTGTTTTTCAATTGTGGAAAATGCAGCGAGTACAGTTTGAAGCGAAGTCACCTTGAAAAATCAATTGAGACGTTGGCCAAAAAAAAAAAAAAAAAAATGTACAAGAAATTACCCCAAATCAATGAGGAACAAATATATCAGTCAAAAAGTTCCAAAGAACAGCGAGCCAGTATTTGGGGGGGGGGGAAGAAAATAAGTCAAGGCAATAACTGGAATCTGTGCGCATTAACTTAAACCCGCTTTAAATCAATGTACAGGGGACACAATCTTTACTTCTGTTGGTTCAGATGTTATTTCCCTTCACCAAGCAGATACCAACCACCCACCTTCATACGCTCGCTGTTGTTGAGCAGCACGTTGCGCAGCTCCTTGGACACCATGTACAAGTGTCTCTTCTTGCCCTCGTGGGTCCTGGTCAGGACGTTCAGTTTGGGGAAATTCGGTGACAAATTGTAGAAGGACCTGAGGGAGGGAGACCAGAGGAAACGGTTCAGGGACGTCAAGGTTCGCCACAGCGTTCACATTTTATATGCTCCTGAGTCCTGGAAACCAAATAGCAAAAATACATATCTTGCAAGTTGGCAATTCATTCCATATTAGATCAAAAAGAAAGAGTTAAGTACAGTTGATTTTAATTTTAAATAAGCTGATGTCTGGGGAAATAAGAGATTGGACCGGGGTCACTGCTGATATCAGCACAGGAAGGAAGCAAAAATAATAAACCTGTCTTTTTTTTCTCCCTTCCAGAATAAATCTGGTTATCAGCAGTTCTGCAAAGATAGTTTTTTTTCTTCCTTTTTTTTTTTTAATCCCATCATAAACAAGACATAGATGCATAAGGTTTATTTCCCTGACAGGAAATTGGGGCATTTAAGCAGCGATTCATATTAATCAAATTAGAATTACCACCTCAGAGGTGTTTGCCTCTGCAAATAAGCGGCGTAGCAGTTCTCATAGACACATTTTAAACTACGGCATAAGAAAATAACTGTTTTTTCACAACGTAGACTTCTGTATCTTATAGTCATTACTGAGCCAGAACGGTGCCCATGGGCACGTTTTCATGTGGTTAAGGCTTTGTCAACAATCGGCACGTGAGTACAGGGTCCGTGGCCACGGCCACTGAGACCCACACACACACAACCTGCGAGTCCGTCAGAGGCAAGGGGTTGGACGCTCGACCAACTAAAATCAATAGAACACGTTGTGTTCCTTTTTCTGCACGATTGCCAGTAAACACCCCTTATTCGAAGAAATGCTGTGACAGAAAAGCATCTCTGGAATTCAGCATTTTCAAGCAGTGACACATTATTTGTGTGTGTACCACTGAGTGAAACAAGACTTGGACATAGTTCTCTTCTGTTTTGCTGAGGTCGTGCCATTTGAAGCCCCCCGCCGGTTACGACGAAAGGAATAAAAAAAAAAGGAACATTTAAATGTGGACTACTTTGGTCATGCAAGGTCAATTCTCTCTCAGCAAGATTTTTTTTCTTTTTTTGCTTCTTGCAAAACTCATCTTTGGCCGGCAGTAACCACGAGCCAAAGGCTAATTCATTTTCACCCTCTGCCAGGAGGAGCATCCTGGGAAAAGCCTGCAGTTGAAGTGCACACTGATGTCGACCTGCAGGCTTTGCACTCGAGGGGCTGTTGATCCAGGGCTCGTCAGAGGGGATCGGGAAGATGCGGGGGCATCTTGGGAAACGGCGTTTCGCACGCACGATGCCGCAACATCGGCGGTCTTCGCCGGTAATTCTTGATCCTCGATGCCTCGCCGCTTTTGCAGACCCCCCCCCCATCGTCCCGAGACATTTTACCCCGCACTCGGATGGCAGCGCTTACTGTATGTTGGTGAAGACGGGGTCTTCCTCGGTTAGAAACACAAAAGGGTCTTCTTTGTAGCCAAACAGACGCATCTTCTTCATGGGCGGAGGCCTGTGGAGCAGAAAATGAATGTTTATTTTAATTGAGTTTTTTGTTATTGTTTCTTACTGAGTTTGGACTGGCGACATAAAAAAAAAAAAAAAAAAAAAAAAAGATAATTATAATAATTTGACATTTTAGTATAATGAAAATAAAATGAACACAGTGAGAAAAAGCTGATGATTTGGGATCTTGCTGGCTTTTAAATTGTTTTGGTGCTCTGGACTTAACCTTTCAATTTTCAAGGAATATTTTATGACATAAAGTGCGGGCGACTCTTTCAGGTTAGTAAATTGTCACTGTGGGCGAACGGAAACTATCTTGGAGACGGGTGCTTTAAGTTTACTAAACATTCCCGCAGTCAAGTGGAACCTGAAATAGCGAGTAAAGTCAAACGCAGGGGGATTTTCTTGACCTTTTTTTTTTGCATTCGCTCCACTGTATATAAGACACACGGTTATGAAGCTGCACTGTCACCGTGTTTTGTGGCTGAGAAAAAAATATAAAAGGTCAATGGCGATGTTTCCGAGGAGCACGTGCGTTACTGGAGTTCTTGATGGCGAACAGATTGATCGTCTGCATTTTGGCGGCTTATTTGGGGAAATTGCTTGCAATAAGATTTGTTGTCGGGACCCATGAGAGAGTCATTTGTCTGGTGAGTCATCTCTAATTCCTCGATGTTATTTGTTTCGTCATTACGTCTCAATGGGCTTTTCTACATTAGCGCCACAAGCCGGCGATGATACTCACCCACACACTCCATCTTGTTTGGCAGCCGCCTCCTGGGTCAGAGAGGCAGGTCTGGGTGCTTCCTCCTCCCCGCCTGCTTTTCCCACGACGCTCTCCTTCTCCTCCTCCGGGAGCCGGGGAGGGTCGGCAGGGGCCGTGGCCGCCGCGGAGGATTCAGTCTGGGCCGCCGCGCCGGACGGGGCGTCTTTCCTGAGCTGGACGTGACGGGGAGGGAGACGGGCGGAGAAAATCCCAAATGTAGTTAGTAAAGCTGACCGGGGCCGCTGACGGACCGACGGCAAACGGCCCGTTTCACGGCCACGGGGGTTGATTTCCGCTCCATTTTCCTCTTCGAGTGAGAACCGACAGTCTAATCGTGCCTTAAGCCGGCGTGTTTATGGGAGAGTACCTTGGGAAATCTTTTGTTCCAAGGCATCGGGGCTTTTTTCACCAACACGGCCACGAAGAAGCCTCCGGTGTTCTGGTGATGGGGCAGAATCCTCATACTGACAAACACACACACACAGACAGACAATTTTCTCTCGTGAAAATGCCCGCCACAGAGGTGGCCTACGAGCCAACTTTGTCCCCACAAAGCCGCAGAAGGGCGCCGGTAAGTTTCATGCTGCCACCTGCCGTGGCGAGTGCGAGGACAAGAGGGCAAGGATTTGAACTTGTGTGCAAATAGCGCTCTCTGTTGGCCAGACGCAGAAAAAACGTGGGACAGCAGTAATAATGACATCATCTCTTTTGTTCACAAACGGACGTTTGAGATTGAACGCTTTCCCACAGCTAAACCCTCTTGCCTTTACAAACAGTAATAGGACTATAAAGAACAAAGTGAAAGGTATACTTCAATTGTTTGACATTTGGGAAAAATGCAGGCTATATTTGAAATGAAATACCATGAAGCTGTCTTATTTACGTCTCCTTTCCAGTTGCGGTTTTACCTAGATTTACATTTCTCCGTCATGAGACACTGAGGATTCGTCTGTGCCTGTGTTTCAGTTTGCGTCCAAAGACACAAAACATGCAGTGAATCGAAAGCTGAATAAAAGATGGACTTATGCAGAGCTATTTCTCTCATAATCAGCACCACATTTTATCACCCTCTTAAAATAATCACCTAAGTCATTTTTTTTACAAAAATGTTTTTTTTTTGCCTAAATCATCTCTTCATGATGCTGACCACCTCTGGCAAAGTTGCCTACATCCTCAGTTAAACCGATTGTGCCATTCTAGCCCTTTAGTAGAAATTGCCTATGTCGAGAGTGTGTCAAATGGTTCGGTTTTTTGTGTTTCCTGAAAAATCTGAAAAAATTACTTAAGCGATTATTTTAAGAGGGTGACGATTTGCAAGTCTGCATCTCTTCCTGCTGTGTTGACATTTCCTCCATCAGCCTAGAGTTTTCCCACCATCACGCCAGTTCATGCCCTTATCTATCTGCGCTCGTGGGAACAGTCACAACTCCTTTATTTGTACTTTTCAAGAGGTTCGTCGTCGTGTGTCCGTACCATCTCTCCAGATGCATGCCGGCCAATTTCTCCTGGTCCTTCGGGGGGAACATCGTGGGGCGGATCTGTGTGTGGCGGCTGCTGGGAACCTCGGACCAGTCTGCGAACCACTGTCCCTCTTTGGTCATCAGCTGCAGAGACGGGAATTCTTTAAGTAGTGGATCCAGCAAACTGACATCCCCGGTCAAACCGACGGAATTCCAGCCTTTACGTGCTTTTCCATTATGGTTTGTTATTGCGGAGGCTGGATTGTAGCTTTGAGTAAATGTTCCAGTACCTTCCAGGAAGTGACCCCAGGCATCCACTTCAACCCTGGCAGATCGGCCGAGCTGTCGGCCAGCTCCAGAGCTCCTGGCGTCGGGAACGGGAGAGCCGTTAAAGCTTGGCGGTGACAGACTGTGTGGCTGCAGTATATTTAGCTTCAATACATTGGGGAAGTGGTATTCCGCCCACCAAGAGTGAGGGAAACGCTGACATGGTGCTGGTGCGGCCCCCGGCGGCGTGCGACCGCACATTTGTGCACTTCTGGCAACTCTCAGCGGGTTTATTCTACAACAAATGTTTACAAATCCATTTTTAAGGAAAATGCTTCTCATACAATCACACACTTTTGCACGGTTACATGTAAAATCATTCCAGTTTGTGGGGCGCTGACTCATTGGATGGAAAATATACTGCTCAAAAAAATAAAGGGAACACTTGAACAACGCAATGTAACTCCAAGTCAATCACACTTCTGTGAAATCATAATGTCCACTCAGGAAGCAACACAGATTCATTTTGACTTGTTTTAAGGACATTACATCAAAGTTGGATCAGCCTGGAGTTTGTTTTTACACTTTAATTTTGAGTGATAATTTTGATTTCCATTGATCATTTTTGTGTGATTTTGTTGTCAGCATAGTCAACTGTGTAAAGAGCAAAGTATTTCATAAGAGTATTTCATTCATTTAGTTCTAGGATGTGTTTTTTAAGTGTTCCCTTTATTTTTTTGAGCAGTGTATATAAACATTAAACTGTGACTATATTTACTGTATTCTGGGGTGTATTTATTCGCGCACGCACACACACACGCACACTTTATTTATTGATCCATTTTTAATGTCACCTTTAGACAAGTTCAGGATCAGCAGTTTCACTTTTACTTCTATCACAATCAAATTTTTACACTGAAATTTTTATTTCCATGAATATTTGCATTTTTATAGTGATTATACCAAAAGTGCAATACTTGTAATTTTAACTCCCCCCCCCCCCAAAAAAAAAATTTGTGATTTTCAAAACGTACTCTCATACGGAGCTATCTTCTGCAGCTGTTTCTGCGATTTCCACCAACAGTGTCTGTACTGTCGATTACATTTCAGTTCATTTATGAATTGCTACTTAAAGAAAACATACTTGTTTTCTTCTTCCTTTTCAGTAAAAAGAAAGAAAAAAACACTTAAATATGACTGATTATTTCAAAAAGTGCTTTGATACTTTAAGAATTCTGATAAGACAGTATATCTGGATTTCCACTGAAGTTCAGCTATTTTAGCAGAGGGGACACGACAACTTCTCCCAGTGACTTCATTCATAAGAATATCAGCTGGCGCCCAAGAAAATTCTTCATTACCGAACGAGTGGCCTCGAAATGTCAGGTCTGGTTCTCAGAGCTAGAAGATTCATTCTCTCCTGTTAATTAAGTATTATCCTTAGTGAAAAGAAACTACAACATAGCTTTCCTTTGGAGGGACAAAAAAAAAAAGAAAAAAAGTTTGCTACCTTCGCTTTTCTCCAGCAGGGCTGCGATGACCGCTTCGTCCTCTATGGGGTTGAGTGAACAGGTGGAGTACACCATCCTCCCTCCCACAGCCAGCTGCTCCACGCCACGCACCGCGATCCGCAGCTGCAGTCTAGAGAACGAACACGGTAATCGCCGCAACTTTTATTAATTACCGCCCCAGACCGAAGCGCTCCGTTCCTCTCGTCATCGCGAGGAGCTGGTCGACCCCGATGCCGCGCGAAGAAATTCCCCTGCGTCACGTCCACTCACCCGTGGAGGTGCAGGCTGTTGCTGGTCGTCCATTTCTTCCACACGTCGATGTTCTTCCGCATGGTGCCGTCGCCGCTGCGGGAACACGGAGCAGACCGACGCGTCAGGATATGCGTGAACCCACGAATCGGTCAGACAGATCCCGTACGAAGCTTGCGTCTTCTTAGCTTTACTTCAAATATAACGACCCGTTGATTCGGTGACAGGTTATTTCTCGGTTAAGTTGTGGTTCTGGGCGGCTAATTCTATTTGCCTTTTCTTGCTTTTTTCCCCCCGGGGTGTTTTCCCATTTTCGAGTCCGTCTGATCTTTTGAATTCCTGCCAAACGTCAGGATATCAAAAGCTTTTTGGTTTCCCCTTTTGAAAGCGAAGACCAGCGATGCCTTCACAGCTCAGGGTTCTTGACGGTTTCAAAGCAGTGAGACAAATTTCCAGCTACAGACTACATCCTGCTACATTCTTCATTTATCTGAGGAAGCACGTTATGCTTCCGTCATGACACAGCTTGTCACGCCGTGCATGGGTAGACGATAAGGCGGAGCCGGTGGTGAAGTGAGGGTCACGGTTACTGTGCTGTGCGCCCGTTGCTGTTCCCGAATGCCGTTTGGTTTGCCGACCTGCAGGGCACGTCGCACAAGATGCGGTCGTAGAACAGGGCGTCCTTCTTCCCGTCCGAGTCGATCTGCAGCGTGGGGATGCAGGAGGCGTCGTGGTTGACCACCATGATGCACGGGCTGTTGAGCCGTTTGGCCTGGTGCACCAGCAGGTAGCAGCGCTTGTTGTCTACGTCGTTGGCGATGACGAAGCCCTCTGATGGCAGAAGGAAGGATCGGGCCGAGCGGGCGTTTGGAAATTAGGGAACAAGAAGAGCTTCTGCAAATCTATACATTGATAGTTCACGCGTCACCTGGCCTGCTACGGTGTATGTTTCTAAAAGTGTTATTTGCAACAATGTATGAAATGCACCCATGACAATTTATGTTTATTTGTTGCTTAAAATGACTGATGTTCCTGTCAATTGAGCAAATCTGAACTCAAGTTATATCAGATTAATGTTCTCGCCAGTCTTGCTTTATTAATGCCGATTGTTTTCTCATATCAATCTCTGCATCTAAAAAGGATGAAGAAGTTTGACTATCACGGCCCCTTGAAATGTATGAAGGGATGCAGTGCTAGTATGAATTTAGATGTAAAGACAAGAGTAACTAAACCATCTCTCCTAGTTCTAATGGCATTTCTTACCTGGGAATGGCACTTCCATGTCAGCATGGAGCATCTCGATCAGCTGAGCAGTCTTCGAGCCAGGTGCGGCACACATGTCCAGAATCTGCACAAAACACACACACATATGCTAACGCTTCAAAAAAAGTGACAGTGGGTCTCATGTGAGAGCAATTCTGTCTCTTTAATTTCTCGAACTTTTTTTTTTTTTGTTTTCTTGCGACGGGCCTGTGTAGGCGAGCAACGGCAGATTCTCAAAACACTGCCAGGAAACTGTCGTCATTGTCCCGCACTAACAATGATAAATCCCGACCGTTTTACGAGAACGTTCCTGAGAATGGTAAATCAACATTAGTCATACCCTTCAGAAAAAAAAAAAAAGCATTGAAGGTCTGGCCTCCTGCTCCATTAATTTAATGAGGAAAACTTTGTCAGGACAGAGATTGAGATCCTGCATTCAGAAATGCAACAGTAACATGTGCTGGCAATTTGGCAGTGAGACTAATTCCTCTCCATGTGGTGTGACTGGTGTGCTGCAGTGCCCACTACTCTGCATAACACCATCAAAAATCAACAAATGAGTTGACTGGGTTCACAAGGAACAGATGGGGTGACCTCTGCAGGAGGGGAGAGAGGAAACAACGCTGACTGCACAATAAACCTGCAGTTTGTAGTTGAAGCTGTTAAATTGTAAGCTGCCGTTTGACACTGGCAGGAATCTGTGAAATAAAATGTCCGAATTCGATGCCTACACATGACAATAACGCCGTGATCGGGAATCGGGCGGTGTCTTTTGCACAGTTAAACTCAACACGTCGTCACGGACAACCGGTCGTCAGCCACAGAGCTTTACTGCTTGTTACCGCGGTTCTCCAAGAGAGAAGCCGAAATGTGAAACAGCTGATAAATGTGGCAAGTGCTGCCCAATCGTATGAGCAATCGCACAGGTCTGCGTGTAGGCGTGGCTCCTGGATCTTCACACAAAGCTATGGGTTTGACCTTATTTTACCTTGTGATGAGGCTCTATCTTGAGGAGAAGAGGAGGAATCATACTGACAGCTTCCTGCCGACTGATGTTTCCCTACAAGGACAAACATGAAGTGCATGTCTTATTTCTCTGGCAGCCTTGGGCTTTATTGTTTTGTTTTATTCTGTCAAAGGTGAATAAGGTGACGATAGCTAACATTCAAACAAACTACCCGCTAGCTGCAAGTTGCCTTTTGACATTGTCCAAGTTAATGCAGGTAGGCAGCTGAGACAACCGGGGAAAACATTCTCTCCAGGTTTCGGGTAAATTTTAGTTTTGTTTTTCCTCACCGACTCTGTCTCGCTGACTAGAAACTGGTGGAATTTCTCCAACAGGGGAGACTTCCTGATGATCTTCCGGCTCATGTTGGTGTGCCAAGCCTGCTCATCAGGATACCTGTAAAAAGAGGTTGAGTGAGCATTGGGTTTTTCTACATTCTATAATGCGAATCAGTTTTAGTGGTTACCAGCTGAGAGGTTGTGGTGCCTCAATCTTCTGACCGTCGATCTCGAGCTCCTGGATATCCTTGAAGTATTTCTCCTTCAGGCAGTGGAGGATCTCTTTGGCGTGACTGGATGGCGGCAGAGACGAGGAAAAAATGCGATTGAGGCACAACTGAATATCGGGTCAATACTCACCAATACTTTCATTGCATAGTTGAGTTTGAAACACAAGGGTACTAAGTAAAAATTGTTTGCATCATTGCATCATCATCCTGTCGGCAGTTTGAGCAACGGGGGGGATGACAAACAGGAATATCGATACTTTATCATATGAAAATAGAAAAAAAATACCAATGCAATGCCCACTAAATAATGTCACACTGCATGAACTGCTCTTTGAATGACTTCTACTCTATCTTGCAGCAGCTTGATGCGTTTATCTTGCAGCAGCTTACAAGTGCTGACCTCAAAATTGGATACAAACTGACGTACCTCTTGTATCCAGTGATACGGATAGTTGCAGGCAGAGGTTCTCTCATCGCATCCATGAACTGCTCAAACTCTCCCTCCGGCACCAGGCCTTGCTCTTTGTAATAGCGCTCAAACAGTTTATTTTCTTTGACGATGTCAGCATACCCAGCTCCCCAGCCCTAAAACACATTGAAGTGTGACGACTGCTGAATCTACAAATGGGCAAAATAATTTGAATTTAACTTTGATATAATTTTCTAAACAAAATTGTAAACGTTTTGTTCTTATTCAGTTGCCCACTTTACTCCCCCCCAAAGGAAATTGTTGTGCTAGATGGCTCCAAAGAGGAAACGTGATATTGCACATGAAAGTGAATTTATAAAAAAAAAAAATGCACAAATTCCAGAAAAACCTGATGTGTTGGAGAAGAGTTTGCACAAGATAATTTAATAGATTGAACACAGCCCATCGCACTGAGCAACCCGTTTGGATTGATCTGATTTATTTGATTATATTTGGTGTAATGCGACTTGCAGAGACCAACTTTAAAAGTGCCCTTTACAAATGTGCACATTAAAAACCAACATGACGATACATCACAGCTATGCAGTGTTTGATTTGACATATGACCAGCTCTAACGAATGAAAACTTTCACTTCTGATACATGAAACTACATGAGTAAATTGTATAACAGGACAGTCACCTGGAAATCTGACGTGATTGAATAGTAATTTCAATATACGACAATCCATGAAACAACTAGATTCGTCTCAAAAACCTCAACATCTGTGAGGGGCTTTGCACAAACACATGCACAAGTTTACAACCTCGTGTAAATACAGACTAGCAGAACTGAGGGAACTGCAACGACAAAGCTCTGGCAACGAAGCGGCATTTATTGTTTATTGATTTTTTTTTTTTTAATATTTCTGCTTGTCTTTACAAAGTCGTGCATCCCAGAGGTTTAATAGCATTTAATAGGTAGTATGTGACATCACTGCAGCCCGTTCACCTTTATGGAGTTCCGTTCATTCAAGATGCTACCTAACATTAGCCTGACTGGACACAAAGTTAGCAAGAGTTATAGCATCGGCGAGTCTTACGGCGTTGTCTCTGCTGTCCCTGCCGGCTGGCTGGTTCTTTTGCCGCTGCCTGCTTCGCTTCCCCATGTTGGAGCAGCAAACAACTCTGGAGAAAAGTCGGCGAAGCAACGTGTTGTCAATGCGCTGTTTGAAATTGACTGGTGAGCGTGGTTGCAAGATGACGCCGATGATACGTCGGGCTGCCGTACGCGTGTAGCCTATGACGTATTCTGAATTAGGACCCCGCGGGCTGGCCATAAAAACTGCCTGACGGAAATTCAATAACTTTAATACAGGTTTTTTTTTTTTTACAATCATTTCTTTACCTCTGCACGTTTTCATTCGCAATTTAATCAAAACGTCACCTTTGTTTTCCATGGCTTGATCGACAGGCTTAATCATTATCCATAGCTTTGTACCACGCGTCTTTTTATTGCAGTCTGAGAAAAACATACCGTTTAGAGTACGGGGCTGAAAGTTGATGCTAAACAGCTATTCTTCACGAGGGGGACACTTTTGCAGGACCACCTTTCTTTACCTTTTGTGCCCCCGCCACTTTTTTAACAGAAAATAAACAATAATGTAAACGTCTTTATTTGTACATTATTTCTTATAATGTCTTTCTTCCGCATCCTCTGGTGACATAAAGTTATTTGGCCAAATGACTTCATTTATTTATTTTGATGTCATTCAAACATTTAGTTTGCCTCTCATAAGGGTCTGTTGAACGGACACTTGGTTTTGTAATTCTGCGCAGACCAAATTGGTTTTACGCAATAGACCGTCGTCCAATATGTGAGAATAATGACAAAGGCGTTTGGTCGGTTATTGAGATTACGTTCACTTGTTGTTGTTATTGTTATTGTTGTTGTTAGTACGTGCGCAAACATTGGTGTGCGTCTACATTTGCCGCATTAATACTGTTAGTATTTAAAAAACACAAAATCATAACAATTACGTCATATCAGTTCAGGCACTGTGATTGGTCCAGAGGGCAGCTACACGAACCAATCAGAGGACCGGAGTAGTGACACCACGGAGTGACGAGGATTTGTTCGATATACATTCCTTGTAATGTTTTCATTTTTCTGTCCATTCCTCTGCAATGGAGCGCCTTCTTTCGTCCGTCTTCGCCTCTGAAGAAGAAGAGCTTTATATCTTGGACTCCATGGCTCACTTCATGTTCTTCATGGCTCTGTGCACATGTGTTACTCTGCTTTTCGAGAACGTCCCGTACGGAAGGTATGCAAGTAGTAAATATGGATTTCCAGTCAACGTCCGGCTGGCCTGGTTCGTCCAGGAGCTGCCGGCCTTCCTGCTGCCCCTGTGCCTGCTCCTTTGGACCGCCTCCTCCAAAATGTCACTGTTACCCAACCAGCTGCTCGTTGCTATGTATTTTCTCCACTATATTCAGAGGTAAGTTGGGTTTAAATGCGATGTGACGTGCACTTTCACTTGCACCCATCACTAATCTCCATTTGCACATCAGGTGCTTCTGGTTTGTGCTGACAAATTGTCTCTCATCACTGAATACTGGAGGGCATGTTATGTTAATCACCCACTTCAACAGAAAAGCATCTCACCAATGACTGTGTGCAAAAGAAAGGCAGATTTCAAATTGTGAATTAACTTATTTTTGCAATCCTGCTGCAGATCTCTTATTTTCCCCTTCCTGATCCGCGGAGGTAAGCCAACACCTTTCGCCTCCTTCGCCCTGGCCTTCGTCTTCTGCAACTACAATGGCTTCATGCAGGTCAGGTACCTGAGCCATTACGCCGAATATCCCGTGGACTGGGTTACGCACCCGTGCTTCGTCTCAGGTACGTTTGAATGCCTTGCTACCGGTTCTGAAAGACAAACATAAAAATGGTCGGTTGAAGCCGCTTTGTACCGCTGCCACAGATTTCTGGACTTGGTGCATTTGGAAGGACTAACAATTTCAAAATATTGGGAAAAATGTCATATTCCGAATGCAATTTCCCCCGGTTATTAAAGCATTGTGGAGAACAAGTAAATTAATCTTGCCTTGACGAAATAATTCAAAAAAATAACAAAATAACCACACATCGACTTGTGTCGTGCAATGTACTAACAAGTTTTTATGCTCCCACCTGTTTGGAAATAAACAAAGTGTTTGTGGAAGAAAGAGGAGTCAAGAAGCAAAGAGCTGTCACTGAAAAACCAATTCAGCAAACAATTGTGTTTGTTCAGTGCATATTAAAAATGACTTGGCTAATTGTTCCTGCAACCTGTATTGTCCTCTTGTTTCCCTGTTTATCCATCCCTCTAGATACTGTGGAGACGTCATGTTGTCTAACAATGAAATTGTATGCACACATGCATTGTTGGATACTGAAAACCTTGATATGTATATTTTAACAGTCTGGATAACTTTTTGCTGCATATCTTAATTTAATTGATTGTACCATCAGACTAAATCATCCGTTTCAAGTAAAAATCAGCAGCACTTTCAGAGTAATTTTTCGAGAAAGCATCAGAGGATGGAGCAAAGCTTTTTTTTTTCTTTTTCCATCATTTGTAACCATTAGTTATAAAATTCTAAGCTGAGTCCTAGTTATACCCCTGGTCATCTGGCATTGGCTCCAGACCTACCTGGACTCCGCGAGAAGGATGAGAGGAATCCACAACGAACGAATGAAAGAATGGAGGAGAGAGTGAGCGGTTTTAATCGGCATGCTTTTCTTTTTTTAAATTTTAGTTATCCCTGGCGAAACTGGTTTTATTCTTAGATATTGGCCTCCGAGAGGGGTACGAAGGATAGCGGGCTGGGAACCGTGTCCAGTTAGCCTATTAATTGGATCCCTGCTCGGCCATTACGGCCTGTTCGGAGTCTGCGTTTAATGACCTCAGATCTCAGGTCGCCAGTGCTCTTCATCCTCCGCCCTTCTCTTCTTCTGAAATGGCAACGCTACAAAGGCCTGTCATTCAAGCCCTCATGTCCATGTTGTTAATTTCTTTTTGATGTCTGCTTCACTGCCGCCGCCTCGAGCTTTCCAAACCTCAAAAAGCTGTATGGTGGTTAAGCTGGCTTCCTTGATGTGAAGCGAATGGAGGAAACTGTCCCTTTTTTTTTTTTTTGAAGAAATATTTTCCACAGCTGCGTACCTCCTTTCTCCTCCCGGTTGACATCAAAACATGAATTTTAGACGGATATTTAAGTTAAAAAATAAATTACTGACTGGAGGAACAGAAGACATCATTTTGAAATATTCAATAAACAGCACTCTATAAATATTTGTGTGGGTGTATTTCAAAATGGTTGGACTTAGTGACTCTAGTTTTTGTCCTGGATCTAAGTAAACATACCACCGTAAACCTGGAGTTGCACCGCAGTCAGACTTTTCATAGTGAGTCCCTCCAACCGTAGCACCTTGTTTCACCTCAGCTCGGACTTTTTAAATACATTTCAGCAGACAAATTGGGAATCTTTATCCAGTAAAGTCGACATGCAGCGTGTGTGTTTGGTCTGCCTCCAGGCTCTGCTCTGTGGCTGCTCGGCTGGCTGGTAAACGTTCACTCAGACCACATCCTGAGGAACCTGAGGAAGCCCGGAGAGACTGGATACAAGATTCCCACAGGTTAGATCTCAAATATAAAAACACAGTCGAATGATTTCACTCACCACAGCCAGAGAAAATTCCCCTATTACATTTCACACTCAGTAGACAGTTTGCGTTCAAAACTGTCTGCCACTCTTTTAAAGGCCATTACTGTACATTGTACGTTTCCAATATGTGTGTGGGTGGGTGTGTATATATGTGCTGTTGTGCCACCATTTCAAATTGCATGTGTTTTTACTTTTATCCTAGATTTTGATTCTGCAAAAAGGAACAATATTTGGGGTAATTCTCTTGGTTTCTACGCCCCTCGTACAGAGATGATGAGAACACAGATGCTTTTCTCTTCTTTGCGCCTGCAGTTGGGAGCGAGGATAAGCCTAGCTTAGCTAAGCACAATGGGGGTTCGAGCCAATGAACACCATTCGAAACACAAAGGTCTCAAAAGTTGCATACAAATACGACAAAGCAGGAGTAGTCTGTGTCGTCTAGTTTATTATTTTTCTGAAGCATTTTGAGGAAAAGTGCTTTATAATTATTATTATTATTATTGTTGTTATTGTTTCATTGCTTTTGTATAATTTGTCATTTATTACAATTCAATTCCCGACTGAGCTGACGTTTTTCAGACGCAAATATTCCACTAGTACTACTACAATGCACACTCCTGCTGACAGGAGTGCTGCATGCAGTCTCACTTCCCTGCGGTTATTCTGTAAAAGAGCTCTGATTGAGATTTTTTTTAGACTTAAAATGTATTTAAGAAAGTCAAGATCCTGATGTAGTGACCGCTGGAGCTCCATCTTGTACATGGAAGAGAATGTGAATGTATATTGGTTGATGTTTTACAGCTGCAGGCTGCCAGTGTAACGACCATTCATTCATCATTCCTGTAAAGTCAGTCTATTTTCGTCATTATCAAATGCTTTTATCCGGAATTTCAAAAAGATTCCTGTTTTGGGATTCACAAAAAAAATCATTGTCCCCCCCCCTCCCCCGCGCAGTTCATTCTCTGCCTGAAAAAAACCTTGATAGTTCCTGCTTTTTTGCCTCCAGTCCCTCAAGTCTTCTGAATGAAGATCTTCAGGTGCCCTGAAAGGGAGCAGCATCCTTCTGCTTTTTTCCTGCATTCCGTGCCTGGAGCATAAGACCTTTACAAGTACATTTCAGGCAAAAATAGAAAAAGCCGTAGGACGTGGAGTGTTTGGGTCACTTTAGTTTTCCATCCCCCTATAAATCTATTTTCAGTGGAATATTCAGAAAAATGGGCAAAAGAAAATGTACTGCCAAATCTGCACAGACTACTTTTATGTATGGATTTGTCAGACGAGTTCAGCTTTTCTGCTCCCTCTTATTCACTTTGCATCAAAGCTTGCACCGCTGCATATTTGTTATCGAGTTTCTCAGAATCACAGTCCCGATCAGTGTGTCTCCAGGGCTAAAGATACCTCCTCATATTCTTTATTTTGCCGCTCATATTAAAAAAAACGAAACAAACAACAGCATAAAAAACAAAAAACGGTGGCCCGATCACCCGTGTCACATCATCTCAGTGAGTCCATACTCTGAGTGGAGCAAGAGCAGAATGTACCATCCGCCGTAAAATGCAAAACTTGTAAAAGGTGTCCATTTTTCCCTCCCGAGTTTACCGGGTCTGCGCTTTTGTCGCTGCGGGGGGGTGACAAGAAAGCAAACCGCACAGTTTTCACATCATGGCACAGAACACTGTAGTTGTACACGGCGCCACATGCTAATTTTCCGTGTGGTTTCATGATTATACCGAATCACCCTGTGAGCAAAATCACAGGTTGTCAGTAGTTATCTTTCCCCACACGCTCTGCCCTCTCCGGTGCCCCTGCGTTAGTTTATAAAAAGGCTCTCGCTGCGTTCATTCTACTATAGCACGGCCAAGCTTGTATTTCAGGAACTCACTGAGCGTCACAATGTTTGTGTGCAGTTTGACTCCAGCCGACATAAATGCGCGTCCAACATCGTGGACGGTCAATTCATGTATGCGATCAAAGTAACCCTTTATTGGATCATTTCCGTGGCACGCCCTCATACCCGGGGTCCAGCCTAATCGGAGATGCACGCTCGGTAAAGCGCTCAGCCGGTGGACTGTGAATAATAGCAATGCATCAGAGCTAATGAGAGGGTTTGTGTGTTGGTGAAGAAATGATATGAAAGAGTAAAATATTTTTAAAGCACGGCTTATCAAATGCAAAACATCCCTGATGATCATCTGTATTTCTGACTTCACATCAGGACCGGGTTGATGTGGAAATCAGAAAACATCAACATCGGAAGATATCAAATACACGCTGCGTCCAGACGTTTGGAAGATGTTGAATTTTGCTATGTTAACATCACGATTAAATCTAGTTCAGCGGTTATCCATATCCAAACCAAGCTGTTGACGTCCAAAATGTAAACTCCGACCAAATGACTGCAACTGCATCAGCTGGAGGCCTACATGGCATGTATGACATGATAGATCCTGTTTTCGGTATACAAAGTATGGGTGTGCATCTTTCTTTATGACGACATCTAGATGTGAAATACACCGCTCAAAAAAAATAATTGGAACTCTAAAATAACACATCCTAGATTTGAATGAATGGAATATTCTTATTCAATTCATTGAATACACAAAAATGTCCGTAAAATAAGTCAAAATGAATCTGTTGCTTCCTGAGTGGACAGTTTGAATTGGCAGAAGTGTGATTGACTTGGGGTTACATTGTGTTGTTTAATTGTTCCCTTTATTTTTTGGAGCGCTATAGACAGGAAACAGAGCGATCGGGCTCTTTAAGTAATCAGTTGAAACCAAATGACCGTCTTTCCAATTTGTAAGCTTTCGTTTATAGTTGACTTTAGGATTTGACACTCTACCTCTCTCAAGCATTGAAAAGCCGAGCGAGAGCTCAGCAGCCATTTTGCCATTTTTGAAAACATTTCAGGATTGAAAGAAAAAAAAAAGGGGGGGTGTGAACACTGTTGAGTGTGTGACCTTTACCGTGTGAAAACGGAGGCTCATTCCCAAACAAGCAGGCAGCTTTTCTGAATGAGCAGCCGATCACGCCGGCCGACTTGCTCCCGGCGCCCTCAGCCTGAGCCGGCATCGAACCCCCCGGAATAACCCGAAAGAAGAAACGAACTCTTAAGCACAGGAGGGAGAAGAGGAGGGAGCGAGCGGCGAGCGGCAGCATGATAACTCTGACCTTTTCGCTTAGATGTAGCAGCGCTTTGGCTCACGTGGCCTTTAGTCAGAGAGCGAGTGTCCGGGACACCGCGTTCTCCCTGGATGTTGAAGACGAAGGTGGCAAAGCCTGGGGGAAGTGTGTGTGTGTGTGTGTGTGTGTGTGTGTGTGTGTGTGTGTGTCGTGCTCGTCTTCGGGGCCGTCTAAGATGTGACCGACTACAATGTCCATGTGGATTCAAGATAATGTACTAGAATGGAGTAAGGTGATTGGATTGGTGAATATCTTGTTTACATAGAAACGTTACCTCACTGACATTGTAAGAAATTGCAATCTGTCATTTTACCTTTTTTTTTTTCTCCTTATTTTTCACTCGCATATTTCTTTTCAAAAACACGGTTTAAAGTAACTGGGCCTTTTAAGACCTTAAAACACTTGATAGCCTTAGCTTTAACCTTAACTTTGACACTTTATATTTTATTATATTTCTTATTCTCCCTCCTTCCTACTATTATCTATTATTGTGATGTTTTGCTTGAAACTCTCGCACAACAATTTCCTTCGGGATAAATAAAGTTGTTCTTATCTTATCTTATCTTAGCAATTGGCAGGTCCGTCACTGGTCATCCTCTAAATCAAGATAAAGGCGCGAAATTAGTCGATTGGAAATGAACTGGAATAATAGAAATACCAATTCTCAATCAAGAAAGAAACAATTCGGGGGAAAAAATGGGATATAAAAGTAAGCCTGAAATAATGTTCAAATGAAATCAGATACAAACATGCTTGAGGAAATACAGCTGAAAATTAGGGAGTAACAGATTAGAAATTAGCAGTTAGTTAGTTTCCGCCTCTGCAGAACGTCATGTCTCGATGGCCACCGCTTATCCGGCTCCCCGTCTGGCAAAGTTCGCGTCGATCCCGGGAGCTCAGTATCCGCGCTGCTTTTTCTCAGCACGTTCCCCCCCTCCTCCCCAATCCAACAGGTGGAATGTTTGAATACGTGTCCGGAGCGAACTTCCTCGGGGAGATTACGGAGTGGGCCGGCTTCGCTTTGGCAGGCCGCTCCGTCCACAGCGCGGCCTTCGCCGTCTTCACCGCCGTGGTCCTGGCCAGCAGGGCCGTGGCTCACCACAAGTAAGAGGAAGAATAATGACACACACACACTGCGAGACGGTTTGCACACAGCGAATTGAAGAAAGCTTTCTCTGTCTTTGCAGGTGGTACCTCGCTAAGTTTGAAGACTACCCGAAAAGCAGGAAAGCATTGGTCCCTTTTTTGTTTTAGAAGTCTCGTTTCAAGCGGAGCCCCGGCGGTATTGACAAATATTGGCCATTTTGGACGGCGTAGCGATATGCAATGGAAAGCCACGGATGCTACGCTTCGGCGAGAGGAAGCAGAGACTCGCAACGCTCTTCCCAAGAGCCCTTTTCTCTGAAAAAGGTGCATCCTGACCTTAATTGAACTGACTTAACCTATAATGCTGAAACGGAAATGGACGGAAAAATATTCTTCAAAACAAACGATTACTGCTTGCCCCTGTGCAAGGCTGCTATAGGAAGACGAGAATCTACTGGCTCGTAAATGGACAGAAAAAATAAAAATGACCTATCCGGACATGTCTGGTCTCGACAGAAACAGTCCAGTTGCTGGTCTTACTTTTGTATTAATAAACAGGAAACGCTCAGGAACCAACCAGGAATGTAATTTTTAGCCCCGAGTGCAACATATGGGATTCACGCAGTTCCGCTCGTCCTTGAAAACTCCGAGAACGTCTGATCTATTTTCCAGTGGTGGAAAACACAGAAAATCGGTAAATGCAACGAGATGTCCCCGGAAAAAATATTAAACGGTTGTCATATTTTTCATATCAGTGTGAGACTTCCTAAATTGTACGCGTTTGAATATTTTCACAAAGGTATTTATGTGCACAATGCTCTTCTATATTGATTGATACCAGAAGAAGCAATGGAAATATTACATTTAATTCTGAATGTTGAGAATCAGTGGTAGAACGTTTGATTATTCTCATTAGTCTGACCCCTCAGCCCTTCAACGGGGGATCGTGTTTGGAGTTTGGACCTGATCTCTGTCTGCCTCACCAGTGCCATTGTTGCTGGAAATGTCCTGGAAAATGATCTTTAGAACAGAGCTGGATTCCTGACCCGCTTTAATTATTTCGAGACCGTCGACAGAAGCGATCGGGAAACGAGTGGACACACAACATGGACATTGAAAGTTTTGTCCTTCTTGAAGAGTTTTGTGTTACATATGTTTTCCTTTTTTTTTTTTTTTTTTTTTTTGGATTTTCTTCAACAGAATGGATAATCAAGGGAACTCAAAATAAGCTTGGCCCGTTCGGAGGGAACGTTACTTGAAACGTTGCCATCCTCACCTCCTTCAGGAGGTCAAATGTAACTGTATCTGCAGCCTGTAATTGAAGCAGGTCTGTCCCCGGGGCCGCCGGGCTGCAGGAGCTCAAGCATGACTCGCGATAAGTCAGCCGTGCCTGGAATGAACGGAGCGCCGTCTCAACAACGACCACAGTCTCAGACGCGGCGAGGGACGCAGAGCGCAGGGAAGGACAGGAGAATGTGAATTTCTGGCATTTTCAGCGTAAATGACTCTGACAAGGCAATGAATGGAGATCTCTCAAGAAATGATCAAATTGTACTATTGTGTTTTTTTTAAGTAAATCGAGAATCGTGATTGTGTCTTGCACACCTGGACGCAGAGGATTGTCTGGCTGTCTCTTGTGTGAGTGTGTATATTCTTGACATTTTAATCCCTCTGACCTACTTTGTACTCTGGGATTCCCTCCAGTGTGTTGTGGATCATGGTGAAAGATTCAGCGGGTTAAAAAACAACCTTGAAGAAACGGACGGCCTTAACGTTTCAAAAATGAGCATGAAATAACCTGGAAAGCAGCCACGAATTAAACAGCTTTGTTTTTTTCGTACCTCAGCAGATCCGAATCGGGTGATTCATATCGATAACCCGGATAAAGGGTCTTGAGTGTGATAACTTTTCCGACGCGAGCAAGACCTCGCTTTGTATAAATTCCCACCTCGCCTTCGTCTTTTATTGTCAACTATAAACCATAACTGGTTTACAGTAATAGTTTTAACACAAAACAAATTCCACGGACTATTCCGGAGACATTAAATTTACGTTAAGTTCAATGATCCCACGACTTCGGCCAAATATTTCACCGCTTTCCTCGACAGGTTAATGAACGGCAGGTCTGAGTGAGGCGTAGGAAGGTGTTTGAACACTGTCTTTGCATAAATCTTCGTCAGTTCTCTCTCCGGAGCCGAAGCTCCGAAAACGGCGACAGCCAAAAAACGTCTGGGACAAATGAATGTTATCTTTTTTTTCAACACCTGCGTCGTCCATAAATCTACCGGGTGGAAGCGCGAGGAGCAGCGAAGGCCGCGTGTCGCCGAAGGCCAAGCAGACTGACATCCTTCATGTCAGCGGTCCATCCCGACGTCTGCGCACCCTCCTCATCCTCCGCTGGCGTTACCGCGTCACTACATAACACGGTAACCGTTTACCGAGGCCGCCGTCTGAATGTGACGGCGGCGTGTCCTCAGGCTGAGAGGAATTTACTTTTTATGTGCTGCGCATCTCGACGGGTCGGCTTGTAACTCACACACCCCGGCACTTTTCTCGCAGCTGCTCTGAAACGTCCAGGATAATTCTCCACGCCGCAACACCTCCAGGAGAGGAAACGGGCTCATTTAAACCTGCAATGTCACCTACTGCAGGCAAAGATGGAGACACCTGCACTTTTAACAGTTGCACCACCTCCTGGTATGGAGTGTGATCACGGCTGTTTTATTATACCCTTCGCTGCATGATGATGAGGCCTGAGGATTGAAGTTTTGACTATAAAACGCCAAATGCCAGGCAGGCTAAGTTTTCCCTTATTTCACAAATTGAAGCGACGGGCAGCCTGGGTTTTCTGGAGCAAAACCCAGGCCGCCGTTTCCAGAGAGTGACAACGCTATTGAGATTCTTCCCTTGAGCAAAAGAAACTACATTCACCCTCGATCTTCAAAATCCATCAGCTCGTTTTTCTTTTGCTTGTTTGATTTTACTTCCAGAGTGAAGTGTCTCTTTAAATATGTGCAAACCTTTTGAACATTCTGGCCCGCGGACTGACTCAAGGGGGGGGGAGTCAGCATTAATTAGCAAGCCTGTCAATTCTTTTAATTTATGTTATTTCTTGACAAGCGCTGTTAAACCGACTCACTTTACCAACCCGCTGGAAGAGACCGTTTCGGCGTTAGTGCTTGGGCAAGACAAATAAAATCAACTCGTGCTACTCAGGTTATGTGCCAGGCAAGAACGAACACAAAGTAAGATCATTGTTTTGAGTTGATCCTTTTTCTTTTTCTTCGGAGTGATACTATAACATGTGAAATTTGCACCATATTTTTTTTGGGGGGGTTTCCTAATCCCAACCAGCAAACCAAATGACAACAATATTTCCAGGTACTTTCAACTTTAATGAAAAAAAGAGGAGCGCTGTCCAATATGGTGATATATTTTTAAATGCCTCAGCCACAAATTCTTGCTGTGCAATAGCTATTACTCTGGTTACAGATATGTATTTTATCTGTGACAAATAAGAACACTTTATAACTATGCAGTTGAGCTGACACACTGCAGGCATTGAGCTCCTGTGCAGAAATGTGAAATAAATGCTCATATAACACAGTAAATGAAGCTTTCCCCTAATGTAGGTTAAATATCTGGAACGTGATGCAGCCTCATTACCATTCAACTCACATACAGTCTCACACAACTGCCCGGATCGTTAATGTTATCTGCCGTTACTATTACGTCTGTGAGCACACTGTCGACTCCTCGGGGCTGGTATGACTTTGTGTGTGTGTGTGTGTGCACACACGCGTAGCCACACAGCATCCTTTGGATACGGCTCAATCGTCACCAATGTATCCCATAAAGACCAACCATCCCGGATATCTCGCGCCTAGTGGTTCATAGCGGAAGCTTTGGTGTTTGCTTGCGAGAAAGTGAGAGAGAGAGGGGAATAACCTTCTCACTCTGGTGTGTCACCCTTCTGTCCTACAGTGTAAGACAGAAAAAAATAAACAAAAACGTAGACGTGTGCAGGAGGGCGGTGGGAGTGAGCAGCTGTGTGCATGCCTCGGTGTGTTACAGAGAGAGCTACATATCCTGGCTGACACATAGTTTGCTCTGGGGGGTTTTCCTTGACTCTGTCACATGCTGCACGTGAGCAGCAGCGGTGGAGGGGGATGGAATTATGCAAGAGGCATTCTCCCTCGCTCTCCCTTTTTATATGTACATGCATCCCAGAAGGTGCTGGTTATGCCTTAAGCAGCCGGCCTGTGCTCCATCACGGCGCTTAATGGAGCTGGGAGACGGCTGTTACTGTGGCTGGAATGATCCACACCACCTGCTGTTAAGACCCTGTGAAAATGAATATTTTGGATCGAGGGGGCCACAGCCTACATCTGAAATAATAAACAGGAAAGAGAAAGAGCTCCATTTACACGAGGTGAAAAAGCCTCGTGTGTGTGCGTGTGTGTGTAGATGTCTGAATGAGAGACAGAAAGCGGCATTTCGAGAGGCCAGAGGTTGCGATCACGGCGGCCAGATGCGTGTTGGATGCCAGCTGACAACACAATGTGGTCTCCCTCCACGTCTACTGATTGTCAGAATTATTTTTTTTCCATCCAGAGCTCTCGCTGCTCCGCTCTCTTTCTTACAATAACACCTTCGACTCTTTTCTTGACCCTGTGCAACGCTCACGGTTTTCCTTCGAAAATAGGACGTTTACAGTAGCTTTCTTCACAGAGCGGCATTATTGTGCAGTTTTGGCCAAGTGCAAGAGTCAATACTGTGGTTTCATTTAATGTGTTCATTTTAATATAAATATCTATAGTTGATAGTGAAATTAGTATTTAAAAAAAAAAGAAGGAAAAACATCAATTGGGAAATCAAAAAGATAAAAAAGAAATCTAAACCAAAATGCTCCCCCTAGGAGAATAAAAAGATCACTGAAATTTAGAAAATGATAATCTTTGTCAAAGACCAATGAAAAAATGGAAAACAATTGACCTGTGAAATCTGGAAAATGGGCGATGAGTGATGCTCTTTAGTTATTTATTTGTGTTTGTGTTGTGTGTCTGCATGAGTGTGTGTCTGTGTGTGCAAGTGTATGCATATGTGTCTGCTTGTGCTACTTCTGTGTGTGTGTGTGTCTGAGTTGGCATGTGTGTGAGTGTCCATGTGTCTAGATGTCTGTGTGAGTGCGTGCGTGTGCGCGTGTGTCTGTGTGTGTTTGTGTCTGTGAGCGCGTTTCTGTCTGAGTGTGCATGTGGCTGTATGTCTGTGTGTGTTTGTATTCCTGTCTGAGTGTGGACTCTGTGTCTGAGAGTCTGTGTGTGTGTGTGTGTGTGCCTGTGTGTACGTGTGTGTATAAACACCGCTGGAGGTTTTTAGTGGAGCCCATGGAAGTTCCTGATGGTGAGGCAGTCCTCCAACCATCCAGGTGTGTGACTGTGCTCCATGTTGATCACATTAGAATAATAAAATACATAGGCATCACAAAAGACCACAAAAGTCACAAACATAACAGGCTGATGTGTTACCAGGTATTACATTTTTCAAAAAAGGTAAAACTTTCATTTAGTCCAGATTTCCTTCAGATGACATGGAACTCATTTGGAAATAGTTTAGTTTCCAGATCCCTCTGAAACTCAGTTTCAAGTAGATTTCATATTTTTCCAACTCATGACACCTCTAATTTTATGAAATGTATCTTATGTCAAATGTGTTGATCATAACAGAATTATATGACATGATCAGCATAAAAAAAACAAAAAACAAACAGCAAACATAGCAGGTTGTAATGTTTCATAAGGCGAGGTGATGAATAAATGATATCCAGATCTCCTCCATTTTCTTTTTTGGAAGATAATTTATGACTATGTAAATTCAGGTATTTTGAATTAATTCTTCGTAAATGACTGTAAGTTTTTTTTTCTTTCATTTTGCCCTAGTTTTTACGGGTCATTTCATCCAAATGTGCACACTTTTGCACCCCAAGACCCAAGTGCTGCAGTCCTTTTTTTTTTTTTTTTTTTTGACTGTTATTTGACTACCTATCTGATAAAAATAAAATTGATAAGTTTCAAGTTAGCGGCACAAGTGAGGCCGCTCCACTGCATGCACGTCAAGTGCAGGGGTCGGCAACCCGCGGCTCCGGAGCCGCATGTGGCTTTTTCCAATTTTTTTTTTTAAATTCAGGTCAAGGCTCCGCTACACGCTCTGAAAGCCCAAAGCTCAAAATGTTCAAATTGTGTTCATTACATAAATAAAATGTAATTTTCTCTATATCACTTTGTGGATTTCATAAGCAACACACTGAACACTTGTTTATACAAAGTGTAAAGCTAATAAAAAGCAATATATACAGTGGTACCTTTATTTTAGTCGTCAAAAAGTACTTGCGGCTCCCAGTGTTTTGTTTTCTGTGGAAACCGGGTCCAAGTGGCTCTATGGGAGTTGAAGGTTGCCGACCCCTGGTCTTGTGCAACCCCTTTCCCCATCTCCACCAAAAACCCTCTGTGTGTAGGAGTCTGCAATCAGACTGACACTTATCCTTCTTTATCTGCACTTTCCATGCAGCACTGCAAATGCAACTACTGCCTTTATCCTTGCACTCTTCCTTGCACCTGCACTTTGTGAGTTGCGCTCAATAATTTACTTGCACTGCCAACCCCGTCCATATGTATAACAGTGTTTCCACGGCCTGTTTGTTGTCAGTACATATGGAAATGCACAGTAAAGCAAAAATTTCATTGTACAGGGTGCCACACAGTGGCAATAAACACTTTGAATGTTGAAATGCACCGGGCGTTTTATTTATAGAGGTAATATTTCAGCCTCGTCCAGCCTCATGTTGACGGGGGATCCCCTTTGAACCCACCCAGTGATGACAGGGGGAGGAGGAGAGGGGAGGGCAGGGCAGGCATTGTGCAAAGGGGCCACCGCGTTTCCAGGTGTTGCTTTCTGACCCCCATTCACTCACCGCCCCGCCGTTGGAGCAGTGCTTTATTTGTTGCTCGAGCAACTATTCGGCTAAAGTTGAAATGAAAATCTCGCTCCGGGCCTTCGGGCCGGCGAGGGAGTGGGCGGATGGAGGGGGCGCAGTCATCCTTCAGGATCCCCCTCCACTGCGCATGCGCGGAGATTTGAAGCGAATACGCCATATTGAATCCCCGTAGGAATCGGCTAGCATTTTTTTTCCCCAGCTAGCGGCGCACAGGGGGCCACTTTATCCATGGTCCCGATTCGATTTCGTGTTTAGAAAACTTCTCCTCTTCCCGGACGACATTGCGACTTTTTAAAACGGCTCCCGGAAACGGTGCGGAATCGCCGACTCGCGGTCTCGCTGTGTGTAGCCGAGATACTTGTCAGCGGGGTCGCGAAGAGAAAGAAGTTGAATGGATCCGAGGATAGCTTGGATTCAGCCCGAACAGAAAGGACCTGCGAACGCCTTATGGATGCACGTCTGGGAGACCTCTCAGGGAGTACGGACGCTCTCCGCGCAGCAGCACCTCCACAATCAGAACTACAACGTGAACTACGCCGCTTTGGATGTTTTGAAAAATGTAGCGACCGCGGTGGCGGCGAGCAAGAAGAGCATTTGTAGCGGCGGCGGCGGCGGCGGCAGCCATCACAGCATCATCGGCGGCTCGGCGATGTCCTCGCTGGGCATCGCGCTGTCGCAGAACTCTTTGGCCACCGAACCAGGTGAGGGGAAAATCCACCCGCAGAAGACGGGAGCCTCCTCCGCTTCCTCCACCTCCTCCTCCTCCTCCTCCTCGTCCTCGCAGGAATCCGGGACGGACACTTCGCCTCCCGGCTGCTCGCCCGAGAACACTATGGGCAACGCCAACAAAAACGTCGGCGCCGCCAATTTGCTCTTCAACTTGAGCGACAGCACGGACAACCATGTTTACCACCGCCACCGCCACATACAGGAGCAGCAGCTGCTCACTTTACAGCAGATGTGCGTCAAGCGTCACCAGGTACCTGTAAATCTATCACACAGCCACCATCCAGGCCGGAGGAAAAGTGACAACAAGGCGAGCACTTGTGGGATGAATCACTTGCTGTCGAACTGCACGAATGGCAACTATGTGAGCGCTTGGACGCCGTGGAAGACGAGGAAGTACAACCCGGGGGTCCTCGGGTGAGTGGCTGTCACTGCGCTTCGGAAAACAATGCTTAGCTTCTCGCAATCGCACTGTGGATAGTTTTTTTTTTTTTCTCAAATCTCAAATCATGTGTCTATGTGGTGCGCTCCCTCCTCTGCCCCTGGTAGATTTGAATAGGCCAGATGTTGACAGAAGTTTGTGGCTGTTCCATTGAACTCGACCGGGAAAGGCTGCAAGCTCCGGCCGCTAGGTGGCGCTGTGCCGGTAGTCACCCCGCCGAATGTGGGGGGGGAGGCCAAAACAAAACGGCAATGCACCTAAAAGTCTCAATTGCACTAATAATATTGCATATATCAAATATCAAATCCTCACATTTGTCCAATAAATCAAAGCAAGTAAAAGTGGAGTGATAGTTGGATTGTGACTTGCTACGGCAAAATATGCTTCAAGACGCGATATTTCCATATAGATAGATTGTTGCTTAAGGCCAAATTAAAAAACGGCCAAAAGAATAACATGGAAAAATCAGAGGAACATTTTTTAAACTCTAAAAGGTGGCATCCCATTCAACTCTGATTGTACTGAACTTCTGAGTTGAAACGTTGAAGTGTCTTATCACAAACATCAGTGACATCTTAACCCTACGAAATGATTCTCCCTCATGAGACTTAATTAAATTAGAAAACAAAAATGCCTTTTCAATCTATATATATTTTCAGCACAGTCACTGTACACAAAATGAATAAAATATAAGATAATTAAAATGGAAACGGCAAGGCATAGGGGCAGCATTAATTCAACCAACAGAGCAAGATTAATAAAAAGGCAAAAATAGATGTAAATAATGTGCCAAAAGTCAGTGTTAATTAGTCTCCAGAAGGGTTTATAAGAGAAGTCGGTGATTCTGTGATACCCGTCTCGTAGGGCAGGTGTTACGAAAAGCCCAAAGGCTCTGATGGTAAAAGTTCAGTCGCCTTCAGGTTTCTAGCCTCCACTGTGGAGCAACCTGTCATAAGACCAGTAACAAGACTCGCTGCAGTTGGAGGCGGAACAGAGACTGTTTGTGCCGGAAAAGCGGGAGGACCATAGTTGGGAGAAAATGGGTGTGAATTACCTTGAAGGCCTTTTTGGTTTATGTTTTCAAAGGTGACATTTGGATAAATTGGAACTCCCTAAATTTCTAGCAGCAGGCTTGACCTTCGACTAGGAGGTCAGAATGCTTTCCCACAAAGGCTGCTGTCTGTTGTTGGGAGGGGCGTGGGTTGGGACATAACTTTCTCATAACTTTCTTCTACCGCTTGATATTACCTGACAAGGAGAAGGCATTTTGATCATCAGTTCTTCAAGGAAAATATATGTGTGTGTCATCAGCATAGTGTTAAAATGAAGTTTTCTGTCATTTGATTACTTTGAGTACCTGGCAGCCAGTGCAGTTAAGTTTGACCTAGGATTGAACTTTGCAGAAGACCACAGGTAGTACAGACTGTGGGGAATGTGTAATTATTCGTGGTGGCGTAGCTTGGTCTTTCATAAAGCTAAGATTCCTACAAACTTAGCGCAGAGGTTTTATATGCCACACCTGCAAAGTTTTCACTTTACGGGCTTTCCTTACTTTCAGTGTAGAACATTATCTTAAATAGGCTTCCTTTCGTTCCAAAGTCTAAAACAAGTCACAGTTCCACTGCCCCGACTCTACATTTTCCATAAAATAGATTTCAATGTCCTCTGTAATGCTTCATGTAAGTTAGACTCAGCACAAGATGAGTTGTTTATGTTTTCTGTTTAATGATACATACACAAATGTAGCGCTTTTTTTCAGATATGCTTTTTGATTGCAGTTTGATTGCACCAGAATACGTACTGTATTTAAGTGCAAAATGCTCTTCCACATAACTGAAGTTGAAAAATGCAGAATTGTTAAGTGGAGTTTTCTCCAAAGTATCTTTTGTTAACGAAGTCATTAATGACAGTATAACGTGTAACTTTATAACTCCTCACCAGATGGCATCGCTATCACATAGCATATTCTGGCGTGGTCATGTCTCCTTTTCTCAATCATTTTCATGTCGTTCAAGTGTGACGTAGCAATCAAGGACCGGAGCTTTATAACCAAAACATCCTTTTAACATTCCCAGTGATAACAGCCAATGATAGTATCAATGTTTGCAGACTGAGTATGACTGCAGCCTCAGTATGAGATATTTTGGAAGTGCTCAATCAAGAGAACTGGGATTCATTGTATGCCACACTTGGAATTGGCGTTCCTGTGACAGAGGCTTTCAGACAAAGCCAGTGAGTGCACGAGGAACTTCCAAACGTGTTGCAGGAACTTGTGATATTTGTAATGGCTGCTTGCATCCATCTGGGAATTTTCTGTACAAGCCACCGGTGTTTGTCCCAAATACAGTTTCCTATTGCATTAACCCCATGTGTCCTGACATCGTATCGTTTTCGGGGATGTTTCACCCTTCATGCTGTGACCTCTCCACACCATGTTTAATTTATTCTGATTATTTGCTGCCATTCAAGCTTCTCCGATGCAGGTTTTGGCTTGTGCATGCATTGGTATTGCAGTGATTTGCCCCCAGGGGCAACCTTTGATGTCTTAATACTGCGGGAGTTTGCACTGTTACTTTTCAAATGCACTTGTCATATTCTTTATTGTGCAGTGATCAGAGGTTATGGTATGAGTAAATGCCAGCAGTCAACTTCATAGAGGTCTTAAACATGGTATCCCCAAGTTGTTTGTGACAAATGGTTGTAGCAGAACTTAGTGTGTGTGGGCGGTCTAACCATACCTATGTAGTGTATTGTCATGGTTACACTGTGGTCTGAAAGCGAGAGTTTTACCAAGTGGTGGGTACTCAGACTGATTGCGCGTCCCCCCAGGGCTTTGGTAATTGATTGTGACAGTCTCCCTGTTCTGTATTTCACACCAGCATCATGGCATGCATTCCTTGAAAAATGAGTGGCCACGGGGTTGAACAGAGATCCACTGTTCTGAGGCATTTGTCTGGTCAGAAATCTTTACATTGTAAGCGCCTCTCTGATTCCGCTCCATACGCTACATCAGCAGCAACAACAAGGCCAGGACTCTGTCCCCAAATATTTCTTTGCATTCCTCTCCAAACTTCAGGATTATTTCTGGGCGAGTGGTTAGATGGAGGGAAAGCGCCGTTGTTGTTATGGAACAGTTGTGATGCAAAGGGCAGGCCAGAGGCACGTGTGTCACGTAGTGAGTCCGGTGAGCAAAATTCTCATTAACGATTTAAAAATTCACCGTGGTGAGACATATTGCGGTCAACTCAATTTTGACCGTTAAAATGTTTCACTTGTTCCTGACCATCTTGTTCTCTTTTGTCCAGCTAATGGAGCGAGATGATTCTTATGTGTTCTTCACAAACAGAAAACTCTTTCTTAACTGTTACATGCGAAAGATAAACAATAATAGTCCAAAGTATTTGACTTTTTCTCAAATAAATCGTGGTTATATCTTTACAGTACATTGGTCATTGAGAGTGGGAAAAAAAAAAAAAAAAAGAGAAGAAAATCACTGCTATTACTTAAGACAATACTTTATTGATCCCCTATACGGGGAATTCACTTCATAAAGTGACATGTACTTACCCAATTTAAATTTTATGTTTCAAGTTATTGAACTGTGGCGGCACGGCGACGCAGTGGTTAGCGCCTCACAGCACAAAGGACCCTGGTTCGATTCCTTCAATTCTGTGTGGAGTCTGCGTGGGTTTCCTACCACAGTCCAAAAAATGCAGCAGGTCAATTGCAAAAATTGGGAAAATTGCCCAGATGTGCGAATGAGAGAGTGAACGGTTGTCTGTCTGTTCATGTGTCCGGTGACCAGTCCAGGGTGAATCCCGCCTCTTGCCCGATGGCATCTGGGAAAGGCTCCAGCATCCCCCGCGACCTTGAGTCGGATTGGGAGACAATGGTTGGGTGGATGGACGTTATTGAACAGTTTCTGTGTTTTTAATATCTTTCCACAGAGAAATCATGCAGTACAGATGTCATGAGTATAGCCTCTCTCAAACTGCAGCAACGGGCAGTGTTTGACATGTTATATGTAAATTTTTTATTGCCGCATATATATTCTTCATAAATTTTGTGCTTAAGTGTCAAATTTTGCAGAATTATGAATGGGGGGGGGGGGAAATAAAAATCAGTGCTCTTACATTCTCGTACAATCAGCGTTAGTCAGGAAACTTATCTCTCCACATTTTGCTGCTGGCATTCGAAGCATCCTGATGCAAAGTTGGACCCTGAACACTATTTCCAGTGGGACACACACACAGAGCAGAGCAATGTCTTCGCTTTCACGGCTGTTGCATTTCGGGGGTTAACCAAAATGGTGAAAATAAGGAAGCACGTCTTCGGCCATCTGGAGAGGATTTTTCTTTACAAAACGAATGCCAAAGTTATAGCCTGTTTGTAAGCCAGATTTTACATATCTGATTGTTGAGTGATGACTGCACTGTACTTTGAAATACTCCAGACCAGAGGACGCGCTTTCAATTGCACACACGGTCTCCTCTCAGGCCAGGTTTGATGCCGTCGCTCCGTGTGGTAAACTGTGAATGATCATTGTTTGCTCTTCATTCTGGACAGACTTCACGAGGAGGTGATGGACTTCTACAACTTCATGTCTCCCAGGCCAGAGGAAGCAGCGATGAGGAAAGAGGTGGTCAACCGAATAGAGATGATCATCAAGGAGCTGTGGCCCTCTGCGGATGTAAGATACGCACATGCCTCAATTTATTTAGATTAGCCCCCCACCCCCCCTCGCCGCCAGACCCCGAGGCTGAATAGGAAAGAGCAGTGTATAGTCCATTCTTGGACCAAGAATTATTGGCATGCAGTCGAACGGTGATCTCACTGCGCTCATAAATCATTGTTGAGATACTGAATGTACACTTTTTTCCTTCCTTTTTTTTTTTTTCTCAAGGCAGCCGAATCTCCGCTGCTGTGATGGATTTGAAAAAGATATCCAGTGTATGAGATGAGTGGTAATCCTAATGAGGTGAAAATGCAATGGTTGGCGTCACAAAATCTGACACAATATTTTTTTGCGAAAATGACAGGAGACAAAGGAACCCTGTTTTTTTTTTTTTGCTTTTTTTTTTAATTGAATACCTAAATATTTGATGGGGCTAAAAGAAACGGCTTGATGAGCACAGCAAGGCGCAGTTGATGGCCTCATCACTTAATCATGTAAAACACGTGCGGCAGTGATTTGTTGGCTGCCAGTCTTCCCCACTTCGACTGTGAGCCAGGCTGTCAGGTAAATGGATCGAGCCTCTGATTTGTACCAGCCCCCTTTGCATTTCAACCTATTAATCCTGGCCTGTGTTTGGGCTGTTGCCTCGTTGTATATCCCAGATGTAAAAAGGAAAGCCCTCCCCTCTGCTTCCTTTCGGGGGGACTTTCTCTCGCAGCCCCCGTAGAGACGCAGTATTTTCTTTTCTAGTCATTGTGTGCTTAATTTGGCAACGTTTTTGACTTGGCAAAGTTTGCCGTCTCTGAAGTGGAACCCGGAAAGACTCGGCTCCTCATCGCTTTGCAGACACTCGAACTGGATACGCGATCGCCGCAAATGAGCCGTTTTTATGATCGCAGTTCTGGTTCCTGATGGTCGGAATGCTTGGGGCGGACACACCTCTCACGACACGGCCCGGAGTCACAAATGTGACGACTTGTATTGACGAAGTAATATAAAACTTGAACACACAATTCCAGTCTTGACTTTGACCCTAGCTCCAAGGCTCCTAAAATCGCTTTTGAAAAGTGTGCGTCTGTGTGAGGAGGTGGGGGGGTAAACAAAGGCATCTTGTCAAAAGGTATTCGCATTTGTTTTTTCTTTTTCCTTTTTCGTGGCCCAATGTTTCCATGGCACAATATCTATGAAGATCATATCTAGTCTCAGTTCTAACTTGAATCCCATTCTTTCAAAGTTGTCACTTTCCTGTGAATGTACTGCTTTGACTCGGTGCTCAGATTTAAATATTTGAAACTTGGGACTTGTGAAACAGCTACCACACTTCTGGTTCTTAAGTTTCCCCTTAAAAGCAAAGCTTTTTTGATGTTACTTTTTGTGTTTTAAGATTTATTTAAATCTCTTTTCTCAGGTCCAAATATTTGGCAGCTTCAGTACCGGGCTGTACCTCCCGACAAGGCAAGACGCCTTCATTTGATCATGAAAAATCTCAATCGGACAACCCGGTTTATTTACTTTGTATTCACGGCTATTGTTTTATCTCCTCAGTGACATCGATCTGGTGGTGTTCGGGAAATGGGAGCGCCCCCCGCTGCAAGAGCTTGAACAAGCCCTTCGCAAGCATAACGTGGCCGAACCTTGTTCCATTAAAGTGCTGGACAAGGCAACAGTGAGTAGACGTTCATGCCACGTTCACTAAGTACGCTTTGAGAAAACCCACGTTGGTTTTCAGCGACACACGTCGATCAATCTCAAACCGCCAAAGTGTCCTGACTGTTGTCCCTATCATGTAACAAAAGCTGGTTTGCGTAATCAAATAATCTGATGGCTCATTTGAAATATGTGCCCTAATTTAAGCAGTCTATTAACATGAATATTATTTTTAGGAGTTTGAAGTAACTATTGCAGCCTCGCCGAATTCTAAAGCCGGCCAAACACAGTCTGGCAGCACATTCAGAGAGATCTGTTCTGGGCCTCAAGTTGTCAGTTTGAAATCCAAAGCTTTGACTCAACCAATTTTATTTTATCGCTTTATGTGAAATAGAGGTGCGCTAACCTGCGAGGCCTAATTAGTGTTCCCCATCTGTCTGCACAATGGATTGGCTGACCGCGGGTTACAGTGAATCCGCACTGAAGAAAGCAGACCTGATCAGCTAACATCGGAACAAGAAGCTGTTTGTTCTCAGCGGCCGATCTTGCTCACCTTAAGAAGAAGCCGAGAAGGAGTTAGGCCCCTTTCTCCATGTCTGCGGGTCGTTGTTGGAGGTGGAGGGCTGCTTTACTTTTATTTTGCCAGGACTCCGGATCACGCCTTTTACAAACGCCGTAATGTACCCTCGCAGAGGGCCTGCATATCGTCTCAGTGGTGAGAAAGGCAACATGTCTGTTTGACCCCAGACACATGAGGAAATTCGAGGTATTCCCTCGGTCACTGAGAACTTCTTCACCGTGTAAAGAGTCTTGACAGGTGACATCACTTCAAAATGTAACAGCAATGGCCCGTATTTGTAGGTTGTTCAGGCGATCGAACGGGAGCCCAACCATCTCAATTGCCTTTCCGTGACACTAGTTTTATTTCTTTTTACAAATCTCATTTCCACATTTCCACTTTTTAAAATATTTCTCATTTAGATTTAAATTAAGTGGGCTAAACAAGCACAAATGAGTATTTCCAGTCGGCCATTTTCTGAAAAATTAGCGGACATCTGTGATATCGTTCAATGAAAACCAAACGAATGTAACCGTTTTCAAAAGCTTTTTCAATTTTGTAGTTTTCTTTTCTAATTGAATTTAACTTGACGCTCGCAAAATTCTGCGACACAGTCAGTGTTCAGTGGCGGTTTGCTCTGGAGAATGTCTCGCAGCCATCCTGCAACAGAACCGTCATCCATGAGACTGCACACATGACCAGGGAAACCGCTGCACCCTTAAGTGCTGTTTTGACTGACAGGATAATGAGCAGCTGACGGCTGGACTTTATTTTGAAGAGCGTGTATTTCCAAATGTTTGTGGCGCTAAAGCTGGTAATTGTCCTTAATCTGCTCATCTGGTGCGCCCGATGTGAGGTTTTACCAGCGCCTTCTCGTCACCTCAGGTGCCAATCATCAAGCTCACAGACCAGGAGACCGAGGTGAAAGTTGACATCAGTTTCAACGTGGAGACGGGGGTCAAGGCGGCAAGCTTCATTAAAGATTATGTAAAGGTAACGTGCATGCTTTTAGTATGTTGGTTCCACCAAACATAAAATTGCACACGCACTCGTATTGATCCCTTATCGTTTGCTGCTGGGTAGAGCCCGTCTGGTTTATTGATCCGATCATCTCATTGAAAGACCTCAGCCTTTCCTACGTTATATATGAATAAGATAGAATAAGATATGCGGTAGATATGAAAAGATAACATTATTTGTTTGAAAAGTCTGTTCAGTTAGTTGTATATACAATCCTAGCAGGCTCGCAGTTGCACACCAAAGATAATTAGATGTTGATATTTTGTTGAACGAAGCTTAAGCGTTTAAAAGTTTTACTTACAGTTTCAGGGCTTTGTTTCATTTTGAATTCCACAAGTCCAGTTGTTTTTGTACAGCAATGCATCAACTTTAGCATCTTCTGCAGACTGATATTTTGTTGGTTTTAGGTCAGATGCTAAATTTTACATCATTTTCCTCTCTACAGTTCTGACTACAAACCCCAAAAATAGATTGGTTCAGAACCACAAATTTGGGGTCAAAGCCGATACCAAAAGTAAAGCACAATCCTGCTGTGCGCTGTCTTCGCTGTTGACACGGCAGCTCCTCATTTGACATGAGGTGCATCTGCTTGACACGGTTAGCCAGCCTTACGAGGTGACAACATGCATTTGAACGCAACATTCAAATGCAGCTGAAAAATCCGCTGCTTCAGTTGTCATCATTTGTTTACTTTGGGACCTTGGACCGCAGCTGGGCGTGCAACAGTGCGGGCTGTATTTCTATTGAAATGTCATCTCATGCTTTACGTTTACTGTCAGTTGCTTCACTCTCAGATAGTTTTATTACTCCTTTCAGTCCCGATTCTGTCTATAAGACTCGCGCAAAAGTGTGGGCTGTGTATGTAGTGTACAGTAAAACCACAGTGCACAGAAAAAGAAGTACATTGAGATGGATCAGGAGCAGCGAGAGGTCATGCAGGCTTTTTAAGAGAAACACTAGCAGTCACATAATTACCATTTTACAGTGCGGTATAAATACAGATTGTGGGAAGTTCCCTCTGAGTCGAGCTGAACAACTCCTTGAAGCATTACAGTTTACTTTCATGTTGTTGTGGTTGAGTCCTCAATCATGTGTGTGTGTGTGTGTGTGCTGGTGTTGCCGCATACCGGGCTGCCTAATCTACTCAGGGGAGATGAATTTCACCCAGTGACTCGGACAGACTTCCTGCTGCCGCTGGATCTCTGCCCACTTTCGTCACAGTTGTAGTCGCGAACACAGTAGAGGAATTCCAGGTGCCGATCTCTCAGCGAGCTGTGAGGCTTTGGCTTTTGTCCTGCGTTGCGTTGGCGTATGTGTTGTGGTTTGTTGTGGGTGCGTGTCGCAGCTTGAAAGCCCACTGTCGACAACCGCACTTAGCATCCATCCAGAGCGAGCGTTGACATTGTTAAGGCATAAGAGAGACTTCTCTGAGGAGTCGCCCCAGAGCTAGCAGCCAGTTGGATCTATGAACCTCCAAGACAAGCACTCACTTCTTAATAGCATATTTGAAAAAACAGCCAAGCCCAGCTGCTCGACAGGCACACAATTTACAGGCACACTGCCAGAAGGTTATGCTACGTTTTCAATTGGAAAATGGGTATATTTGTGATTCCCATTCCCAGGCCCTGCTGGACTTTCAGCACATTATCATTCTAAGGCCCCCATGATACCTCAGAAAACACTGTCCTGTTAAATACACAATATAAAATTGTATAGTGTGTGTAGAATAAATATTATATAATCATCAACATAAATACACCTAAAGTATTGTTTTTTTTTCGTGATGGCTTGATCATTCCACTCAATGAAATAAAGATAAAATAAAAGTGATCACTTTCCTTTTAGCAATGATTGCAACTTTCAGCATGGAGTTTGTGTGTGTGTGTGTGTGTGTGTGTGTGTGTGTGTGTGTGTGTGTGTGTGTGTGTGTGTGTGTGTGTGTGTGTGTGTGTGTGTGTGTGTGTGTGTGTGTGTGTGTGTGTGTGTGTGTGTGTCTATTTTCGGGGTAAAATGTAAATGCATGGTCATGTAAATGTTGATAATGTTATTGTAATTTATGGCCGATTTTTAAATGACCAGTAACTTACTCAGGGCATGCACCCATGAATATTCATGCAAAAAAATATTCTAAAACAATAGTTTTTCTAGGAACATGCCTGTGCCTTAATCGAGAGCCATTAGAATTAAAAAAAAAAATCCAAGACCCAATATAAAAATATAATATATTGCTGAGGCTTATTCAGAGGTTTATCTTGATGAATGAACTCATAGTCAACGTATGTCACTGTCATGTCTTTAAAGGGAGAGCCATTTGACAAATGTATTGTCAAAAAATTACTCAGTTAATCAACTTTAAACTGTGATGAAATTAATAACTCCACAGCGGAACTTGCGGATATTTCTATGCTTAGTGCCAGTGATAAAATTATATTACCCTGAAAATCATTTTAAGTATTTGCTCTTTCTGATTGCAATGTTCTTTTGTCACGTCCTTCAACCGATTAAATGTCCATACATTCAGTCCGAAATCCCACAGCACGTCACGAGCGGAAAATAAATTTCACAGTTGTTTCGCTCTTCACCCTCCTCCCCTCGACGTGTTAAGGTCATCAGTTGGTCAGGGCATCAGTGTTGCGCTTCAACTTTTTTAATTTTTTGCCCAGAGCAGTGATACCTAAAGTGTGGTTGATTGCACCCTGGTCATCAAATAACACTGATTGGATAGAATCAGCCCTTCAGATGTCTTATTACAGCCCTTTAAATGTCCGATTACAATTTCATGAACATGAAGAATTTAGTTTGACATTTTGTTAAAAAAAAATTTCATCATTGGGCAAAAGCATAATGTAAGAATAGGATGAGCTGATCCCAATGTCATCATTAAGTGAACTGAAATCAGGGGTGGGAAAAAAACAATCATTTGCAAGAAAGTCCCTGAGATGTGTAAAGTACCTCCAGGTTAGTGATTAGTTGGCTTAAATGAACAAAAAGCCCCTCCTAGTGCTAATTTCTTGTCTTGTCTTTCATGTCCACCCTGTCCTCCCTCCTAAATCCACGCCTGTTTTTCCCCCCTCAGAAGTATCCAGTACTGCCTTACCTGATCTTTGTGCTGAAGCAGTTCCTGCTGCAAAGAGACCTAAATGAAGTCTTCACAGGGGGAATCAGCTCTTACAGCCTCATCCTCATGGTCATCAGCTTCTTGCAGGTACAAACACACCTACCTACCAAGGAAATAGAAAGGTGACAATCTTAAGAAAGACAGACTTTAGTGGCTGTTGCACGGCCATACGACGGAATGACCAGTAAACGTCCAACTTACGAAAACGCAGATCATCTGTTTAAAAGAAGCAGCAGGACTTCAGTTTTTATGACCATCTCTCTGCTCTTCCGCCTCAGCTCCACCCACGGATCGACGCCCGGAACCCCAACGAGAACCTGGGCGTCCTTCTAATCGAGTTCTTTGAGTTATACGGTCGTCATTTTAACTACTTGAAAACGGGGATTCGTATCAAAAATGGAGGCGCGTACATAGCCAAAGAAGAGATTATGAAGGCCATGACCAACGGTTACAGGCCATCCATGCTCTGCATAGAGGATCCCATGCTTCCAGGTTTGTTCCTGATTATTAAATGGAAATGAGACTGAGGGAGTTGTAATATTTTTAAGGAATTCATTCATGTCACCTCTTTTTGTGTAATCTTTTGAAGTTACACCAAAAGACATTAGTGCGATAGGCATAGAATATCATATATATATATATATATATATACACACACACACACACACACATATATACATATATATGTTATGTATGCGTGTGTGTGTGTGTATATATATATATATATATATGTATACATATATATGTATGTATGTATGTGTGTGTGTGTCCACTTCTCGTAAGTAAAACATTTTTTTAATCTACTGCCCAGCCCTGGATGTATGTTTTTTTTTTGTTTTTGTTTTTTTAGTGTCACCCAGTGGCAGTTTCGAGAATTACAGGATGACAGATTCAAATGATTCAAAATGAAGAGTTGGCTACATTTCACAGAGATCGAGTGATATTTCTGCAAAAATCTTACATCATGATAATTATTAAGAATGACTAACCACTAAAACCTTGACACATTTTGGCTTAAAGATCTCTGCTTTACAGTGTTGTCCATCGCGTATTAAGTTGACTGATTGCAGGCTCCATTATGAAGCTATAAAGGCTGACATCAGATATAAAGCTTTAGTGATTTTTATGAATACATAATCCCTTTCCCACCGTCAGCAAAGACTTTTTGGTTTTTCAGGCAGATGTTTTCCCTTTAATGTTTATTGCTTCTTGTCTTGTGATGTAGGCAATGATGTGGGAAGAGGCTCGTACGGCGCCATGCGCGTAAAGCAGGTGTTCGACTATGCCTACACGATCCTGAGTCACGCTGTGTCGCCGCTTGCACTGTCTTATCCCAACAAAGACTCCGAAAGGTCAGGACTCACACCCATTGCGATTGCAAGGACACCTGAGATGAAAGTGGTGCTCCACTAAATCTCTCCTTCTCCTCTGCAGTACCCTGGGCAGGATAATCAGGTTGACACAGGAAGTCATCTACTACAGGGAATGGATCATTAAAAAGTGGGGCGTCAGGGATATGACGCGGACGGACAATAGAGGTACGAACCCTCAGAATTTGCATTACGCTCCTGTCGGGGGGACGAGTGCTTTCAGTAAACAGATGTCCGTCGGTAATCTGTCATCATTTGTTAGTCCTATCCTCAGTTGTGATTCTCCTCCTCCAGTACCACCTCCTAAGGATGCGGAGGCGGAGCAGGAGGCCAGCTGTGTTCTCAGCGGTGGCGTGGGGGCAGAGGAGCAACAAAGGGATTCGGTGTCGCCCCACAGCGCAGATTCCCCCATGTCCATCTCCAGCCCCCAGCAACACTCGTCAGCCTCCTCCGTCTCCTCGCTCTCTGGATCAGACAACGTAAGAGAAAACCCTTCCACAGGGAAGAGGGGTCACACACTGTCAAAGCAAGGGATGCGTTCGCCGCTGTCCATAACATTCTCCGAATTGCGGAACAGGCATCACGCGTTCCTCCGTATTTCTGTCTCGGCGCCGCATAGAAAATGTCGCTTAAGAAACGTGACCAACGGGAAAAGCAGGACTCCATTCGTTTCGTCTTCGCAAATGATGTAAACTCATCAGCTGCAACTTAATGTCATTATGTAATCGACTTCCATCGAATACGTCGCCTCTTATATAAATAAATGCATGCGTGGGCTAATTAAATTCTTACCAACAGACACCGTGTGTGTCTGGTTTTCTTCTAAGTTGGAGGCACAGAACTGGTGAACGTGCCACTGTTCAATATTGTCAATAGAGATAATTCTTTAAACGCAGTGGAATATCAGTTGGTTCAGTTTTAGAAAGAAGAAGAACGGACAACAACACTGCGACTTGACGGAATCTAAACAAAAATTGATTTTCCCTTTCTAATACCCAGCTGCATTTTAAAATGTCTCAATGAATTATTTCTTCAACAGTTTTTGTTTTCAAGATGCCGACATAGCGTTTTATCTGTGTTTAGGAACCATTAATCTGGTTGCACATTTCCTCACTTGTGTCGACTTAGTATCAATTTATCAGGTCTCATTACTTTGTGAATTTTGCTGTCGTATCACCAGTTCTTTGCCGTGATTTAATCCTGTGCGTCGGTTTGTCAGGACTCCGATTCAGCGCTGCCTTGTCCCGTGCCTCCGCCGACCCTGCCACCTTACACGTCGTTCCACCCCTTGGGCCTGGCTCTGCCACCTGGCCTTAGCATGGGCACCAGCAAGCCCGCAATGGGAGGGCACCATCTGCTCATGCCTCCAGGCTCACAGGTAGGAGCATGAAACCAGGAGTATTATTGGATTTGTTGCATTGTAGCATGATCCAGTGTGATAAAGAAATATGACATTATGTATCTTGGAGCAGATAAAAACTGCATTTGACTTAAACGTGTCTTCTCTAAGACATATAATGTGTCCTCCTTCCTGCAGGCTCGTGTGTCGCTGCCCGGTGGTCTAACAATGCACTCCATACCTGGCAGACAGGTGTGTATTGACACCGGGTTCCCTACCTTCTTCCACATGCACCCCCCAGCCCATGCTCATGCCCCTGCCCCCTCCAGCCCCCACTCCAGCCACACACACAAGGTAGGATCCGGATTGCCACAAACACACTCAAATGCACTGTCGAGACAAGCTTGTGTGACACACACACACACACACACACACACACACACACACACTCGCACTCATACTCACACTCGCAGTTCTCATTTTTTCTGTTTCATATTGTCTCCCATCTGGACCTTGGCTTTGTCAAGGGTTTCATTTTTCCACCTCGTTCATTCATTTATTTACATTTATTTATTTCAGTTTGTTCAAATGAAACCTAGGTTTTTTGACGCATATTTTTTTTTTTCACCATCTCATCTGTTGTGTTCACTGTCACAAACTTTCATTTGTACCTGTTGCTGTGGCAAACATCTAGGGCCGAGTGAATATCTGTTTTTCATATCAGGAAATTCATTTTAACCTCCAACAAATGTAGTTGAATATATTACTCGTTTATTGATAGGCCATGTAGAAGGGGGCTTCGGGTCATTGTTTTGGATCCTTTTCAGACCTGGCATAAAACTGCCACCATGATTGATCCAACCGTATTGGGAGGTGGTCTGGACCACAGGTCCCCGCATTCTTTTCACGCAGGAGTTCTGCGCCCATCAACCGATTTCCTCTGTTTCACAACCTCTAAAAATGGCTGACGGTGGTTTACATCAAGGAATAGACTCAGTCTGTATAACCCCCCCCCCCCCAAACCCCCTTTTAATTTCCGGAGGCAGGGGGGAACCTGATGGGTCTTGACAGTCAACAAACCCTTGAATAGACAACATACGTTTCTGTTTCTCTCTCTTTCTGGTTCAAAGTAAATGTCACTATGCCGATATCCTCTTCCGTCTCTTTGTCAGCAATCAATTTAATGAGATAATAATTCAGCTAGATCATCCAAGGACGACTTCTCCCTTCAATAGAATTCAGATGTCATCTTTTGAAATGGCGGTTGCAATAAAAAAAAAAATCACCATATTAAAAGATAGCCTTGCGTTTACCCCGCCGCATAGCAGCTGTTGTGGGTGCATTCCGTTCAACGCAGGGAATTAAAACAGATGTTTAGTTGCATATACGGCGTAGGAGTCACAAGTGGAGGCACGTTCTGCCTGAGTGTGAACTTGTGATCGGGCCACTTGAGACGTACCTCAATTCCGGCTCTGAAATTCCAGCCCCCCCCCCCATGCCCCAGATTTACTATTCTACTGGAAATGGGGTTTACAAATGTACAACTACCTTCATGGGACCCATGGGATCGAGATGAGAATACTCGAATCCTTCTTTCAGTCTTTTGGTGCATCTTTGTCTGAATGTTGCATCCGTTGCTTTCTCAAATTGGATGAGGTCTTTTCTTTTTAATTATTTTTTTTGGAGATAGACGTTTTTTAGCACATCAGCGCGCGGCCCGGATAGCATGAAACCTTTAGGTCTGCATTTTATTTCAGCGCGTCTCATTATGTTTTTAAACATCAGACGGAGGCAGCTGGACACCACCGTTGCTCGGGCGTCCATTTGCTCCAAAATAGCTGGTGCTGCCGGGATGTTAAATGCAAACCACTCTGGATATTTCGCCGGTCCGAGTACAACGTCTGATGTGACTCTCAGTCCTCTTTTGATTTTTTTTTATTATTCCCCCCCCCCCCCCCCCCCCCAAAAAAAAAAGGAGATTGAACCAGCTGTTTGAATGGACTGTTATCTCAGATATCCCATCATCCTCTGACAAGAGTCACCATTAAGATCTTATAATTTTGAACCTTTTTGCTGCAGGCAGCTTTGTACTTATTAAATTAGTGTATTATAGTCCTGCATTTGGGATTTTTTTCTGTTTTTTGGGTGGGGTTCCATGGTTTCACTGTAATCGGGGTATTAAAAAAAAAAAAGAAAGACCCCCTTTTCTGCCGTGGTCTGTACGTTGACAGCATTGTTTCTGTCTTCTCCTCTCCATCGTCCTCAGAACGGAGCAAAGTTCAACGTGAAGGGCTTCCACAACCCGCCGCTGATCAACAACCCTGTTCTGGCGAACCGCGGACACACGCACTCACACACACAGTATCACCGCAACACATGGCGGCGTAGAAAGAGGGACAGCCTGCCGGTCAGCCTCAGCAGATAGAAACCACCCCCACCCCTTCCTCTTCCTTCTCCTCCTCTTGGTCTCCAGCTGCACCCTGGCTCTTTATTCATCTCAAAGGGGGAGCGGACAGACGAGGACCAGGGACCACCCGCCCTCCGCTCTGCGTCCTCCTGCTAGCTACCGTTCCATTTTTGCATGACATTTGACATCCGTTCTCTGTTTTGTAACATTTCAGTATTTTGCTTCCCTCATATTTTCAGGTGTAATTCTGTTTTTTTTTTTCTTTCCTTTTTTTTTTTTTTTCTTCCCCCCGACGGCGGTTGTTGACGTCATTGACCTCAACTCGATCCCTGCAGCCAAGCTGCCCGAGGCTCAGTGTTAAATTTCCTTTTTTTTCTTTTGTCCCCCCAATTTCCCCCCTGCAGTTTATACACTTAGGAACAAATGGTTTTTCATTTCGTGCAATACTGTTATGTTTTTTTTCTCCTTTTTGAAACTTAAGTAAATGCTTATTTAATTTGTGTGTGTGTGTGTGTATGTGTGTGTGTGTGTAAATGTAACGGCATTTTTTATGCAGTTGTTTTATTTTTGTAGATTTTAATGATGTTTACGAAAAGCCTTTACCCCCCTCCCCCCTAGGAAAGATCTCTGGAGAATGCTTGTTGCACCCTTTGGTGGGTGCTTGTGTGTGTGTGTGTGTGTGTGTGTGAGTGTGTGTGTGTGAGTGAGTGTGTGCGCGCGCCTGTCTGTCAACAGACTGAGATGGACCCCCACCTCTTCCTCTCTCCCGTCCTCACTTGTGTTCTGTTGTATACTTAACAAAAAAAAAAACAAAAAAAAAAACAGCCGTGAACACAAAGGGATGAGGAACTCTTATCTGGATTATCCCGCCATTTTTTTTTTCCCCTTCTTCATCCTGTGAAAATGGAATCACAAATATTCCCCCGTGGAAGCCGAGTTCCTGGTGTAGTTTTTCCAAGGAGTCGAGAAGGAAAGTGGCAGGATGAAAGTTGCGCCCAGCAACATCCTGAAAAGGAAGGGGGAGAGGATGTTTTGACCAAAAGGTGGGGGGGGTTGAGACGGGCTAGCCCCCGAGCAGATAGAGCTTTAAGGTGTGTGTGTGTGTGTGTGTGTGTGTGTGTGTGTGTGTGTGTGTGTGTGTGTGTGTGTGTGTGTGTGTGTTGTTGCCGCCACATTTCTTGAGGCAGGGGAAAGCCAGTTTTCCTCCACCATTCTCTCTCCACTGGAGGCAAGTCTCTTCTTTTAATGTTGTTTGTTTGTTTTGTTTTGTTTTTTGTCATTTTTCAACAAAAATTTCCAGAAAGTGCAGGATTGTGGAGACGCCCCATTCTGATGAAAACATTATATGCTTGTGTATTTTCATTTTCATGGTTTTAGTGACATGTCGCAGGAGGGCCGGGGGGCCGGCGGCGGCATCTTGATACGACTTGAATTTGACGATCCAGATTACAGTCAGAAAGTCAGAGGAACTCGCCACTCGGGTCAAAGGACTTGGGTGTGGAAATATGCCTTTGGGACTTAAAGCAAACTCCACCGGAAAAACACTAGGATGCCTTTCTCCTCGGTGCTGCACTGAGGAGAAGGAGGGATCAGGGAGGGGGTCTTCCTGAAACAAGGACCCCGGTGAAAGGGAATTGTGTTTTTGATTCCATTCAGGAATCTTCTGTATATTGAGATTGCCAGGTACTTCCGCTAATTGTTTGCGATGCCTTGTTTTTGTGTTTACTTGGAGTGTGCGTACGTTTCCCCCCCCCCAAAACCCCCCCAACCCCGACCCCACCCACCCCAGCCACTGTCACACAGAGGCACACACTCACAGACAGGACTGTCAAAATGGCCGCGACTTGCCAAGAACACGACACGCCGGTGTTATTACTATGCAAGTGGATTATTCTCATTATCTGTTAACGCTTTTATTTTCCATGTTTGGACGAAAACGAAACACTCATCAGGCTGGAGTAACGTTACTGACGCTCAGACTCACAAGCCAACTGGATAAAGCACCCCCCCCCCCCCCATCCCCACCACCCCGGCCCCCTAAAGTATGAAGGTCCTGTTGTTTAGAAGTCTAGTTTTTTACATCCGTCAGTCAAATGTTAGGAATGTGAGTCTGAGTCTGTGTACCATGTGACTGTGGGAAAGTGTTGCAGGTTTGTAATCAAAACAGTTATCGGGCGCCCAGAGAGCGACTTGCACTCTGCCGGCGTCGTCCGGAAGGACCCAAAGTTTCTACCAACAATTCTTTTACCTTTTTACAGATGTTTTTTTTTTTTTTCTTTTCTTTAGTACTGTTACACAATTTATCTTTTCACTTATTTATCTCAAAAGAGAAAAATGCGGCAACTCTGACCCGTCGGTCAAAAAACAACCCCCGACATCGACACTCTTGGCACCCCCAGCGACGTGCTTCTCTTCTTTTTTTTTTATTCTCTCCAGATGATTTCCCAAATTGGCGGCGATGAGCACGAGGCATGAAAATACTCGGTTAAATGCGAGCGTCGACGGAGGGGGGAGGGAGGGTGCCGGCATGGCCGTGTTCAACCTGGATGCAGCAACGATGAGAAGCTGCAGGTCAAAGTGTTGATGGGATGTTGTCGCCCGGGTTAGAGTTGCCTGCCTCGTCACAAGGAAAGAGCAACATGCAGTATCCTGATGTCTGTATGGATTACAATCTGTGCATCTCAGTGGCCTGACCCCCCACCCCCACCACCCCCACCCCCCTAGCTTCACCTGTCCGACATGGAGAGGGAGGTGGTCTTCACGTCGCCTCCCCTTCGTCAGACGGGTGTGGACGGAGGCGGAGGGGCCAAGGAGCAGGGGCTCGGGGGCCCCTGAGATTTTGGCATACACATGTCCATGTAGGTGCAATGTAATATTACTCCCATTGCAATCCAATGAGGGATTTTAAACCGGCGGCTGCTTACAGAGGAAGGCAGCTGCCTCTCCGTGTCCTGGCTAATCATGAGAGCAGTGGCCCTCGATTATGGTCAGCAAGTTACTGTTGGCCGGAGGAAACCGCTGCCCCGCTATTGTTTCTGGGCGTTTTTTTTTTTTTTCCACATTTTTAAGTAAATGTATTTTTTTCTATTTTATTTTTTAAATAAATATTTTAAAACTGCCAATCACTGTGGGTGTTTCTCAGATGGAATGATAGATTTGTGATCAATTTTTTTTTTGAGGTCCATTTTTTTGGGTTTGGGGTGATCGGGTCAAGAAAGCACAAAAAAGTTAAGGTAGATATTCTTTTTTGTTTTTTCAAATGCTGTCAGTAGGGGTAGTTATTACAGCTGTTCTTTTAACATGCAGATAGAGCTGGGATTTCCGTCCCGGTATGGTCACACGAATGCTACTGCGGCAGTGGAACACTTTCAGATATGGTTTAGGAAAAATGATTTTCTATTATGAATCAACATCCTGTGAAAAGCACTGATGCAGACCAATGTTTCACATGACAAGGATTATTTTTCAATAGTTTTCCCCACAGACCTGCCCATGACCCCAGAAAAATCACCCCACTGCCCCAAACTCATATTTCAAGTTGCATCTGATATAAAAGTGAGAATTTACTTTCCAACATCATCTGCATTTGAAGTTTTATCTGCAAATGTGTTTTGGTAAAATCTTGCCAAGTTTTTGTGGGCAGCCTGCAGGAGAATGCAAAGAGGTTAAACACAGATAAAACACAAACCCATTTAAATATGTAATTTCCCCAAACCACAGACTTCCTTGTGATTTCCGATTCACTATGAAGATTTTTTAAGTTATTTATTTATTTACAATTTCTTTTTGAGGGGCAAATCTCCCTTGAGGTCGGGAGGTTCTGCGGCAGGTAATATAACGTCCACTCTCATCCGGGGAAGGAGCCCGCATGTAATTCCGCCGCTGTCCACCAGATGGCGCTGTTTAACCACTGAGAAGCGCCTCCGTCGTAAACTGCTGAGAACCTGGACCCCGAGATGAGGTAGAATGGCGTCACCTCCACTTGGACACACCTCATCCAGAAGCTTCACTGCTTCTTCTTCTCCTTTGGGCTTTTGCCTTCAGGGGTCGCCTCAGCGAACCAACCTTCTTTATCTAACCCTGGATCCTCCTCTCTCACACCAACTAACTTAATATCCTCTTTCACTACTTTGGTCTTCCTCTAGACCTCCTGCCTGGCAGCCCCACTTCCAGTATCCGTCCGCCAATATAATCACTGTCCTCTGTACATGACTGGACCATCTCAGTCTGTCTTTTCTGACCATCTCACTTCAGCAAAGAGAACCTCAGCATCTTCATCTCTGCAACCTCAGGCTCTGCATCCCGTCTTTTCGTCATTGTCACTGTTTCTAGACTTCACAGCATCGCTGGTTTCACCACTGTCTTGTCCGCCTTTCCAGAAGCTTCACATTCAGGCTAATTGGACCTCCGGTCAGTCCAACGATGTGGACATCAGGTGTGGTGGTGTGTGAGCGCTAAGTGCCCCGAGCCTGCCTGCGTCGCCGTGATAACAAGCGCAAAATAAGGCCTCTCCGGTCCTTCAGTGACCTCCGACCTTTGGCCGGTGGGGAAAGAGGTGGAAGGAGAAGGGCGCTCTCGGCTGCAGAGACGCCGCTGCATTCAGGGGTGATTAGTGAAAATGAAAAGAGCATCACCTCCCGTTCGCCAAGAGCCGATGGGAATAATTATTTCTGTAAGAATTCACAAGTACATTCTTCATCTCGCTGAGCTACACTGAAAATCAGTGGCGCGCAGTCAGTAGAGGCAGGGGAGGCCGGGCCTCACCTGTCATCATGGAAAGAAATAATGTAAAATGAAAAAATGAATTAAATGGTTATATTTACTCGGTGATTTGTACTATAAAGTTATTTTCCACTTAACTTCACAATGTATTTATTTATTTATTTATTCAATATTGCCTAAAAAAAAAAAAAAATCACATTTACCGTTCAAATATGTAGAAGAGATGTGCTGTGACACAGCAACCATCTGAGCCCACTATGGATTGCACAATAAATTTGCTAACTGTGCTGGCATGCTATGCACGGAGACTGTATTGCTGGCTCTGTGTTTGTCAATATTGACATTTTAACACCTTTAATATATGAACTAAATTTCCATAGTTTAGCTGATGTGTATAATGTTTTTTGTCAACCCCTGTAACGTGTTTCTTCTAATCGTAAATCGACTGCGAAGAGACATTAAGTTAGGCACGCAGAAACGGTGCCTCATGGTAGGGGGCACCGCTAATCCCAGGTATCCTTCTCACTACTCGACTGCAGAATAATAGAATTAGCAATAGCAAGCTAAAGTAAACAGTTAGCAAGTCAATAGCAGCCATCCAGCTAGCAATAACAAGCTACAGTAAACAGTTAGCAAGTCAAGTGCAGTCTTCCAGTTAGCAATAGCAAGCTACAGTAAACAGTTAGCAAGTCAAGTGCAGTTAGCAATAGCATGCTACAGTAAACAGTTAGCAAGTCAAGTGCAGTTAGCTATAGCAAGCTAAAGTAAACAGTTAACAAGTCAAGTGCAGCCATCCAGTTATTTTCTGCCGATCTCATTGAGAGCTGTATCACTTACAAACGGTGAGGGATGAATGTAAATCTCCTGGGCAGCTTCTCAACTTTTTGGCCAAGAAGATCTCGTTCAAACTGTTCCTGAAATGACAAAGTTGCTCCGGCCAGCGGTCACTGTCCCGGCTACGACAGCATCGGCGGAGCGGTCATTCTCGGCAACGAAAAAACTCAAAATATACAGTCGGAGCAGGACCGATCAAGGACGACTGTCTTCACTGACACTGATTTCCATTGAGACAGACTTTTAAAGCCGAAGAAAGATAAGGAAGACTTCTACAAGCAAGTTATAGATGCTTTTCTTCAGAGGGAGCGGTGCATGGACTTAATTCATAAGTAAAGGTAAGAGATAATAACATTTTTTTTAAAGTGCTTTTATCTATGCTACAGTTTTATCATATCAGAATGCTGATATGATATTTAAAAAAACACGTTAACTGCTGCCAGTAAAATGGTGAATAAGCTACTCTGTAGGGTTCATATATTTGTAAATCTGTAAATCTGACGTCAGTGTCTCACCAGCCATGACCCTCACTGCACGTCACTGCTAAAAATGTACATTTTCATTCATTTCTTCTTACACATTATTGAACTTTTTGCATTTTTTTTTTCACCTATTGTGCATCTTCTGGTTTTATAACATTTCCCCCCTACATCGGTTCAAACCGATGGAAGAACGGGTAAAAAAAGCTTCATCTCGGGTATCAAACAGGTCTAACTTCAAAAAATTTTGTATTTTTGCTGTAAATTTTGGCAGAATAATGTATGAGCGGTCGGGCTCCTTCCACCAAACAACATTCTGGCTCGGGTTTGTGTGAGAGCTGCCAGGTGTTGGCCGTGACGGCGGCCAGCTGCAGCCACGCCGTGGATGGCTGGCTTTCACTCATCGGCTGTGGGAACATTTGTTTTGATTGTTACGCGCCGTATGAGACCCTCAGCAACATTTTGAGTCGAATTATATTTTTTATTTGTGATAATATCGTCAAATATTATATGGTTCGATCAAAATACAGCTCGATAAAATATTCGGGGGTCGGGGTGGAGGGGTTCCCCACCGGATGTACGACCTCCATGTGTCCATACTCTGCTCCTCATGCACTCTCTTGATACTAATCCCAGACATCCAGTGAATGAGACTCATCCCAGCCAGCTCGTATCCGGCACGATCCACCAGTTTCAGCGACAAAAGTGCACCTCAACCCGGGAGGCGCCGATCCCAAACCCCCTTGAAAGGCGGGGAAGTGATCCCGAGGTCCCCGTTCCAGACTCTCTTCCCCTGAGGTATGGTCCGCGTCCTCCAAACGACGTCGAGATGCGGCCTGATCTGCGATGGGTCGAGTGAAATGGTCGGATTTTGTCCACGTCGTGCTGCATTTACAGCAGAATTTGACCAAATACAAGGCTTTCCTGTTTTCGTGCGCACTTCCAAGACAACCTTACATCTGAAAATGATGTTTAAAAACACATGCCAAAAATATAACCGGTCTTTTCTTGTCACAAGTGAGTCTAAAACGGATGTTCAAACAAATGCTGTTACTGCCTTCCTGTGGCTCATATGAGTATTACAGCAATAAGGAAATGGGAAATCACTGCATCACATAGAGATGTGGGGTGAACAGGGAATCCAAGCTCATTTATATCGAACAAAATCAGATAAGGGTCATGCTTGCTTTTTTATTTTTCCTCAAAAAAATTCTTCCATCAGTTACCTGAGTCTATAGCTCTGCAGGGATGCACGAGTGCGGCGTTATAATTCAGAGAATTTCAACATATTGAAACACCCCTGTATGGATCTAATGGACGACAACAACAACAAAAAGAGATGAATTAAAAAGGTAATATTTGGCTGTGATTCTTCTAAATTTGATTTGCCTGAAGTTTCCATTTCGAATGATCAGTGCTTTATTTGTTCAATTTCTGTTGCTCTCGGAATTATAAGGAAGTCCAAATTGTTCACTTGGATCACTTCAAGGATTTATTATCCAAGCACTCCAAATATTAAGCCATCCAAAACAGTTTTCCTGGAGCAATTCATTTGTATTTCCTTTTTAAATATGAGTCTATTATTATCTTCTCTGTCGTCAAACATTCGCACATGCGTTTTTTTTTTTTTGTTTGTTTCTTTTATAGTTGCGTCGACACTCAACCGGAACCGTTCACACCTCCTCGTGTTTAATAATGTGACGCTCCAGCTGCGATCCAAGGAGTCTTCAGAAATCAATGACATCCCATCGCTTTGCATGTTCTGCTCCAGGAAGCAGCATTTTAACAAGCCTCCTTTACAATCCCCCGAACGGCGGCAATCACGGACAATTAAAAGCCTGATTAGGTTAGCATTTTGTCAATTCCAGCGTACTTAGTGAATCATTCAAATCAAAGCTATTTATTTCTTTATATATTTATTTTCGGCGGGAAAAAAAAGAGGCATTGCATCCCGTGCCGCTCTAAAACATTTTGGTTGACCGGGAAAAATATTGTTTGTTGCACGTGATCATTCCCCGAGTGTCCGTCTTAATGAGAAAGCAGGAGGTCTGCATGTGGGTGCAATCCCTCTCTCCTTTCCCGTTTACCACCCTTGCACCTTAATTGCCGTATATCTAGGTCACCTCCTTGCGTTTTAATCACTTCTTGGTTGAGGGAGACCCACTTGGGTGATGAAGCCCCACTTTCCCCCCCATCCCATCAAGGTGGGAAATCTGTTTGGTTTCTAGGACATCATCCTTGAGCTTTAATTATGGTCGGCGCCGACCGGGCTGCTTCGGGTATCACGTCCGACGTGATCAATAATAAGATATTATCATGTTAGCGTTCAGGCTTGATGGTTTTAAATTAGAAACAGCTTGAAACTGGATGGAGAGGACACGAGTCTCTTCTGACCTTTTAAGTGGAAACTCATGGCAGGCGATGAATTTCCACTGTCAGTTCTCAGAGTGGATGTTTGGCAGCGTCGTCTTAAATCTCGCTGTCTGTTCTGATTTATCCCTGCCTCTCGTAGCCGGTTTCCTTTTAACGCTCGAGGTTTGGCCCGCCGAACTCCCGAGTTCTCGATTTCTGCATGATTCGGGATAGTTAGATCGCTGATTTAGAAATAAGACGGATGGTCACGTACTGTAAGAACAGTAAAAGAAATAACCCGATTCATGAAGAAGCCCAAATGTAATGAATGAGGGAATATTTGCAGAATAAATAGATCTGTGAAAAAAAGGAAACTTGAATATCTAACTATGCATCTGGGTTGTACAGTACATGCTTTTCTGTCTGGTAGAAAAACACATGATACGCCAAAAATACCCTCGCAACGATGCATTCGCTATCGCCCGTCCGTCCCCCCCGTTCATCCCCTGCCGCTCTGTTTTGAAAAGCTCTCAGCGAGCCTGCTAGTATTTTGCACCCTAATTATTCTTTTGATTACTCGCCATCCCAAAGAGAATGTGAAACACAGGAGAAATGTGTCTGCGCCAAACGGCGGAGCTGCACGGTAACATGTGAAATACGTGGCCCCTTTTCTGCACCGTTGTCTCCAGAAGTGAAAACCACGACGGCCACAAGAAGCAGACCTAACCGTTTTATCGGTTGTCGTGTTTGTCACGGTTCGGGAACCGAGCCCCGATTTTCCTCAATTTTTTCCAATTTACCTGCTGCATATTTTTCGGACGTTTTTGGGAGGAACCCCATGCAGACAAGGGGACAGCATGCAGAATCCACCCAGGATCCTTCGTGCTGTGAGGCCCGGAGCGCTTTGGCTATATTTGTGGAAAAAAATAGAGCATTCATTCATTATGTGTACCATTATGTCCTGCCTCTGGGAGTCACATGTCATTCAACATGAGACAAGTCTGCATTTTTAAATTTAAGTGCACATTTAAAGGGTTTTCCATAACTTTACTCCACATTCTTCACCTTCTAAAAAGGCTGTAACGTTAACACCAAAGATGGTTGGATGGCATTACTTGTCATTATCACTATTATTTGCCGTTAGCGTCTCCTGATTGTATTTGTGCCGATTGTTTGGATACTCATGTTAGGTTCCGGCCGGTGCGCTTCCTTGTTCTCAAATGTCTGAGGTGTCAACAAGTGTAAACTCAGACATTGGATCTCGCCCTTTGTTTAAATGAGGATTGTTGTTCCCCGCAGAGGGGAACATCAGCGGCAACTTATGTTCGGGTTCCGGGCTTTTTTGTCAGTCGGCGCCCTCCGCTCAAATCGATCAAATACATTTTCTTACATATTTCCAAGACAGACCTGAGTCTCCGCTGCCGTGTTTCACCCCTCGGTGAATCTTCCGCTGACAAACGCCTTGTTTCCCAGGCAGCGTCGCCTTCCGTTGGCTTGTGGCTGCGATCGCGACACCGAGCCTCGATCTGCATGTAGGAGGGTGTTGATGCAGAATTAGTGCTCAGGCCGCTCTTCCTCAGTGTGCTCTCATTCTGTCACTCCCTTTGGCTGTATGTACGTGAGTGTGTGTGTGTGTGTATGTGTGTGTGTGTGTGTGTTAGGGAGCAGGTGGTCAGCACAACCACACCTGGTGGTTCTGTGATGGAGAAGTCAAGCTTATAGAAAAAGCTATATATAGAGAGCAAACGCATACAGCACATACTGTAGATGGGATGTGGTTTGACACGAGTGTCATGGTGTGCAGCGCCTGGCCCTCACACACAGTATGTGTGTGTGTGTGTGTGTGTGTGTGATTGACTGAGGTCTGGGTTGTTTTCAGAAGTGTTCTCTCTCATCTTCCTCCTCCTCCCCTCCAAGCCTCAGTCACACTTTGCAGATTAGCTCCCGAGTTTTTCTTCTGCCATTTAGGGAAGCTCGGGCTCTGATTCCCCTAATTTGAGTTGCGGCGCTCAATGGCTCATGAAAAACATCATTTATCACAGTGAGCAAAAAGGACTTGTGGAATAGGGGAGTGTGGCTCACAGTTCAAACTGTCTGCCTCGCAAATATCTCCATCCACGTTATCATGCGCGCGCCGTAAAACCATCCCAACGCGTGTCTGAGAAACTCCGTCATCTCGTCTTTGGGAAATTAGGTTTGATTACACATGCTCACTCAAAACAGTCATACGTTGTAAAATGATAGCTCGCACACACACCTATTTTAGCCACAGAGGGAAGATGGAGTGGCCGAGCTGCTATGAGAGCATCGGGCCTGTCGTGGGTTTTCTGGGGCCGTTCCGCTCCTGGCGTCAGTCGCTGTCCGTCTTTCCCGTTGCTAAAATGAATATTTGCTCCTCTTGTCGCAGAGGTCGCTGACACCGCAGCTCCGTCTCGCTCCGCCGACCGAGCGGCCGATGATGAGAATCATTCGTTTTTTCGTATCGTGCGTTCGTTCGCGGAGTCATAAACATGGGATGCGTCATCCTTTCAAGGAGACTTACGTTATGTTGTGGATTTAAATTGAATGACGATCTTTATTTAACAGAGAAAACAGTCGGAAAACAAAGTTCCATTGGGTCAAAAGTCGATTTAAACTCTCCCGTTAAAATATCATTTCAACAGTAATCACAAAAAAAGTATTTCCCCACGGTATGACCTGTTTTTACACAACATTTCAAGTTGTTTGCGGTAAATGTGGTGGACCTATTTTTGGTTTTCACATTTAGCACAGCGCTTTGTTTTGCCGTACACTCCGTTTTTGTTCACATCAAAAATAGTCATAAAAAAAATTTAAAAAAAGTACTTTGTTGATGGAGGGGTTATACCATGAATGTGCCATTGCTAAGCAACATGGGCCGCTGGAACGAAATGGCAGTTTATATAGCCGTCCACTTTTACCCGTGTTCCGTCTTTCTTTTTCTTGTTGAAGTGAATCTAATTGGTTCTTTGCTTTCAACTCTGCATTCACGATTTGCAATGAAGGGCCGACATTCGGGGCAGAATCGAAGAGAGCGACGACGTGGTCCATTTTTTTGGACCGCTTCACACCGGTGACAGGAAATCAAGGTTATTATTTCGGGTGACGATGCACAGTCCGCCCTGAAGCATTCGCGCAGCTGCGCATATGTCAAGGAACTTGGCGACATATTAATCCTCATGTTTAAAAAGAAAAAAAAACAAAAAAAAAAACATTTTAGCTTTTTGCCTTGGTTTGTGATGGTAATTTGTGCTTCCATTATCAGAATTCTCTGGTTCCTGTGGTGAAAACCCCCCAAAATAAGATAAGATGGATCAAAATATGAGCCTTCAAGCTAAGTTTTGTGGGATTGTTTTTTTTTTTAATTTAAATGATTCCTGCTGAAATTCATCTTTGCTCAAACAGGGTCCATAGGGTGCCAGACAAACACAATGAAAAGTGTTTGAAAACTTCTCCTAGTGCTTTTTTCTCCAGAAAAACAAAGTTTGCTCGTCCAGACACCGGGCGTTAATTTTGTCGAGCGCGTCTCCCTGCACCGAGGTTGGATTCGATGCATTCCCGGCTTAATTACTGCCTCGAAATCAGAAGCTGAATCTTCTTGGGGAAGTTTGAGCTGGTAATGTGATGCCTCCCGATCCGGAGCCAAGCTCCCGTCTCCCCGCCGGCTCTGGGCTTCATTACAGGAGCAGGTGTTCGGGCATCTGTTCTCCATCCGAGATAGGCAGCTTTAAAGAAAAGACCAATACATGAATGTCCTCACCTGATGGTTGGATCTGCTCGCCCCCCCCCCCCCCCCCCCCCCCCCCCGGGATACAGCGGCGGCGACGGTCAGCGCAGCTGGAAACATGTTGAAGATCTTCAGCCGTCCCTGCGGCGTGCACCGGTTTTGGTCCTCTTTGGTGAAATTGATTTTTAGCTTCTCCACCTCCTCATCTATGACTTTGGCTATCTGCTGACACGCTGTAAAGATGGGTGATATTAAATTTTGGGGAATGCATATTTTTAATCCGTCCGTCATTGAAATGAGGACATCACGACGAGCCGGGTCGTTCCATTTTGCAGATTCTCATCGGAAGAAAACAAGAAGTGCGAGCATATTGCGTCCGAATGAGAACGATGGCAGACGCCGACTCTCTGAAAACCCCGGCACGCCATAGATTGTGGTTTATTAAGTAATTCCAGACCTTTGAGTTGTGGATTTGCATACATGATGGTGGAGAAGGCTTCTGGCTCCTCTCTCTCCGTGCTCCAGTGGCTGCCGCCATGTGCGCGCTTGATCCCTGAGAGCGGCGACGTCGGCGATCCACGCACGCCCTTTGAGGTGTGTGGGAGGAGATGAATGCATATTTTTTTTTCCCAGGCAACTCCTCTGCCCGACTTATTTCACCATCCGCGTTATTCATTTTCTCGGACTGCCAGGAAATGAAAAACGCCGGGACGGGAATGATTCCGGTGAGAGCGCGAGTGATGGATTTCATACTCGGGAAATGTATTAATTACACTCATGTTTAAAAATAGGCACGGAGTTGTTTTGTGCTTCCTCCTTTTCCCTCTCCGCTCGGCTAGAGGGCAAAAATAACAGTCAGCCTTTCATTCATTTGTTCTCCATACCGCATGCTGGAGCCCAGGGCTTCACCCTCACAGGGCCGCACGTGGAAACAAACAACCGGTCACCCTCTTTTTCACACAGCTGGGCAACGGAGAGTCTCCGACGGACACGGCCTCCTTGCTCCGCCGCCCCCCCTGTCCTGTGTCTCCCTGATTCATCTCACTGTTTAGCTCCCTTTAACAGGACCCCAAGACCTGGTCTGACGTTAGGACTCCTTTGGTTCCCACGTGGTGTCCCGTCCTGGGGTTCCCTGGGCTCCCCGTGTTTTGGACCCGCAGTCAGTGTTGAATTCTTGAGCTGCAGTCCCATGTTAAATGCAAAGGGGCCTGTTTTGCTGTTTCTGGAGGTCTGTAAGATAAGATAAGATAAGATAAGATCAGATAAGATCAGATTCCTACCTGAGGCTATCAGACTTTTTAATTCCTCTTCCTTCAGCTGCAGGGAATATTCAAACCTTTGTACTTAAGACCTTAAAACACTTTATAGCCTTTACTTTGACACTTTATAGATTTATTTGTATTTTTTATTCTCCCTCTTTTTTTTTTTTTTTTTTACTGCTTATACAATTTCCTACTACTTTCTATTATTGTTATGTTTTACTTGAAACTCTGGCACAACAATTTCCTTCGGGATAAATAAAGTTGCTCTTATTCTTATAAGATCAGATAAGATAAGATTAGATTAGATAAGATTAGATCAGATAAGGTAAGATAAGTTAAGGTAAACTTTATTCACCATAGGAGAAATTCTTTTGTTGCAGCAGCGCAACAATGACAATATCGATAAATATGAGTATAAATATAAATAAAAGAGACAATTAAGATGGAGTAAAAAGGAATCCACACATAAACAGGCACCAGAGGGAACAACAACAACAAGGATAAGAATAAACAACAGACTGAAAAAAAACAGCAAGAGTGAGAATAGACAGCTAAAACAACAAGGATAAGAGCAGAAACAGAGTGACAATAACAATGACAAAAATAAACGTGACGCGAATGGAGTGACACCAACAGGGATCAAAAAACAAATAAGTAGCAAATTAAATCTAAAAATACGGCTGCCGTCTGAAAATACACTCATTTCGGTTCAAATTGTAATACCCATTGGAATCTGATCTAACAGTTAACTTTAGCTTGTTCGCTGAGAATTTTTACATATATTTACCCACAAATGTATGGAGATATGAAGAACGAGTGAACCAAAAAAATGCACTCAAATCGAGTAGCTTAGCCTGTTAGCCTTTTTAGCCTTGAACCCGTTTGCAGTCGTATATTTTAACTGCCTTTCGTCAGCGCTGCCGACATGACCGTGTTTTTGCCGCATTTATGAAAACCACAAAATTGCTATCATCATTATATTTCGACACACATTACTGTTTAATATCCTGTCATCAGAATGTAATTTTAAAGAGGAAAAAAAAAAAAAAGAATCAAGCTTGTTTTGCCGATTCCCACCCGACACATCTCTGGGCGGCAGTCTGTTTTTGTCTCTTCTGGGAAAAAAAAAAAAAAATAGTGGTCTCCTTGGAAGCAGCACAAGATGATGTGCGTATAATCATCATCATTACTGCCATTATTGTCATTACACTTGCCAGTGGGATCCTGGTTTCTATATATTTCTCACCGTGCCACTTTCTCGTCCGAGACTGATTTCCTGGCTCTGGACTCCGGAGTCTGATAATTGCTATCAAATCTCGGCCTTGACTTCTCTTTCTTTCCTCTCGTACTATTTTCCCGTCTGCATTCGCGTCGATGTTGAGGGGCCAGAAGTCGTCCGTCCTTTCCGTTCGTCCGCGCCGTTTCTTATCCAAAAACCGGAGCTGACCGGCTCTCGTACGCATTTATTATTACGAACGGATGCAACCTCCACGTGTGCTTGCACAGATGCTTTCCATTTGTTTGTTTGTGTTTTAAATTTCCTGTATTTTTACAAATACACCCCGTGACTTACAAAATGAATGAGCTGGGTTGCCAGAAATTAAAACCGCTGAGACCCAGGTGCTGCGGTAATCTGCCCCGAGGACGATCTGCGCACCCGTCGTCTTGTTGTTTTCGGGGCTCGCGATTCCACGCGCGATATCAATCAAATCAGATCGACTCCATAAAAACACCTCGAGGCCGCGTCCTTGTCCACGCTGTGACATTTTTGTACCGCTCCTTGCGCTCGTCAAACGGTCGTCTCCTTATGACTTCAGTAATCCTTTGACTCGTCCTCACCTGCATCGCTTGGGTTGACATTTTCCGGTTTTCATGCCACGCCGCTACAGCCGTTGGACGGATCTCGGTGAAATCCTGGTCCACACACCCCTTCCTGTTGAGTTTTTGGGTGAAAGCGGCTTTTCGGCAAGCCCGAAATATAATTTCTTTTGAATTAACACCCGGACAAAACGGACTCCGAGCACGGTGAGCTATTTATCCGAACACGGTGCATTGTACCAGGGAGAGGCCATTTACACTATTCTTTGCACTGTGAAAAAAAAGAAAAATACACCGGGAGCATTTGACATTCCCTTTTGCTGCAGAGGTACATTTTTAAGTGCATGTGTCACCACACACACACACACACACACACACACACACACACACACATCCATCTCAGAAATTGCTTTTTGACCATCATCACGGGTACATGTACAGTCTGTCCCAGAGGTCTTTACATCACCGATGTATTATCGCGCCGGTGGCTTGAAGTCAGGTTTGCGCTCAGTTCTGTGGAAACCTGCTCCGGAGCACCTGATGCAAAAATGTTCCCGACTCCTGCGTTCGGTCCTCAGGGTTACGAGGGCGAGCCGCCGCTAACGTTTCGCCACTTGACAGTCTGAAAAAAAATATATATTTGCTGATCTTGCAGCTTTTTTCAAAAGAAAAAAAAACCAAACGACTGTCAAACGGGGATTGGGACTGTGAAAAATTCAGCGCTATGCCGGCTTCTTTTCCAAATGGAAGTCTACGGGGGAGGGCGTTTTGGGCCCGCATCCATCCCCGGTGCCACACGGGTAAGTCCACGCTTTGGCTGCGTCAAAAAAGAGCCCGGGGCTGTTCCCGTCCTCGATGTTCCGAAGACATCCGTGATTTGTTCCAAAAACAGCAGAGGAAAAAAAAAAATATATATATACAGAATATATCTCTATATTTACTGTATATATGTGTGCTTCTCCCCCCCCCCCGATTATACGGCAGCCCGTCTGCTTCCAATTCTACTTTAAACCCATGGCAGCACACCTGCTATGTTCCAGGTCGGTGAAAGGACCTGCATAGAAAGCAACACACACATTCTCTTCTTAGGAGTTTGCTGACATGCTGGAAAACATGACCGTAGAAACCGTAACCTGACGGAAATCTGTGTGCAAAGTTGATCACTCTGTGTGTGTGTGTGTGTGTGTGTGTGTGTGTGTGTGTGTGGACTACTATGCTCATGACCACTTGGCCACAGATGGGTCTTTTTGGATAAAGTCCACTCATGAATGTAAAGGCTCATTTCTACAAATGACCCCCGGCGTGTGTCTTCACGGGATCAGGCCCCCCCTCGACCCCCCGACCCCCCGAACCCCCGAACCCCTGAACCCCTGAACCCCCGGCCTCGCTTCAGCATATGTGAAAGGCCGACTGTGTGGATGTGAAGCATTGAAGTGGCGTTGCTGCTTTTCACGCTTTGAGTGACATCACATGTGGCGGCGAGAGGGTGAGTGATGAGTGGGGGGGGGGGGGGAGCGATGACTAGTTGAGCGTTGAAAGAACGACGGAGGAGAAGCTGCGGTTCCTCAGATGTTCCTCCGCTCTCCTTGGACGTTGTGTCTCCCGTGGCCTTTTCCTTCCTCACTTTGTCTCTCCTTCCTCTTCCTTTCTGTTCATCCACGACTTTTTGTCTTGGTCTTCTTTCTTGAGTCGTCGCCGACTGCCGGATGGCGTTTGGCTCTCACGCTGATGCTCAGCAGCTGCTAGGAACCCTCACGTGCGCGCGCACACACACACACACACACACACACACACACACACGCACACGCACACACGCACACGCACGTGCACACGCACACGCACACACACACACAGACATACAAGACTGTCTCAGAAAATTAAGATATTATGATAAAGTTCTCCATGCTCTTTCATTTCTGCTGCATACTTCTGAGTCTCTTCTTGGACACCTTACACACACACACACGCACACACACACACACACACACACAGAAAGACACTCCTCTTTGCTCTTCTGCCACCTCCATGCTCTTTCATTTCTTCTGCATACTTCTGAGTCTCTTCTTGGACACCTTACACACACACACATACACACACACACACACGCACACACACACACACACACACACACACACACACACGCACAGAAAGACACTCCTCTTTACTCTTCTGCCACCTCCATGCTCTTTCATTTCTGCTGCATATTTCTGAGTCTCTTCCTGGACACCTTGCACACACACACACACACAGACACACACACTCACACACACATAGAAAGACACACCTCTTTGCTCTTCTGCCACCTCCATGATCTTTCATTTCTGCTGCATATTTCTGAGTCTCTTCCTGGACACCTTGCACACACACACACAGACACACACACACACACACACACATACACACACGCCCATCATCAATGTCACACAGCCTATATCGCCCCCCCTTACTCACACACACTCTCTCTCTCTCCCTCTCTCTCTGTCTCTCTCTCCTCCCTCTACCTCTCAGTCCTCATCTCCACCAGCAGAGTAACATGTCGCCTCCCGGAGCTCCTCCTGCGTGAGTCTGACCCGGGCCGGTCCACGGAGCGCCGGAGCGGCCGGAGGATCTCCATCTCTGCGGCTTCACTCCTCCAGGAGGCGGCGGCGGCGGCGGCGGCGGCGGCGGAGGATGCGCGCAGCCCGCCGGGAGAGCGGAGCTCCGGCGAGTTGTCCCTCCCTCTCTCCGCGTCCGTCCGCCTGAGCAAACTTTTTCAAGAAGGTGGAGGAAGAAGTGGAGAAGAAGCAGGAGGAGAAGGAGGAGGAGGAGAAGAAGAAGGAGCGGGAGGAGGTGCGGGGCCATCCCGCACGGGTGTTCGCCTGCGTGCGGAGCCGGAGCAGCGACCCATGTGGCAGGAGGCTCTGTGGACCCGCGGACGGTACCTGCTGGAGAAGAGCGATGGAGCCGAGGGAGCCGAGGGTCCCGACGGCCCGGGGGAAGCGTGCACGGGGCCGCAGGGGGAGCCGTGCGCGGAGGGCGGGAAGCCCCAGGACTGGCTCTACGAGTCCTACTACCGGATGAGCCAGCAGCATCCGCTCATCGTCTTCCTGCTGCTCATCGTCATGGGAACCTGTCTGGCGCTGCTGCTGGTCTTCTTCGCATCCGGACTGGTCAGTGTGCGTGTGCGGGTGCGTGTGGTTGCGGTACAACGTGCGGGGGAGAGGACATTTATGAATGAATGAGTGAGCGAATGCGTAAGTGAATTGATGGATGGATGGATGGATGGATGAGTGAATGAATGGAGGAGTAAGCGGATGGGTGGATGAATGAATAAATGGAGGAATGGATGGATGGAGGGATGGATGGATGGATGAGAAAGTGAATGGATGGATGAGTAAATTAATGGATGGATGAGAATGTGAATGGATGGATGGAAGGATGGGGGGATGGATGGAGGAATGAATGATCAAATGACTGAACGAATGAATAAATGAGTATGTGGATGGATGGATGGATGGATGGATGGATGGAAGAATGAATGAACAAATGGATGAAAGAAAGAATGAATGAGTACGTGAATGGATAGATGGATGCAGGAATGAATGAACAAATGGGTAAACGAATGAATGAATATGTGAATGGATCAATGGATGGATCAATGGATGGAAGGATGGATGAATGAATGAATGAATGAATGAATGAACGAATGGATGGATGGATGGATCAAGGGATGGAAGGATGGATGAATGAATGAATGAATGAGTGGGTGAATGAATGAATGAGTGAATGGATGGATGGATGGATCAATTGATGGAGGAATGGATGAATGAATGAATGAATGAATGAATAGATGAATGAATGGATGAGCGAATGAATGGCCGTCAGAAGCAAAAGCACTTTACAGTGACAGCATTATGTAATTGTAACTGTAATTTCTATTATCTTTTAATTCTCGTGCATCTTCCCTTCCCTCTTGTTCTTCCATCTTTCCTTTATTTGGTCTTTCGGGGGCGTTCAGGGACGGTAAATCTTTTGTTTTTTTGGGTGCTTCAGAACAAACATCCCATGCTTTTACCGCTCCGTGCGTGACGAACACCGCCACGCAACCCGCACACGGAATGTAAACAAAGCCGCTGATTGGACGAGGCGGGCGTGACCCCGCCCCCCCCCCCGACTTCCGCTTTCTTTTTGGAAACATGTTTACAAGATGAGGTGATAACCTGAAGGTTTCTTTAAAAAGAGTCAAGTTGCTGTCGGAATACAGCTCAAAGAGAAAAACGAACCGAAGAGAGGATGAATAATGGCTTAATAAACACAGAGCGACAGTTGGTATTCAGAAATCGTTTGAACATGGGAGGAAAATTGAAATTTTAGTTATATGTAAAACATTTTTTTTTTTTTAAAGCCCAACATTACATACATGTGTGTCCTCAAAATACGGAAAAACTTTCCATCAAACGCTCCTTCCGCATTTCATTCAACACCGAATTCTATTAAGTACTACTCAAAAGTGACTTTTAAAACAATTTGTTCATGGAGACGTTCCATACATTTCGTCTCTACTGCCTGAACTGACTTCATCCTCTTGCTGCTATATTTCACATGTCTTTTTATTTATTTCTTTTATCATCATCATCATCATTTTTTTTTCACATTTTTCCCCCCTTCATATCTGAGTCACAGAATCAAGTCCTGCTCTTTTATCTGGTGAATTCCAGCGAGAAACATCAGGCGTGTCACAGTCTCACACAAACCCCAAGCTGACGTTGACCGGGTCAGGCCGGGGAAGAAAAAAAAAAAGTTCTGTACTGATAAAAGCAGATTAATGTTTCTGGTTCCCGCGAGCTGCTCAACTATTGAATCTTAGCTCCGGCCCCCCTAAGCCAACGATGACTGATGGGTGGATGTCATGATGTAAATAGATAATATGCCTTTCCTCTGGAAGATTAAAAGCCATGTGAAGGGGGAACAAAAACCCCAAACTTTACGATGGCTTTCACATCAGAAATGATTGCAATTTTTTGTGACAGGGAGGAAATGCGATCGCCCGTTTCTTCCGAGAACAAATAAAGAGTTGTAATATCTATTTACATGCTCATTTTGCGATGAAAAAACAAGGGGAGCCGTCAGAAAGTATGTGTGTAAATGCACGTTGTTTTTGAGGACAAACACACACACTAACACATCCACACCTATGTGCTCCGCTTTATTGAGTTGTGTTCCTCTTTTTTCAATGATAATATTATTCATATACAAGTATATAATATATAGATATTAACTCATTTATTGATTATCCATACCATACGGCAGGGGTGGGCAATTATTTTGGCTGGCGGACCATGTTTCTTAATTAATTTTTATACGCGGGCCAACCAGGTATCATGTAAATCGAACACAAAAAAAATTGCAATTTAAATATTTAAATTTTTGGGCATTTTATTTCGACGTTAAAACCATGAGTGATCATATAAATGTACCGACATTATTTTGTATGTAATCATCCATACAAAATTTAAAAAAAAAAAGGATCCTCTAAATTCAATATTGATTGAAAATACTTATTAGAAGATTCAAAGAAAATAGTTTTGCGGTCCGGATTACAAAAACAAAACCGGCCGGATGTGGCCTGCGGGCCGTAAAATACCCAGGTCTGCCATACGGGGTCCACCCTGAACCCGCCGCCTGTCAATCACAGGGGCGCACGTCGACATCCAACCATTGGCTCTCTCATTCACACCTGCGGAAGATTCTGAGTTTTCACCAAAGTTTTTAATTTGCACGAGAATACCGGAAGAACCAGCGCGGTCGCAGGTAGAAGGTGAAAACTCCACGTCGGAAGCACCGGAGTGTAACCCAGAGCCTCCCCCTTCCCATGAGGCCAGCGTGTCGACCCGTGCTGCACACCAAAATACATGTATATATATATTCCTTATCAGATATTTTTCAAATGTAGCCCTCATCTCCGTCCGTATGCGCTGTCTGAATAATACAAAGGATTTCTTTTTGCCCACATTGTTGTCTGGCCTTTCGTGATGGAGACTGATTTAATCAGAGCCAAAGCTCCAGTGTGTGTTTTTGCCGTGAACCGCTGCTCCCCTCATTATGCCGCCTTAAAAAACATTCTGCTTTTGCCGGGAGCCGCCGCACGGAATGGCACCGGAGCCCGTTTTTTCCCGGCGTCGCTTTTGGGATCACGCCCGAGTCGGGACGGGGAGAAGAGTTTGCGTTGTAGCCCGGCAGCGGAGCGGAGCGTGTCTGGCGATGTGTCACAACATGAGAGGCTCGGGAGCGGCGCTTTAAATTACAACGGTGCGTTCGCTCGGCGGATCAAGAGCTGGACGGGAGTTGAGATCACGGCGGCGTGGGTGTTGGTGCTTTTGTCAAGTGAAACGTGTTGTTTTGGCCACAAACACTCAAACACGAGCTATTGTCTCTTGGAGTGCTGCTTTAGTGTTTTTATGAAATTGCATACAAAGGCATGCCCACTCATCGCTGCGGTTGCCGTCATTTCAAAGCGATTGTTTTGCCGCCGAATGCTGCCGCTGATCCGTACGCCCCCAAATCAGCACCTCGAGGCTGCGGCTGCAGGCCCGTCGCTTTCAACTGAACCCCGTAATGGGGTCTTTCTGGGGGTAAAACCTCCATATTAATCGATCGCATTACCCCCGTTTAAGTCAAATCGGTAGATTTCTCTGCCCCGGACGATCGATTTCCGATTTCTGAGTTCTCCCCCGCGCCATCGGCAGAGCACCGCCGTGTTGACCGCTTGAATACAATCTTTCGTAATCACTCCCTGTCGCTCACGGTGTCGCTCCGGATCGCTCGCGCCTTTTCCGATCGGATCCCGCCAAATGACGGACGGGTCCGGGCGCAGCCGTCGAGGCGTGTATTTAATACCTCCCCCACCCTCCGTACAAAGAAAGAATAGCAGGAATAAATAGAATGGGGTTTGGAGCGGCGAGCCGGGCGTCAGCAGGAGGGGAGGATGTTGTTGTAAGGGCTCTGGCTTTATCAGGCAGCCGGCAGAAAGTCAGCCAAAGGAGCGCTAATGCTCCCCAAAATGTATGCACGCTTTTATCTTCATCTGCAGATCATAGAGAGGGAGCTGGTGTGGTGTTTTTAAGATGTAGTCGACTCCACCCTATGTGTGTGTGTGTGTGTGTGTGTGTGATGAAAATATCATGTTGTTGGAGTATCTGTATGTTTTTTGGGTGTTTTTGTCAAAGGAAGTAACCCATTTCCTTCTTAGGATTATCAGCATATTTGAGGGAAAAAAAAAATCTCTTTCTTCTTTCTTGATGCCCTGAAATGTGTGTGCACACACATATGGGTTTGGTAGCATGTTAAGGTAATGATATTTCAAACGGCGTTTAATGGTTCAACAGAGATCAATATAACAAATCGATAAGTTGGTCAAAACGGCTCCCGTTCTTTGGATTGATTGACATGAGAAGCGCTCGGCCTGGCGTCGGGCTGCCGCCGCCGCCGGCATTCGGAACGCATATTCGTGATTCCACATCATTTTGCGGATGATTTCCCGCAGCAACGGCCGCCAAGGGTGAAGTCATTAGCCGCTGACTGCGTTTGCGGGGGTCATTCCTAAAATAATGATCAAATGTACGATTACACCATCAGATTTCTCCGGCGCGACCGATGAGATTATCTTCAGATTAAAAAAAACGCTTCAATCCTCTGGTAACAATCTCAGCTCAGTAGCTATTTTTGCTTTTTTTTTTTTTTTTTTTTTCAAGGAATTAAAAGTCAGAAAAAAAAACGGTCTAAAATAAACCAATGGCATCATGTGTCAAATATATCCAAGATATTATCTTGGATAGATTTAGCGTGAAAGGGTTAAAATTTGGTGAGGTATTACGCATGAAGCGTGAAAGAATTTAACAGAATGGGAACAGGAGGAGATGACATTTTTTATGCTAATTGATAAAAACAGGAACAAGTCTTTGGATTGGTAACTATTTTTATAAACTTTTGCACCCCCACAAACACCTAGCCGAAATAAATGGCCACGCGGATAATCAGAGTATAGATGGCAAAGTATTTTCTTTTCCGAGTAAATGATTGATTGTTTACTTTGCACAGCAGACAAGCGCTTCTTTGTCCGTGGAAACAACCGCGATAATATCTATTAGTTGTCAGATCTCCTTGAAAATTCCTGCTATTCATAGAAAACACATTTCCCCGGCTGAACTTAGCCAGAACCCTCACTCTTTCTTTCATTTTCTTTCCTTTTTTTTTTTTTGTTAGCCGGGAGGAATCTTAACGGTTCTGGTTCGTTCCACCCGCTGAGCCCTCCGGCATTTGTTCAGCGGCTCATGAATGGTCATTTCTTCGCGGTGGACCGCTGGAGCAAACCCCCTCCTCGCCACCACCACCACCGCGAGACATATGAAGATACAATACTTCCATTACATGTGTATTGACATTTTATTTGGAAGCGGATGGTTTGTTATTGGAGTTATGGGAGTTCAAATGTGTGCACTGTTAAAAGCCATCCCTTATAATGGAGGCCTTTTTTGGTCTGCAAGAGTTTGCGTGTTCTCTCGCCCAATAGAAGCTGGGACAGTCCATGAATAATCACCCCATATACACACATACTATATATATATATGTATATATATACAGGACTGTCTCAGAAAATTAGAATATTGTGATAAAGTTCTTTATCTCCTGTAATGCAGTTACAAAAACAAAAATGTCATACATTCTGGAGTCATTACAAATCAACTGAAATATTGCAAGCTTTTTATTATTTTAATATCGCTGATTATGGCTTACGTCTTGAAAAAATCCTATCTCAAAATATTAGAATATCATGAAAAAGTCATTTTTGTTTTTTTAATTGCATCAGAGGAGATGAAGAACTTTATCATAATACTCTAATTTTCTAAGACAGTCCTGCATGTCTGTGTGTGTGAATGTGTGTGTGTGTGTGTGTGTGTGTGTGTGTGTCTCAATCTCCATTTAAAACTTTGTCATTCCTGCAATGACAGGGAGGTGGCCGGTTGGGAAACTTGACCAAACTTGACAGCGGGAGGAAACTGGCCGCCTGTTTCGTCATGGAAACCCACAAGAAGTGACACAATGACGGCGTTCCTTGAGCAGATGAGCGTGGAGTAATACCGAACGGCGGCGAAGCATTTATATTCCGTCTTCGTTCATCATCGCTCTTTTTCCAACTCGCCTTGAGCGCCGCCCACTAAGCCATATTTCTTTCGGGGTTTTTTTTTTTTTTTTGGTCACCTTCCCAAAAACGTATTAGATACGAGAAGCTCATGTGGAAACTCATGTCCACATCACTGGATCCTCACCGCCGGTGCCATCCTGCTCTACATTTTGGCTACATTTTTTTTTAAGCATTTTTGCTTAAAACGATGCATCCGGTTGATATCGGGTCAGACCAAGGGTGAAATTTCACTTTTAACATTCTTCTGCGCTGCGGAGGGAGACCTTGAGAAAGCCTCGCTGACGGCCATCGCAACGAGGCTGAGAGCAGAATTCATTTCAATTCGGTCGTTTAGCCGTCGCTCCCGCCACATCCGTATTAAACAGAAACCCCGTTGGGGAAAATGTGCATTTTTCATGGCACGGGCGCGGAGACAAAAAAAAAAAAAAAAAGGAATTCTACTCACGGCCCTGCTATCAGAAGGGACCAGCGCTTCGCAGGGGCGAGTGTGACTCAATGATACGGCCTTGCGAGGGATTTCTTGTCTGTGACGCACTACAACTACAAAAAAAACCAAACCATCGCTATTTGAGTGGAGATTTTAATACAAGCCCCGTTATTTTTAAGAAAACCGAGGTTTTCGGATCGGCATCTTAATCCACAGTTGCGTCGTTTTGTCTCTCGTTTGATATGACCGGCGATTCTACATATTTGGTTCGTTTGGGACCAACTTTAAAAGCGATTTCGCTTAAAAATAAAGCGCCCGCGAAATCCTTTGAAATTTGCGGAGTTAAAAGTCAGAGCCGGAGGCCACGAGTAAGGTTTCGTCAGACAACGAATGTTCGGCACGCACAAAAACACGACGGCTTCATACCCTGCCGCTCCCCTCCTCTCCCTCTGCCGCTGACATCATCTATTCGGAGTATTTTCCTGTCGAAGAACGATATTACTCCCTCTCTCCGTGTCGTTCTGCTGCCGCTGCCTCGCTGTTCGCCCCCCTCTTTTTTTTTCCCCCTCCCAGTATAATAGCTCGATAAGCCAGACTGAGTTAAAAAAAGGAAATAATTGTTCTGGATGACAATGCAGTCCATTATGGCTGGCAGGCACAACCCCCCCCCCCCCACACACACACACACAAAACACACTCGGCGCTACACGTCCAGGGAATTGGCTTTCAATGGTTTCACATGGATTTTAACAACCTAGATTGCCTATAATCAAAAGTGTGCAACGCACAAAAGAAAAAAAAAAAAAAAAAAAAAATGAAAAGATGTGGAAAAATATAACGGCGGCTCTTCCTGCGGGTCGAGCACGTATCTTAGCGCCGCTCGGGCCATTCGCAGTCTTGCTTCCGTCCTCGGTGGCGTTCTGTCTGCATCCAGAGCTCGCTGTATGGCTGCTGTGGCGTCAGCGGCCAGATCCCCCGGGATCCCTTTGCCAGGCCCTGACTCATACTGCCTCTGTTACAGTGGGCTGACACACTAATGCGCTCTATCGCTGGGTGTGTTTCCGTAGCCAAACAGCTTTTTGTTAATCAGAGCCGATAAAAACCACCGTAAATTCAAGGTCGGCCGCGTGACTTTGCTTTTTTTGAATTTTTTTTTTTTCCTCCATCCTTAACCCTTATGCGATCTTAACATTGTGTTTACTCCCCTTGTCCTATGGGTCAAAAATGACCCATAAGACCATCTTTGTACCCTAGTGGTGTACAGCCCACATGGAAACATAAACAAAGAAGAAGTGTCACTTTTTCTAATCATGAGGTCTCTTTAGAAAAAGTCATAAAATTTCAAGTTGGAAAAAAATAGGTTAAGGTGTTTTTTTCTACAGCTAAACATGGCAGTGGGTCACTTTTGACCCGCAAGACAACACAAGGGTTAAAACACCGCTCGAGTGTAAAATCCGTCCGCCTCTCGAGCGCCTCTTCGGCCGCGGAGTTGCCAATTTGCCATTGTTTGTCAAGTTGCTTTACGGGGAAAATTTCGGAGGATTGCTGTTTCACAACCACCCTTCTCTCGATAATGATTGACGCTTTCTGAACGAAATGATCGAGATAGAAGCGCCTTTCTGACCCGTTCGCACGATGGTGGGTCATTTGAAATGCAGACTGTGTGTAGGATTTCCCAGATGTGGCCGCTTGTCACCCACGGCTGGTGACATCATTTAGCACGAGAGTCAGTGGCGTATTGATCAGGCAATGGAGTCGCGGCAACCAGGGAATTTTCAAGCCATCGGTCACCACTTAGCAAGTTGTTGCTGTTTTTTTTTTTGTTTTTTTTTAAGTGCACATTTACGGAAGGTCAGGAGCTTCGTGACCTTAAATTGAAAATCAGAATCCGATGTGCTCCCATCCAGAGAGCGGGAGCTTTGATAAATTATAGGTTGTTGCAGGTTGTTTTGTTCGAAACTTGTCAAAAGCATTCTCTTTTAAATCTGAAATAATACTGATTGGATCATTTAGATCAAATTTTCATCGTTATTATTAATATCAGTGATTTTGCCAGGGATCTGATGCTTCGAAAACATTTCTAGCTGGTTCTTTTTGTATTGTTATTCCGCGGCGAATATTTTCATCCCGTATTAACCCTGTGACGCTCCACGTGCACGGCGTTCTCAGGCTGAGTCTGCAGATCCCTCCCTTGACTGCCGTTCGCTCAAAACGGCGGCAATCGTAGCATCCCAAAACCCAATTAAAATAACACCTGGCAGAAAATGAGCAAGTTAACATCCGGCCGTTTGAGGCAGAGGAAACTTTGGAATTCATTTCATGTCCCGTCCACGCCGGGTGAAAGGTACGCGAACGTGGGAGGCTGTTTTGTTTTTCCATATCGCTGACCATGTAGCTTTGCTATATTTTATCATAAGAGGCCCTGGAAAAGCTTTCTGCTATTATTCATATTATTGTGCTACAAGCATCTAACTTCCCATCTGCTCTTGCCCGAACTGCGGTTCAAGGCTCGCGGGTTATCGCTTGCACACGGAAAGAAGAAAATAAATCATTTTCCGCCGGTACCGTGCAACCATATACAGCTTTTGATGCTGACAAAACACCACTATTAACCGTCTCTCTGAAAAAGTCCGGTTGATTCGCAGTATAATTTGCCGATTTTTAAATGCCTCTCGTCCCACCTGCTAACACTTGCGCCGCGAGAAGCCACAAGAGGGCGATGGAGTTGCCGAGGCGTTTTGAGCTGCGTGTGGCCCCCCTTTAAAATAAAGTTTATGGTTTGTTACATCACTGTTTGTTTATTTATTTTATATCAACACTCGCTCACACACTCACATACTACACAGCTGCCTCATATCCTCATATGACGACTTCTCTATAACTTAGCAGAAAAGGAGAAAGTGAAAATGCATGGGAAACAAAATGCCTGTTCTCGGAAAGTCAGAAACAGTTAAGGTTATTCGCGTAGACGGTGTTTCTACGTCCTGCAGGACTGGAAGATTTCTGCTTTAGTGGCTGATAAGGTGGGTGAAAGAGATTTTGTGTGTGTGTGTGTGCCAGTTTTAAAATGCTGACTTTGACAGTGCGAGAGCAGAAGTGATGCAGTAGCACATTCTGCGGGCTCAGACTGTCTGCCGATCTGTGTGCCGTCTGTTTGTGTCATATTGTCGGGGACCGGATGTCCTCATTAACATACAAAGATGGGCCTCCAAACTAAGCACATTTCCTGTTGCCCTCACATATCTTGCTGAGTTGAGGAGCGGCCAGAGTTTGGGTTTTAGATATTGAGAGCATTTGATTGCCGTCCCTGATGTTTCCTCCTCTAGAATCCACTGCGCTTGCATCCGCCGCTATTTTCAGTTCACAACATTGCATTTGTGTGTGTGTGGGGCGTGAAACGTGCACGAACGCGTGCCCTTCACATCAACCCGACGCTATTAACACAAGCCGTCTATTATATTTGTCGATCTCCAGAACACAGAGGACCACTTGACGTTCCTCATCATGGTGCCCACTGCGCTCTTCCTGTTCCTGTCCATCTTCATTCTCGTCTGCATCGAGTCGGTCTTCAAGCGAATGCTCCGCCTCTTCTCGCTCTTGATCTGGGCCTGTCTGGTAACCATGGGTTACCTGTTGATGTTTTCCGGAGGGATACTCAGCCCCTGGGACCAGGTGAGTGAGGCCGTGACGATGCGTCGGTCAGCGCAGGATATAAGGCTACTTTTGGTTTTGCTTTCAGTCACTACGCTTCCCAACTTTGTCACAAAACGCAAGATGACCCGAGGTCTCGGCAAGGTTGTGCATTTTTAAAACGGCGCTCGTGCTCCTGCAGATGCACCGGGTGACTCATTTTCACGGAATTCGTCCGACGCGTCCACCTCATTGTACTTCGTCAAAAGAGCTATGAGTTGCCCCGTGCCGCTTAAGATGCCATCCTAATCCGTGTCCTCTGTAGCGCACCGAAGGCTAACCTTCAGCAGCCGTCGCGTTGTGCTCGTGGGTAAATGTAAAATGTGAAAGCAGCAGCCGCCTCAATGCTTCATTTAAACTCCAATCAAATCATGATGCTACATCTGGGTTCATGGAATCTAACTTTATATAAGTTTTGCGAAATAACTTTACGAAAAAAGTAGCTGCAACCAGATGGCCGGGCAAAACATTTTCTTCTTCAGCGTGGAAAAAGCTTAAATGAGAACACACGTGAATTTGAATGGAAAATGCAGAAAAAATCATTTTGAGGGCTTTGAAACGAGCTCGGTTTGCCACGGAAACGCTGTTTTTTCACCCGTTTGCTTGAACCCGAGGGACGGCTGGAAGCTCCACTGACTCAGCTTCTTCTGGCGAGGCACAGAATAGTACGTTGCGGGACACTCGGACCCTCGGTTCATCTTACAGTCGCCCAAATAGCAGTCGGCCTTGGGCTGAACCCTGATGGGCAGCAGCCAAAATGATACAAACAAGCGGAATTGATTGAGGTGAGAAAGAAACGCCCTTATGATTTGGCGCGAAGGAACCCTCAGGAGACCGCGCCTGTCCATGCGCGTGGCGGTGATGAGCTGACATCTTTATATAAACCTACGTTCCACAAAATATCTTTCCAATGATCCGCTGGTTCACACGGAACTGACGACCTGTGATGAGTTTGTGCGGTTATTCTACGGATCTCAGCAAACAGCAAAACGCAACCATGTCGATTCCGGTCTTTTGAATCAGTTACACGAGGAGCTCGTTCGTCTCCTTCTGTACGCGACACTGAGAAAATGCTAGGCAGGTAAAACGCGGATTTATTCCGGGGATAATCATCGTTGTCTGCCTTGGACGCCCCGGCAACCGCTCCGGGTTCTTGCTGTTCTCTCAGTTCCAGTCGGTGGATCAGCTTGGCGGCTATTTTCTTCATAGACGTGTTCGGCGCTAGTTCACCGAAATACGACAGAAGAGCCGATCCCTTCCGAAGGCTCACCACGGGTGTTTTTCTGCCAAGCCAAGTCCGGCCAACATATCCCACAGGTAATTTCCCGAGAGCAAATGAAATAAAACCAACACCGCCCCCGGGTGTGACGTCAGCGGTGACCCTGCCTCCTCCGGCCGACCTACGCCTGCACCTCGCCAAGATTACCGAAACGAGCGACGGTGCATCCGTGTCTTTGACTCAACGTCGAAACATCTCGTCGTCGCCGCTCCTCTCTTTTGTTTAAACACACAGCCATCCTCCAACAGTTGGGCTGCTTATTTAATTTAACCAAAGAGTGTGTGTGCGTGTATGTATGTGTGTGTGTGTGTGCGCAGTGCTTAATTAATTCCATATGTGACAAGTGTTAATGAGTCCTGGTGTGAGCAGATCCACCGACAGACACATTAGTTTTCAGTGCCAGACTCCTTCTCTCTCCGTCTCAGGAATCCTATTTTCTCCTTCTAGCGCCTTGTCTCCCCCCATTCATCAAGTCCCATTCTCACCGTCCGGCATCTCCACCTGCTGCCTCGCCCTCTCGACGCCCCCCTCCCTCCCTCCTTCCTCCCCTCCTCCCTCCCTCCATCCCTCCCTCCCCGCCATGCCTAATTTTTTCTCTCCCCCTTTCTTTCCTTCCCTCCCTCCACCGTCGGGGATATTTTTACCATCAGCCACCTGTGAGAGCATAATCATCTGAATAATTCATCACTCCATTCTCCACTCTCTATCTATCTATCTATCTATCTATCTATCTATCTATCTATCTATCTATCTATCTATCTATCTATCTATCTATCTATCTATTATGATGGATGGATATTGTGAAGTGTGATGGAAAAATATGGGGGGGCAGAAGGGAAGGAAGGATAGAAGAGATGTAGGAGGGAAGGATGGTGCGAGGAAATCAAGGAAGGAAGGAAGGAAGGAAGGAAGGAGGAAAAGGTTGTTGAAGGGAAAACGGGAAGGAGGGCCGGAAGGAAGAGAGAAAGAAAGGAAGGAAAGAAGGGGATGGAAAAGAAAAGAAAGGAAAATAGGGGAGAAAGGGAAGGAGAGAAGTCTTAAAGGAAGAAAGGAAGGGAGGAAAGGCCCTGAAAACACGGAAAACATGGCGTCAAAGAAAGCGTGACAAAAGCCTTTTGGACTTTCAGTCCTGGCCACGCCGCTCCTCTGAGTTCAGCTTGCGAACGTTCAAAGACGCCTGCCGGACCCATAACTGTTAAATTCATCTTCGGATGCGCGGGTGCCGGTTTAAGTCGGGGGGAAGAACACGTGCGAACTGAGGCGGAGCGATGAGAGCAAAAAGGCGGGCGTCGTGGCGGAGCGGGTGTCATCCAAGAAGCCGAAGTGAGACGACGGTTGCGGCTCCCGCCTCGGGGTGTCGGACGGCGTTTTAAGATTCAGGCCAGAGTTTCCCGGGGATGAAGAGCGTCTGGCAGCCTGTGCGGCTGATGGAACCAGGTAAAGCACCTGAAATTGGACTGCCGCTTTCAATTCCTCAGGCTTGCGAACCAGCTCGTACGTCACACACACACACACACACACACACACACACACAGACTGTGACCGCCACCTGGTCTCTGCTTTGCAGAGGTGGGAGTTCAGGGGCAGGAGTTGAAGGTTATGGCAAAATATGCAGGACCTCAAAACACCGCTGCTGCTCCCGACGTCAGCACCGCTTTCCTATTTTGGTTCCCTTGGCAACAGAAATCTAAAGTTGTAGCCTACGCAAATCACCCCCCTCTCTCCCCCCCTCTCTCTGTTACTTGTGTTCATGTCCTCAGTGAGAGGCAAGTCGGTCACACACACACACACACACACACACACAGACACACACACACACACACACTGTGTTTTGGGCATCTTCGTGCTCTATGAGACACGGCGAAGGGGAGAAGTAATATCTTTGTCGCGCGCCACCAAAGTAGCCTGTCACTGCAGATGAAGTTAATAATTCCGACGTCGTAAACTGTGAGCAGCCACTTGAAAAGCCGAACCGAGAGCGAGAAGCGGACGGCCGGGGTGTTTCAGCACGCCAGAAAAGCACTTTGGGGGGCCGTTACTGCCAAACGTTGTTCACTTTCAGCGGATTCCGCTCTGAAGAACAGCCGCCTGAATGCCAGTGTGGTTGGAAATGAACAGATGGGTTGGAGGGTCAAAGGTCAAACACCGTCCCGGTTAAAACGTTGACCCATTTCTGACAGCTATCGCAACAGGAAGGGTTGGACTGTCCGCAGGGGGAAGTGGACAGGGACGAAGCAAGAGGTTAAGGCACACGCTTTCAGTGAGGAAATCCACTCATTTCACACACACACACACACACACACACACACACCTTGAATTACTTTTTTCATGCAACTACTCTTTTGCCCCCTCGATATGAGAGCGGAACATAACCTTGTTGATGCGTTTCGTTGCGTTGAACGTACCGGTTTTTGAGCAACGATCACAAATGCGTTTGCAAAGGTCACAGCTGCCGCTCCCACGAATCAAAACAGAGACTTGAGGACGATAATGTGACAAACTTTTACTGTTCGAATTTGGACTTTTGTGCCGAATTTCAAGAATGTCCTCGCAGCCTTCGTAAAAATGGGTAACGCTGAATACGAATGGGCGCCACAGAACATTTGACGTTGTTGTGAAGTAACAGCAGTTGCTCAGTGTCAAGCCGCCGATGAGCGTGTTTAGGAAAAATAGCTGCTCATTATTTAATCATCAGTCACATATTTATTTAGCAGGTTTTCCTATTCAAGGAAGGGATAATGCTCTTTGCCATCAAATATTCAAAAAAAAAAAAAAAACTCTTTTCAAACGGCGAAACCTTTTCATCCAGGCATGAAACAATACTGCCTGGCATTAAGTTTGTGAATATTTCATCCCCTTATTTTTCTGTCATCAAAGCAAGCAACCCCAAAAGTATTACAATATCTATACATATATTGTATATGCTTGTATTGGCAGCGATCAAAGAGTCGGAAAAAGAAAGTTAGAGTGTTATTTTATTCGGTGTTAACGGCTTGTTCCTTAGGCAGCATCATTTTTGGCTGAAACAACCTGATCAATTTCAAACAGTCCACGGCGGCGAGTCCAGCTCTGCCAGATTTAGCTCTGTTTTTTTTTCCCGTTGTTTTTTAAGTCAGCTTCAGCATGTTATCTTTCGCGAGCCCACTCAGCTCTCTAATTTATGACGAGATCAGCGTTTTATCTCCGGGTTTTCGTTTCGAAGGCATTGAGACAAACTGCAGACAAACAGAGCGTGGATTGCAGTGGGCGGAATTCTAGACTTCTTCATGATCTATATTTATGCGCCGCTGTTATAATTTAAGCTTCCGATGCATATTGCGAACACAAATACCAGGCTAAATGTGAGGACAAACCCGCCGCTATCTCCCAACTCTTCGCTTACAGGTATCCTTCTTCCTGTTCATCGTGTTTGTTGTGTACACCATGCTGCCCTTCTCCATGAGAGGGGCTATTATCGCCAGCGCCGTCACCTGCTTCTCCCACACCGTCACCCTCAGCATCTGTCTGGCCTCCACCACCACAGAGCTGGAGCCATTAGTCTGGCAGGTAAGATGGATAACCGCCTGTGTCAAACCTCCCGACACGTGGGTCAGCCAGAACGCTTGAATGTACCGTCATCGGAGTCGCTGCCGATGTAGCAGACGCATCCAGGCACGGGTGTGTGAGTGTGTGCGCGAGCGAGGGGTAAAATCCTGTGAGAAAAATTCTGCCCCGTGTGTGACGGTTGCAATTAGTCCGCTTTCAAAATTTAAAATGCATCATCCCAAGCGCTTCATAAACCCTGCCAAGTGGAACAAAAGCTTCGAATTTAAGATTTGAATTGGATTTCTCAAAGAGCTGGCTCGCTCGACTTTTACAGAAACGCCGTTTTCACCGCACTTGTTGATATTTAGCACATTTATAAGGCTCTTACAGAGAAACGCCAACTCGCTGTGGAGTTAATCCTCGTAAACCAAATGACGACATAACAGAGATGTACATTTATTTCAAATCTACACTCTCGCGGACTCTTGAAGACGCATTCAAACCAAAAGGCGAAAAATCTTCAGGAAACCAATCCAGTTGCCGCAATGACATTTTTCCAGCGGATGATGACAATCTGCACAAGTCTACGGGTTAATCATATAGTATCATCATTCGGTGTTACGTTTGATTCAGGAAATGATGTATATTCCATTTTTCCCGGTGAGGATGCGCGCTAAACCCGAGATCTTAGGATTTCACATCATTGGACATTTGACCCTCAGCGCGCAGTATATCACGATCGTATAGTGAACATGGACGCCGTCATAATGAAGTATCTGCCATGGAGCACGTCTTCCTTTATTTTCTCTCTAAATGTCAGTCCGTGCAGGAGAGACATAAACATTTTCAGCGTTGGATATTTCCAGATGCAGGCCTCGCGGTGTTTCTGCTCCGAAGGTCTGGCGATCATTTTTTTTTCTGTCTCCTGAAATCTTTATTTAATCAGGCAGTTCCATCTCTTCTCCGAGAGCGGCCCGAGAACAGGAGCAGTCAGCACCACCAGTCAGCAACGGCCGACTAGAACGGTGATAGGAAACAAACCAAAGCACGACTATTGGGAAAACATAAACGACAACCCAAAAACATCACGTTAAAAACACTTTTTAAATGTCAGAGGGAGTTATGAGAGCAAGGACTAAGCCTTTTGTTTTTTTTTGTATTTCATTTAATTTAAAAAGGTACATCATATCGAAAAACAGCGGCGATGCGGTCGTAAAGTCTAGACAGCGGCCCTTTGTTTTCAGAATGATAAAAGATGGATTGTAAGTCATCGTATGCAACACAGGTTTATTCCAGAAAAATTGTTACATGCCGCATTAAATATAATTTTAAGCCGGATTTATTTGGATCTGGATCCTGACTCTGCGAAACATAATCTTTCACACTGTCGCCGATGCATTCGCTGTCCAGAAACACCAAGATGTGAACTCGTCTACATCTTCTGCGGCTTAAAGTTCAAGGTTTTCAACATAAATCCATGCGACACGCAACTTGCAAAGAGCCACTTTAATAATAACAATAATAATAATGATGAAAAAGCTCCCCATTCGGAGTGTAATGATACATTATTCATAAGGCTCTACTAACCAAAATGATGGGTCTAAAAATGCACGACATACATTTTCAAGCCCAGATTAAAAGCTTTCCAGTTTGTCTTTTTCTCTGTGAAGAGAAGCAACTCATCATTAGGCTGGGTTATGTCTTTTTGAAATATTTAAATGACAACAACGTGGGTGAAAAAAAAAAAAAAAAATTTACTTACGCGTTTCTGTTCAGTGGCGACTCCAGAAATCTGAAAAAAAAAAGAAAAAAAAAACTCCACAAGTCCAACGGTTCAGAGGAACACATGACTTATATTCATATGTAGTCTATTTATGAATTTATTTATTTTTTTCATAAGTAAACTACATTTCATCGGTTATCGGACAAGCACCCATCGGTTATTTTTATCTAATTACGTGTTTGTATTCTTAACCTCCTCAACAACACACAATGACAATTTTTTTGGGGGGGTTGGTTGTTGAATATTCTTCAAGCACATGAAGGGTTTTCCACCTGGATTGGTCCTTTGTTAAGTGAATAAATAGATAAATAAATGAGCCACCGATTCATTATTTTCCAATTTCTTCACCAACTGATATACGGCTCGCTAATCACCGCAGTTTTTCACCGTGTCACATATACTTAGAGGAAAACACACTGACAATAAAACACGGCTGAAGGCCCCCCATTACCCTTGGACGCAGTTTAAGGACAGCCTACTGATCTCCAGGTTGACATAGTGGTGGGGAAAGTGTGCGCTCCGGCCTGGTTTTATGGTGTAATAATGTCGCTTTAAGTGTCAGGCCGTATATCGGAGGGTAATTACACGACCATGCATCACCTCCAAGTGTTGGTTTGCTGTGTGTGTGTGTGTGTGTGTGTTTGCGTATGCCGTTTATCTGGCAGATCCTGGCCAACCTGATCATCTTTATGTGCGGTAACCTGGCGGGCGCGTACCACAAGCACCTGATGGACCTGGCGCTCAAACAGACCTACCAAGACACCTGCAACTGCATCAAGTCCCCCATCAAACTGGAGTTTGAAAAGCACCAGCAGGTAGAGTATCATCCTCTTGTTGTGACTTCCAGAAAAGAGCATTTTCTCGAGATAAATATAACATGATCAACATTGCCGTGTCCGCAGTCTTTTCGCTTTTCTAATCTACGCCTCCGCCGTATCTTGATATTTTAAACGTCCTCATGAAAGGGCCGCTATAAACACTCCCCTTTTTATACCAGATGATACGGGCAGACTTAACTTTACCCTTCTAATTCCGCACGCAACGATGACGCCACGTCTTGGTTTGACCTCCTAGTGAGGTTGATGCGAATGTAACTACCGTATTTTCACAACCATAAGGCGCACTGTACTAAAAGGCGCGGTCTCAGTTATGTGTGCCATTATTGTATTTACCACACACATAAGGCGCACCTGATTATAAGGCGCGGGTCTTATATACAATCCACGCCCACTTCCCCCTCTAACGTTCTCATGGTGTCCTCTACTACGTCCGCCTTACAACAACAACAACACACACACAAGCATACAAGTTTGCGTATTTAAAAATAGACTGAGTTTGGTATTCACATTTTTTTACCGATAATCATCATCAATCGAACCCATCGAAGTCCTCATCCTCTGTTTCTGATTTGAACATCAAACATGCCGGCTTCACTTTCTTCACTGTCAGAGTCACTTTCCGTGCCGCGCAGCTCCTCGGAAATGATGCCGGCTTTAGCGAAAGTTCCAACAACAGTGCCGGCAGACACGTTAGCCTGAGCGTCTACAATCCATTCGCAAATCGTGGCGTAACTCGCCCGGTGCTGCCTTCCACTCTTAGTGAAACGGTGGTCTCCAAGAAGACTTTTCGTACCCCGTTATGCATATCGCTTCCGTGCTCGTCCATGTTAGTGATGTAGCTGGGCCGGATGTGTTTGTCGGCCATGTTTTCAGGGTTGTTAAAACAACGATGTACTGCGTTACGCACAAACACGTTCTTTTATAGACAATCAACGCCTACGCTTCCCCCTTTAATGTTCACATGGTGTTCTCTACTACGTCCGCCTAACAACAACACACACAGGTCACACTGCACTATAGGGCGCGCCGCACATTTTGAAGAAAATCTAAGACTTTTAAGTGCCCCTTATAGTCGTGAAAATACGGTAAAAGTCCCAATATTTTGACAATTTATCCTTACAATTTCCAAAAGTCGGGTTTTATCGGGACTTTCCAAACCGACCCTCTGATCCACGTCAGAGAGAAATTCAGACATCTGACAAATACCCGGGGACGGAAATGAGTGCAAAAGCCGAGGGTGTGATTGCAAAGGGGACGAGGGACCGACATCCATCCACTAAGAGATCTTGTTTTTACCAACAACAAGTTTAGAATTGTAGCCGATAATGGGAAAGCGTTTGTGAATGTAACTGTAGACTCAGGGTGATCTCAGGGGGCGCGATAGTGTGTGTCCGTAAGACTTCCCAGCAGGCGGAGCGCGCCGTAGGTGTACCGCCGCACGAAAAAATACAGCCCGATGTTATCTAAACACTGGAAAAAAAAAAGTTACTGTTTGCGCGTCACCGCGGTGAGCAAACAAATCGAACAAATCGGTGAAGCGCCAAGTGTAACCTGGAGCTGTACTTTGCTTTTTTGCTTTCCTCCTGAAAAGGAAATATGCACTGTTTGGGTTTCACAAGATTTGCGTTTGCAAATCCTTCACCGGAATCTTCTCTATCAAATCTTTCGGTCAACGTAAACAGGTATCATGTCAAACTACCCGCGAATGAAAAGCGATAGCTCGTCAATCACCGATCGAAATTAGCCTCGATGTCGAACACGAAACCCCTTTTAGTCTTTGAACTTCGAGCAACACTGAGCATTTATAACTTTGACAAGAGTGATAGGATTATCTTGATACGTGTTATTAATATGAAGAAGTGTCGTCGCAAAGATGCAATATCTTTCACCCACTGATGTTTTGTAAGTTATGGCTTTCATTTACGCATTCGATGGAGAGGTGTTACAGGGCTTGGTGTTTTTTTTGCCTGTGTGGGCATGTGAGTGTGTGTGTGTGTGTGTGTGTGTGTGCGTGCGTGCGTGCGTGCGTGCATGCCGGGGTGTGGGTGTGGGTGTCCATGCTGCAGAGACTGAGTAGCTGCCTGAGGGGGTGTGAATCATAAATGCGGCTCACAGCAGAGAGGGTCATTACACTGTTCACACACCATGGGCTCATTTCCTAAAACACAGGAGCAAATTAAGTAGATGAAGGGGTTTTTTGGGGGGACTGAAGGGGGGGGTCGCTAAAAATAGAAACCATCACCACCCGCACTTATTTACTTATTCCTGCAGCCGATGAACGCTCCACCGAGGGCATGCAGAGGGGCAAAACGGCCTGAAGAGATGTAATGTTTTTCCACGTGCGTTTGATAAATGAACCGAAGGGATCTCCATTTAACCGCCGAATGAGACGGGGCCTCGCACGTCCACAGACACACACACACACACACACACACACACACACACACACACACACACACAGATCGACCCATGCAAGCCGGCTGAGACGCTGCCCGCGAGCGCGTCCAGCAGGGTTTTATCGGTTCCGCTACAAGAATGAAACACGGTACCCGGCTTGGTGCAGTTTTATCACTGACATATGAAAAAAATAGAAAAATAAGCATATGATTAAATCAGCAAATTTTATATCAGGGGTGCAAGGACGAAAACGTCAAAAATACAAGTCTCTCTCTCTCTCTCCGGTAAAAATATATTTAGATGAGAACCGGGTGTTATTCCTGCGGTGTCGTACCTTTGGAAAGGATAAACGTTGACCATAAATAAATCAGGAAATAATACGATTTCACAATTGAGTGAACGGTCAATTATTAACGTGAACTTTACATGCCATTTTCCCGGCGGAAGGGAATGGCCAGTGTCAAGGCAAAAACGCTAATGTCAGGCAAATGTCATTGCATAATGCTTCTCCAGACAAGACTGTGTGAGTCCAAGACTGAATTGCACTCTTACACACCGAATACTCATCAAACCACGAGTCACCATGAACGACTTAATGTATTTTGAGTGTTTTGAGATTAAAAAAACGTTGATAAAGGAAAAAAATATAATATAAAATAACGGGAACATATTCCTAGTTAAACAGTTCCCATCCTCACTTTTTTAGTGTTTGTTCAACCCCAAATTGGCCACTCTAAGAATGACGAAAGCAGGCATTTGCCAGGCTGATGTCTTGGACAGTAACGGTCGTCACGGCATCGCGTCAAAGAAGTAAAAAGTAATCGATTTCTCGATAATGGACCAATTTGTGGAAGTTAAAAAAGCAGCGTGGATCAAAATGTGTGCCCTGTTGGACGCCACAGGGAACGTCCGAGTCATCGGATTTGGAGGCGCAGACGGAGACAGAAAAAGACTTTCCTGTAAGAATGGCGTAAATCCAATTAAGGATTGTTCCTTTTCTGCCTACACACTGTTCCAGTCGCCGTATGATTACATCTTGAAATTGAATGGTTGCCTGATCTAATTGCGAAATAATTAAAAACTCTGATCGCAGCGGTCCCAGTGATTGTCTCAAAACATTAAACAGTGTGGTGGATAAATATTCTATTGTTTAATGACCGTTCATTCATTTCTTTTTCTCTCTAATAAGGAGGAGTTACAGGGACAAAAATAACACGAGGGTTGCATTTTGTTAATCCAATGATGTTTTAATGTTTGCAACATGTGCTTTGCAAACGGAGTCAAGAACACTTTTGCACCTTTTGCGCTCCCTCGATAGAAACGGGAACGAAGCCGGAGAGAACCTCGCCAAGACGGCGCCGGGTTTGATAAGAGGAAGATGAGAGTTTGCTCTCAGCGCCGAAATAAGATCAGATAAATAAGATAACGCACGGTGTTGTCCTGGTGGTGCACGTCAGGGAACACACAGGGATGAGACTTTTCATCCTGCGAGGAAAATAATGGTGTCCGGCCTTTCCCCCCTGTTGTATCATTTGCAAAGGAGCGTCTGCTTCTGTCTTTGCTGCCGGCTCATATCGCCCGGGTGATGAAAGCGGAGATCATCCAGAGGCTTCAGGGGCCGAACTTCGGTCGAACCGAGAGCACCAACAACTTCCACAACCTCTACGTGCAGCGGCACACCAACGTCAGGTACTCTTCTGTTCCCTCACATAATAAAGGATGTCATTTTCTCCCCCCCAACCACCACCACCACCCCGCAGAATTTCAACGCCTCTCTAACATCCCGTCCTCCCGTCCGCTCCTTCATCTCTACCCGCTCTCACGCGTTGATTGCCCCTTCTCCGCTCCACTCTGCCCGACGTCGGTCTCCTGCTGCCGCCCCTCTTCTCTCCTCTCTTTTCATTTTCACAATCACCTCCGCATGCAATCCTCTTATTTCCTTTCACATCCGCGGACACGTTTAGTTAATCCCGGTCCATTCTGCTCTGAGGTCACTTTGCCAAATGGAGAGAAGGGGGGGGGGGGGGGGTCTTCATCTTCAGGTTTTTTTTTTTTTTTTTCCTTTTACGAACCCTCAGGGAGAGGGTTCGTAAAAGCGGAGAGGGGTAAATAAACTCAGACCTTGTCATTAGTGCGTCTCCGAGGAATGTCCTCTCAAAAGCTATCCTCTGAAGTGAGGCGCGCAACGAAACCATGTTTGTTTCAAATGGACTTCAAGTGTGTGTGTGTGTGTGTGTGTGGCTGAGTGCATCCGTGCCCATCCTCATTACTCCTCCGATGAAAGCTAATTTATCCCCGTGTCGCTCAACGGGAAGGGGACCGGGACGGATTACTCAGACACCGGGCCCAGTGGTTCGCCGTTGGGCTTCACGATACCCTGCTTGTATTTCGAATCCAGAGATTTGTCATCTGAAAAAGAAATCCCAAATCCTGGAGCACAACCGTGAACCAAAATGCTCGGTTATTTTTAAAGAATAAACTTTTCTTCTGTTATTCTGCGATGGGTCGAGAACAGGAATACTTCATTCTGAAACCGACCGCTTCAAAAACCAAAAACAAAAAATGCACGTGCCGTTGCAACGGCGATGTAGCCGGGCTACGAGAAATACCCAAATTAATCAACCCAGAGCTATTTTGCAGTATTTTTGTTCTTTTACTTATTTATTTACTCACATTTAATTGTTTACAGGGTGGCTTCATTGGCCATAACTGGCTTCACTCGCCTGGTCAATAATTATGTTTTTTTATATCTTTATTCTTTATTCATCATTGGATTTTCCTCCATGACACCACGAGACTGTGCATCCTCCTCTTTGTGTTGGGGTTCGGTCGTTTGGGAGCCAAACGCAGCCAAAATCTAGCGCCTAGAGAGGCGTTTGTTGGCCGATTCGAGCAACGGACAATAAACAGACCGGACCGGACGTGAGAGTAAGAGTGCACGGATCTGTTCGCTGAAAACACGGAAAGATGCAGCGGCGAGCGAACCGCAGAGCCGGTGGCGGCGGGCGTGCGGTGCAGCCGTCGTCTGTTCGTGCCCGACGCGCAAACCTCACGGCCGTAACACTTTGCATATCTTGTAATAATTACACTTGACAGTCACTGGACATAGTTTCACGTCTTCAGTGCCTTACTGGAGATTAGTATTTGATGCATGTTCATGTCATAGCGACCAAGTGCATGACAAATCAGCAGTCGCTGTGTGTACTTATACGCACTCAGCTAATAGATTGTGAAATCCTGACGCTTCATCACACATAAAGTATCACTTATCTTGTCAATCTTCTTCTTTTCCTTTGGGCTTTTCCCTTCAGGGGTCGCCACAGCGAATCAACCCGATTCTCTGCATCCTCGACTAACTTCCATCTACGAATATATTCACTATCCCTCCTTTGTACATGACCCAACCGTCTCATCCTGGTTTCTCTGACCTTTTCTCCCTCCGATGGCCTCGTTCCTGATTCTATCCATCCTCCGCGCTTCAGGAGAACCTCAACATCTCCATCTATGACTAATCCTGTCACCTGCAACTGCCATATTACACAGAATGTAAATTTGTATCCTTTTTTTCTCTGCAGCATTCTCTACGCCGACATTGTGGGCTTCACCCGCCTCGCCAGCGACTGCTCTCCTGGCGAACTTGTGCACATGCTGAATGAACTCTTTGGCAAGTTTGACCAAATTGCAAAGGTAACTGTTTTGGTTCATGTTGCACTTGATATTGCATATTGCACACCGTAGTGTGTATGGAAGGAGTTAAGTAGAGGAAGACCGAAAAGAAGAATCGCATTGAAAGAAAACGATGTTTCTAGTTGTAGGTGAACACACCCGACGGGAAAATGCTGGTTTCTTCAAAAGCGAACGATGGCTGTGTCAGCGAGTTCAATCTGCAGCACGGTAGAAAGCACATCTTAAATTCTCTGACGGCCCGAAACATATGTTTTTCAACATATCGGCATATTGATGCCTGAAGGATGCACTGCCCTGCAGCACGTACACCGTAACCTCTTGTATCCTCACATGTTTGAATTAACCATTTTTTAAAAGATCATTTAGCAGAAACATGGAGAAAGGTACGACCCCCTGACAACAAGAATAATAGCAGTAATAGTAACAAACTGAATGCCAATAATCTAGACTTCTTTGTTTGCTTGCGTGTATCAGAAGAGGATTAGATAACGTGTTTTCGTCGAAACTAAACCGGAGAACATCTCCTGAAGGCTGCTTCCGAATGGTTTAGACAATTGAAATGAATACGCGGCCGTCAATCAACCGCGCCGCGTCCTTGCCGCGAATCCTTCCCGCGGCCGCCGTCGGCCTCCGTACCGAACCAGGCCGGTGCCGCGTGAGCCGACAGCTGCGGGTTGTTGCAGTGTGGGCTGGCCGTCCTGTTGGGACTCGAGTCAAAACAGTTGAGTCAGGCTCTCTCGTCTTTGTGTCTGTGAGGATTCGCGGTCGTCCGGGTCACGGTTTATCAAAGTGCGAAGAAGGCAACTGGACTTGCATATAGATATTTGTGCCCAGCAGTCCTGTTGAGGCTGCCGTTATGTAAGCCTGGTCCCGCTCTGAGCTGTTGTACATCCCACATGGGGAACAAGAGCTAATGTGTTATGTGTGTAGGTGTATGAGTTTGGGCTCGGTGTGTGCGTGTGTGTGCAAAAACTGTAATTGTTTTTTTCGTCTTTTCGGTATTGGAGTACACAACCTTTGGATTGGCTTTTAAGGTATGGCAGGTGTGAGCGCAGAAAAAAAAAACTTTGTCCATCTTTTCGGATTACTTTTCTACTTTTGGTATATCTGTCATTTGCTTTTTGGTGTGACTCTGCTGGGATGGCCGGGGGAACGATTGTGATTTATTTGCGGGAGGTCGTCGGTCATGCGTTCGTACTGAACGTCTTCATTTCGCATCGGCCATTTTTCACTCCTCCTCGCCCTCATCCTTTATTCATCACCCTCGCCGTTTCTGGACGAAAGCCCCTTGCATCCAGAAATGTCTTTCTTGCACCATTTTTCCTATTTCTGTGAGTTCTGGAAGACCACTCCTCCTTTGGTGCAGCTGATATTCCTGAAGCGTCACTGATCCGTGCTTGGGATGGTACTTCCCCTCTCACCAGGTAGTGGACGGCTTGGGCCGTTTCACTCCGCCATACTCGGAAGCCTCTAAAAATGAATACGACTCCTTTTTGCTGCTTTCAAGATTGGTGTGTTCATCCGGGAGTCTGATGAATATTCATCCAGGCCGTCACAATGATGTCCGGAGGAATCCGGCCGCCGCAACTCTTGGCCGCGTGGAGTTCTTCCACGTCTGCGGTGACAGCCAGCAGCCTCAGGCCAGGTCCGATGAAGAGATGCCTCTTCACGCCAGCATGGCGGCGGCGCAGCAAGCCATGATTGCATCTGGGCTCCCACTACCTCACTACCTCATTCACACGTCATATCCTGATTCCATTACCTTTTTTTTTTTTTTTTTTTTTCTCATCTTCATTGCTGTCACTCCATTCTCATTGCAAAAGCTCATTGCTTTTCAAATGTTTTTTTTTTTTTTTTTCCTCCATTCTGACAAATAGCGGGGGTTGCGTCGGCAAGGGCGCCCTGCGTAAAACTTTTGCCAGAACCAAACACGCAAACCAAATATTTTTTTCACCCTCGCTGTTGTTATTGTCACTTGTCTCTTCTATTTTATATTCATATTCATATTTATCGGTATTGGTTATTGTTGCGCTGCTGTGACAATGAAATCCCCTGTGGGGATCAATAAAGAACGATGCTACTTTTCTATTCTATCAGTGTGTTCTCCTGCTGTTGTGAAGCTTCTCCGTATCCTGGGCATATACTTGTGGGTTTAGTGATGCCCTAAGGAATTAAGGAGCAGTGAATAGAAGGGTTGCTGAGGTCCAGGTGACGTGTGCTGCCTTCCTTTTGTGCACCTGGACCTGGCGTGAAGTTTGAGGAACAACAGGAGAAACCAGGGTTGGTTGCTTTCTGCATGCGTGCGCTTTGCACGTATCGACAGCATCAGAGCTTTGCGACAAACTGTCTGCCTGGCACGACATGAACGTTTTCTCTGTCAAATTATTCTGTTGTTTTCATAAATCTTCTCAAGGCAGCTCAGAACATTAGAATCGTCCCATCAGCCTCATCTGACTCGTGTTTATCAACCGCATCCGACTTTATTCGGCTCACGAAAGCGGGGGTTTCAGGCTCGCGGCCCTCGGAACGATATTTTGTGGCCATCTGCCTGAAATCAAATCTTTGTGTTGGTGCGGCCTGCGCGATTTTTCTAATATGCATCTAGGGGTTTTATACGGTGGGTTTAATAAAAAAAAAATAAAAAAAAAAAACGGCAAGGAAAAAATGAAAAGTAACTTTGCAATGTATTTTGTGCTTCAAAATTTGTAAACGTAATGACTTTTTTGATGAAAAAACATGGAGTGATATTGTTAAAACAATCTTTTCTTTTCTATAAAAAACACAAAAACGATAGCAAAAAAAAGGGCAAAATTAAAAAGATTGATTGAACCAGAATAGCCAACAGTTATACCTCCTCTTATACATGCTACCGCTCAATTTTCTAATACATTTTGTGGCAAATTTCAAACAGTGACAAGATTTTCTCTTTTAACTCAACCACATTTTTAGGGTTTACTTTCATCCATTCTTTTTTGATATTCATTTTTGATATGTATTTTCAGAGGAACAGTTCATTATTTATTTATAATTTACCTGTTTACCTCCTTTTACACTAAAACAAAGGAAACATTTGGACTTAGTGCTACTTCTCGATAATGATTTTACTGGTCCGGCCCCCTCGACATCAAATTAGGCCGTATGTGGCCCCCAAATGAGTTCGACACCCCTGCACTCGAGGATGTTTTCTATATTCCCCCGAGAGATCGATCGGGTCAAAGCCGAGATGCCTTTTCCAAATCTTTGTCTTGTGTTCTCCACCTGTCTCCCTTTGGAAGGAAAACGAGTGCATGCGAATCAAGATCCTGGGGGATTGTTACTATTGTGTGTCCGGCCTTCCTGAATCGCTGCCCCACCACGCCAGGAACTGTGTGAAGATGGGCTTGGATATGTGTGAGGCCATCAAGTAAAATACCACATCTCTCTTTCGCTCTCCTACAGACAACACACACGCCTGTTCAGATTGGAAAAAAGAAGCGGCACACTTGGTTCCAGCTGTATTTGAACCGCGGCGCAAATAAAAAGTGACTACATTATGATAAGCCTTCAGACACGGCGAAATATAAATTTTGAACAAATACCCACCCAGGTGCAAATAGGCATATACGCACATCACGTGAGCGCGCGTGCACCCGTACACACACGCTTTAGGGCGAGCAAGCAGATTAAATGTGCAATTTTATTCCAGACGGCTATGACAGGTTGGGGACTCGTTGTTTATTACAGTCACTCCGAATAATTGAACCCATTTCATGCAATAATGTCTCACTTGCGTTTCCGATACAAATACATACGATATGAAATTGGCATTTTAATGCGCTTGCTTTGAAAGAAAATTCTCCAGTGGGTTACCAGCTGAGAGATAAACATGGATGAGCATATTTACCTTTTGTTTGTGGTAAACAAACTAAACCTCACATTTTAATGAGCTGTCCCACTGCCAGTGAGGAGACTTCCCTATAATCCTTACCCTTCACCATTCATATATTTTGGGAAAGCTGACGTTTGCAGGCTCACTCAATACTTTGTCAGTTATTTCAGTTAATAACGCCAACGCTCTAATGCTTTGTCATCACCAAATTTACTGTTTTTCCATTTTCCAGTCTTTATTACACACACACACGACTGATGCTGAAATCCCTCTGAAGTTCACAGAAAAAGTTTCCTTGAAAAATCAGTTGTTTTTTTTTCTTCTCGTCCACAGGAAGGTACGAGACGCCACCGGAGTGGACATCAACATGCGCGTTGGCGTTCACTCCGGGAATGTCCTCTGTGGCGTCATTGGCCTCCGGAAGTGGCAGTATGATGTTTGGTCACATGATGTGACGCTGGCCAATCACATGGAGGCCGGAGGTGTGCCGGGGTGAGACGCTCGCCTTTATCTAAAAGCGGTGACGCGCGGTCAGGGGAGGCAGGAGAGGCCGTGCCTCACTTGCCAATCTTGGGAAGAAAAAAAATGTTAAACGATAAAAAAAACTAAATGGATATATTTATCGGCCATTTGCACTATAAAGGTATTTTTTATTGAACTTCACAAGCTTAGATGTTTTGTATTCCAAATTGCTGGATTTTCACATTTACTGTTCAAATACTGCAAAGAGACGTGCGGTGAGGCCGCCGACTGTTCAGCCTCAATGTAGATTGCACAATGATGGCCGACTGCTTGCATGTTCTGTGCTAAGACCGTATTGCTATCTCTTTGTATATTTAAACCCTTTTGCTATAGGAACTACATTTCCAGTGTACCGAGTTATTTGTCAACAGCTGTCGTTTTTGGGCTGAGCGATCATAAAACGGCTGCAAAGAGCCACTAAGTGAGGCACGCAGTTCTCCTGCCTCATGGAAGCCGTGAAGCTCACCGCACGTCACTGCCTAAAAGTATCATGTTAATGTTTAGCTTCTCGATCTATTTTTGCAGCTGTGCTGCCAGTGAGAGATGCATGTATTTGTTTGGATAACCCACTTCAAATGCCTTTTTTTTTTCAATTTAACATTGTTCAGAGTATATTTGCCACTGTTCTTTCAAATGGAAAACAACGAGCTTGTTCTGTGCTGCGTGTTAATTTTTCCCCCAAATAAAACCCGAGGAAAAAAAAATAGGAGGTATCTGGAAGCCTTTCAGGATGATTAGGACTCAAAAGATCTCGATGGAATATCATGGTGTGTCCACGTCCACCTACACAAATATATCAATTTGGGGTGCGTAAACTGCTTTGAGCGGCATCCTTGAAAATATAAATCAAAACATTAATTTCTTCCTGAAAAATATAGGCGCATATTTACATGAGCTATATAGTTCCATTTTTTAACTCAATTACTGACATGGAACATGGCGTGCATCTCCTCTAATGATGATAATTTTGTGACTTGTAGCCACTTAATTTGACCAGCTCCAAATATACGATGGGGCCATCATGTCTCTCCTCCACCACTGTAACAAGGGAGGGAAAATTGGCCGGCAGCAATGTGTTGTCTGCACTGAAAATAAGCTCTCTCACGCCACTCCATTGTCTCACTGGGTTGCTAATGGTTTTTTCGCCTCTCGTGCCAAAAGAAATACACCCCGCCGGAAAATCATATTCCCATCTCCATCCATCTGTGTTTTCTGGGGGAGGAAAAAAAAAGGAAAGGGAACAAGGCGGGTAGTTTCAGAGCCGGCGATAATTACGATGACGCTTTCCCGCCTCCAGGAGGGTCCACATCTCATCGGTGACACTGGAGCATCTGAAGGGTTCGTACAAGGTCGAGCCGGGGGACGGACAGAGGCGAGACTCCTACCTGAAAGAACACGGAGTGGTTACCTATCTGGTCATCAATCCAAAGGTCAGATACACTGGACGAATTGATCGATTCAAATGCAATACTAGACGCTGAGTACAATACTTGGTTTTGTTGGTTCGTTCACGATGCAACCCCATTTTCACGTTTGCACTACCAAAGTTGACGTTATCTGGAAATGACCGGGAGTTTCAACGGTTGGTGACCAACTGGCTCGCGAGTGCATGAATGCAGCGCTTCAGAGGGTTGGTGGCAGTTTGTTCATGACTTTACATCGCGGCTCAGGTGGAAAATATTAATAGTCGCTGATAGTTGCGGCATGTTTTCTCACTGCAAGACTAATAAGCAGACACTTATAAGATTAATGCCGGTTTACATCTATAACCTTAATTCGTTCGTACGAGTCTTTGGTGTCTCCTCCCGCTCGTTCGGTTAATGTGAAGAAAAGAAACCCGTGGGCCACTTCAACACGCCAGGATCACCCGTTAAAGGGATGTGATGCGTGGCGTATTAAATTTACTTGGGTAATAACAGTTGGATGAGAAGCGTAATGCCATTACAGCTGGATACTACTCTTCTCTTAAGGGAGATGTAACGGCGACCAGAGAGTCTTCTTTAGCGCTTTGTAAGTCGAACTCGACCAGCTTGTCGACCACCTATCGGGACTTCCTGCGGGCGGCGGCGAGGTTGGGCGGTTCTCCAGGGAGGGGAGGAGAGGAATGAACCATTGGAACGATGCATTTTTATTAATCGTATATTACTTCACAAATTACTCAAAAATCCCGAATTAACTGGCATCCATAGCCTCACGGTGCGTTTCTACGCATCCTTTCGCTATTATCCAACGATTTTCAAGCTGCACCCGAAACTGTTCGGCTTTTGTTTTTGTCAGTAAAGTCATTTATAGTCATTACATGTCACCTATTTCGAATCATAAGCGATTCCAACCCAACCCAGAACACCAAAACATTGAATTTAAGTGCGTTAGCGCAATGTCTCCCAGTGGAATTCTGGTGAAACAAACTTCCGTCAAACTGGTTCCCTCCGACTTTTTATTGTCGCATGAATATTGCTAATAACTAAAGCTGGTCTATACAGTATTTATCAAAACCACATGTGCAGAGAGCCTTACACAAATAAACATGACAGTAGAATCCAGGATGAATTATATATTAAAACAGGCGGGCATAAGAAGTTTTAAGAAAACCCTAAAAAAGGAAAACCTCTTCATCAGTAATTTAATAGAGCTATAAATAAAACAGCAAATACAATGAAGGAAGATTTTTTTTCCAGCATGCTCTTTCAGTGGTTCGCGACATTTCTTCAGGAATATTCATAAGCCTTCCTTGTTGGAAATCGCTCGCCTTCAAATGACAAGAACTTCCAGAAGTTACAGTTGACACTGACACATCCTCTTCTCCCTCACATATAAGGAACTGCACTTGCTACCTTGTGAGCCTTTTTTTTTTTTTTTTTTTTTTTTTTAGAAAACAGCCCTGAAGAGCATTGCTGCTGCTGCAGTGCACGTAGAATTAAGCTTAGTCCAAGACTGAGTATTTGGGGCACGCTGATTTTGCGTTTAGTTTCACGAAGAGCGTTTTCGTTCCCACCTTAAATCTGAGCGAACTCTGTTTTCGAGTTCGTTGACGTTCAGGACCGACAGGATGTCCGCTCAGATCCCCAATCTCCCGGGTCAATCCGGCACAAATTTATTTCAACTCGGGCTTTCCTAAAGCTTCCCCGCTGAGCCGTTTACGGCGCCAGCTGTGGTTTGTTGTGAATGCCCGGGTTTTTTTGGCCAAGCCTGCAGGCCACAGCAACAATGGCAGTCTTTTCCCTCTGGTGTATTTTGTTTGATATATTGTTTTCAAAAAAGCGCTGTTGTTTTGATGTATATGTTCGGTTTTCTTCCGGGTTCCGACCCTGGTCAAAAGAGAGCCTCTACTAAGCGGATTCTTCTTACCGATGAATTCAATCGCAAGTTTAAGCTCTAAACTGAAATAATGACGACAAAAATGTCCCCGAAAAGCCCTTTTAAAGGTTTGCTGTCACCCTGAGCCAAAAGGTGCAAAGACTTAAATATCGTGTTCAGATTCGGCTAACCTGTGTATGATTTTGTGTTTCTTGAATAAAGAGTTACTCCTTTAATATTCTATTTAGAAAAAAAAGTCAGTGCCAGCGGTTGATGGAATTTTCAAGAAGGTTCAATCGCAGCAAATGACGTGATTATCCTCGTGATGTGAACCGTTACAGAACGAGAACGTTTCATTTCATTTAGCAAAATGTACTCCGTGTTCGGTAATACACGGTTCCTGAAAGTTTGAGAAGGTAAAATAAATCATTGGTGACACAGCGCTATGTGTCAACACGCACCATAAGAGTACTCCAAAAAACATTTTTGGACAAAAAAAAACAACAAAACAAAAACTACCCAAAACCCCCTCACTTTTGTACGACTCACTGTAGCCTGGCAAAACACTTCTGCTCGCATTCTAGCGATGTGCTATTTGTCGGCGGGGAGCTCTCGGGGCACACGCTACGGATGGAGCGCGACGTCATTGTTGGATTTAAGTATTTCAAGTAGCGCAAATAACCGTCTGTCGGGTCAGGGATGTCGAGGGCTGTCAATTGACCGGAGTTCACAAGGATGAAAGCAGTCATTTTTACATGAACACCCACTGAGTGTGTGCATAACAGACCAGAATGGAGGGATGCATGGGTGCACGGAGGGATGAATTGATGGAGTGCTTTCACATACTATTTATTTTCTCCCTGCATTTTGCTCCTTCAAATGTCCCTTTACCGTTATTGTGCGTGGAGATCAGCTCTTTCCATTCAAAGCACACGCTCTCATCTCTCTCATTGTTATTTTGTCATTTGGACCGGAGTTGTTCCGTACGGTTGTGTATTTACGGCCCCTCTTCCACTGATTTAAGATAGTTATTTGACATTATTATCGTCATTGGGATAAAAACTATACTAGGAACAAATAACTTTCACCAAATGACAGTAGCTCGCCGGCATGAGTGTCAGATTGTACTTACCGGTTTCTTACGTTTTATTTGTTCCACACCACGATCAACGCAGTCTTCTTTCTTTCATACAAACACTGTCACCCCTAAAGTTCACTTATTGTCGCTTTTCTTGTATCTTTGCATCCAATAATAACCAAGTCTTTAAGAATAAGCGGGGGTTCTGCAAGGGCCAAATAACTTCCCTTCTGAGACGGGGGGGGCCGGGACAGTTTGTAACAAAAAAGTGTGACGATCGCAAAGGTGTCCAAACGTAAACATTTATCGTTTTCCAGAAAGCCACACATAAACAAAAATGATCCCTTTCTTGGATCTTGACAGGAAAAAAAATCAGAAAATAAATAATAACATTATTATTAATTTATGAACTAAATAAAAAACAAATAACCATTTTCAAATTTTTCACAAAAAAAAAGAAAAAATAGACTTAGGAACATTAACTTTCTTGTAGACACAACTGTTTGCAGCTCTCTCATATCAAATTCACAGTAAAAACCAAAAAAGCAAGCAGGCTATGAAACCCAACTGATACCAACACAACACATTTCACTACCAGTATGGTTGTAGAACAGATTTTATCCCAGTAGATTTCATTATGATTATATTTGTATTATTAGAGTTAGTATATTAGAGAATAAGGATTAGAAATGAGGATGGGTCAAGCTAATGCCACCATTTGTGCACAATGACTACTTCCAGGATCGGGTCAAGTTGTGCCTGCTAAACCCGCCCGGACTGACGACATATTTCGCAAAAATCAACAACCTATCTCGGAAATGTTTTTTTTTGCGCAGACCGAGCGCCACAGCCCTCTACTGGGCGTCCGCTCGCGCCCGTCACTGGACGGCGGGAAGATGCGGGCATCCGTCAGAATGACTCGCTACCTGGAGTCGTGGGGTGCCGCCAAGCCCTTCGCCAACCTCCATCATCGAGACAGCATGACCACGGACAACGGCAGGATAAACACCACGGTGAGTTCGTCGCCATTCACCTCATTTCCCAAACCATAAACAAACACAGTATTGGTTGGTCGCCGTGGAAAAAACTACGATTGCCTTTTCCAGGATGTCCCGATGGGGCAGTACCACTTCCAACGGCGAGAGAGGTGAGTTTGAAATTTGGAGCCGATCGCCAAACGTTTCAGTCCGTTTTCACGCCCGCTCCCGTCCATCGCAGGTCCAAGTCGCAGCGGAGGAGGTTTGAGGAGGAGCTCAATGAGCGGATGATTCGCACCATAGATGGCATCAACTCCCAGAAGTAAGCTTTCGCAGAGGGCGTCACCTGATTACAGGACATTCATTGAAACAAATTTGTCTATTTCTGTGAAATAGACCCCGAGATAACCCCTCGACGGCTTCCTCGCAGACTGTGTTGATGTCTGTTAGATGTTTGTCAGGCTGTTCGGGAAAAAAAAAAAAGATATTCTCCACTTTGGCAATATTTGCGAGAACAAATATCGAACAAAATTTGTCCGCATGTGGGTTTGCGGTTTGCGATTCTTTGTTTTGACAGAACATCTTACAAATACAATCCCTTATGTCATCCACCCGTGTATAGGAAAATGAGCATGATTTTATTTGATAAGTCATGAACCAAGAAAATAATAAAAAGGTTTAAAGGCTAAAAAAAAAAAAAATGGTGACCTTTACAAACTTTGCTTTTAAAATGTCAGACATTCATATTATATTCAGTTCATTATGAGTTTTGAGATAATTAATCATACAACCAGAAGCCTGTTTCTGATAATTATTAGTCCCTGTTTTGCTTTTTTTATGTATTTCCAGACAGTGGTTGAAGTCTGAGGACATCCAGAGGATCTCATTGTTCTTTCACAATAAAGCTCTGGAGAAAGAGGTAGGTGAACTCAAACAAAGCACCAGCCGCAAAATCAAATCAACAGAAAGGACGTTTTCTGTGAAAGATTTTTAGCAGGCGAAGCAATCCAAAGTACCTTCTCTCGGCTCTTTCCGAGTTGCGCTACGGGAAGCAAGGTTCAGTACGTTTTCTGCAAAATGAAAAGCATAAATAGCCTTCATTATCAAATGGCGGATTCCTGCGAAACAGCATTTTTGTCTGAGAATGTCAGAGTTAATGCTTGAAATCTAAAATATGACATGTTGTAATGTTGTTGTTTTTTGTACAAGGAGCATTTTTGAAAGAGTGGACGTGCTTTGAACCTTCGGCGCGTTCAATTGCTCCTCTGTCAAAAAAAGCGGATTCTGTTTGCGGCCACTTTGGCCCTTTGGCCATTGTTTACTTTTCGCACGTCAGCGCTCCAGGAGTCTGAAATCCAGCGCATTGGTATGGCGCATAATGGGAACGTGACAAAAGGTTCGGTTTCCCTCTGGAGACCTCAACCCCGACTTAACCTCAGATGTACGAAGGGAGCGTCGAGCCGGAGAACATCCAACATCGGGAAAAATCGTCTCGGCCTCCCCGAGGGAGCCGATCTGACCTTGGCTGTTCAGTTGTTCCCCTGAAATTCGGTCGCAAAAGAAGAAAGCGTCGCAGCTGCGGTGAAACGGCAGAACAATGTGTATCCCTCGGCTTTGCTAAAGTTCACAGAAATGACAACGACGCTTCCGAACAGCGGGGTATAATTATAACGGAGAATCTAGTTTGCGTCTAGATGTTTTGGGGGAAACTGGATCTTAAAAAAAAGCTACAACGGGTGCAAATATCTCTGTTTTTGGAGTTCGAATTCTGTCGATCTTGGCCTCCGGCTCATAATCATATATTTTTTAGCATGTTCTACCGCCGCCTGTGTCTGATTTATTTTTATTTTTTTTGCCTCGCTGTCTCTTAACAGTACAGATCGACGACGTTACCAGCTTTCAAGTACTACGTCACCTGCGCCTGCCTGATATTCTGCTGTATATTCATCGTCCAGGTCCTTGTGCTGCCAAAGTAAGTTGGATTTTTAGAACGCGCTGCGCCCTCGGCGTCCGCAAACTCCGTCCGCGGTGGCAGGCTGACGTGGAAAAGCGACGAGATGACGAAACCGGCTGTCTCGTCATCGGGCCCACGCTGAAATGAAAGCGGCAGGGGAGCAGAAAGGCAGAATGTGAAAAAGCAGATCGGGATGAAAGGGCTGCACGTCTGTCAGTGATTATAGATCAGGTGAATCAAAGTGAGGCGTCTCTTTAATGGCAAGAAAAGAAATTCACGGTCATGCTAATTTACAGCCTTTGGAAGCCAAAGGTGTAATTCAGCATCTGAGAGGGCCATTGATTTTCTAATTCACCTCCCTCCCACTCTCTCTTTGTTCTGGTTGTCGCAGCATAGCTCCTCACATTTAGACGTGACATCATTTGCTTTATAGGAGCGACGCTTAGATCAGTCGGGAGGGAGGTTTCCCTCATTAGAGAAGTGATGCATTAACAGAAGTTCATTCTGATGCACAGATGCCGCTGCACGCTGCACACACACCCGACTATGCTTGTTTCATGGAAATGGATTGCGGCTCTTTGTCACATGAATGGAGCTCTGTGTGTGTGTGTGTGTGTAAGTTGCATCCGTATGTTAGCCAGAGGTAAAGACAGAAACTTGTGATCAGATTTTTTATTTTAGGGTTGCTTTAAATAATAAGCTCAGGGTTGAAGTTTGGCATTAATGAATGAATGAGTCAGTGGGCTACTATGGCCTCATAGTAACATTGTTTGTGTGTGTGTGTGTGTGTGTTTGTGTTGCAGAACTGCGATATTGGGAATCTCCTTTGGCCTGGCATTCCTGCTGCTGGTTCTGATCCTGCTTCTTTGTTTCGCTGGTCACATCCTGGTACGTTTGCACATGTTTTTTGTTTGTTTGCCATGCTCTATTGGTATATTGGTATGTAATCTGTTAAACTTGTATGCGCTATTGAACGAAGGACGTTCAATAGCGTCAATAACATCCCCGGTACAAGGAACAATTGCAGTTCATTTCCGTTTATGAAAATTGACAGCTTCTCCAAATGAAATGCCGGTATGTTTTATGATGGAGTCAGGGTCCTCCTGGGCTGAGGCGCGATAATATGTTGTTCAGGTCAGCAAAGCATTATGGCTAGAATAAAGTGTTTTGAATTAAAACGCTGTCTTGTAAACAGAATAGAATAAGATAAAATAGAGTGAACTTTATCGATCCATAAAGTAGGCATTTACGGAGTTACGAACAATTCATTCACTGCATTCAGCACAGACGTCTCGGATATTTTGATTATGTTTTCAGCTGTAGGCTGGTTTTTCATGCGGACGCATCTTCGACTTAACACACAGTGATTTGGGGCATTTTTAAGCCGTATAAGCCAAAATCAAATAAAATAGTCTGATTTAAGAAGTGTCTCCTTTTCATCATAGGTTAACTACCTTTCTTTGGTGCATTACAATAAGACATGATTGACCTTGGGGCAGAGACTCAAGTGCAGGGAACAAACAGCGAGGAGTGATTCATGACTGAACAGAAAAGTCTGTGAAAATCAAACCTTCGGCTGCCGCACAGAGAGGAGACGGCAGGGAAAAGTCAGTGAAACACTTTAAGGTCAAACACAGAAAACAAATCCAAGAGAGTCGATAAAAAAGCAATAATCCGAAAAAATAGTCTGTGGTAAATAATGCACGGGAAAGAGAAAATCTAAGTCTGCGGGATAAAATAGGGTGGAGCGGGACTGTAAATAGCAACAGGAACACAGAGGTTCTGAAAGTGCGAGGACAGTCTTATGAAAGGGAAGGGGAAAATAAAGAATGAGTAGGCTTCAAAAAAAAAAAAAAAAAGAAAAAGGAACAAAATCTGTCCGATTTTCAGATCCTACACTAAAACCAAATCGGTCCGAGCACAAAAGTCCAAATCAAAGAGCTCAAGGGCAATAAAGAAAAGTCCCGGCGGCATCGGGCTGGTGATGAACGGCCCGCCCGGCCGGCTCCGGTCGCAGCTGCTGTTTGTTATCCAGCGGAAGCGGCTGATGTTTCCCAGCTGCTTAAAGAGCTTTATGGAAAATCAATGCATGAATTCCCCAGAAGAGCTCATCACTCTCACCCTTCCCACTCCAGAGAGAATCCAGAACCAGTCAGCGGGTCACTCCTAATCAATGGCTGATTTATCAATAACCTTGCGTCGGTTCTGACCCCAGTATCCGTTACGGTGAGAGCAGAGAGCGAGATACAGATCACGTTTGATGGGTTTGTACAACCTATCAATTCAAACACTGAATGTGTTCTTAATAAAAGCCTCTGCGACGGCTAGAGGACGACCATTTATTTAACGTCCTCTTCGTGTGTGCGTGTGTGTTTGTATGTGTTTCTAATGCAACATTACAGAGTATGAAAAATTCATTTTGCAAAAAGAATAGAGTTACGGAGCAGTTTAAAGCAAAGTTATAAATCAAATTATATGATGGGAAAAAAAAAAAAAAAAAAAACATTGGTGTGTATCTGGGATGCCATTCCATAATTTTCACCATAAATGAAACTGTGATGGAAGAGTTTTGTCATTAAAATGACTTGGAGGGCTTCTTCCACAAGCGCTCAAAGACAGGAAATCTGATCAGGCTCCAATGTCCTTCTAATATGTTGATTGATGAATTCTGTAATTGTTATGAAGCGGTCAAGTCCCTTGTTAAAAGCTCATGCTTAAAATGATAATGTATGATGACACCTAAAAACTATATATTTGCGTGTTCAAAACCATTGTTACATGTTATCAAGAAATGGACCAAAAGTCAACATGATGGCCTAGAAAAAAGACAAAATGAGTTAACAAAAAATTAAAATAAAAGACATGTAATTCTACAAGTGGTTAAATTATTATTTTTTTTTTTTCTTCAAATAAGACATCTCCCCTCCTTTTTCATCCTCATCACCATCATAACCTGCCTTTTCTGTCTCTTTTCATGTTTAGCCAGAAGCCAAGGGATCCTTCTGTACTTTCACCTGGTTCCCAACTTCCTCCCGCATCATCGTGACCAACAATCCCTGGCTGCGATTGGTCCTCACCATGACGACCACCGCTCTGATCCTGGTGATGTCTGTCTTCAACATGGTGAGGAGGCCATTCATGATTTGTCAACTAATTTTTTCAGAAAATTATTGTTTCAGACGATGACCTCATAGCTTTGTATTCATATTATATTGTATAATATTGCAGGACTCATATTAATTTCTACAACACGTATTTAATTCTTTCCTCAGTTCGATTTAGATTGTGGCATGGACGCATGGACCAGATGGAAAATAGGAGAACCAAAAAAATTAAAACTAAATTGATGTTTTTTTTAAATGTCCTCATCGTGTCTCTTCGCCGCACAATTCGCTGATCGCAAACATTTGAATAATTGGCAGCAGACGTGCACAGAAGCTGCCTATCAATATTTACGGAAGAACAAAACCGGTCGAGATTTCTCGACTTAAATGCGTCTCTGGCTGCGGTAATTGCAAGATGATAATTTTCGCTCTGTTAATCTATTAATCAACCCTGGCTGATGGACACACAGCGTGCGCTGTGTGCCCTCGCACTTGAAAATAGCTCATCAGCCCCCTCAAAATGAAGGCAAATACAATTTCAAACTGATACACGGATTGATTCCAGATGTTATTTTTGGTTCATCAAACGCACGGGAATGAGGATATAATCGTGCAAAAAGGGTCTGCTGCCGTTACTACATTATCCAAAGAGGATTTAAACAGTCTAGTGCTTTCTTTTGTGGAAAGCAAAGAACTTTTCAAGGAATCAAATCCAAATTGGAGCATCTTCATATAGGCTTAGAGGGAAACATTGAATTTTTCTTTATTTATCTTGTTGTCTATCAGTTTAAGGATAATCCATACCCATATTTTCCCTGTGGAAGTACTGTTTAAGTGTGTTTCTAAATGCGCTCTAAAAATAAATGTATTTAAAATGTCATTATTAGTTGTGGTGGTGGCTCTCTAGTTGAGATTCTGGATCCTTGCAAAAGAAGTTTGGAAACGTCTTATTCAAGCGTTGGTTCGCCGTTTGTGTCACTCCGAAATTGTTCTAGTTTTTCATCGAGGATCCCGGAGCAGACTTGGCGACGACGTCACCAGAAGTCCTGACGAGTTCAGCGGTGAACGTGACCAACGGCAGCTTGCCGGACTACTCAGGAGAGAGCCGGATTTACCTTCCCGTAAGTATGTCGGCCACCAGGAAACCTCAAAACACCCCGTTCACTTTCAGTTTCGCTGACGTGCCGTTATGAACCCGCTGCTGAGCAGTTTTTGTTTTTTAAAAGTTGGTCCCGATGAACGAAACCGACAGCTGCGGTCACTTTTTTTAGCTGTACGAGGAAAGTTTGGTCTGCCTGCTGTAGTTTCTCTCCGGTCGAGACGGAGAAAAGTCACCCCAAGGAAGCCAGGAACGGTGTTTTAGGCCAACAATTAGACACTTTTAAGAATAAGAATAAAAAGAATAAGAACAACTCTATTTATCCCGAAGGAAATTGTTGCGCCAGAGTTACAAGGATAATATAACAATAATAAATAAAAGTAGAAAATTGTATAAACAGTAAAAAAAAAAAAAAAAGGGGGGGGGAGAATAAGAAATACAAATAAACTATAAATTGTCTTGAGTAACAAGTAAAAACTATAAAGTGTCTTCAGGTCTTAAGTAGCAAGTGAAAGGTAAGGAGTGCACAAGAGTATGAAAAATATTGTACATGTAGCTGTTATGAAATATTGCACAGTTCTGAAAATATATACAGATAAATTATTACTATTTACAGTAAGTGGGTGAGTTTTTTTTGGTTTTTTTTAAGGTTTAAGATTTTAAGATTCCCTGCGGCTGAAGGGAGAGGAATTAAAAAGTCTGATAGCCTCGGGTGGGAAAGACCTCCTGTGGCGTTCAGTGGAGTTAAAACATCTCCAGCACGGTCCTGCAGACGTTGAAAGATCTGAGCCTCCCGAGGAAGAACAGGCGGCTCTGACCCTTCTCGAAGAAAGCTTTATGCTTTCATTCATTGTCTGCCGAATTCTTAAATTACATGGTGTGACAGCAGAGATGCCCCGCAATCAGGGAGGAAAAATGACCTTTTTCCTTTTCCCCCAGTAAAAATAAGAGTGTAGTATCGTAGGTAATGCACGGCGGAGAGAAACGCACCCGTGGTGGTCACGGCAAAGAAGTGACTTTCGATAAAAGATGCGCGATTAAGAAAAATGGCTGGAGGAGCATGTTCTTGACGTTTAGAAGGGGTCACATGCTTCATCCCGTGTCAAATTGGAACACGACCAATCGGAACAAAAGCAAGGAGCTCAATATTCGGCAGATGGTTGGAAATAACGTTAAAAAAAAGGGGATGTTAAACCAGGGCCGTTGGACCGGAGTGGAAATGATAAAAGAGCATTTGCGCCGGAGTTTCTTCGTTCATGATTAACTCTGGTAGCGTTCCCGAGGAGTTTACTCTTGTCACGGTCGGTCCGGTTACGGCGACCGGAATAACCCACAGGGAATGGAAAATGGGAAGGCCGGCAGGTGCGAAAGACAGGATCAATTCGGCGATTGATATCCCCGCAATCCCGCAAACCTTTGCGGACTCACATACAAATAGATGGGGGGGGGGGGGCTTGTTTCGGCGTCCAAAAATAGCGAGGAGTCTCCCGTGACTCCGGCAGACTCCCCCGTTCCATCCGAGACCGCGTTTACGAGTCGGACCCACGACCGGCTTGTTTTGCATCCCGCACGTACCGAGCCGTTTCCTCGAAATGTGAGGAGGAGCGGGTTCTGTGATTTAGTGCCGCCTCTTTAGTTCATATTGTTGCAGAATTCAATTTAGGGAGGAGAGACAGGAAAGGCAGGAGACAATAAAAGGGGATAATGAGAAGCACAGGATTCAAAGCCGGGCTGCGGCGGTACACACTCAGCAGCAGATGTTCCCGAGTTTGAAACGCACAAGTTGGCCTTCCCCAGAGCCGGAGTCGTCTCTTTCCACCGGGCGCACCGAAACTGCGGTCATGTTCAAAACACGTGTTGTGATAATTCCAGGCTCAAAAAGTCATTTTAGATATTCGGTTAACAGAAGCGCGCTAAAGGGAAAAGAAATAGTGCGATCGGGAATTAGACATACGCCGAAAACAGGGATGGTTGTGAACGCACATCAGCCACGGCAACAATCATGGGAAAAGCAGCTCAGATCCGTGAGCATGAAGGAACCGTTCATCATCCGCAAGTTCTGATTGGACCGCAGAAACGGAGATTGAAAATGTAGGACGATGTGAATCGTTTCCGGATTGGCTGTTCGCAATGGTCGCAGAGCTTTTTGAAGATAAGATAAATGTTATTGATCCCCATAGAGGAAATTTGCAGCGGCGTAAAAGTTATAGTGTCAATCAATATGAATATAAATTTAAATTAGAATTAGAAAACAGCAAACAGATCCACAAATAAATAGACAGATGAGGAGAGACAACACAGTGGATCTATAAAAAAAGAAAAAAAAAAAGACAGTAATCGTGAAAGATAGACAACCAAAACTAAACGACAACAGAGTGACAATAGCGCTGACAACAATAAAGTAAATAAACGAAAATGGACTGATGAGACCAACAAGGTTAAAAAAAGACAACAGAGTTAAGGAAAGACATGTGAACGGGTGAACTACTAAAGTCAGAGCCTGTAAAATGCTGTTTTCAATCTAAACCGACCCACGGGCGAGCTGTGGGCAAACTTATTATTCCAATTTTTTGGCTCTATATTGTTGTGAAAACATGTATGACTATTTACAAACATGCTTAAATAGAATAACGGCACGTTCTCTGTTTAAGTTTCACCTGCAGGCCTTAAAATGCACATTCTGCATATCGGTAAGCTGCTAGCCGCGAGCCAGAGATTCGAAGCCGCCGCGGTCGATTCTGGCTCTGAAGAGGCGGAGACTTTTCACGTCGGACTTTCCCCCGCAGATTTATTCCTGCGGTCGCTTTTTTTTCGCACGTGTCCTCCTATGGGTCCGCGTCAAAGCTGAATTTCCTCGGCCCACTTATTAATGCCTACAGCGTTCGCGTGACTGTGAAAAGCACAATTTGAGCTCCCGAAACGTATTTATACTCAACCATGTTTTTAGATACGCACCTCGATGAAATCTCTCTCTCTCTCTCCGATTGTGAGCACAATAACCCGTCGAGCGACAGGTGCACCCCGATAAAAAGAGATTTTCAAAACCCAGACAAACCGGCCGATCTGAGTCGGACGCAGATGTGAAAACGCGTTGTTTACCGAAGAGCATTATTCGTAGCCCGCGCTCAAAGTGGAGGTGATGCGCGTGTCCGTGCCGAAAATCCAATCCCCGGGTTTCTTTTCATTCGGAGCCTGATTGCGGAGCGCGCACCGCCAGACAGAACCATCCCGTATCGCATTAAACTCCGGTTCTGCTCTCGTTTCGTGTCTCCGGGCTGAATCACCCCTCGATGAACAGAACATTTACTGCCGGCATGGAACACTGAACAAGTAAAGCTACATTTTTTTTTTTTTTTTTTTTTCCCCCAGAACAAAACGCACCCGGCCTCCGGTGTGTCAAACGTGACGCGATCGGGAGAAAAACGCGAGATCTCAAAAAAAACGCGGCGTGACGATCCCTCACTTCAACTGTCTTTTCCGTCCCCCAGTACTTCATCTACTGCTGCATCCTGGGCCTGGTGTCGTGCTCCGTCTTCCTGAGGATCAACTACGAGCTAAAGATGATCGTGATGCTGGTTGCTGTGGTGATCTACAACATCATCATCCTGCAGACGCACGCCTCCATTCTGGATGGATTTAGCAAAGCTCTGTATCCCACGGAAACACTGGATAGGTAACTGTAATCTCTTCACACGCGCTTTAATCTCGGCGGCCGTGAAACAATTATTATTTCCATTTAAGGTCGGCGCTTGCACTTTTCAAGATGACCTCCGCGGCCTCGGCCGGCCGAGCGGACACGATTTGCATCATTAATGGGGTTTCGGCCTGACGTTCGCGGGCGGGGCGTCGTCGAGGAGGTGGTTTGCCATTATAACCCCCTCCCTCGAGGAAGAGGGTGCTGAGTGACAGGAGGATGACGGACCTGGAGGTTCCACATTTTGACTTGCAGATGGACTGTGTTTGCCGAAGAAAAAAAAATAAAATCCCATTATGCAAAATATTTCCAGGGCACCAAGAGAGACAGCTGAAATATTACTTCTCTCTCCCTCACCTGGCTTTATTTGCATGGTGAGGAGGTTGCTGCCGGCTGTTATAAAAGAGAGCGAGTTATCTAATAAATCAACTCGTTTCGCATCAATTCCTGGATAGAAAGGGTTCTGATCTTTAAGGTTTTGACCCCTCAGGGGTTGCAAGACATAGCGAGGCAGATTCATAAGATGATGCTTTCGAAATGATCTCCACAAGGTTGCGATCCTTAGAAATAGCAGAATTGCAGCAATAACTGTTCTAAATGATCAAGAAAGTCTCTTGGGACTGAAAGAATAAGACACTTGTTTGGTTTCGTAAACATTTTCTTAAAGACGCGAGCAATAGTTTTCGCTAATTTGGCTGAAAACAAATCAATCACCGTCCTGCACTAATAGCCAGCAAAACATGAAATAAATCCACTCTATATATTCTAACTTAAAAATGATTTGGATACTCCACATATTCCATCACCTGCACCTTTGTCAATGTTTTCCGTGACAAATTATTTATAATTTTTTGCACTTTTGCACCGTGGGTCTCAGAGTAACGTTATTTCGATGCTCCGTATGTGTCAACGTATGGCGGTGTTGGCGATAAAGTTGACTTTTTGCAACTTTTTGACAGAAATAACTTCTAGTTTGCGGTAAATCACCGAAATAAGGGGGATCGTGTAGGTTAGAGGTTTGCGTTAGCTTTACTGAGGTTTTCCAATGAGATGTCAGGAAGAGGATTTGTTACGAGTCTGAGCGTCTGGATGAACCGACCCATCGATCCCGACTGATTCGTCGGTCCTTGAAACACTGGAAGTGCTGAAAGTGCAAACTGACTGATCTTGTTTAAAGCACGTCCCTTGTTAAATAACACGGCGGTCTTTACCCGTGTCGGTTTCCGAAGCCTAACCCGCCCGTTATCCCGAGTAAACAATCCACGAGCCTGTGTCCTTTTGATTTGCGAAAGCAGACGGGAGCAGCGTCTCTCTGTCGTGGGTCATCGGCGAAACATTCAAACTGCAGCCCTGCCGGTGAAAGTCCTGTCAGGAAACTGAAGCCTGTCATGTCAGTGTCGGTAACATTGTCCACAGGCTGTTGAGCGGCAAAGACAAATGTGTGAGGATTGCGGAGACGATACAGAACGCACACACACTGGCGTGGCCGTCGGGGCGATGACGATGAGCATGATGGTGATTTGTAGGAAGTCTGAATTTATCGCGTGTCTGCCAGAGGAAACCAGACATCTTCTCAAATTTGTGCTTTCTAAATGGAATTCTGATCCAGTTTTTTCGGGAGGTTAAAAATAGTGTCCACAAATCTCTTAACAGAACCGAGTAGGATGAACTCGTTACATTTAAAACGAACAATTTGAGCAATTTGAGCATTTCAATTGTTTTTTCCTCCTTTTTTTTTTTTTTTTTTTTTTTTTTTTTTTTTGCATGATATGGGTCCAGCTACTCCTGGCATATCGCTTGTTATATGAAGTCAATGTTAGCAGCCACCTATTTATAATAACAAATATTATTTTTAAATATTGATAATAAATATATATACTTTTTTTTTTTAATAAAACTTTTTCCACACGTGCAAATTCAATTTTTGCACATGAAGTCGTCCCGGTTATTTCCCCGAAGCCGTCCTTTTCCACAAAACCGTCACTTTGAACAGACACGCTCTACCCTGCTCAATTAGTATCGCATGATAGCAACTGAAGCATTCGGTCTGTTAGACTAATTGCACAATTTCAGCCTTTTTTTGGGGGGATCTGAGTTAAATCAGGCCCGTAGTCATTCCAGAGTTGGCTTTCTTACATTTCATTTCAATACTTTTCAATTCTGCTCTCATTTTCTTTGTCGTTGCTCTTGATTCCCATCCCAACTTTTCAGAGAAGAGCAATGTAAACTAGGATAATTACCGTCTAATGTCTGTTTTTGTTTTTCAAAATAAATAAAGCATATTTTAGCGATAATTGCAGGGAAAACTTAAATCTACTAAGCCAAAACAAGATTACCTCTTAACTCAACCAGAAATTAGTTTTTAAGTTGCTGGTGCAGACGGTACCATTGCTTTGAGTGAAAATTGGAATTCATCGGCTGCGAAAAAAAAAGATATCAAAAACAATTAAGATAGAATGAGATTTTTTTTGGCAGCTGCACCTGTATTTACCACAGCAGAAAGTGTTGCCAGAAATCAGGTATTTATAGTTCCCTCACCCACTCCACCACTCCATTAGCTGACAGCGACAAATACTCTGACGGTAGAAATTAAGCTCGATAAGGTTTAACGGCGTCTCTCTTTTTTTAGACCGGGAGTCCTGAAGGACCTGAAGACCATGGGCTCCGTGTCTCTCTTCATATTCTTCGTCACCCTGTTGGTTTTAGCCAGGCAGGTCAGTGGATTTATTAAAGTACAGATGCAGACGATTTCTTTCTTTCTGTCTTTCTTTCTTTTTGAGAGCTCTACCAGCGGGAATTCGACCCTCCTACATGAACACACACACCCTGCAGCTGCTAGGAAATATTAATTGCAGTTAAATATGATTCGAAAAATAGATAGAGCCGATGTTTTGTGGGATGAACCGATCACATTGGTCTTCTACTTCTCCGTGAATATCATTTGCCGGGGTTTAATGCATTTGTCTGCAACGGTTAATGTGAATCATGTGAAATCAAAATTCACAAAAATGACGCATCACTCTTTAGGTCGTTTTGTCCATCTTGCTGAATATATGGATTTTATTTCTCGATAAATAAACATAATATTGGCTCACTGTGAATCACCATCAATTAAAAAGGTGAAGAAATTATGTACAAATGCAGAAATAAAAAATGCATGTGAAAACATATACATATATATATCAGTTATACTGCAAGATGGGTTCATTTTCTATTTGCAAAATAACCGCTCTGTGTTTCAAGAAATTTTGCTCTCCCAAAGCAACGTGATCTTCAGTTGACACAGATTTCCCGATCAGGCTCTATCTTTATTCCGGGGGTCCCATCTATCAGCTCTGACCCCAAAATAAAACCAATGCTCCAGATGTGAAACTCCCTCCACGGCAGGTTTCTCCGGAGACTCTCGAGTTGTCCTCATTCTCGGTCGCCGACTGGAGCTTTGTGTTCGGGGAACCAAATTGGAGTCCTTTTGACCTGAAAGTGTTCCACGTTTGTTTGGGCGCGGGTTCCTGCGGCGAGGAGCCTCGTCGATTCTCATCAAAAATAATTCCATCAACCAGTCAAACCGCTGGATTTTTCTACATGCTTTTGCATCGGGAGCTCGGAACTGTCGGACCGAACGGGCCCTCGTCTAGTTACTTAGTCGGAGGGAGGAGAAAGCGGGTTCGGAGAGCTGAGACATCTGTAATGCATCCCTCAAGAACAGCTACTAGGTGGAGCAAAGCTCATTTCTAGCCTTGTTAGTTGATTTCCGAATGACATCCGAAGCCGGCTTCTTTTATCCTGGCCTACTTTTCCAGACTGAAAGAGGTACGGCGGTTTTACCCTCCGGAAGATGGTTGCAGACGCACTGTATGAGCACCTTATTGGCTCTTCATCTTTCTACTTGGCATAACTGTATAGAAGAAGCCTGCGCAGTAGGATTCTGCTAAATTGGCTTCATACTTTCATCTCAAGGGGAAAATATTGAATGTACACATATATCATCCGGACCGCCTGCAGCACGCTAAATATTTCTCAGAGGAGAGCGACGCACATCCACAGGCAGCCCACAAGTAGCCTCCAGCTTTCTGATCCAAGTGAGTATAATGATGGGGGGGAGGTGGGCCAGGAGAAGCCTGTCTGACGCACTAACACACACCCCAGGGATGCTTTGACCCCAATACGGTGGAGGCTTCCTGACGCGCAGATGTGTTCAAAAACCCCGGAGCGTGAAGAAAAGACAAAGAAATTGATTTAAAAATTTTATTTTATTTTTTTATATGCAAAAGATTCGCCATTTCCGGGCGTCTTGAATTGTTTCAGCGTCCTCTTATCAGGACTTTAGTTTCCTCTGGACGCCGTTCTTCCGGTTAGTTTTCCAAGGAGTCCTTTCGCAGCCCATCTCAAGGAGATGGTTTCGTTTTCCAGTCGGCACGAAACCCAAATCAAATGTTTTATTTCTTATCCCTGCTGCCGGTGTGGTGGGTGTGAATGACCCGGGTGTCTCTCTACTCTTGTGTCCTCTTGTAACAGAATGAATATTACTGTAGGTTGGACTTCTTGTGGAGGGACAAGTTCAAGCGCGAGTGCGAGGAGATCGAAACCATGGAGAATCTCAATCGGGTTCTCCTGGAGAACGTTCTGCCCGCCCACGTCGCAGAACACTTCCTGGGGCGCAACTGGATGAACGAGGTGATGTCGGCTTTACCCGTTTTTTTTGTCGGTTTGTGACCGACGGGCCTCCAATCGCAAGGTCGGCGGTGTAAAATGCTTCGTTTTTGTAATTCTGCAGCCATAACCACATCGGCAAAATGTAACATGATTAAATCAAGTTTACCGAACCGACAAGAAGGTCAGTTTTTGAGTATGAAAACTGAGCTCTGATGAAGTCTCTTCCCCCGCCGCCACCGCCGCCGCTGCTGTTCAGTTGAAAGAAAGACAGGAGATCCAGTAAAGATGTGGCTGAATAGTTATTCTCCGGAGAGTCGGTGCTATTTTTAGAGCTATAAAATCAGTTTGTTTGCGAGGAGGTTCAGCTCTGTTCTAACACCGTCGCTCTTTTGTGACCCGTGCTGGATGAAGCCTCTTCGTTCACATTGTCTCCCACACGTTTCCATATGTTTTACTTTTAAACTGCTTTCCTCCTAAACAATTGCAGTGAACGGAGACCTTTGGTTCAAACCTAGAGAGATAAACACATACACAAGTTAAAGTCCGAAAGCGTGCGGTTTATTTGAAGAAATACATAGTTTGTACAATTATTTCAGGAGAAAAGTCCAACGTCTCAGGGATCTACAAACGTTCGATCGGCTCCGACTGCAAAGCTGCGGACGCTTGTCTTAAAACTATGTAGGCATCATGTCTGACACCTCAATTTTAAATCATAATTACCAGGAGACAGTTTGATGACTTAGTGTTATTGCGTTCTCACAGCTGAGACTCCCCCGAAACTGCCAACCATTAATCTGTAATATCCTCCATGCTGGATCAATACAGCAAACCGTATGTAGCCGTTGTCCTCCGGTTGCTTGTCATCAGGACCTGTATCATCAGTCGTACGAGTCCGTGTGCGTGATGTTCGCCTCCATCCCGGATTTCAAAGAGTTTTACACCGAGTCGGACGTCAATAAGGAGGGACTGGAGTGCCTGCGTCTCCTCAACGAGATCATCGCGGATTTCGACGAGGTAAAGTCCTCCTCTTGCCCTGACGCTGCCGGCTTCTTTTTGGGCTCGAAACACACACCCCCCGGTCTGGCCGATGGCTACTTTGCTTTCCTTTCCGTGTCCCAGCTTCTGTCCAAACCCAAGTTCAGCGGTGTGGAGAAGATAAAGACCATCGGAAGCACCTACATGGCCGCCACCGGACTGAATGTGACACCGGGACCGGAGTGCGCTCAGGCACGTTTTCACACTCAATTTCGCACTCATTCTCACACAGACAGCGTGTGTGTGTGTGGAAATTGTACGTCCAAATTGATTTTTTATGTTCCTCATCATCAGACACAAACAAACACACACACACACACACACTGGTTCAAGGTCAAACCTTCAACAACTGGGCAGAGGAGCAGGGTGTTTCTCAAAAACCTGAGGTTTTAATGAACTAAATTAGTTTCCGTGGAAAGAAACTAATCACGCTGCTCATTACATCACTTTTGCCGTACTCTGCAACTCAGCTCATATATGGGTCAACACCAAATCAGCAGAAACCTCTCGCTTCATCAGAAGGACAGATATGATGTGTCTCTTTCGAGAACTTTAGTTAGAGTTTGTAAGTCAGCAGAAGCCGGTGGGAGGAAGGTTTTCAGATATCACATGAACGGCGGTCGCTGGCCGCCCCTGAGAAAACACCTTAAAAACAGATGCAAAATCGGTAGGAAGAAGATGCTGCCCACCACAACCCAAATACTTTCAACTATACAGGCAAAACAACTACCAGATAAAATGTTTTAAAAGTATGTTGATGCTCCTTTCAATCGCCTTTGATAAATAGAATAGCTTCATGATTTTAAACGCGGTTATTTGCAGATTACTAGCTTTAACTTATACAGGACTGTCTCAGAAAATTTGAATATTGTGATAAAGTTCTTTATCTTCTATAATGCAATTGAAAAAACAAAAATTACTTTTTCACGATATTCTAATATTTTGAGATAGGATTTTTTAGTTTTCTTAAGCCTTAATCAGCAAAATTAAAACAATAAAAGGCTTGTAATATTTCAGTTGATTTGTAATGAATCCAGAATGTATGACATTTTTGTTTTGTAATTGCATTACAGAAGATAAAGAACTTTATCACAATATTCTAATTTTCTGATACAGTCCTGTATGTGCCGAATGGGCTATGACACGTGTAATGGGATTACAGTTACTCCACGGCCACACGGGTGTCAAGCATTTATTGCTGTGCAGATGTTTTGAAAGCATTTCGGGACATTAATGTCATGGTTCTTGTTGCCGTGCGAAAGCAGACGCGGGAAACAAATGCTGAATATACCATTCCCACTCCCACCTTCCTGCAGGACGGTTGCACATTTCTCAAAGCTCTGGCATAAATAATAAGGCCAACTGTTGAAATGACAGCTTGCGAAGGATTTGATCCGTTGTTGTCGGTTAATTACGCCCGTCTTCATCTCTCTTTGCCGCGTTTGACGTTGTTTGCAGAGTTCGGCATTAAAAAAGAACCGACCGTGAATGAGCCTTACGGAACATAATTTTTCTATTATCTGTGGGCGGAACGACAAACGCGGCTCGCATTTAGGTTCGATGATGAAAGAAAGAACGAAAACGATCTCAGACCTTGTTTATTCCGGTCCTTTCCCTTCAGAGGAAACGTAGGAATAATTGGAGGGAAACAAAGTCAGATGTAAACATTTGTTTTAGACTCACAGGCACTCCTCCCAGCTGGAGGCGCGAGAGATCCTCTCAGCTTTCATTGCGAGAACTGCATGGGAACAGTTGGTGCTTTAATACGCCGAACGCTTCCTTCATGCCGGAGGGTTCGGCGTATTTCGTTAGAGAGAAATGAAATCATCGAAATCATTTTGACTGTGCCGGGACTTCCCCACCTCTGCACTTTCCCCAGGAGCACGACCGACAGTACATGCACATCGGCACCATGGTGGAGTTCGCCTTTGCTCTGGTGGGGAAGTTGGACGTCATCAACAAACACTCCTTCAACGACTTCAGGCTAAGAATCGGTCGGAAGAGTTCTTAACATGAGCAGGTGCCGTGCCCGTCCCGAAGACTGGGTGGCTTGATTGCTTGATATCCTCTTTGTTTCTTCCAGGAATAAATCACGGCCCGGTGATTGCGGGAGTGATTGGAGCGCAGAAACCTCAGTATGATATCTGGGGAAACAGTGTGAACGTGGCCAGTAGGATGGAGACCACTGGGGTTCTGGGTAAAATCCAGGTGGGACACCGGGAGCTGGACTTGTATTGTTCGAGAACGGCTGCTCAAAGTCACATTTCTTCGTGTTTCTCCGCAGGTTACAGAAGAGACGAGTCATATTTTGACAACGCTAGGGTACATGTGCTCGTGTCGCGGGATCATCAACGTGAAGGGCAAAGGAGAGCTGAAGACTTTTTTTGTCCACACAGAGATGAGCCGGTCTCTGTCACAAGGGAATGTGATGCCTTGAGCCACACACACACTTGCCTGAAAAACAGGCTCCTGAACGCAATCGCACACACTCGCACACAAAGTGGCATTCGAGGTGATTTGTCATGCTCCTTACGTTAAAATCATTTCCAGATGCCGGCAGTACAATGGATAGACAGTTGTTAAGAACCGCTTTATTCCTTAGCAACGCAACATTGAGCCGGGCCAAGGCGCGCTGCCAGGGTTCTTCACAGCACTTCGGATGTTTGTTTTTTTTTTTTCCTGGCTCGCCCTTTTTTTTAGAGAGGGGTCTCTCGAGAGTAACAAAGACCTCTCTCCGAGGAGTCTCTTCTGTGTCTGAAGAGTGCCTGACTGAACAGAGGTTTGCAGAAATTAGCGCGGCTCTCGAGGACCGCGGTCGACCATCTGTACGATAGTGGTGGTGTGGAGCTAATTACCCCCCGGTGTTGCCATGCTTCGGAGCCTGATACCTGAGCAGACTGAGCTGCCTGCCCGGATTTGTGTCTTTTTTTTTAATTCTTCTTTCTTTTGAAATTTCTCCCATCTCATTTCAAATGGATGCTACAATAGTTTACTGTCTTATAGAAGAATTTTGATGGCAACAAATGTTTCCAGCGTGATGGGTAGTTTGCAGAAACCTGTGAAATTGTATTTATAGCTTTAGAGCTGTGTTTGTGTCCCACTAATGAGTAGGTGGACTCAGGCAAAGATTCAAGAGAAAAAGTAGATGATTCCTTTTTATAACCCATCCAGAAATAAACCAATGGCAACGTGTGTCAATGTTTCCTGCCATCCTTTTGTTATTCATTAAACATTTGTACATAAATTGATATACTCTGTATTTTCATCTGTTTTGCTGCTTTAAGCATGTCTTAGCATTTGCAGTACATTTGCAGAGTCAAAGACTTGTATGAACATTTCATGGAATAATAAGAGGTAGTGGGTTTGTTTACATTTGGCTCTTCTATTTATCACAGTTACAAGAGCAGAGTCGCCAACACTGAGAATGTATCTCTCAACGTCGTGTGCGTATTTTAGAGAATAACAAATCGCGTCACGCTGTGTCAAAGCTTGGCGTGGTGACAGCATTTCTGAAAGACGCCACTAGGACAGTCAGCCTGTGAGGGCCACGAAATCTTTCAGGGTGAAACTTGAGAAACGGAAAACAACAGAAAACAATTTTTTATGAGATGAGATGAGAACAACTTTATTTATCCCGAAGGAAATTGTTGTGCCAGAGTTTCAAGTAAAAAACATAACAGTAATAGATAATAGTAGAAAGGAGGAAGAATAAGAAATACAATGAAATATGAATTGTCTTAACTAATACAATGAAATATGAATTGTCTTAACTAATACAAAGAAAGATAAATTGTCTTAACTTATGGAACGATAGTCTCCGACTAATCGCTAAAAACAGAGTACCTCCTGATCGGCCAGCTGTGCCCCAAAGTTCATTACTAATAAGCACTTCTGCCACAATTATAGTGTTACTGAATATATTCTAGCTGTCGAGACAAAGCTCAACATTTTTGTCTAAATCTGTTTTTTCAACATCATTTTTGTCAAACTGACACTGGATACCTTTCGCAGACATTTGGCAGGCCTGGAAAAAGTACAGTATTATGACTTGGAAGAAAAATGTCAATTGTGGATTTTTTGCAATTTTGTTTTTACATGAATAAAATTTTTTTAAAAAGTCATTTCTCATCTCTATCATTTTTCCCAGTGTTTTTACTTGTTCAACTGCAGCAATGATGGACTTACATCCTGATTTAGTTTGCATGTTTATAATTATTACTGTATAACAATAAAGATCACAACACATTTATGGCAAGCCACTTCCGTGTCTGAACTCAACACTGATTGGTCCCTAAATATGTCAATCATTTAATTAACGACACCTTTGCAGGTGCGCGCCCTGCACGGCAAACACAGCTCGCTTTTGTGTCAAGAACTAGATTTGTGTCGCTTTTAAGAGTTTTGCTCAATGAAAGCACTGCGTGTGTTGTGACACAATCGTCCCATGGAATTTTGCAGCAAGTTGGATACCAGTTCATATTGGCTGCTCTGGATTGAGCGTCTCCTGCACTGGATTCATCCACAATTCAGTGATGTGTTGAACTCGACTGGTAAGTCTGATTATAATCTGGGGAGGCATTTCTTACTTCCTGCTGCCTCTCATTTGTGTGTTGACCCTCGCCAACCTCCCTCTTTTCTTGATTATTTCTCAAAAGTCTAAGTTTGTTTTGCTTTTATTTAATGATAAAGTTATTTAGACCAGCCTGGATTTGCATCACCACCTGCTGTTAATTCTAAATCCATGAATCTGCTCCATCTTGTCTTCCTCTTTAGTTTTTCATTCGATCTGCCTCAAAGAGCAGTTTAAAACACACATCAATGCTTTCATTTTGTCGGCAGCTTGTCATTTTCTTATATTTGTTATGTTAATGTGTTTTTTTTTTCTCCCGCCACCTCTGCCAGGAAGTGCAATAATTCTGAGCCTTTATGCTTCTTAACATGATGCCCCCTGATTGGTTTCTATGTTTCTGCCAACAGTTAAGTGTTTCAGCTTCACTGTGCAGAATAATGTATGAGAAATGGTTGAAATATGCTGTTTGACATCCATTTGTTGAAAATGTAAATTTCCTCAGAGCTGTTTTGAATATTGTGACTTTTTGGTTCACGTGTGATACCACAGGGGGTCTGGAGATTTATTTATTTTTTCCTATTTCTGATATTAAACTCAACATACATCCAGTGCAATAACATTTACCGTAGAGGGTAGGAGAGGTTTTGCGTGAAACTGCTAAATATCTGAAAATGAATATTCAATGATCAAAATGTTATGTGTCAGGGGAAAAGAAGTCAGCCTTAGACATAGGTTATTACTTTTTGAGCATGAGTTCCCAATCAATTCACAAAAACAAAGGTAGCAGGCAAGTGCCCACATTAGGTGAGGCCAACATAAAAATCATCAAAACAGAAGATGAGATTGACAGTTTTATTAGATAAGCTTTCAAAGTAAATGTAATGGCCGGAATATCTATCCTGAAGCCCAAGTAAAGAATGTTATGTAGACTAACAATTTCTATCACACTGTCGTCATGGATACTCCGTTTCTGATTGAAACTGAATTTCTGATGTCACATGTCAATCTGAACGCTGACTTACTGCTTTCATATTGATCGAATGAGTACAGTCGAATTCTGCATGTTTGGATTACTTTTGTCACTTCAAGTACAAACTAATGTGCCGTGCATTGCAGTGAAGAATAATTGAAAGTGATTTCATTTTCTAACATTGGCCCCATGATCTGGGTTAAATTACAGCAGTGCAGTATGGCTGATTTATAATCCATTGATTTGCACTTTCATCCCTTTGATACCTGTGGGTTTTCAGACTTCTTCCATATTGAAGGTGATGCCGTTTTTCATGAAAAACTCTGCGTTTATACAGGCAACGCGTGCAAAGTGCTGACCAGTGTAATAGCAGGCGGGGGCAGGATGACGGCCATATTCGGAAGATGTTAGAACCGGCACATTTCTGGCTCTCTCCTGTGGTTGAAGATTAAAAAAAAAAAAAAAAAAATCAGGAAAAGAGTTACTTCATCTATTACACTCCCAGTTGTTTATGTTTTAACAGGGCAACTTTACTGTGACACATTAGTTCAGCTTTACAGTTCAGTCTTCAGGTGCTGCTTGCCATACTCTCATTCAGTCACAAAGGCCTTTATGGGCCCAGAATATTACTTGTGAATGATTTTGATGCCAGTGCTTTGATTACTGACCTATTCCAATGCATAGCAAAGAAATCATAGCAATTTCATAAGCCAACATCAGAAAGGAAGAACTTGTGCTTTGTCAGAATAGAAATGAAGATTGTTCGTCTCTGCCCTGTTTAGCTTCTTCATTGTCACAAGATATAATAATAGTATACCGTATTATCAGAAATGAAACTTGTCTTGATATATCTAAATAACAGCGCCAAAAGAAGAACAGGCGTTTTTCATGATGACCAGGTGAACAGATCATACCTACAAACAGGTAAATTTATATTTTCATCAGCTCCAGACAGAACGGGTGCAGGAATAAGACGCTGCTTCTAACTCATGAATAATTTAGAGAATAAATGGCCTCTTCATTCGTATTCAAGTGTGAATTCCTAAACAGAAATGTCCTAATTCACCAGGAGCTGTCACAATCCTTAACAGGCAACCAGTCATCTCACTGTAATTATAAGCTCAGCTGTGTGTGTGTGTGTGTGTGTGTGTGTGTGTGTGTGTGTGTGTGTGTGTGTGTGTGTGTGTGTGTGTGTGTGTGTGTGTGTGTGTGTGTGTGTGTGTGTGTGTGTGTGTGTGTGTGTGCGCGCACGCCTGCTTTGTTCATCACCCTTTCTGCTTTCAGTGACCCAGAAACTCACATTGAGCTAGTTTTCATGACATAAATAATTACTCAAAGGATATGAAATGGCTTCAAAAGGAGCCATAAGCAAATGTCATGAAACTCAGAAATACATGCATCAGGTTCCACAAGAGGGACAATGTTAAGTGTTTGATACATATGGATTATTTTTTGGAATGATGTATCATTTCTTAAAAAAGTGTTTGATACATATGGATTATTTTTTTGAATGATGTATCATTCCTAAAAAAAGTGTTTGATACATATGGATTATTTTTTTGAATGATGTATTATTTCTTAAAATTAAAATAATACATTGCCATCCCTGTGGCCCAGCAATCGACTGGCGCCTGGTCCAGGATGTCACCCCGTCTCCTGCTCCAGCATCCCTGTGACCCTGACTGCAGCATAAGTGGTAGATAATGGTTGGATGGATGGCATTGTCATCCCTGTCTTGGAAATATTGCCAAAGCCTAAAAAGTTAGTGAAGTAATACCTTTAATAATTTTTCATAAATTATTTGTAGAGTGGAGCAGTAAATCTCAGTCCACTTCAGTGTGACCGGAAATCATATTTTGCTGTAAAAAGACACCATAAAGAGAAGCTAATTTCAGACAGACTACATTTTTTTAGTTAAGTAATATAGTCTGTCTGGCAAATATCTTCAATATTTGTGGGCATAAATGTGGGTCACGTTTACAAAACCTTTAGAATCTAGTCTTTATTATCTAAAGACAGTAGACTGAAAGGCTGAAGACTGTAGTGAATGTAAGATTGACAACTCCTGTGTGACCTAATTTCTCAAATTAGACCACTATTATCATCATCATCATAATTACTTTCAACAGTTAAAACTTATCTCTGCATTTAGAAGCCTTTTACAAGACTTAGAGTGATAGATCTCTGACCTTTTAAACATATAGTTTCTTTTTTTTTTTTACCCTCTTGTTGATTCCAAGATAACTTCTTTCATATTGTCACTAATTGAGGGTAATTTTCAGCCAATCTCAGGGTGATTGTGTGCTGATTTTTGCAATATATCCTGTGTATTTCCAAGTACTGTTGAGCTCCTTTGAAGAGACTTGCTTATTTTCAATCATTATTATTCACCCACTCTAGCGGCAACTGCTGAATAACAATTCAGCTGCAGGGGAGAGGACTTTTTCCATCAAGCATGTTTTACGAATTCAAATATGACACATTTTCCTGATCTATGAAAAATCTGGCATTTATAAGACCACCAGCTTAATTAAATAAGTGAGGTGAATTTACTGAGGCAATGTGGCTTACACATTGAAGTTTATGACTGTCTATATTCCCATTTTTTTGTGTCAAAGAAAATTCACCAGTACCGTGCCATCAGTACATGGTCATCACGTTCTTCAGTAGGCAGAGCCAACTGGCAGAGGCGATCATCACTACCAGAAATGGTGAAGGAGTGCAGATACCTGGGCACTGTCTTTGACAACCTCCTGAAGTTCCCCTCTAACACTTAGGAGATCATCAGGAAATGTCACCAACGTCAGTACCTGCTCAGGAAGCTGAAGTCATTTGAGATTAGCAGCACAATCCTAACCATGTTCTATTACGCCTTCACTGAGAACGTAATGATCTTCTCCTTCACGTGCTGGTTCCATTCCATCACCCGACATGACAGGAATTGCCTAGAGTGCACCGCCTTGGTCTGCTCCAAAATAATTGGCCACCATCCATTCCATAACACTAAAATATTAAAAAACAACAAAAAGATCCCCCCACCCGGCCATTGAGTGACTCCCCAAAGGTCAGACGCCCCCGCCCCGCTTTCAAAACCCAGAGAAGGGCAACCTTTGTCCTGAGAGCCGTCCAACTCCTCATTTCCCAGCAACCCAGCAATCAAGTACTCACATATCCGTCTGGTCCACAAAATTTTACATCACGCCCCCCCACCTCCTCTACATCAAGCCTCGCTCCCAACTCACAAGTCGAGTGCTTAGGTCGGTGTCTAGAGGACACTGCAATGTTCCCAAATGAAAGTGTGCCTTTTCTCAATCTGCCTTTTCCTGTAAAGCCATCAAAGAATGGAATGGGCTTCCAGACAATCTAAAGAACATGACTGATTTTCACACCTTTACACGGGCCGTTAAAAATTGAATTCTGGAGCACCAAACATGCTCACACTAACAATGCCAGACGGGTATTTTACCATCAGATGTTACCCTTCTGGGTAGCATCTGATGGCCCCCAGATGACCAAAGTAATATCACAACAGTATCACAACAATAGCACTTTCAACTTGCAAAATACATATTTTATTGCCTGTTTGTATATTGTATAGTTCTTTTATTGCCTATCTTTTATATATATTGTCTATTTTGTACAGTTTTATATTTGTATTGTCCAGGACTATGGATGGAAATTAGCTGTAAGCTACAGTCTGGTACAAACATCTCTGCCTCTGTACTTAATGTAATTGTACACAGTCCTAGTGAACTTCTCAACAAACAAACCCTGCGACCCCCTCATCGCCATACCAGCTGCCCCCCACCGAGCATAATGGCGCTCATGATTATATAAACGCAGCGAGCTTGCTTTCAATTTGCACAATTCTGAACAGTGATTTATCTATATGTTTATTTTTATTTCATCTTTTTTTTTTTTTTTGGTGCTGCTACCCCATGTGCCCAATTGCCCCTCAGGAAGTTTTTTTCTGATTCATCCATACATGGTGTGTCACGGTGTGTAACTTTGGGCCAAATACCAATTTCATTTCTGTAAATTGAAGATAATCCGCAAGAAATCACCCCGAAAAAGTGACTGTACCTCCTCGTGAATTTTTAGCCCCATTCCTTTTGGGTGTTTTCGATCATCCCGGCGGAGTCTCATGTTGTAGCCCTCGGCCTGGTGAAACACTCGGTCGTACATTGAGTCTTCGGTGACCTGCGGGTAAAGAAAGGGAGACATTAAATTTGGTCCTCTCTTGCCTTTTTCAACATTTTCCCTTCCATATCTTTGAGAGACATTGAGGGATGCAGTAGAAGAAAAGACAAAAGTCTTTAGCAAAAGAGATGAAGTTGCAATAAAACAAGGATGTGTGAAGCAACGGTCATTTGTTGCAAATTGGAAGATGCATAGGCTTGGTTTTTGGCATGAAAGATCGAACTATCTTGTCGGTTTGCTTGTTTAATTTTGGATTAGTTCAGTTTACCTTTTACAAGTTGTTTTTTTTCATTTGCCTGTAGTTGTGGTTTTAATTAATTTTTGATAGATTTACATTCATTTTTAATCCAGATTTTTCCTTTTCGATTGAGGTTTCTATTCATTTTTAATCAAGGCGTGTGTTCAATTTTTGATGAGGGTTTTTAATCATTTTAAATCAGTGACCATCCGTTCCTCATTGTTTTTAATGTTTGCTGGGGATGCAGTTACAGCGTCCAGTTTTTCAACAGTGCCAGCCCGCATCAATGTAATTCTAACGCTCAGTATTGCTTTGAATTTCCTAAAATTGTCATTTCTTGTACGTGAAAAACTCAAACTTGAATATCTAGCGTGGCTTCGGATTATTAAAAATCGCCATAGTCTTCCGAGTGGTCTCTCCACCTGAGGCTAATTAGCTCGCTAACTTAATGGTTAGCTCTAACCGTGTACCTTCGACACTCTGTAAAAGTACGACATTTCTTGAGTTTCATTCCGTCGCGGCGGGACGTAACTGAACGGAGACAATGTGGAAAGCGGTTTGGTTTTCGCCTCAAACGCCACGTCCATGGCTCGGAGGTCTCTGTCCGCAGACGTTCCCAGCAAAACAGATACAACTTCGCAGACGTTAGCCGCTGTGAAGTCGACGTGCGGCTGTTAGCCGTTGCTAGGTTACCGCCCCAGCATGACAGCGTGCGCCGCTGTGTCTGTGATCCGACGCGGCGGCTGCGCGGCTCCGGGGCGCTCGTCCAGCCGCTCCCGGGCGCTCGTCCCCCGGCCCCGGCCTTACACTGCGCGCTATGGGGGAAGGCCGACGATTGATTGATTGATTGATTGATTGATTGATTGATTGATTGATTCATTGATTGATTGATTGATTGATTGATTGATTGATTGATTGATGTGGAGCTAAAGGTAGCCCCATGCCAAGGGCTATTTCACTTGCATTTTTAAAAAATGTATTTATTAGAAAGGACAGGAATTAAAGCAATGGCATTAAATGTGACGCCCGTTTCTTGACATTGAAATGCTCTTTGCAATGGGTTCCTGATAGGGGAAATTGCAATATTGAAGCGTTTTAGTCAGGGAAACACCCGGGTGACGGAAAAACATCCGTTTAATAAGCAATAGCTGTTGTTGGCCAAAGCCACGCCACACAAGCCTGCAATACCCGCTCAACTCTTGGTTAAAAAACAAAAAAAGACATAAAAACAAAACAGGATTCCTTGCTCCCCAAACCCACAAACCCACAAAACTCCCAGCAACCCCAAAATCACACAGTAAACAAGAATCAACACAACCCCAACATTCGTGTCTCTATACAATACAGTTCAAAATCCCTCAAATCCTCATTTCCACTTCACGGCCTTGTGTTTCAAATAGTCACTGAAATTGCCATTTTTTTTCTATCAGTCTGTTGCACTTCAAATGATATTCTTGATAAATCATGCTTATTTCTTATTAAATCAAACACAAGTCTTAATCCACTTGCCTGTTTCCAGAAAACTCCTTTTAAGCAAATTCTAAAAAAAGGAAACAGCCTAGCTCCTGATACTCAGTAGAAATGTGACTAAAAGATATGTTTAAAGCCCACAGCGGTCTGTCATAATAAAGTGATAGTACATTCTTGCACAGCTGCACCAGTGTCTTTCTCTATGCTAATAACTCTTGTCCCTTCGAGCCCTTTTGAGGTTTCACTGCTTGTGCTGTGTAACTCTTGACAGCAGAATCAATTTATAACACCAGGCAGACTTCGCCTCAAGCGCCGTGAGGAATATGAGAATCAGTTCTGGGTGACAAGAAAGTCCAAGCGATGATGCTTAACATAAAGTATAAATAACCTCACAGTCTCTTGCTGTGTAGCATACAGATGGTGCACCTCAGCCTTGGCAAAGTGAGTCAACCGGGGAAAAGGCGGATGGCTTTTTCGTCTACTGTTTCTGGATGGCTTTATCGTCCTATGTCCGTCAGTTAAAATCACAACGAAGCACACGTATTTGAATTTAAGCTTAAACTGATGAAGCATTTCACCCATTTTTCAACCCCACCCTTTTCCCATCATTGCCTCTGGTCTTTGTGTATCAGAAATACTCAGGTTTGGAGATGACAGTAATGTTCAAAACACATTTTGATTTGCCAACAAATGAGCCTGCACAGGATCACAGATGAGTCTTGTGATGAAATTCAAATTAAACCAAAAATAGCCCCCCCATGCTATTTCATGTTCATCCTGTTATTGTTGAATTGGACAAGATAATTTGAGTCCTATTGATTTGTTCGTAGCTCCCTATTTTTCTCAAGTGGGGAGATTTATTTTTAATGAAAGAAAACTTCGCATTCTGAGACAAAGCGTTTGTATATGATCAGTGTCTTTCAAGAAGTCTATATTTGCAAGCCATTCATTCACTAAAACAAAAGTGACAGTTTTGCATAAGTTTTTTCTGTCTCGTGACATGACACCTCAAACAATGTACGCTTGGCAATGACCGTAAAATCTATTTTGTTACAGACAACGTTGTGTGATGTGCATCTTCCTGGGATCTATTAAGGCAATTCATTCACAAAAGGCAGTTGAAACAGAAAAGTGAAAGAGATACTGCAGTTAAAAAAGAATGACACAAACCTTTTTGAAACCAGTCATGCTATTTCTTTGAGGCGTGTGTGTGTGTGTGTGAGGAAACATTTACCAGATATTCCTTGGTTACCGCCAAATAGCTGTCCTCTTTCCCTCCTCAGGTCTTCCTCTAGGCCTTCTGCCTGGCAGCTCCAACCTCAGCTTTCTTCTCCCCAGATCTTAACAGTCCTTCCTTTGCACATTTCCAAAACATCTAACAGGTGCTGTCCCTCTGATCCTATCCGTCCTCCTCACCCCTCAAAGAGGACCTCAACATGATCACCTCTGCTACCCAATCTTTAATCCATGACGTGCGATTGTTCATGTCACTCTATTCCCTTTTAAAAGCCAAACATAGTCATCTAACATTTACCGATGCCTATATATGTATTAATGTTATTTATTTGGAAGACTTTATTTTGGACTTGGTTATACACCTTGTGTGTCTTGTCTCTATCTTAGTGTTTGTGTGTGTGTGCGTGTGTGTGTGCGTGTGTGTGTGTGTGTGTGTGTGTGTGTGTGTGTGTGTGTGTGTGTGTGTGTGTGTGTGTGTGTGTGTGTGTGTGTGTGTGTGTGTGTGTGTGTGTGTGTGTGTGCGTGTGTGTTTGTGTCCCCACCCGCTGTTCTCTGCTCCCATTTGACCACACTATATCAGCAGGGGGCAAGGGTGGCAATTACAGCACAGCACACATTGTTCCGTGACGTTCCTCTGACCAAACGGCAACAGGAACGTCCTGGAACTTGGAGCGTGAAGCTGCGCAAATTTCACCCCGACGATTTGAGGGACTTTCAACTAAAACAGGACACGGATGATGTGCGGACAAAGAGAGACGGACAGGTGTCGGTGTGAGATAACCACCCGCCTCCTTTCATTTGCGAAGACGTCTCAGAGCGCAAGGAGTCATTACTGCTGACATGACAGTGATATATTGCCATGTGGCAGGAGTTGCTGTGGGAATGGAGGCAGGGGTCGGCCACTCGCTGCTGCCCAGTTATTAAAAGCAGATTGTTGCTATTGTTACTCCAACCCACTGTTATCCCTGTGCTTTTTACTGTTTGCCCTGAAACAATATTCTGGAAGCACTCTTGTCAAGACTTTTCAGGAAAAAAATGGTAATTCATATGCAATAAATTCCTATTATGGCTATATTACATTCTCAGTAATATTTTGATGTATTAATAAACTCAAGTGGGGCCCAAGTTGTTATTCTTCTGCAAGTACTGAGTGTTTACACTTGAGGTTTTAAGCAAGAGTTCATGGCTTTATCCATGGGTAAATATAATTTCCAGCTACCTTATATCAAATAGAGAATAGTTGAGATCAATGAGGCTTTATTGCATACCTATTCAGCCTCTTCAAGGATTCAGGTTTCTCATATGCACAGTCAGGATACATGCCACTGTCACACTGTCTTACTTTGCTGCCCGCAGTGAATGCTGCAACCATAAAACAGTACTTGAGTTAATAATACCTTTTGTTGTGCTCTTATCAACACAAACTAAACTCAACCACCCTATCATTAAGTGACTTAGCCACCGAAGGACCTTATTCCCTATTAAATATCATTCACCGTGATGAAAATTATAGTGGAGAACATGAATGTTTTAAGAGCGTGGCGTTAACTCTAGTGTTTGCTCAGTCATGCCGGCCAAATGTTGACCTCCAGGAAGGTGATGATATGGCTTTTAACAGAAAGATGCAAACAGGTCGGGTGTGAAGGGGGAAAACCCCGCCAGGGGCTATTGTCTTAACATGTAGCCTTTATCTATCTTTGCAGTCATTGTCGTACCGTTTAAAACCCCAGCCAAAGTGTGTGTCGGATGTAACAGCATCTATCGAAAGGTCTCGGCTCTGCTCATGAGCGTAAATGAGGTTTTCAGAAGAACCTTTGTTGCTCAAATCCTTCTCTTGAATACACAGAAAAAAAATATTTTTGATGAGGAAACTCTTCTGTAGACTTAAGACTGGTCATCATAAAACTATGAATGTCTTTGAATGCAAGATTATCAAATGATTGGAAAACAAAATTCGCATTTTCCACAACTTTGTGACCTTAATAACTGGCTGCTACTAAAAGCATGACCAGTGATGAAGCTCAGGAGAGGAGTTGTGCCCCCTCCCCACCTCATCCTGAGCTTGATCACCAGTATCAGCCTCCCCTCTGGTGGACATTCAGTAGGAGGCAGATAAACGGAAAATATAATATAAAATTATATACAAATATATATACATACATATATATATAGAGAGAGAGAGAGAGAGAGAGAGAGAGAGAGAGAGAGAGAGAGAGAGAGAGAGAGAGAGAGAGAGAGAGAGAGAGAGAGAGAGAGAGAGAGAGAGAGAGAGAGAGAGAGAGAGAGAGAGAGAGAGAGAGAGAGAGAGAGAGAGAGAGGAGAGAGAGAGAGAGAGAGAGAGAGAGAGAGAGAGAGAGAGAGAGAGAGAGAGAGATGTATACACATACAGAAGCATTTATAGAATGCAGATAAAAATACATTTAAAATCAGCACAAAAATGCACAACCTAACAACTATGTATCCAAGGTAAGATAAACTTTAATTCCTTTGTCACAGCAGTGTAACAATTATAATGTTAAAAAAAAGGAAAATAAATATGAATATAAATAGAAAAAATCATCCACGAATAAATAGACAGCAGATACATAGACAGCGAAAACAACAGCAACAACATCAGGGAAAACAACATCAAGGAACAGTGAGGGTGAAAAATACACAACCAGAACTAAACAACAATATAAATAGTGACAGATAAACATAACAAAGAATAAAATAAATACACAAAAATAGGCAGGATGTGTGCGGGCTGGGACAAAACAGGAATAAGAGAGACAGCAGAGTTAGGACATGACGGGAATGGGGTAGGGTAGCGAGATTGTGGAATCATCAAAATCCTCAAACTTATATGTCTGACAGCCAAATCAATGATGCCCCACTTTTGTATGACTTATCAATAGCATTCAAATAAGTTGATCTCAGCGAACCTGGATCCCCTTTTTTCTAGCTGTGGATGCTCCCCTTTGTCTTTACAACGCAGGCACAATTTATTGAGCTCAACGTAGATACCTGAATCGGGACTGTAAAATGCGTTGTTTCTATTCCTCCACCTGTCTAATTTTCAGATACAGAATTTCAATATCCATCATCAGACTTAAGTAATTTTCTGCACTTCAATGTCTCTCTGAGCGGATCAGCGTGTCCTGATCTTACAAGAATCAATGATCATCCACCTTGTCATCTTATTTATGACCCCCCCGATAGTTCACCTACCAGAGCCCTGTATGTTTCAGTGTGTTTGAAGTAAAGATCCATATATCTAAGGAGCAGGTCTTCTTCTCTCTGAGCTTTGAAAAGATGCTGTTTTCCCTTTCCCTAGCTGTAAGTGATACTATAACCGTAGATCCGGAGGCTGAGTCTGTCACGTTCATGTCCGATTATTGTTTCACTCCTTGACGTTTCCGTCACGTTAGGATAATTCATAAATGCTCCTCCTTCATTTCTCATTCCAGAGACAATACAAGCAGCGTATTGATTTCATTTCCTTCATTGGAGCTTAAAAACTTGCTTTCCATTCGGAAATAATTTGACCTTTCGCCACAAGCATCTGCATCCCGGTGGTGATTCAAATTCATGTCGGATTTGGATTTCTCGTTTTGATCATCAACGTCAGTGTTCATTTGTCTGTTTTGTCTCCTTCTTTGGAAGAGACGAAAGAATCAAATATGCAAAACCAGCCGGCAGCGGTTGTATTGAATCCTGAACTTTCTCATATGCATTCTGCACACCTTCACACTTGTAAGTTGTTTTGTTTTTCCAAGGGTAATGTAGAAAAGACAGAGGGAAGGCTTCTATGTCTCTACTTGTGGCTCTGTGATGGAGTGGCGAGGGGCCCGGGGTTTACCCGCCTCAACCGCAGCCCCGGCGCCCCGACCCTGAGTACACGGATATAATGCGTGAGTGAAGATTCAAGGTGTTTATTAAGACATGATAAACTTTTTTGATCCCTATCGGAGAAATTCCTTTATCACGGCAGCGTAACAGTGTCAAGAAATTAAAAAAAGTAAAATAGATAAAGACAGATGATAACACGACATCCATGAATGAATAGAAAGCTGCAACAACATCAGGGATAATAATGGACAACGTAAAGGAACAGTGAGGATGAAAAATACACAACCACGACTAAACAACAATATAGAGCAGATTTTGCTTTTTTTCAATCCGGCCCGCCAAACTATTTTCTTTGAATATTTGAATAAGTATTTTCAATCCACATTGAAATAATCTTTTCCCCTTTGTTTAATTTTGTGCGGATGATTACATACAAAATAATGTTACATTCATATGATTTTAAAGTTGAAATAGAATGCCAAAAAATGAAAAAATATTTAAATTGCAATTTTCATTTTGTCAATTTACATGACACCAAGAAATGTGCCTCACCAGCCAAAATAATTTCCCACCCCTGTTATAGAGTGACCATAGCACTGAATAAAATAAACTAACAAAAATAGGCAGTGTGTGTGCGGGCTGGGACTCACAAGGATAAAAAAAACAGCAGAGTTAGGACACGATGTGAATGGGTGAAGTAGTGAGATTGTACATATTGTAATATGTATAGCGGGGAAACGTGTTTCCCTGCACAATAAAATTCTTACTTTGCTTTCCGCAGTGCATGTACTGATAAGAAATAATGATAGTGTAATGTAAACATTATTATAAATATGAACAGTGTTAGTAGTGCAGATAAGACATTTGGGTGCAGCTTGGTGTGCAACTCACGCAGTGCAAGTGCAAGGATGAGTGTGGTTTAAATGAACATAATTTAAATGAGCAAATGAGTCCAGTTCCACGGCGCTGGAGAAGAAGAAGAAGAAGAAGCTGGTCCAGAATCAACAACAAGCGTGTTGACCTTTTGTGAAGACAACATTGAAACCACTGACCAAATATTTTTCTCATGCGAAAAAGTACAAGGCTTTTGGGCTAAAACTAAAAAATGGGTTAAAGACAATTTTCCATCGTCACCAGTTTCCTTCTCAAGAGATAACATTACATTTGGTTTACTTTTAAGCAACAAAAGAGATGAACTATGTGCCAATGTTATTTTAGGCCTGGCCAAGTTCTTCATTCACAAAAACAGAATGCAAAAGTGTTCATCAAATTTTACGTTTTTTGATAAACAATTTTGAATTACATCAAAAGTCCTTAAAACTTATGGAAAAATCCAAAAGCCAAAAAAATATATACAGTTTGATGTCTGAGATTTCTTGTGATCCACCAAGTTAAATATATTGCAAGTTTTTTTTTTATTATTATTATTATTATTTTTAATATTTAATAGAACAAGTTCCTTGACAGAGTGACACACATTCTTACAAAACCTCATGACAAGATACACATTATACAACATTCTTTATAGGTATAATTATTTCTACCATTAATTTATCAATCCACTTATTTCCTAAATAGCAAGCGAAAGAACAACAAAAAAAAACAACAAACATCTAGCTCAGTCAAATAGAGATAATATCCTCAACTCTCTAAATATTTTTTAATGAATGCCCATTTGTCAAGATACAGGTCTGTCTGAAATCGTAGGTTTCCTGTTGTGTTCCATGCATCCTGTTGTGTTCCATCCTTAAGCCTTTGATTTAGTTATCCTTTATTTTATTTCTCCATCTATTTATTTAATTACTTTCTTTTTCTTTCTTTTTTTTGTCTTGCATTGAACATTTCTCACTAACCTTTAACACTGTTAACTTCTGATTACATACAGAACGAATGTCTTGCTCCCTCATCCCCGGTTGTTTCATTGACATTCGATTCAACCTTGCCATGTTTATTTGTACATATGCATATTTGTTTATACTGTTTATGTTCAATAAAGAAAAAAAAACAACAAGCGTGTTGTGTAACGGGAACTTTGTCTTCCATTCCCACCGCGATCTTTGCCGCGTCTTGCCAGCAGGCGTCAGCAGCATCGCGGCTTGTAGCCCGGCAAGCAGCGCCTCCACCTCCACCTCCACCTCCACGCAAACAGCTGATGGTGACCTTCTGTTTGGATCTGCATCCGGGACACTTCTCCCCCCCTCCCGGCCGACCACGGAGCTGCTCCTCCCGGGGCATCCGCTCGGGGTCCGAACCGATCGACCCATGTCTCTGTCTGCAGCCTTTAGCAGAAGTTGTGTCGGTGGACAGCTGGGATGGTAACTTGCGCGGACGAACACGCGCACACGCACGTCCCATGACGGTCGCCGGCCGATGAGCGGCCGCGTGCACGTCCGCGAAAGCGCACGGAGATTCACCGAGCGGCGACCCGGCCCCTCCCGCCTCCTCCTCCCCCTCCTCCTCCTCCTCCTCCTCCGCGTCGCGGCCGCTCTCCCCCCGGCTCCGCTACCCGGAGGAACCCGGCGCCCCGGACGGCCGTTCTCAGTGACTTTAGCCCAAGATGGAGGTCCGCGGATGGACCCGCTGACGCCCGCGAGCAGCCTCACCCGTTTTCGCGGCTCCGATGACGCTTTCGTCGGCCTCACAAGTGATTTTGTGCCATCTGTTTGTCTTTTCGGGGAGGGATCTACTCGGGAGACACTGAGCTCCTGATTCAGGTTGTGGCAGCCATGAGCTCCGGGGAAGGAGCAGAGGAGGCGACGAAGGACGCCGGCGATCTGGCGGCGTTGATCAAGACCGGTAAGCCCGAGAGCGGAGCGGGGATGCCGCGCCGAGCTGCTCCCTCTGGTCCGGCAGCATGGGGGACATTGTTCCCTACTGTCTTATCTGTTCCGGGCTTCAGACGGCGAGATTAGCGAGCTTTCGTCATTTGGATTTCGGATCGTATTTCTCACGAAATCGGAAAACACAGCTAATAGCGAATGCGACCATCTGGAATAATGAACGGTTTGATCGCCGTGTTTTTTTTCTTTTAGAGAACTAACGTCACTGTGATAGCTCGTCCAGACTGTGCAGGGGAGGCGTTAGCTACAGAGCTAAAGTTCCGAGTTCCATCTTCGGACATCGTGTCTGGAGATGGGAGAACTTTGCAAGCGCTTCCTCGCAGTCGACATTGAAATGCACAAACCGAACGTCGTGCTTCCGCATACACACTTGCAACCCAGTGTTAAGATTAATTAAATTACAAGATCGAAGTTAATTAGCACAGTGCAAATGTGAGAACTCAAACTACAGTATACACGCTAACCCCAATCATCTCGATTTGACCCAAATAGCAATGTGTCGGTCAGAGCAAGACACTTAAACGATGGATTTTCTGCAAATCTGTTTTATTAACTGTAGTCAGCGGCCGCTAACTAGTTATGAAGCAGGTCGGGGCTGTCCGAGAATGGACTCATGCTACAACCAACCAATTTCAACATGGGCACCCACGATAGCCTCTAAGCTAGCGGATCCTTGAATCCGATTTGGTGAATCCTGTCTGCTAGCTTAGCAAGCGCTAGCTAACGTAGCACAGCTCGCTGCCCGGTGAGTTGACAAAGCTGCCGTGCGTCCACTCTGCCTACTTAGGGATGAAGTGTACACGTAAACATAGCTAGTGTATTTCAATGGCTTCATTCTGCAAACTCATTTTGTGCTCTTCGGTGCAGCCCCCCACCCCCCCAAAAAACGTTACGAACGCACAGGCTATGTAAACAATACATGGCGTGGCAGCTCAGAGCCAGGCTGGGTGTGCACCGTGCACGACAAGCTAACTGGAACGGTGCTATCAAGGCCAAAAGGCTTCCTCACAGCGTTGCAGTGCGGTCGGTGGGGGGAAAAGCCCATAATATCAGTGACACTGATTTATTCATGCACAGCTACATGGCTGCATTTAGACATGGTAACACGCCAGTTCCATTACATATAGCTCTAAAAGATTATTTTGACTGTCGTTTTACAACGTGCCATATAAAACAGTGAGTTGCAGGGGGGTCTGCATTGATTTTCCTTTTTTTTTTTGAATGTCCCCACACACACATATAACAGATTTTCTCAGCAAATGTGTGCAGGGGTGGTTTATGTGTGACTATCCATTCTCACTGTTTGCACAATGTGGATGTTAAGTTGCTGTAAATCCTCATGATGGATTTATCGAGATGCGGGGATGTATTTAGGTGATTTGGTGAGCGGTGTCTTTTTTTTGCAGCTGTCATGAAAAAAAGCTGGTGGGCCTGTGGGCTTCACACTACATGCCAGATGACCCTCCGGCTCTGCTCTCTGGCTGCAGGCAGTGAATGGCATCCAATGCCTGATGTCATGTCTGCCAGTGTCATCATCTAACCCAGCCTGCTCTTGGTATCTTATTAGAGAAACAGCTTAAATGTCCTTAAAACAACTTTCTCCATGGACCAATCACTCCCAGTGCCTCCTGCTGCCAAATGGCCTCATTGCTAAATTTCCACATCAGGCTCCAGACAGAAAGACCTAAAGCTCAGCTGATACCAGCCAGTTACAGATGTGCTGTGTCCGCGTTGACCGGTATTAAAAGTTACGTGCGCTGTTTTATTAATTTTTAATACGTCCACACTCCCGGATGGTCATGACTGACGCTTTTTTGTTATTTGGCTGGACGTTGGTCGTGACATTAAGGTCAGGGTGTCTCATACCATCTGTTAGATTCGACACCAACGGCGCTACTGATGTTGACATTGTGTTAAGTTGGATTGCTTTCAAAGGTCCGAATGTAAACATCCAGACAGATATTGTTTCGATGTCTCTTACACTGATAACGTCTTCATAATTCCAGTGGTTAGGATTGTCCTATCATTAAATTGTTATACGTTTTTGAGTTAAATTTAGCAAGCGTGAAATTGATCTCTTCCTGATATTGAATTGAAATTTGCCAATAGTGGATTGACACAAATATTTGACCGGATCACACATTTGTCTTTGGGCCTGTACTTGCTTGACTTTATGGCAGGAGTCTTAATTCCCAAATGCAATTATAGGGGTGTAAACAAGGACCGGGGTATATGGTATTGACATTGATCCTCTTGTTCCCGTGGTTTTCTTTCTGGCAAGATAATAAGCCACACAGGGAACTCCGAGCCGATGCATTGATGGCTTCCTCTTTGGGAGAGAAGCACTTGTGCATCCTGTATCTTACTTTCAATTCCGGTTCGTATGTCTTGTCGTTGCCGCACAGCTGCTGTCGGTCTGAGTTGTTGTTGATCTGTTCTAATTAACGGATATTATCAACATCGTATTTATCACAGTCCCATTTACTCACTTTCCGGTTTCTAGATTAGTGACATCTTTTTATTTACCAATAGTGCAATCGTCTGGCAGAGGCCGGCTTCTTTTCTGCATGCGGTCACTGTTAAGCGGATAAAAGAATCTGATCAACACTGCCGCCGCCTTGTTTTATAAGCATCGTTTTAATTGTCAAACATGCAAGACTGGTTGTCATTTATGCTTGGGCTGCATGCCCGTGGCGTCGGTTGGGTCTTTGTATCAATCACGCTCGATCATTTACATCTGACCGATAACACGACTCTGTACAAGGTCACCACACTTATTCGGTGGCATCATCCCTCATTGCGACAACTCAAATGAAGATTAGATGCTGTCTGACAGCATATTGAACACGCATGATCGCAGGCGTAAGTACAACAACCATTTTTCCAATTACATTGAGTGAAATAATTGCATCACTGTTATTTAGCGGCTTCGGTTTACCGTTACCAGTTATTAACGAACACATTCATGACCTTGGCAGAACAAAACAACTCGCCTGTTGTGGCTTGTTTTGTACATCTGGAACACCAGTTCATAGAGATATTATTTTTGTGATGGTTATCTGTTTTTGTACCTTAAACCACTGCGGCTGGAAGCAGAGCTTATTCTTAATGACATTACTGGTACACAGTTTGAAGCTGATACATGCATCGGAGTAGGTGCAGTAATGAGGCCAACCAGCACACTACGGTTCTGCATCCTAATCCTACAGTTACAGTTTTGTGGAGGTGCCATACAAGCTGTTTGGGTATTGGGCTTTGCATACCTACGCAAGTTAGTAGATGGATATAAATCAGCCTTTAGGCCTGTACAAAATAGAAGTCAAAAATGACTCCGCGAATCAGTACAAAATGCTCTCCTCTAATAAAACGTGTCATATCAAATGATATTTGTCTATACAAACTTTTTATCTAGATAAGACGTGGGCATTTTATGACCTGTCGGCCACATCCTGCCCATTTTGCTTTTTTATCCGGCCCGCCAAACAATTTTCTTTGAATATTTTTCAATTAATATTGCATTTATAAACTCCTTATTTTTTTCCTTTTGTTTAATTTTGTATGGATGATCACATACAAAATAATGTCTGGTACATTTATATGATCATTAATGATTCAAATAAAGTTTAAATAAAATGCCCAAAAACTTGAATATTTAAATTGCAATTTTTGTTTTGTTCAATTTACATGATACCTAGTTGGCCCGCACATAAAAAAAAAAAAAAATGTGTCCCACCAGCCAAAATAACTGCCCATCCCTGATCTGGATGTATGTCAGACTTAATACTTAATTCCGATTTCATAAGAGCGATTGTGTTTTCGTTTTAAGATAAATAATGTCCTTCAAAAAAAAAAAACTCAATTCAAGTTAATTTTGTAGCAAAATTGTATCCCATTGAAAGAGCTTATATTGACATTTCCTACCACTGTCTATTGCAAAGTATTGCTGATGTCACTTTGTATACGGCCTCTTGCAACCTCCTCGGCCATCTGTGTTCTCAAAGCAGCAGAGCTGGACCAAGAGGTCAGGCATCGAGTCAACTAATTGGCCTCGACCTGAGAAGTTTATTTCTTAAAACTAAGGAATTTCATGTCGGCTGCTTAGACACTTTTGTCTTCATGAAGAGAGACACGCAACAAAAGGAAGGCAAATGTGAACACCATCGAAAAGGAAAATCTGATATCATTCATTGTAACCCAAGCGATTTGAAATTCTGGCAATATCAATCATATTTCCCAGCAGAGAACATGATCCGAATTTTCTCTGTGATATTTACTGCATTGACACTTTTTCTGTCCCGCTTGCCTGTCAGTAAAATTGATGCAATTTTACCAAAACAGGATTTTGATGGACAAGGCCTCCTACTGCATAACCCGAACAAGAAGTATTTTCTGTGAAAATGAATTTGGATTGAACTTTCCTCCAGAGTTGACTTGTTGCTTGGTGGTGAAACCGGTCGTGAGATCACGACGGGGCCGAGAATAGATATACTACTGCTGTCTTTGTATCGTGAGATGGTCGAGAAGCTCAAATGTCACGTTCAGGCTCCTCTCCTTTTTGTTTTTCTACTCAAACTTCCTCCACAGATCTGGGAATCTTGTTCTGACATGCACAGTTTTGAGTGTCTCGCCAAAGGCTACGCTTTTTTTTTTTGTTTTTCCCCTACTCCTTCATCCGCAGCTCTGTCCTCCTGTCCCCCCCCCCCCATCCTTTTGGCATCGGTTTCCTGGTCGTGTCAACCCTCTGTGCTCTCACTCCTACCTTCCGCATGTCTCCGCTTTTCTGCCGTCAGCGTCCAATCAAGTATTCCTCCCGACCTCAATCTTGCTGCTTCGTGTTTGCACCTCTGTTCTGATGCCAAACAACAACTTACAAGATAGATATGGACATACCCCTTTGTGGCTCCCTTGTCCTCCAGACTGGAATTAATACCAAGGCCTCCCCTACGCTAAAATGGGGAGGTTTGTTGTGGCACGTTGTCAGTCTACAAGTTATTCCACTCGACACGGATCCTTGGCTACCCTGACGACAACGCCGATGATTAAGCGTCGATTTCGCGCAGATATTACGAGGCAGTGCGCGGCACTATGCGGGGAAGGCACCGCAAATCTCGTCGGGGACAGCATGAATGGGTGTTTAGAGGCAGAGGGCCTCTGCACAAGGTCGGTCTGTATGTTTGAATGAGCGTCAGTGTGTGTATTTATGAGGAGGGAAGCAGGAGAGATAGCAATCTGATCCGGAGCTTGTATTTATGACTCAGGCCGATTCAGCCAGCACGAGGTGTGCGCAGAGGGACGCACAACCACACACACACACACGCGCACACCCACCCTCTGGAGCCTAATGGATATTGATCCAAGAGATGGAGACTGATCACGATCTCTCTGTAAGGGTTCTTCTCCAGCCTCTAAGCAGCCAAGTTAGAAGTTTATTTATTTCATTTTGGCCAAGTTTAAGTAATAATGGCCAAGCTATATCTACATACCACGGCCGGCCAGTTGGCGGGCAGATGAGCATTGTCTGGCTAGCGGTGTGACCTTTGACTCATCCCTCCCCGTTGTGTTTAGTCACTGCAGCGTTGGGAGGTGCACCAGACGTGGGCTCCAGGTACCAGATAATACTCCCACGCTTTCTCACGCCGGTGATTAGCCGCATATCAGTTCTCCGGTGATGTGGTCTTGGCTGGGATACTCTGCAGGGACGCAGCTTTGGCTGTGCTGTATTTCGATGAGAAAAAAAGATACTATCAGACTTCACTTTGTACATTTGGAATGGCCGATTGCATCAACCTCGCGAATCTACAAGATTGACAGACGGGCGGTCGAGCTGAAGTTGGCAGTAAGACGATGCCATTTGATCACACCGGCTTATGTGTTGATGTAAATCCAAACTTTCCTCGCTTGCTGGCCAGAACCGCTTGATGGAGCATTGTGATATTTTGGCACGGACTCATAGCCGAGCAACTTTTGTAACACTGATACGGTCCGTTGTATCGAACGACGTTGAACAGACATTAGCACGGGAGCACACGGTTTGTTCTTAACAATAGCCAGCATTCAACCTCTGCCTCCACATTTTCTTAACATCACTCCTTTAGACCTTCACAAATGGTGCCAAAATTATATCCAGACACTTCAGATTCAGCCCAAAAGAAAGACAAGCTGCAACAGGTAATTTAATACGTGTTTCTTTTTTTTAATGGCACATGTCCAGCAGGTTTTCTTTTCATGCGTTTTCCCGTTTTTTTCTGACATACATTACGTGCTGCTATGTGTGGAAGCGGTCCATGTTCTTGTGAAATTATATTTTCACATCAGTTGATGCATATAACTGTCTAATTTGTATTTTTCAATAGTCTGTCATCAAGTGTCTGGGAACCGTGACTCGTGGTTAGTTGTCCTGTTTAGACAAAAGCCTAATCAGAAAATGGTTTGTTGAAAAACGTCCGTATTTGACCGAAATGGGGAAAAAAAAAACGGTCTATATTTTCATGGGATTATGAAATAATCCAGAAGATTCCTTCCATACACTGGATACTTGTTCATTGTAATACCGCTACAAACTACAGAAAAACATCACGCAACTTACATGTGACTTTGTTGCCTTTTTTGGATGAATCACTGCCAGACTGAGGTTTGTTTTGTACATTTCATATTTTACTTCGGGCCGTTAGCTTGCCGTCGGCACAGCGTGCATTTATATTTAGGCAGAGGCTGACATGAATAACTGTGTTAAACGTTCCAAGGCAGAACCTTACATTTAGTTTTTACTCTTCTATAAGGTTGACCAGCCATACCACCAAATATGTTTGCCTGCCATGAGATTCAAAGCATCTGCATCAATAAGCACAGAAATCACGTCGGGGTTCTCGATGCATTTCTTTTTTTGAGCCTGAGCGAATTCGTGTCAAACGGTTTTACATGAGCCGAATCTCCTGAAACGCCGTCCAAAAGCTGAGAGTAGCAGAGGAATTGATGCATAACAGGGTGTGCAAATATAGGAGGAGATCTGAAAATGCCAAGCGAGCCAGAAACCAGCGGTTGGCGTCTGCCGCTGCGCAGGCTCGCCTGCGTCCGCCTCCTAGGAGTACATTTACGAGGTGCACATGGAGCTTCACCGCCCGGTTATGGTGTAAAGTATGCGGCTGCACATACCGACGCAGACCTTTCACAGGACAATAAATCAGAATCGAGACACTGACTCGGACGGTCTCCAGCACGAGGAAGTTCATCGATGGCTGCTGCTCTTTCTGTCCGTTTCCGTCCGACGCCAACAGTTGCGTTCGGCCTCCTCCGGTTTTCTTCGATCTGTTGATACCACAGAGAATATTTAGTCTCGTATTTTTATGGCGAACCCTGAATTGTGACACAAAAACCAAGTGGACAAGACCGAATATGGATACCAACTGAAGGAAAGAATGGTGATTGTGTGTTTTTTTTTTTTTTTTTTTTTTGTCTTTCATTTAGCCACTGCTTCATTTGTCAGCTAATGGACAGGCGGGTAAAAGGATTTGAGGCTGGAGATTATGTTAAAACAAGGGGATAAAAAAAGCACTCTCTTTACCCTTAACTGTCCTCCTTTACTTTGGTATTAAAAATGGGAGGTTTTAGTGAGAAAAGCATTCACCTCCTTACAATCACAAATGCAACAAGGACCAAAATTAGTATCCCAGCGCTTGCAAACCATTAGCGGCGCTGCCGAAAATACCCAATCCATGTGGATAACAGAAACAAGCGAGGCAGGATAAAAAGTAAGGGGATTTTGTCAAAACATCAAGTAATAGCAACAAAACAAACAAACAAAAGAAAAACCTCAACAGATTATGCTAAAAGCGATCTGCTGACTCGTGATTATCATGTTTTGAATAACGCTCGAAAATTCGGATGATTTCCGGTTTTTGCGGGTCTAGCAGATTTGATTACATTAAATTCATCAGTCACAATCAATTATTGAAAATTAAAAACCAAATCTCCACACAGACTTATGCTGCCAGTGTAACTGCGTTCAGTCTCCTATCGACTCAGCAACACATTGCTTGTTTTTATCCAAAGTTGTGCGATAATCCTGTTGTGGAGCAATTGTAAGCAGCTGTGAAAGTGTCTTTTGTTGTCTCTGAACAGATAAGATTGTTCAGGTGGTTTGTTTGTTTTTTTTGTGAATCAACAAGATGAGAGAGGGCATAGCTTCAGTAAAGCGCTTCCTAATGTCATATTATTCTAGATTTGGAAGAAGAACCTGAGGGCAAAGATGAAATAGGGACAGAAACATGGCAGTTTAACCCAGGACGGATCATTTCAGTCCTTTCTGAAATTCATAAATGTCCTCCAACCTTTCCGACCTTTCGAGCTCGTGGACTCGTCGCAAAAGATAATTTGAAAAAGACCTTCTTGTGTTGCTGAGCTGGTGTTTATTTACGCTTAAATTTTGAAAATTGAAAACGACCTCCGTTTGATTTACATCACATTTAAATCACGAGTCATTAAAACAGTATCAGCGAGTCATGGCAGTGTCTCATCATGCAATATGTTGTGTTGACGCACAAAGTCTGTGCATTTTAATTCATGGAATTACGAATAACTCCCATCATACAATTTCTTGTCATTTAAATTCTACCACATCAGCCCAATGTAACTGACAACACACACACACACACACACACACACAACAAAACAAAAGCCCTTGGCTGTGCTGTGTTGGGGCAGAGCTTTGTCTCGTGCTGCCAGGAAAGTTCTGCTTTCTTGATTTGACAGAAGGTGTTTAAGGTTTGTCCTGGAGGTCATGATAAGTCAAATTTGTGGGATTACTTGTGTCAGGTTTAGTCTTAGGCCAGTTTTAGGGGGAGGATTGAATGTTGAATGTCATGAATGTTGAAATGCACTATTTTTTCTGAACGCCACTGCTGCTGATCTGCTACAGTGTACCAAAATCGGAGACTTGTAAAGGTTGGTCACACACGTCCCGATGACCGAGCGATTGCAATGTTCCTGTGTGCTCGATCTGGTTTTTTTCCTTTTTGACGACCGGCATACTCCAGTTCGAGTGAGGGTGATGGTGCTGTTTATCCGACGTGGTCGGGGCGTTACGGTTTCCTGTCAGAACCACACTAGATTTTGTGGTTGGAACCAATCGGACAGTTGCAAAATGAGGAACTTCATGAATACTTTACAACCGATAAGCATGTGAATGTGTTTAGGACCAGGAAGTAATCACTTGTCTCTGAAATTCACTGCGTCAATATAAGGAACATTAATCTGCTGCATGTTCGGATGAAATGCGGTCGGAGACATTCAGGTTGAAGATTTCAAATTTTGGGGGCCTGTTGGGGAAATGAGTCCGGACCCTCCGGACTGGGATCCGGAGTTAAAAGCGGATGGAAAATCTGGCCCAAAAATCCGGTGGCTACGTTTCGCACTGGAATTATTCAGTTAGAACACGGTAAGCAAAGCCATCAAAATCTACGAGTTAAAATGAATCGCAGCAGTTGGAGTTGTTTGTTGCCCAAAGCATGTATGATGTCAGTGTGATCTTCTCAGAAGACCACAGTAATACAACCCTAAACCAGAACAAAAAGCGGCAGGTTGCATTTCACTTCTTGCTAATAAGTTTCACTACCGTCAGCCACAGATGCCGATGTGAAGAGCAGCATCTGACCGTTTTACACCGAGGAAATGGCACCATTTAAATCTTTGCAGAACACGGCAGGAAGGCCAATAAGGCGAGATCGCCATTGATACTCCATCATGAAATATTTTAGTCATTTAGTCAATGTTTCGAAGCCAAATCAGTACATCGCTATCGGTGATTGAAAGACCGGGGGAAACAGACGTGTTCTGTTTAACAGCAAACCAGCTCACTTTTAACAGGAAAATACACGGCGGCACAAGTTTGTGTGCGGGTGGGCGGGCGCATGATGTTGTCAGCTTTAACAGCATCAGCCATGCAAGAGGTGAGAGTTCATTGGATTACACTCAGTGACCTAATCCAATTGGGTGTTTGTTTTGCGTGTGTGTGTTCTTATGCGTAGGTGGTGCGAGAGGTAAGGGAGCTTTGTCGCTGGCTTTGCTGTTGATAAATGTGCTTGCTCACAATTTACTAATATGTTGAAATACCTAGATTTTATGTAGATGACTTGGTAAAGGTTTTTTTTGCACATTTCTTAAAATATCTCCCTCTTTCTGCAAATTTGATATGACCCACATCCGACTCGTTCTCCGATCGCTTGGTTTAAAGTGAAGATTGGAAGTCGGTGGAACAGATGGCCCGTTTCTGCGTAAGAAATTTACTTGTATACGTGCAATATTTTGACGAGGACCCGGAACATGTATCCGCCAATACAGTACCATCTATTTGTGGCATTGTTGATTTTTCTTAAAGTTGGCAAACCGTGCTGATGTTTACATCTTTTTCAAAGATCATTGTCTTGGTAAAATATTCTTCATTTTACTCCCTGTTTTGTTAGTTTATGTGTCCGTCTTTACAAAGAAGACCATAACATCCATATATATAAGCGTCTTTGAGTACCATGAAAACCGCTATACAAATCCCATGTATTATTATTATTATTATTATATTGACGAGCTGCCACACAGGAGCAAAGGGCAGCTGATAAGAACTGACTGGAATCATAGTTTTGTTTATTCGACCGCAGACTCTTAAATGTGTGACTTTTGTCCGTCAGCTGGTCCTGGGTCTGCAGGAAAGTAACAGTAGACTATAGTGGTACAATTTAATGTGTCATCTCTTGGGGTTAGCTGGAGAATTCAAGCGTAAAAGCTATGCTGGAAAGTACCAGCAAAGTTTATTGGTATAATTTAATGAGTCATCTTCAAGGCTTTCGCTCCAGAGTTCAACTATTAAGATCTTCCAATATCTTTGTGGGAGAATTTTAGATTTGTTTGAAAAAGGAATTCTTCGGAACACCTTAAACATCCTTATATCAGTGCTCACGCATGCACGCAAACCCCTCGCCTCCCTGTGTGTTTATAAAAAGGAGCTTGTCCCACTTTTTTTTTTTTTTTTCCCTTCTCATCTGCCGTGTTCTTGTTCAGTAATTTCTCCGGCGTGATAGTTAATTGGTGTGAGCTTGGGGAAAATTTACCGCCCCGCTGCTGGCTTCTCCAAAACAAGCTGGAACAAGAGAGGGAGAAGAGTTGAGGGGGCAAAGAGAGAAATGGAGAGGAAAGAGAAGACCGGAGGTAGGGTGGTAAAGGGGTGGCGGCGGGAAGAAGCCGTGATGTCACAGGTGGTGAAAACCCCTTTTCTCGGTCGCATTCTCGAGCCTGAACGGCTTTCCTTTTTTGTTTACGGAAAATAAAGGAGAGAGCAAGTGTGAAATTTTTAAGACAGACTAGCAGACGTCGGACGTATACTAAACAGAGGAGGTAGATTTCAGCGGCACCCCGTATTTCGTTACGGTCATAAAAAAAAAAAAAAAAAAGATCGGAAAAGCGTTCGCAATTGCTCGCGATTGATTCGGATCAGTTTGAAACCTTTGCCAGAATGGTCTCTGCTCCTATTCTGAGAGCAGAGAGACACCGTGAGAGACTGGGACAAACTAGGACAAGTCCTGAAAGACTATTGTACTCCTTTTTTTCCCGTTTTGGTCTCCAGTGCATTCAAAACTGCCATCTCACTGTTGCATGTCCCGTTCTCTTCATTTCGCTCTCTGTCCGTCTCCACACTGACTGACTACAACCTCTATTTTCTTTCCCGCGAGAGTAACCAACAGAAACTGATCGACTGTAAACACCTTTGGTGTGTTAAAGGAAAGGCAGCGGGCCGCTGGGATCCTCGGGGGTTCCAGAGGCTCTCAGGCCAAATGAGCGTCGTGCATAAATCCTTACATTTCGGGCAGAGCCAGACTACTACTTCCTTTTTTGCTGTCAATCAGGCCCAACCTCTCACCTGGGATTCAAACTCCGGTGCAAAGAACTGGGCACAAACAACACCGATTTGCAAACGTCCATGTTCTTACGCCAAAATGATGGTTTCGCGTGTAGGGCAAGAACGGAGGTTGTCTCTTGCAGTTCTTCTTGGACTTTCAGGGGGTGTTAGCGATGGCCTCCGACCAAAGACTGCAGTTGGAGCAATTGACAATCGGCGTATAGGAGTCCATGAACTAACATCCAATGAAGGACGAACTTTACGACGGAACAGCAAACCAGTATAACAGAAGGCGGGTCTTCGCATTAGTTTGAAACAGCCACGGTGCTGTTGTTAAGTTGTTTAGGGGGTTTAAAGTTCAGAAAATATGTTCATTGTTATTCAGTACTTGCATTGTCAAGGTTTGGGAGGATTTCAGTTTAGTTTTTCAGTCACAGTTCAATATTTCCGGTTCCACTGACTCTGATCAAACTTTTTTTCTTATTTATTGAAAAATGAGTCACTCTTGTACAGAATGTAAGCATATAGGTATCAGTAAAGTTCCTTTATAGATGATTTCAAGTATTTTTTTTTTTTTTTTTTTATGTTAGTTGATTGGTTTCATAGTCCCACAGCTCAGTTTTGCATCTCTGTTCCAGCCCCAGTTCGTGCACGTTCAACATTTTGATCGTGAATTCCACATTATCCCTCTGCTTTTTAACACCAATGGCATGTCTTTCTGTTGGACCTTTTAAAATGTCACTGGCTCATCATTGGTGTTGTGTAAAGCCCCAAATTGTTGATTTGTTTTTCAACACGTTTTTTATTTTAGGAGCTTTGTTTTCTTCCTCTTCTTCTTCCGTTCCCTTTGCGAATGTTTCAAGTTGCAGAAAACCCCAACCATTTTATACAAGGGGGTTCAGTGGTAGAACGACCAAAAAAGACAACCACAGAAACTCAGACATGTTGAGCGGGGAAAAAAAGCGACAGTAAAGCTGTCACAGTTACAATCACTGTTGTTTGACAAACAGGTTATCTCATTTCGAGCACACATACCACAGGGATGACCTGGCATCAATCGCTCTCTGTATCATTTTAGCTTTGGTATGAACTGCCTGAATTTTTTAATAGCTCGACGTTGCTTCTTGCCTTTCCAGCCCAGTCTGATGCACAGCATTAGGTTCTTACATTAAAAGTCATTTAAATATTGATGGATACAAGTGATATGATGAGTGATTAAAGAGTTCAAAAAATTTGAAATCCAAATCATGCCGACTAACATTCAGTCAAGGTTTGGAAATCATTCAGCATGTATCCACAGTTATTTCAGAGCTGCGTCTGCAGACACTCACTTGATCTCACGGATACTCGTCTAATCAAAAATGACTTAAGATATGAATAAACATGCAGGCTGGCGGTGCGCAATACTGAAAAATAATATTGTGTTATCTTTTTGTTGATCTGCCCCCTCCTATCAAAATGCCCCCCCCACACACACGCACACACACACACGCACTGCTCTCTGAATCCCAAGAACCAAAACAGATAAGCGGCCAATTTTAAGGCTGCGGTGCAACAAGTGGGGACAATTTTTATTTGATAAACGGATAATTAATGGTTACTCATTCCCTAGAAGATGCCTGGAACTGAACCAACACCGTGCGTTTCAGAATTGTCAAATGCGCCCTTAACACGAGAACCTGGCGTGCACTCCCGATGCGACGAGCAACAGTGACATAATCGCACAAACTGCTTCTGATCATCGGCTTTATTTGACGTCGCGTGCATTCTTAACCAACTGCTGTATTGACAAACATAATTTTGATGCCTCAATGAAATGCTGCTGGCAGCTTCTGTCATGGTGGACTGGAAGTTGCTTGCAGTGCAGCCTTGTTTTGCTGCTGAAAGCTAACAAAAGGCGAGGAAAGTATGGTTAACTTTAATTTTTACTTCGACGCACATAGGCCGCCATTCCCTCTCGGTGGATTTCTATTCGGCATTCTATCGCTGTTACTTTGACGGTTGGATTTCAGTTCAATCTAAACCTGATTTAATCATGTCAAGATATTAGCGGTTTGAAAACGGTGACCCGGTTTTGGACTAAGACACACATTTGGACGAGTCTTCCCGTTGTCCATATTGGTGAATCCGTGCAATTACCCTCAGCTCAAGTGTGTGCGTGTATGCAAGTGAAACCCCCCGGCGTAAGCGATCTCTGAGGTAATGTAACTTGTAATGCATTGTCCGTGGCCCTTGACATTTAAATGTTTGCAGAACCTCGACATAAATATTTATCACTCCCCTCTGAAAGACTGCGCTGACAGCTGGATATTGCTCATTGTGTTTGTGCCGCGCGTCTCCTTTCAGTGGGTGTGATTGAGACAATAGGTATTTTTTAAAAGACAGGGGTCTTTCCTCTGTGTGTGTGAGTCAAAGATGAGTGTGCCTGCCGAGAAGGGGAAGGCAGGGGCCCATAGAAAGGGTGGTCTTGCGTTAATGTGGGTTCTGAGACAGAAACTGTTTCGGGACAAGAGAGCGCTGTCTGTGCGAGGTTGCTCATTTTGGGATACAGTACAGCCTGTGTTCAACAGAACCGAGCTCTAGGTGAGTTCGCTGCATCCGAGTGCGTACATGTTTTGGATCCAGGATGTTTTCTCGGAGTCAGCCGTTGCGCTTTTTGCCTTGTCGTTTCCTCAAACGGCCGTTATATGTTTGTGTGCGCGATCCGTTAAAATTTTCCAGTTTGGCTGATGAACGAGCAGCTTATCCTACTACGGTCTGCAACAAAGTTGGCTGGATAGGCGTGTGTGTATGTGTGTGTGTGTGTGTGTGTGTGTGTGTGTGGTTTCAATGAACTTGAACAGCTACAGCATGAGAAAGAGCCCTCTTTCCTGAATGTGTGTGTCTTGTGGACACTTCTATTGTGTTTTATCTATTTTTTCCATGGATTTTTTTTGACTTCTGGCCCAGTTTCAAATCCGGTTGTTTGGATAGTGATAACATGTGGGCCACCACTGCTGTAGTCTGGTATTGCATTGTTGCACAGTGTGGCTTAAGTGGACATTGTTGGTATTAGAAATATGTGAAGTATTTGGTCTTTCTTTTGCTTCACTTTTTTTTCCCTTTCTCTCCCCCTCATCCCATTCATTCTCCCAAGGTGTGCGGCTTGAGAGAAAATACCGCCGAGACCCATTTGTTTGTCTGCCTGCTGGACTCTCCTTTCCCATGGTGTCCTTTATGTGCGCCGGTCTCTTCCGCAGTTCTGATTGATGTTGCAAGTTCAGTGTTTATTCATCGAGAGGTTACAAGGTAATTGCCACAAACAAAAGGCAGCCATATCATGGTTTCATTGTAGAATAGTTTACTCCAATAGCCGCGACAGAATAAATGATTGTGTTCTACAGACAGACACTGCTGATGAAGGGGAAAACAGGGTGCTGATTTATGATGGTACAAGGATCCAAACTAGGACGCTGCTTTTCTTTTTGTTGGATCAGAGGTCACAGATCATTGTCTGTTACATAAGATGCTGGAGGTAGCGCAAGTTCTTGCTGAAGGACCCCTTGGAATTGCAGCTGCCTCTCTGTATAGTATTCGGTGGATAGACACACATATGGTCAACCCGGGTTTTTAGCTTCTTTTGGTTTAACCTGTGATCGTAAGCTTGGACATGTGTGTCGCATTCAAATTTGGATGCGTGACAACGTGTAACATTGCTGTTGTGTTACGTTTGCATCGACGTAAAAACCATCTGCGCATTTTTACGTTTCCTTTGCGACGATGGAATTATTCTCTTAGAGAGATGATTTTGTCGGGACTGAAAAAACCTCCTCTCGGCCCATGAAACCGTTTCGACCCTACGGGACACTGCTTTAGAGATTCAGGCTATTACTAACCTTGAAGTCAGTGTGAATGGCAGGTGGATCGGGAACCGGATTTATGACATACGGTATATGCCAATCGTGTGCATGTGGTGTCAGTATGTCTGCGGAAACCGTTATACACCGCCTGTAGTTTGGGTTGATGCATATCAGTGTGGAAGTCATGGCTACACTGATATCATGTGACGTCGGCACCGGCACATTTCCAATCTATCAACAGAGAAGCTAGTCCCACTTAATACGAAGATATTTACATGAGAAATAAAACACGGAGATCTGTTTTTATGTTGATCGACCCCGCTTGCTGATTGACACATCTCGGCCACTGGCTGTTCCGCGGCCGCCGTTCCCTTTAAGGTCAAGCGGGAAGCAGTCGGCCTGAGTCACAACAGTGTGAGGATGTGTCACCGAGTCGAGCAGTTGACGGCTCGGGCTGTTAACATGCAGACAGCGCATGACACTGATGGCATCCTCTCCTCGGTCGCGGCGGCTCTCGCAGAGGCTATAGGCAAGATCAGTGGGCCGATTGTTGCATTGAAACCAGTCGGCCTCGGTCATGAGTTATAGACCTAAGTGACTCCTGCATTTAGAGGCGAGGTATAAGCAGAACATGAAAAAATGTCCAAAGTACGAGACGAAAGTATGTTCATGATAGCTGTCGCACCTCACGTTTTCCACCGTTGTTGTGTTTTACCTTCTGGAACCAGAACTAAGCACTGAAACAGATTGGGATTTTTGAATTTACTTGGCCCAAGTTTCCTTTGTTTGTATTTGGTTAGGATGTGTTTCTAGGTGGAAAAACCCAAAAGCTTCGGGGGAGAACAGATCAAAAGAGGAGGCATCAACACTGACAGTACTTAATGAGGATCGTCTAAGTGATTTTAAAGCAGTGTCCCCCATGCCGACCAAATTTAACGCCGTCCATAATTTCCGATTCTGAGCTCAAATATGAAACAGTTGCAAGTCTGTGTTGTTGGTCGCCCAGTGAGCTCCGACCCACACATCCAGCAGGAGAGGGGCAGCGCTGACTCAAGTACTTGTGGAAAACACAACATCGGAGTTCTTTCACGTCATTCGACCAAGTGTAAACCTACATCAGGTTTATAATGAAGCCTGTTACAGGCCGCCGCTCTCCACTGCTCCCAGTTCCAAACCGCCGCTCTCCACTGCTCCCAGTTCCAAACATTCGGTCTGCTTTGCTGCCTCCGAATCCAGCACTGTGAAACAGAGCGACGTGCGATGTGCTTTGTGACAAACATGGCAGCATCACAGTTGCCTGTGTGTCGCCTTGGAAGGCGGCAAAATCTGCGCATCCTGGTCATTCTAGCTTTTCCGATTTACCGATATTTTCATCCCTTTCCTCAAGCTCTAATTTCAGAAACATCGTCTTCTCGATTTTGAGTGTGTGTGTGTGTATATATAGCTCACAAAACTGAATTTTGTTCTCCTCGATCGTTGGTATTTCATTTGCTTTCAGAAGTTTGGGCATGTTTTTATTTACCATTGACATGTTCTCCCTTTTTTGTGTTCTCCAGATGGATCCCTCCCTAAGGAGCCCAAAGGAGATGTATCGAGTCAGATAGCAGGTAAAAACAGAGTTGATGCAAACCACAATGTTTTCCTCATCATACCTGATTTTGTTGTGTAATATGGTGAAGTTTTTTTTCATGTGGCAAATGCAGCATTTCTCTCTCTCACGCATACACACCTTCACACACACACACTGTGGAAATTGACAGCAGGGTCACCACAATAAGTTTGACAGACATCAGCCGTGGCTTTCATTCCTTCAGAAAAGATTTATTTATTTATTGTACAGTATTATCTTGTATTTTTAAAGATGTCTTTAATACTCTCAATGTAAGCAGGACTTGTTCATGGATATGAAAGGACTGTCCTACCTTGGCGTGCCATTTTAACCCGACCAATGGCCGCGTCAAGTATGTATAATATTGTATAAGTATAATATTGAACATATGGATTTTCGTTGCTCTCTCTTGGGAATCTAAAAATGGTTTCTAGATACTGTGAACGTCTTCCTAACTAAGGAGGAATACACCGATTGCGGCTGTAATAAAAAAAAAAAAAAAAAAAAAAAAAAAAAATATGTATTTAAAAAAAAAAAAAAAAAACACACTCTCAAACCTAGATATAAAGGAGGACAGTGAATTGGCAGGTTGCTCCAGAGCCCGGGGGCCTCGATGAGGACATTCAATTCCCACAGAAAATGAGACAATGGCAACAGCATGACAGCATTTACTTCAGAATGAGGAGTGGGACAAAAAAAAAATCAATACTTTAGTAGGGATGTGCGTTTTACCCACTGAGACAATTCAATTCATTATATAAGCCGACTGAATGAATGTTAAATGACCAATAATCTGGCATAATGTGATTCAACCATGAAGCAATCTACTAAAAGGTATATAAAAGCATTTAAGCTTCTGATGTCCAAGAAACACATATAAGGAGCTTTCACAATAGTGTGACTCTTTTTTTATCAGAGAAACAATAAGGCATCAACTGAATCCTTAATATCAAGTTTAACGCTTTGTTTCTTGTATTTGTTGGAATAAGAAATCCTGATAGGTTTATGAAATCCAGATTTCTGTACACATTTTATCAGCTAGATTTTTTTTCCAATCGACCAATTTGACAATAGTTCTCGGTCTGCAACCAGGACTGGATCATGGCCTGATAAAATTCTGTTTTTAGTTCTTTTAAGCTGATTCTTCTTTACCTCTTTCAGAATGATGGATGCTTCCAAGCTATTTGTGGTGGTATTTATTCCTGTTCATTTGCACACCTAAAACACAATTGCTTAATTCGAAGCCAACATACATAATTATCTCCCGATGTATTGAAAAAAAATGTTGTTTTCTGATACACAAGAGCCGTGGTGGTTTGCTCCTGCAACTTTGCATAGGAGAGTCTGTGATTCCCACCAGTATTCCAGATAATATTTGGCTTCACCGTTCAGCCTGTCAGCAGAGTTCTCCAACAGCAGTGTGTTTTCTTCTGCTTCTTGCGCTTGCCAGTTATCACTTCCTCGTCTGGAGGGTGTCGGGGATTAGGTCCGTCCATCTGTTGGCCCGGTGTCTTTAGCCACCGGTCTATAAAGGGGAGGGGGCTGGTTATGTAATAATATTAATGCCTTTGGACCCTGACAGATGTGCTGAAGAGTGCTTTTGCGAGGAACGAGAATCGTGGTCTTTTTCCTTCTCATTATTACGTGTCTCTTACAGCTGTTCTCCCCCGACTGAACATTGTCATCCACAGAGATACGTATTGCTGATCACACAGCGAATCTTCAGTAATCATTTGCATTCACCATGTCACGATCACCCCCAGATGGCGTATTCGCCCAGATCAGAATAGTTAGAGCATAAAAATGTTCCAGAAGCGGCGATCGGCCGTCGGCACTGAAGCGTAGCAAAAGGTCAGCGGCTCAAGGTTTCACTGTATTTCGGTTTGTAACAAGAGGGAGGTGACTTAAGGAGGAAGTAAAAAGGATTTATGGTCATAAAACATTCTGTTTCTTTTCGCTGCCTCTTCATGATTTGTTAGAATGAGATCAAGTGGCATTTCAAAAATAAAAAAAAAACCCAAAAAACGGCACAGACGAATGAACTCCTGGCACCGCTAACAAGCTGTCTTTTCTTTCTCCTTTTCTTTTGGCCTCCCCTCCTCCCTCTCGCCGTCTCCCTGCTGTGTTTGGGTCGCTGGGGTAACCCTGGCCTGATTCTCTCTCAGTAAGCCTACCCTGCTATTAGAGGTCTGGGCGAATGGAGAGAACTGAAAGAGCCGGAGGTGAAGGAGCGATCTCTCGCTTCTCCTCACCCGGGCCAAAACTTAGATTCGGGGACAAAAAGAGGAAAAAGGGGAAAGACGTGGAGAGTCTGAGTACACTGAAAATAAATGAGCAAGCAGGCGTGTTTAATGTTTCGGGGTGCCGGCGAAGCGCTAGCAGCTAACCGTACCCCGGGCTCGGGTCTGGATGCCGAAAAACCGCGTCTTTTCGTTTCATTTCGTCTCTCGGACAAGACGGGCAGGGAGGATTTTGGTCAACAACAGGGTGACAGGCTGTGGAAATGTTTCGAATCCTTCCTCGGGAGCTGCTGGTGGCGATTTTATACTTTAATAATGTCCCGCAGGCTTTCCGCACCCACGTGATGCAGAAATTAGGGTGCAAACACAGAACAATAATATATCATTTATTCATTTTTGGAGACTTTGGAAAATTTGTAGATCATAATCTGGTGCATCCATCTCACAGTACGGGCACGCATTACTGTGGCTGAAACAACGGAGTGTATACACATAATACATGCGTGTATACACATTTTAAAATAATTTTTCGGGTGAACTAGTGACACACATGTTGTACGTGTACGACGGCATCGCCGGTGCCAGATTCACCCACAGTAGGTGCATTGTTGTAGTAGCAAGGCCTCGTCTGATCACAACCACCAGTCAGAAAAGGCCTTCTTGTTTCTTACAGTAACTCTCCTCCGCGAGGGGGCCAATCAGGAGTGCTCTAGTTGAAGGGGGCGGCGGACGAGCGAGCAGTCAGTGGAAACTAAAATAGGCAAACTGCCACTCAGACGGGAGATAATGAATAACACAGTATTGCCGGGTGTGAATGCTAATGCAATGCCAGATATAAGTGAGAGGAGAGCATTGGCTCAGTAGGGTTTGTGAAGCGAGGGAGCGAAGACAGAAAATTGTCCGATGAAACCGAATGATAGAACGGAATCCATCAGCGAAACGCCGTTTTTCTCTTGGCCTCCTTTGCCTCGTACCGTATGTCAGCCGGTCTCGAATAAAAGGCAAAGTGACACCTGCAACAGTAATCTGTCACTTCTGGGGGTTTTAATTACACCGTAGTCCGGTTAATGCAGAAATTGTACGGCCGCAAAACGACAGCAGTGTATGTTTTGGCGCTGGTCAGAGTGACAGTAAGGTTTGTAATGACTGGAAAATCACACGCAGCATCATCCCCGCCAGCTTCGAGACACGTTTGAAAGATTTCCACTTTTCCCAGCATCTAATAAGTGAGGATGATTAAGCTCTTTCAGTCCTCCGTCTGAGCCCACCTTAACTAGAATCGGCCAAAGCCGAGTTCCATCGAACACTGGGACAATTTTACCTGTTGGTACTGGCCGTTCATCCGTGTCCTATTGTACATAGGTGATTGACTTGTATGTAAATACGCGTGCGGGTCACCATCCAAACAAATAGCTCGTTTAGACGGTTATATTCTGTTGAATTTTGATCGTCGCATTGTTATCTGAACTTGTAATGACAAACATCTAATGTAGAATACTTACAATAAAGCTGAGCAATATGGGCGAATTTTATCCAATGAATGAAAGAAATGGATGTCTAACTTAAAGGGAACCCCCCGCCTGGAAGGGCCGATCGGCACGAATATGCTTTGTTTGTCTCGTACTAGAATGTGTTTTCAAAAAAAGCACAAAGAATGTTTTTCTTTAAATATACGTATCTATAACACATTTAAACCCAGGAGCGCCGCCTTTGTGTTTACCATGTCAATGCATGCTGGGTAGATGATGTATACAGGTTACTTTAGCTTTCCACGAGTGCTTACTTACATTACATTACATTCATTACAGTCATTTGGCAGATGCTTTTATCCAAAGCGACTTACAAAAAGTGCAATTCAGTCACCGAAGATCCGAAGTACAAGTAGTCGGAAGTCAGAAGTGACCATCTCAGAACCATATGCATACATACAAACATTCATTTCATACTTTTTTTTTTTTTTTTTTACGAGGGGGGTTTGGGGGCTAACTTTCCCTCGGCACGGTATATCCGATAATAATGCCACCTTGTGCTGCATTTGAGGGCAATTCTCAGTCCAGTGGAAGCAAAGGGACTGATGTTGGTCTACACAGCTTTCCAAGGGACAACGGGAGGAAATTTCTCATGAATGTACACAACTTGGTGTACGTGTTCTCGCCGCGTCTCCCCCGGATTTATTTGATGCATTTAGCCGAGCTAAGCTAAGCTGCTGTTGGAAAGCCAAACGCCGTCCCTCCCGCTTTCTTTCCCGAGTAGAAAAAAGGTCCTCAGGAAACGAGTGAAGTCTCCTCGAAGACACGTCTTTGCAGGAGACGCCGGACGTTCTCCTGCAAAGACGTGGACAACCAGCTACTGCAGAAGTAGCATCTGATGAGGAAAGATCACTGGCACCCTCACAGACGAAGCTGGCGACGAGTCACCCGGTCGGTCAACGCACCGGCCTCTAAGTCTACACAGACAGCCGATGACAGAAAGTGGAGCTCCTTACAACAGATGCTCTCTCCCTGTCGGCATAGCAACATAGTTGCCGCAAGCACACCAGCGACTCCTGCCTCTTCTTGTCTGAATTTTGAAGCTCATTTTGACTTCAGCGTTCTCCTCCTCCTCGCTTACGTCTCTCTGGTCCGATTGGGAAGGGTCGCACAGATGACATGCAGCGTACGTTGCCACGTAAACAACTATGGCTGCCTACAGGTTTTCTTGCAATTTTGAACAAACTAAGATGTTGAGAGATTTTACTACCGTTTTTATGTAGCTGGTGCAAATACTGATCAGATAGGACGAGAACGTCTTGGTAAGCAGGGATCCCTCTAATGTAGACCAGCGCAGTGCTCAAAGTCAATCGAGTATTAAACACTCACCACCTTTGTTTTCCTTCAATTATACAGAGCAGAAACTAAGATGCTGCTTTGGTTCCATAGATTACAATCTGGGGTTAATGTACTTAGTCTGTGAATTAAGCAATCTTCTAATTGCTTACAACTGACAGACACATCTGTGAGATAGGATAAAAGGATAAAAAAATTTGTTTTACTGTAAGAATATCATTTCTATGATATATATATATATATGATAACCAAGATGTCACCCTTCACGATTGGATTCTGAGCCTTGGGAAACCTAGAACATGTTTTTCCTCCAATGCTCATGCATTCTTCAGTCAAATCAATGAAATGCGTCACAATATCTATAATTAAAGCGCTTCCTCACGAGACTGTTCACCGCTAAAAAAAAAAAAAAAAAGCATGTAAAACTTCATCAAATCACCATGACTCCTGATGTTGATATTTTATTTTGTCAGCGCATCAAGGGATCAGGATGTAGGTCAGGGTTCCAGGTCACGGACACCCTATTTCTGTCCACTCCCTCCGCCCCAAGGAATTTCAGCTATTCCCACACATCCCTCAGCGAGGCATTCCTGGTACCCTGTGAATTTGGGAAGTTCGCAGACGCGCAGGGTCATCCACGCACATGCCAGAGGTTCTGGTTTCTGTAGACCCCAAACAGCTGGCTCGGATGATGTGTGTCCAAATCAGCTGCCGGGGAGCCATTATGAGATTACGCTTGTTTGTAATTGCTCTAATCAGATACGGGAGATGCTGTGTGTAAAAAAAAAAAAGTGTGTTCGTTCATTTCGTGGTATGGAGGCAAATATCCCCCTCCCGCGGCTGACTGCACCACCCATCCCATCTGTCCTTGCCCAAGCAGCCGTTGCATTCTTGGCGCCTTTGCTTTATTTACTCCCCGAAAACATGCAGGAGGTATTTATCATGCAAGCTTGTGCTAATGTTGTCGAATAAACTGCTTTGTTATATCAGTCGGCCAAATGCCGCTTGACCTCGCATAGGTCCCTTTCTAATACCTTTGAGGTGTGTGCTCAGTGTTGACATGCTCTCTCTCTCTGTCACTCAATCACACACACACACACACACACACACACACACACACACACTGGTCCTGTGACAGTCTTGACCTGCCGTGGGTTGTGGTTGTTTTCTTCTAGCTTATGACGATGGACAGTTGCTGAATTTTGCCATTTCAAGAACACTCGATACATAAAGAAGATTTCAGAAAGTATTGCTCTGAACTCTGAAATCTTGTTCCAATCACCATATTTACTTATTTTTATGTGTCTCTTGGGAGGAAAAGGGGTTATTCAAGGTGGAAAACCCACAATGCTCAGGAATGAGTTCTTGGAAATTTAGAGTCCACCATGTAATATCCTCCTCTGTTGTAACTCATTTATTGATTATGAACACAATGAGGAGTGTGATGAAACCTTAGACCTTTGTGTTTGTTCGAAAGCTGATGATTGACTTGCTCGTGTTTGTTCTTCATTTATTGCACCAGCGGCGTCGGGCATCGGTGCTTTCATAATGAATCCAAAGCTAAAATTTTACTTTGGCATCATCATTCACCTTGGTGGTCTGCAACCTCATGACCCCCAATTGTTTAAATGATATCGACAAGTGACGAGAAACCCAGGTAAAATATTTTTGGTCACATTTACTGAAACTTAAACCTTGCAAGAAATAATCGATAAGTCAGCCGTCGAAACCGTCACTGTTGTGTCCCCATAGTTTTAAAATATGGAGTACAAACCATTTGTTCATGCGGGATTAGGTAGACAAGCTGCCAGACGCATGTTGTGTTTTTCACGTATATTTGGTGAAAGTAACTTTCACCAAGATAATGAGTTATGAAGCCGTAACCTTCGAGCTAGTGAGCCAGAACCGCAGCTGATGAGGGCTTCCGCCGTCTCACCGCGGGTAAATAACGAGGATCAGAGGTCAGACAAAGACATATATTGCAGGCTATTGACTCCGCTGACACGCGGAGTCACTTGGTGACGCGCAAACTGTCCGGTGCATCCACGGCCTTTGCTTTTTGGCACAAAGAGTGACAGCAGGGGGAACGTAACACTGATCTGTGCTCACATTTATATCCAAGCCTCTTCTCCACAAGGGTTTGCTATTTCAAGCGTCCCTCCTCATGGTAAGCAGCTTCTCAGGGTGCATAAATGCAGTGCAGGCATGTTACAATGACAGCCCCTCCTACACAATAAGGATTACCTCCAGGAACCTGCCTCTCAAAAAGATGGGGGAGATTAGCGGCTCACCTAATACCACAAGACGCACGTGCGTGTATCCTTAACGTGTGCCCGTACGCTTGAAACCGATAGTTGCGTTTTGCGCTTGGAAAGGTTTGCGCCGGCTTTTCCATGCGGACGTGTAGACAACTCCAAAATGGGTGGTTTTGGTTGTCTGCTGGATTGGAATATCTCCACTCAGGAATGCCGGGATTAGCGGCAGCTGCTGCGACTCTGCCCACAGTTCACTGGGATCCTTTCGGCGCGGCGTCCTATCAGTCTGTCATTAGCTGAGGGTTGCAGTGGACGGTGTCTTCACCCTGCGTTGGCGAAGAAGGTCGAATGTGGCGCAATTTATGGATTTTTTACAATTTAAGGAAGATCTATCAAGCATGGCCTGCTGGGCAGCCAGTCAAAAGTGGCACTGCGCCCAGAAAGACTCCGCCCTCATCCAGTTGACAGGTATTTCCTTGCTTCTTGGGGGTGGGGGGGGGGGCGGCGTGCGCGCGTGTGTGTGTGTGTGTGTGTGTGTGTGTGTGTGTGTGTGTGTGTGTGTGTGTGTGTGTGTGTGAGTGTGAGAGTGAGTGTGTGTGGGAAGTTCGAGAATATAGATCTACCACGAGCGACAGACTGATCTTCTGTTTACTGTAACACTTTCTGTCTCTTCGTACCGTCTCGACCCGTTACTTTCCCCTCACGCTTTCTGTTATGGCCTTAAAGTGAGTTAAATCAGGGATGTGTCGTTTTTTTTCTTCGCTTTTCAGTTCATGTCTGTCACCGTGAAAACCTCCTCCTTCAGTTCGTGTTTTTATATGTGCTCGAATGTGACCAGGCCGCTCTATATTTAGCCGATGTGCCACTTTCTCCAGACCAGAGCGGCGCGCAACTGCATTCTGACTGCATTCACACATACCTTTTAAGTTAAACCATTATGAGAGGAAACACTCCACTTCACCTTGACTTTTTCACTTCTGGGCCCAAATTACCGTCCGGCTAAAGATAGAATAGCATGTCGTCATTCTCGGATATTTCCAGACAAGCTGCCAGAGTGGCATAGTAGCAGAAAGGTTTTTCTCAGTGAGTGAGCAGGATCATACGGTAATATGTAGTAATACTTGTACTTGGAAGGGATTCCTAAAAACAGAAACGGACCCCTGACAGTGCTTTCCTGGAACGTGTTTAAACACCAGCAAGAAAGAAATGAACCAGTAAATCCGGGGGTGTCCCGAGCTCAAGAATAGCCGACATGTAATGGTGACAGACCACCTAAGGATAGTCCTCCTGGAGAGAATTATCGGACTACTTGGAGATTTGGCTCTCAGTGAACATGACCATGACCACCCCACTTATCGACCCTAACCCTTGCCGAAGAGGAGGAAGAACATAGAAAGATGTTAGTGTCATTTTTTGGGGTGTGTGTGTGTGCGTGTGAGTGTGTGTGTGTGTGTGTTGGGAGGACATCCTTAGAATGTTGCTTGAAACAAAGCAAAACTTGCAATGAGACAGAAAAAAACATCAAACAATTACCTAGAGAATTCCCAAAAATAAAGCAGATATTTCCTGTAAAAAAAATAAAAAAAAGTGAAATGTTGCCTAAAAAAATCAGTGAAAGGTTGTCAGAGGAAAAAAAAAGGAAAAGAAGAGACAGAAATGTTATCCTCAAAAAAAAAAGTTTTGGCAATTTGCTTGTTACTATTTCCACCTTCAATTCAACATAACTAGAAACCAATTCCATTGAGTGGCCGAATTAGCAGCAGGAAAAGGAAAAATGAGAAGAAAAGTGTACGTGCAGTACTTCATATATAGCTTTCACTATCTGCATTGAGTCATGGACCACACATACACATGCATACAGCGCTAGTTGGTGGTCGTCCTGTCAACATCAGGGTTTTTCACTGACCTTCGATCGTATCGGCCCTCAGTTGCAAGCCTGGCTGTGGGACAGCCCGGTTTGTCCGGGGCCACAGGAAACGGGGTCTTCATTTACATTATTGATCCCATGCGGGGAAATGACGGTTCTACGCTCAGGTCTCAAATACCGGCACAAACAGAAGTTGTAAACATGCTCCGTGGAGAGGTGGCAGAGTGAGAGGGTTAACTGGGAACAGTGAAGGGGTTACATGCTTTGCTTATATCCACCTCGGCTGAGCTCAGGGGAGATGAACCGACACCTCTCCTGCCACCGCACGCCAAATCCAGCTGCGGAAGAAATGAAGAGACCGCTGCAAGACGAGCAGTTTTTATTATATTGCTACTTATGGGTATATGTTTTAGTCTTTGGAATTTGGGAGTTATGTTGTGAGTAGTTTAGAGAAGACAAAAATGTTGATTTTACCACGGGACCAGTTGTGCTGGGCTCCACGGGGTGATGCCATGGGAAATCAGACCGAAATGCAAATTGCAATGAAACGGAGACTGCCGGATTCACCGGCAGACTGCAAATGCTCTCCTCCTTTTCATAGTATCGGAGAGTTTGTGTTAAGGTTTCTTTTGAAGAGATTTTAGATGAAAACTGGCAAAATACTGAACTTTTATGAACTTTTACACCTTCGATAACTCTCGTATTTCTTAATCCATGTTCATGAAAGCATGAACTATAACTTCCATTCTGGCCCGAAATCGTTTTTCCCCCAAATATTGGCCTCTTAAAAAAAAACAAAAAAAAAACTGAATCAAATTCACATTTCGATCATCTGAAGAAAAGACCAGTCCATTTACCATTCCCAGAAATAGAGGCAGAGCGCTCACGATCCAGCCTCACCTCATGCATCATCCGGTAGGAATGACATCTTCTTTCTCCCCTGAAGCGCAGCGGGAAACATGGTCAATCATTCTAATTTGTGGCATCTTGACGGTGGGCAGGAGAAAAATGAAGGGAAGTGGAAGAACGGGAAAATTAGAGAGAAGTCCGGATTCTCCTCTGAAAGTGGAAGGAATTAGCATCTCATTAGCATTACAGGAATAAACACGACGGCATGCTGGGATGCAGAGATTGTGACAGTATTCGCTAGGAATGCCTGAGGAGAGTGTGTTTTGCAAAGGTTTTGCTTTTTAAACGGTAGATATAGAGGTTGCGGCCCCCCCTTTCCCAATTATGCAACACAGGAGTGTGTGGGTGTGTGTTTACATTTCAGTCTATTTCATGCAAAACATGTTGTTGCCGTGGAAAGTTTACTGTGTAACTTTCTGGAGAACTGTCTCACTCTCATAAAGGATCCGAACAGTCAGCTGGGACACGGATAGCAAAAGAAAAAAGAACATGAAACCTGTCAAACGACTAAATCTTGGGCTGTTCTGTTTAGCTGCTCGGGCCGAGATGCATTACGAGCGTTATTAGCATTATTAGCTGCATCCGGCGCATGTGTGCGTTCTCTTGTGGAGCATCTCTTGACAGCTGTTCAGTCTCTTCTGACACAATATTAGCGATGCGTCAGTTGCGGGAGGGGGTTCCACGGCACAGTCCCACCCAGAAGATCCACCGCCATATTTCTGGAGTGACAGTTTATTGTTCAGGGTTGCCGCCTTGGGAAAGATTGCATCAGCTCTCATTCTTCGCCGCTTTCTTCGGTTTACTCCAGACAAACTGTTACATGCAATACATGGCTCCGTTTTTATTTCATGAGAAAGAGCCGATGTGCCAGAGTCGGCGTGGAGACACTTAACGAACGGGGGGAATCTACCCGAGGTTGTAATATGTGAGTCATCGGTGAACACTAGCTACTCCCTGCAGACGTTTATTAAAAGGGAAATGTCACACATTAGAGAAGGCAAACACAGTGGAAGTGAACGCAGGAAGCCGATTCTTGGTTTTCTATAAAATTGCTCTTTCGAAAAAAGTCTTCTGACTGCGGTTTGCGCAGGGAAATACTGAAAGCTGAGATGTCTGAATTCCTAAATTGAACGCATGCAGTCTGTTGATGATGCCCAGGGTTTCGAAAGAAATTCATAAAGTGGGATGGCTGAGGTAATATGTTTGGTCTAGCCTTCGTCCATATGGAGATACTTTGGAGTCTGAATTGTGCAATCAAAAAAAAGAAAGAGCTTCAAGTCGGTAAATTTGTTACCGTGCAAAAGCATTGACACAAAACTTCATATGTTTTCGTGTTTCGGCACACAGTGAGTCCCACTCACAAAAAAAACTTTTAATGTGTAAACAAACTTTCGGATGGACAAAATCAAGCCATTTGACATCTCAGAACTATCGTAATGGGACCCCAGAGGAAATACTAAAGTACGCATTGGTTTTGACAACTTCACATCAGACCAACGGCGAACTGCAATGAGAAAGTTGGAGCGTTAACAAGCTAAACTTTCATCAGATACATGGGAAAGAACAGCGACAGAGCATTTATTGACAAAAAAGTTCAAACAACAAGGTGCGTTGACGCATTGACATGTAAAAGGCGAACGATCAACAGCTAGGTATCGATCGATATCTTTTTGATTACGGTGCTGATGATTTTTCTTGATCTTTTGATTGAGAGCTATCCGCCTTGATAACACAATCAAAATACAAAAGTAAAAAGCTCCTGAAATGTCATCATTTTGAATATTAAGCCTTCTGTTTTTAGTTCTAGTGCAACGTAATGTCGCCCAAGAAGCTTAATGTCTCTTTTCCTAGTTCACTTCATCTCACAGGAAGAACTGGAACAGCTGTTTCTTGGGAAATGATCTCCTCCCCCTCTTCTACCACCATCTCGATGTGTTGGTGAACATTGTTTTCGTGTTGCAAGACATCCAAAACAGGCTCCCGAACATGTCTATCTCCCGATTATTAGTCCGGTCTCCTCCCAAACAAATCGGACAATGAAATCAAAGGGGAAGAAAGTCGCAGATATCGACGGTGAAAACGAGAGGGAAACAAGAATATCGCGCTTTTCATTGGATTCGTGAACATGCGTGCAAAGCTTGTTATCTCATGTCGTCTTCTCTTCTTTACATCCAGGCTTCAGGAGAAATGAGGAGATGAGAGCAATGGAGGTGCTTCCCATCCTGAAAGAAAAAGTTGCCTTCTTATCAGGTAAGGTTTCGCGTCTGATCAAGGTAGAGAGAGGGAAATAAACAAATCCTTCATCGCTACTACACACAAGACTCCCGCACACTCACCCAGTGTGATCATGATCGTGATGATAATAATCATAATAATAAAGATAATACAAATCGTAGTGCGGTGCAGGATGTTTCTAAGTGCTCAAGTTACAGGAGGCCAAGTTTTACAATTGATAAGGCACATGAGACAACGCTGGCTGGAGGGAAATTTGAATAAAGGATACTTTCAGATGATAGTACGAACAAAAATGCAGTTCTCCGCGTCTTATGCGGGACGGATTTGCGTATCGCAGGAGCGCCTCCTCCTTTCGTTTCCAACTCAAAGCTGTACGTGTTGGAACAAGCGTGCAGGTCAGCGACGGCACTTTTCCATGAGCACGCGGGTGGGCCGCGCTAACTTTACTGCTGAAGACAAAAGCATTGCAGCAACATTGGGCCTCATGCCAGGGCGCAAAACATCCAAGGCCACCAGCTCTTTGGTTAAACATGAGGGGCTGCAAGAGGTGCTGCAGATGAACCCAGTTGATGTGAAATAAGGGCTATATATGTGTGTGTGTGTGTGTGTGTGTGTGTGTGTGTGTGTGTGTGTGTGTGTGTGTGTGTGTGTGTGTGTGTGTGTGTGTGTGTGTGTGTGTACATATGTATGTATGTGTGTGTACATATATATATATATATACACATATGTGTGTGTGTGAGTGGCTATCAATATATATGTGTGTGTATGAATATATATACATATGTGTTTGTGTGTGTGTATATATATATCTATACACACACTCACACATATATATATATATATATATATATTTGTGTGTGTATATGTATGTGTGTGAGGGGTCTTCGTATATTTATGTGCTTTTGCGCGTGTGTGTGTGCGTGTGTGTGTGTGTGTGTGTGTGTTTGTGTGCGTAGTCCTTCTGGCTGGCATATTTTACATCAATTGCACCTCTGCAGCACCTCTGTGTGTGTATATATTTGTATATGTATGGATGTCTGTCATTGTGTATCAATAATCCAGGAGGTGTGAAAGGATGACATGAGAGTAATGAACGGAGCCACAGGTCTGAAATCCTCTCCTTACACAGCGATTTTTTTCGTTCAATGAAAAAGTATTTAATTAGGTTATTTTATCATTTAAATTTTCTCAATTTTTATATTTACAAAAAAATTATTCCCAACCCTAATAACAGAAACAATTTATTTTACTTGTGAAAAAATCAGCAGGAGTTCACACTTAACTTTTGACACCTTGGGACACACACACACACACACACACATATGCGCTAAGACCAAACACAACTCAATGACAACAACAATTTAGTAAGGAACGCACACATACAGACATGGCTTGGAGGGGAAGAAAAGCCAAGAACAGATAGATTATTTGTGTGGTATAATTCTCATCCTGCGTATAGCGTGAGCTCATGTGTGCGTCGTCAAGTGCCATTAACGTCAGTGTAAATGCCACCAAATGCTAACACACAGTGAGATGTGTGTTAATTGCTCACTGTTTGGTCCACTTGTGTGTTCACGGAAGGTCAGAGAACAAATCTCAACGATATGGACGATGAGTCAGAGGAAACACAAAAATCAAGCATGGGAGAGAGAGAGAGAGAGAGCGAGAGAGAGAGAGAGAGGACGTTGTTGCCATAGAGATGACTTACTGTCAGCAACCGCATCCCATCATAGTTGCCGGCTGAGTAATTGGCTTTGAATTGGAGGAGGGCGGGTGGCGGAAGAGGGACCCGCTGGTGAAAAGCAGGGTAAATGAGCTAAGCCTATTAGTCCGAATCTGTCCCTGGATAAATCGGCCATGTCCGCCTTCACTCATTTTTTTTTTTTTTTTTTTTCTCCGCTTACCACGTGAGCGTTTGATTTTCTCCTCCGAGCAGCTCGGGGGAGCCCGCAGGCGCTCGGCGGCCCAAGCGAAATCACTAATTTGTAGGCAGAGCGCAGTCAGCCTGTGTTTACAAGTTCCCACGTGAGAGGAGGAGCTCCCTGCCTTTGCAACTGCATTCATTAATATAGTTGTTGGCGCATTCATTATTGTAGTGCCGAATCTCTAGCAAAACGCGCTATCCCCTGGCTGCACCGCAGGACATTTTGACAAAATACCAGTTACCACTAACAATCGAATTAGGGAAGTTTGAGTTTTTTGGTTGCTTATTCAGAACATATAGGGCCACTAAAATCATGCAATGAGGTTATTCCATTAGCTCCTTCTGTGCTATTCATATTTGAAGAGTTCACGTCTACAAATTTTGTGTTGGTCTTGTGTGATTCGGTATGGTGCGATCAGTTTTGCCTTACAGCAGCAAAAAAGCAGTGATTAATCATTTTCACAAATTGTCCTTCAGAAGGAGACATTTTAATTTGCTTGCGCTAATAATTGGAATTTGAGCAAGACTGCTATCGGGCTCACTGCAGCTTTCAAGTGATCGGTAGATGCCGTGTTTGTTGAAGGGAAAATGGTCAGAACAGCATTTGATTTGATTATCGGCGTTTTGCACATTTTGGCAGGGCGATATTTGAATAAATGGTAAAACTCAAAATACACTGTGTGGCGATCGACGTTATTAAATTACAGAAAAAAAATCAGATACATTTTTTTTTTCTTTCAAACGATGCTGCTTAGTGGGAAAAGAACAGGTGTTGCTCCACCATCACCAAGGTTGTTTCACTCCGTTTCCATGAAGCCGGTGATGACGTGGCCGCGGGACATTCGTCACGATATTAGCAACCCGGGGCTGTAGAATACAAACTGCGATCATATCGACCCTGCCTGAAAAAGGCGTGTTGTGAATCGCTTTTCCGCAATTACACAGCTTTCAATGCAGCTTTGCCCGAAGCAGCTGGCAAAGGAAATGTGAAGCTGCAGTTTTCTGTTTCCTATATATTGTCATGTGTTTATCCATGTGTTGTGCGTTCCTTTGTGTTTTTGGCCTCAGGTGGCAGAGACAGACGTGGCGGCCCGGTGTTAACGTTCCCATCACGCAGCAACCACGATAGAATACGAAGCGATGACCTGAGGAGACTGATCGCCTACCTCGCCGGCATCCCCAGGTTACAAATCTATTACATCTTCTCTGGCACGCGTGTGTGAGAACGGCGTGTTTTGAAAGCAGTGGGGCGACGCCTCAAATTGACCAGGACACCCCGAGCGAGTGGCGAAAGAACGAGAGAACACGTGAAATCGCTGAGTTGGGCATGTGAGGGCTGAGCGGGAGAGAAATTATTCAAGAGCGGTTAGCTTACTTTAGCTGTTTTTTCGCTGGCAACAATCCGTTTCAGACGGCGTTAGATTCCGAGAGGGGAAAGCCTTCTCTGACAGAGGGATTAATATCAGAAAACAAGTGAGGAAAGAAAGCAGGGGATCCACGGGCAGACAGCAGTGAGGAGGAGGAGAGAGGATTAAAACTGACAGAGACAGAGAGCGCATGTGTGAGGTGGCCTGAGTGTGTGTGTGTGTGTATGTGTGTGTGCGTGAGAGAGAGCGAGCGAGTGAGGGAGTGTGTATGTGTGCGGTTGTGTGTGAAAGCAAAACAAAGTGTCGCAGTAGCCGAGGCAGCAGTACAGCAGCAGTGTGGACGAGTAGCTTCCCACCTTGCAGGTAAAGCACTGTTTACATCTCCTGTGTGATCCATCCATCCATCCATCCATCCATCCATCCATCCATCCCAACCCGAGCCCCAAACCCATCTTCATCACCACATTTATTTCTATAATCTTTAAAATGTGAGTGGATTCACTGTAACTGCTTTTTTTTTTTTTTTTTTTTTCATTTTTAATTCGTCGTCCCCCAGGGTACTTAAAATCTCAACCGCTCTGTCATCATGTCATGTTTTGCAAATCATCAGTCTGCAGCTGTATGTTTTTTGGCTACCAAAGGTGTTCTATTTTAGGAAAGGCAACATCTGCACACTGGCATGTACTGACAGCTTTCTGCAGAGAGAGAGATTTGAGGAAGGGCAGAAATTCAAGTTGCATGAGAGAGGAATTCAGTGAAGGATATGTAAATGTATGAAATTAACAAATGAGATACAGCGAGCTGGGTTTGATAGATACGTCACGGTTGGAGAAAGTGAAACGCTGCCAAACTGGCATGTCTTTGCCTCCAAATAATTTTTTTTTTTCTCGTGCAAGAAATCTTATCAGGAAATTGTTCACAAATGTGCTCATCTGCATTTGGGCATTTTCCACATTGATTTTCACATTGGTCAGCGAGTGTGTGTTTTTTGCATGCATGGGTGTGTGTGTTTGTGCGCGATGTGCTGCGTGGGCGTCTCACAGTATAGAAAATGCGTCATCTCACTGTTTCTGTTCGCATCTGTTTTTTTTTCCCCTCTTTCATCCTTTCCTCTCCGTCATCCTTCCCCACGTCTGTCATCCGTCTCTTGCTCTCTCATTCCCCTCCCTCTCTCTGGATTATACTCTCACCCCCCCCCCCCCCTCCTCCCCTCGTGACCTCCTTCCCCTCCCTTGATTCTCACCGCCTCCCACTCCCTCTGCGATCCCAGCGAGGATGTGTGTAAACATGGCTTCACGGTCATCGTTGATATGCGCGGCTCCAAGTGGGACAGCATCAAGCCTCTGCTGAAGATCCTGCAGGAGTCCTTTCCCTCCTGCATCCACGTCGCCCTCATCATCAAACCAGACAACTTCTGGCAGAAGCAGAGGACCAACTTTGGCAGCTCGAAGTTCGAGTTCGAGGTAAGGTGGCGTCCTGCGCAGCGATCGGTTCGAAGCCGCTGTTTGTAAAATGTAACGTCGAAAGAAAAGATCCGACCGCAAAAGAATAGTAGCACATCTTTACGGACGATCGATTTGCGTAATACAAATCGCGGATTGATTTTCCTGGAAAAATACAATGTTTGCAACGGAGGTGTCGTGTTACCAGCTGCTGCAGCTCCTCCTTGAGCCGTCAGCGCATTTCTATATATATCTTTATTTTTTTTTTTTTCCCTCCCGCTGTGCTGGATTGCCAGCCCTTCTCCCAGAGGAAAAGTGTCATCACATTCGACCCAGACACGGCAACCGTGATAATCCTGTGACAAATTTCCAAGAGCGGCCTCTCCATACATAGAGAATGTTCTCCCTTTTCCTGAATCCCCCTGTTGTAGTGTTGTGGCCGATAGATTCGGGGAATGTGATATTCACAAGCCATTTTTCCAACGTATCAATATATGACATTAAATCCAGTCTTTCGGTCTGGTCCATTCAAATGTCCTCTCGCAGGAATTTTAAAATCCTATCCCAATGCAGCCTCACCAACACGATGTTGAACGCTGCAACTGCCTTGAATGGAAATATTGAAAAGAAAATAGATTTGCGGTATAACCTTTCCCAGTCATTTCTGGTAACTGCCGATGAAGTCCTTGCCCTACTTTCGTTTCCAGGTAATCTCGTGCTGCCATTTTCATGACTTTTTTTTGATTCGGGGTAATTTTGGGTCCCCTTTTAAGCCACTTGTAATTGCCAATGTTGATTTTAAAAGCAAAAACACATGTTCCCTTGGGTCATCTTATGGGTGATACGGTGCATTTTTTGCTTTTTGATTTTGATTATGTAGCGCTGAGCGCATGTTTGTTTGGTTTTTTTTTTTCCAACCTTGGCATCGTACTTACGAGCTGTGTTAGCGAGTGTAGAATGTGCTCAACCCCCCCGTCCCACACACTCCGGCCTGGTCACATGACTGCATACTGATTATTAGATAGGTGAAATAGCCTGTTGCCAGGGGCGACATGCTACAATTACCCAGGAGTTGCGCTGCTGTACTGCACTGCCTTCGACTGCATTCACTGAATTTTTGTTGACCCACAGCCCAACCTTTGACTGCATCCCGAATTCACCCTATGGGGGTCAATAAAGTACTATCTTAACTTACGTTCTTGAAAAAGTCAAACTAAAGCATTTGTCTTTACTTTAATTTTGATACGGGGCTACTCGCCTATATTGGCTGTTTCAGTTGTTCATGCATGACCAACCTTCTCCCATTGAATCCCTGAGTCTGGTTGACAGCGAGCTACCGTAGCTGGTGTATTTGTGCATTTGTGTTGGTGCTTTTAAAGCAGTTGTGTATTCCAACAGGATTAGTTTGCGTTCAAATAAACTGGATTTTCCAAGTTTTGTAACTGTCTAAGGAAGCTTAACTTTTCCACAAACAACAGTGATCAAGAGTGGAATCCGGTTCAGTTAAGTATCTAAAATAACAATATAGATGCCTAAAATCAGCTAGTTATCTCTATTAGGCGCTATATGATAATGGAAAATTAAAATATTGATTCAAAAGGCCATCCATCCATCATTCTGTTGTCTACCACTTATCCGGGGTCGGGTCGTGGGGTCGTCGGGTCAGCAGCCAAAGCAGAGAGGCCCAGACTTCCCTCTCCCTCGCCACTTGCTCCCCCATCTCTTCCCAGGAAGCCCAAGGCGTTCCCAGGCCAGCCGAGAGACATAGTTCCTCTTGCGTGTCCTGGGTCTTCTCCGGAGTCTCCTCCCGTTTGGACATGCCTGGAACAACTCCCCAGGGAGGCGTCCGGGAGGCATCCCGACCAGATGCCCAAACCCCACCTCATCTAACTCCTCTCCGAGTGGAGGAGCAGCAACTCTATTCTTAGCCCGCCCGCCCTGGATGGCCGAACTCTTCACCCTATCTCTAAGGGAGAGCCCAGGCACCCTGCGGAAAAATGTCCTTTTGGCCGCTTGGATCCTTGACCTTGTTGTTCTGCCACGACCCCCAGCCCATAGAGGAGGGGAGGAATGTAGATCCACCAGTAGATTGAGAACTTTGCCTTTTGGCTGAGCATCCTCGGAGTTGGCGTCATTCCGGATCCATCCTTCCCTCACCGGTGAATGAGATTCCCAAGATACCTGAACTTCTAAGCTTGAGTCAGGACCTTCTCCAGCCAGAAACTCCACCCGTTTCTGGCTGAGACCGATGGTCTTCGATTTGGAGGCTCCTCATCCCGACTGCTTCGCATTGGGCTGCGAACCCAGGAAATCACGGTCTGATGAAGCCAACAGAACCACATCATCTGCAAAAAGCAAAGACCCAATCTTGGGGTCACCAAACCGGATCCCTTCCACACCTTGGCTGCACCTGGAAACTCTGCCTATGAAAGTTATGAACAGAATGGGCGACACAGGACGGCCCTGGCGGTGTCCAACCCTCGCTGGAAACGAGTCCAACTTACAACCGCCAATGCGGACTGTGCTCTGGCTCCGATCATACAAGGACCGTGTAAAAGGCTTCGGCACCTCCTGCAAGATTCCCCACAGGACACGGCCGAGTGCCTGGATGTGCCTCCAGAGCCCCACATCCATCTTTTTCCTCCCATGGGGTCTTCTTGAGCCACGCCTTGTGTGGTCCCTCCCAGGACCTACTTGCATTGGGTGACCTTACCAGAGGCGTAAAACCCCCCGACATCATAGTTCATAGTTAAGATCACTGGGACACACAAAGCCCTTCACCTCAATTAGGTGGCGGCTCGGGGAGGCCTCAATAGGCATTTAAAAAATTCATTTTTGTGGAAATTATGTACTTTCAATAAGCTACTGCCAGACTCCTAAATCTCTGGACATTTTCTCTTCAGCTTTGTTCCATCTGAATTTAATGGATAATAATGACTTTTGACAATGCAATTGGCCTGCATGGATCAGAGGTACACTCTTGATATTCAAAGGATTGTGGTTTGTTTGGGATTTTTTTTTGGTATTCTTTTACTTCCGGTAACATTTTCCTGTTTTACTTGAAATTATTTCATTTTATTGCAGAGCTGTCCTGAAGGACTGCACAGTAAAAGCTACAAGGATTGTCTGCTGGCTTGTTAAAATGAGCCCCATGACATGTTGAGTGTCCCCGTCCCTTTGTATTGAAGAGCTGAAATTGCATCGAACTGAAGTGCGGGGAGCTCGGCGGTACCTCGACCGAATGAAGCCGAATTGTGCGAAAGCCTTGACCGATTCTCTCTCTCTCACGCTCACGATTGAGCAAAACACACGTATCCATGAACTAACAACAATAGCCTAAGCTGTGGTATCTGTATTTCCCCCCGGCGACAGCCACCGTGCTGTTATACCCAAGGACAACAGCGTGTCTCTACATTGTTTTGCCTACTCAAAGCTATCTAGCTCTCGTTCTGTCTCCATCCATCTCTGGCCATGTGTGTGGGGGTGTTGTGTGGAGGTGGCTTAACAGAAACACACGGGCACTGAAACCGAGCAGGGAGGCTTTTCCACAGCGCATCGCTGAAAATGATATTGTAATATGCGGCCGCTGCGAGGGGGAGAACGAGTACACCTCTTAAGGAATCAAAATGAAGGCTAGAAGGGGTGGAAGAGAGGCGCGGCAGCGTCGTCTCAGGTCCTGGATTATGATTTTTCAAAAGTCGCGAGGGCTCTTTCTCAAAGAAAGTCCTCGGTAATGCGGTGAAGCCAAAGAGACAGGATGCAGAGGATCAAATGTGCCGGAGTGGTGTCATTCATGTGCTAAGTGCTTCATTATATGCCTTCTGTGCTTTTGCAGAGATGTGCTAAATTTCGCATCCTAGGTTGCCAGTTTTTTGGGAACAAAAGTTTGATGGTTCGCTCTATAAATAACCATGTTAAAACCTTCTGAAGCAGCAAAAACACAAAATGGGAGGGAAGGCAAGATTGGAAAGAGTTCACTTTGCAAAAATCAGGCTTCAGATAAGGTTTAATATGTCACACACACATTGCTTTACATTGCACATGTGCAACATATGTAAATGTTTTCCTCCTTTTTTTATAAATTATGCCCTTTTTGTCTCCCCTAGACAACCATGGTGTCATTAGAGGGCCTGACGAAGGTGGTGGACCCCTCCCAGCTGACGGCGGACTTTGACGGCAGCCTCGACTACAACCACGACGAGTGGATCGAGGTGAGATCGCCGCGGTCGCGTTCATCTCGCTCGAAGTCCCGCAGAGCCTTTCGGAATCCACCGCTGTAAAAGAAACCGCGTATGGTTGGAGGGCAATTGATTCTGAGCAGTTGGAGCACTTTTTACTCCCAAGTGTTACATCAGCACGCTGGAGTTTTCCACATAAAAAATAGACGTAGAGAGATCCGCCAAGCGTTCGACGGTCTGAGCGACTGAGAAATGAACTTCAGCCGACTGATTTGTCAATTCCGTTAGACGTCGAGATTGACGATTTTATTCCGCTTGTTTTACATACGAAGAAAATAGGACTTTGCGTTTCTGTTCAGTGGAGTGAAATATCGATTCACAGGCACTACAGTTTTTCACAGGGGTTACGTTCCAAAAAGAACCCGTGATAGGCAAAATCCGTAAATACGTGTATTTATTTTTTTTTTACAATTATTATACAATTAAATGCTCTATTATACATGGCTGCTGTTGTACTTATGTTTTTTTCTTTCTTCTTTATGGAACGAACGGAAGATTCATTAATTCCGTAATGCCGACCTACAGCCGCATAGCTTTTACCTTCCCTTAGCAGGTCCAGAAGTTTAACTTTATCTGCGATAGATAGCATCTTCCGCTGCCTTTTGGGCCCTGCCGCAGGTGCTTTTGTCGGTCCAGAGCGTTTTGTCAACATTATGGGTTTTAGAGAAACTCGAAATTGCAAGAGAATTTGCACGTACGTAATGTAAATTTGGCAAGCTGTTTTACGTACGTGTATATATTAAACTGCAACGTTATTGACGCACAGGTAGAGAAGAAGCGGAGTGACTTTTTAGCCAATCAGAATGCAGAACACAACGCACGATGGGAATCCAGGAAGTAGCGAAACCGTGAAAAGTAAACCGCGTGATAGCGAGGGATCACTGTAATGGGAAAATGAACTCCTATTTTTCAAAGATTTGATCGTCTTTGCATTCGTTCTGGCCTTTTGTTTGCCTGCAGGCTCAGGATATTTTGCAGCCGTGCCAGATTTCGGTTCAAGATGGGATCTGTAGGTTAAAGATTTTTCAGACATTTGAGGCTAAAAAAAAAAAAAAGGTAAAGATGCAGAGCTCGAAGAGCGGCTGCCCTGGAGGTGACCGAGAAAACCAGAAGAGTGCGGTGCTCAGTGCAGTTCGAGAAGGCGTCTGCTCTGCATCCTGATGGAGCCCAAAGCCGGGCTGAGCAGAGCAGGTTCATCATGCACTCAAAGACAACTTGCAACTCGGTCCAAAGTGAGAGATTATCAGAATTCGAAGAGTGAACGGAATTCCCACGCGGGTCAATATCCTCAACAAATCAATGGTTAACCCGTGATCCCGACCGCTGAGCTTGTCTCGGTCATTTACCGCTCGGTAAAAATCCATTGGCTTTTTTTCTTGTTTCCATATTTTGCCTCTGTAATGGAGAGCTGTGTTAATTCGCACACCGGAGCAGCTTTACACCCGTGCAGTTTGGTTCTGTGGGGACAAAAACAGCAACAGGATGATGGGAAGCAAAGATTAATACGTTGGATTCAATTATGAACAATCAGCAGTTAAATCAAAGCAAATATAAATTATCCATTTTTTTTATCCATTTTTTTCCAGTTTTTTTTTTTTTCGATTTAGATTTTTGCCCCGTTTTTAAAATCAGAACAAATGACAACTTTTAGGATGCCTTTGTCGCCAGTAGATTTTTTTCAGTGGACTCTGGATTCCTGGAATCAAAAACAGGGCCTGTCCAAAAAAATTGACAGGTGTTATTGATTGATTGATTAATTTATTTACTGATTTAATTTTTGAATCAGGTACGTCTAGCATTGAATCAAGGATGTCTGGACTACATGCTGTCTCAGAACAGCAGTGTACAAGACCATCCTGTTCAAGCTTAAAAAATGGTTCAATAAAATTTAAGCCCTCGTTCCCAGCAGATCTTTATGTCCTTCTGGTGGCCCGTAAACTCGGTTCTGTTGAATCCCACCTAGGCGCGTTCCTCATTCGTTGATCGTTCGTCTCCAATGCAAATCACGTCCAAAAGACTGACACCGTTGTCTTTGTACGCCGGTTATCATCCGCTGTGCTCGCACCCTTTCCAAGTAAAACAGCGGCTTAAAAGAGCTGTGTGGGCACCACGCTGCACCTGTCTGCTGACATGGGGGAGAGGGAGGAAACACAGCTGGTATCACCTCTGTGGAAAACATAGATTGATGTTGGTTTCATAGTGTTTCAAGAAAACACTGGGAGCCGCAATTACTTTTTGACGTCTAAAATAAAGGTACCACTGTATATGTTGCTTTTCATTAGCTTTACACTTTGTATAACAAGTGTGTCGTGTGTTGCTTCTGAAATTCACAAAGTGTTACGGAGAAAATTAAATTTTATTTATGTAATGAACTCATTTTGAGCTTTGGGCTTTCAGAGCGTTTAGCGGAGCCTTGACCTGAATTTTAAAAATAAATCGGGAAAAAAAATCACTGTGTCATTAAATAATAAAAAATAAATATTTGCAAAATATCTTCATAGATATTTATTTTACCTGGTTTATGGGACTTCTGCCCCTGTACTTCTGCGCAAAGCATCTGCAAATCGGGACTTTACCGGCTGGCGGGTATACCGGCTTCCGCGAGTGTGACGTTATTTTGAGCGGCGAAAAATTGTAAATATAATTTGATTTAATTTTTCAAGATCACAATAATCTTCCAACTTAGAACTTAAAAGTTAAAAAAAGGAATTAACACAAATGAAATACACTTCAATTAAATACTTATGATTTATTTTCCCGAGCCACTCGGAGCCGCAGTGTAAAGATGAAAGAGCCGCGGGTTGCCGACCCCTGCTCTAGCCCATCCCAGCTGTCGTCGGGGTGCACCCTTTACTGGTCGCCAATCGCAGGACCGCATAAAAAGACAGACAACATTCACTCATTCGGGGCAATTTTCCCAATTTTTTTCCAATTAACCTGCCGCAAATGTTTGGAATTATCCTTAATTCAGAGAATTTTCAGGGTCGGTTAAAATCATCCGCCTACAGGAAACCCGCTGGACTTTGCCTGACTGCCTTTTTTTTCTTATCCCTTGCTTGACCAGGTGCGCGTGGCGTTCGAGGAGTTCTCCGGTCACGCCACGCAAATGCTGGCGCGACTGGAGGAGATGCAGGAAACCGTGTCGAGAAAAGATTTTCCTCAAGACCTGGAAGGAGCCAGGAGAATGATCGAAGAACACGCCACGTTAAAGAAGAAAGTCATAAAAGCTCCGATAGAGGAGCTAGACACCGAGGGACAGAGGTGAGGGAGAACTTTGGTCTCCGTCTCTGCCGTGTGGCACAAACGCAGAAAAGTTCCTCCCCGTTCCTTATTTCATGCACGCTTCTGCTGGATGATGACATAAAACCTCTTAGAATTGTCTGCAACTGTTATTTAACTGACACGTAACATTGGATGTCGGTCAAACTCCGCTGCGGGTTGTTAACAACGGACCCGTCAATTTTAGTAGATATACTCTAGTATTAAAAGCCCAAAAGGATCATTTATTGTGAGTTGTGTGTACAAAGCTGTTGTAACGTGATAGCGCTCTGCACCCGTCACGTTTGTCATGGAAACTATGTGAAAGAATCAATAAAATGACAGCACACATTAAACTACTGTTCAAATCCCTTTCCAGGTTGCTCCAACGAATCCAGAGCAGCGAGTCTTTCTCCAACCGCAACGGCGGCGGCGGAGGCGGAGGCGGCGGCGGCGGCGGTAGCAGCAGCGGGGTCTGTAATGCCGACACCCAAGGACTGGTGCCCCGAATCACCCAGCTGCTGGACAAGCTGCACTCCACCCGACAGCACCTCCACCAGGCCTGGCATGTCCGCAAGCTGCAGCTGGACCAGTGCTTCCAGCTCCGCCTTTTCGAGCAGGACGCAGAGAAGGTTAGAGTCGGAAGGGTGATCTATAAGAGCGGCCGCTGATCCCCGCAGGGCTCCGGCCAGTATCAACAAAACCTAATTATAACACACTGAAGCATCGATTTGTGCCGTTTGCAGAGCTCGTCGGGTCCTTTTTTTTTGTTCCGGCCTCTAAACTTGTGCATATAACCGTTGTAGTCGCCGCAAACCTTCTTCCTGACCGCCTTTGGAGAAAGTGAAAGAAATCCTTTATCATTCGGTCCCTGTCGCGTTTAATGCTGAATTCCGTATGTGTGTTTTCAGAAAAAAAAATTAAAACAGGAGAATCTTTATTTTTATTCTCATTTTGAATCTTTTCGCAAAAGTCAGTCACAGGCTTAAACAGCCTTAACACATGTTTTTTTTTATTAGTTTTAAATTACAATGTGGGTCTAATTTGACACTGAACGGTTTGAGAGGATGGATGAAAATTCCACGGACATATTGACGCCACCGTTTCTCTGGTGATGTCAAACAGCAATGTTACACAAAGGCGTCTCTTTACGGGTTATACAAAGAAATGTTTTATGATTAACAGCATGACTTGCATATAATCTGTTAGAAATGAGCTTCACTGTGTATTCGGGTGCCTTTATTTGTAATGGCTTAGCAGTGAGCTGTTTATAAAGGCAATACAATGTACTGCTAACACTGAGATTTTTGCAAATGGTAAATAAGTCATAATTTAACCATCCCTGCAATGGTGAGCGTTTGATAATCAACGCATGTCTGTGGCACAGCGCGTTGAATACGTCTTGCAGTTGTGTAGCTCTTAAACTGGGTAACCAATGCGGTTGAAACAAAATTGTGCTTTAACTGTTGCTAATACTCTTAGTTCAACTGGCATGAAGAAATCCTCTGTGTTCAGTCTAACTTACCTTCGGGTACAGAAACGTCGTTCCGTGCTTTAGCGGGGCCCTACGGCCGGCGAAACGGTCGAACATCTCCCGCTCCCGGTAGGAGTCGGACTTCGAAACTCATAAACTCCGTAATCTATGTTTGAGTGAGTTGCATAAAATAGCAGGTTGCAGCATCACAGAAAGCTGCAGTCTTGGATACACTGCAGTAGTAGGAGCTTGTTGCTAGGACACCATAGGCCACCAGTTGTTCTCGCGGAGAGCCGTGACGATTCCCCTAACGGAGACTGTTCATTTGTCAGCGTTCCGGCCTGGAAAGATGACAACTCTTTGCACACCGCTGCAAAACAAAAACACACCGGTTTATCTGCACCGCTTGTTTGTGCAACAACGCGGTGCGAGGTAACGGTGCGCGCTCACCTGAAGCGTGTCTCTTCATTTGACCTGCAAATACATGCGTGTGTTTTGTCCCTTCCCATGTCTCAGATGTTTGACTGGATCATGCACAACAAGGGCTTGTTCCTGGCAGGCTACACAGAGATCGGCAACAACCACCCCCACGCCGTAGAGCTGCAAACACAGCACAACCACTTCGCAATGAACTGCATGGTAAGACACACACACACACAGGAACACACACACATGCACAGATTCGCAGCAGGAGGCAATGCTTTTCCGCCCACTTGGACTACGGAGTCCGTTCCCTGCTCTGTATAATCATATAGTTATCGCACTTAGCGTCAAGCTCTAGTTCTGAATTTGGGTGTTTGCTTCGAGCTGCCTTCGCCTGTATTCACTCGCTTATTTTCTGCGTGTTACTAAAGGCAGTCTGATATTAAGTAATCTTATCCTTTATCCAATGTCAGCATTATGTAAGCGTTATGAAACTGTCGAGAAGAGGGCACCGTCTAGCTGCGTCACAGTTTCTGTACCCCCGTACGGGAGACTAGATCCCAGCTTTTTGGCCACGCTCTACGGATCGAACGGCGTCATGAATCGATCGAGCCGCTGTTTTACCAGCGACCCCTGGTCCGCGCTCCCTCCGTCTCCCCGTCTCCGCAGAATGTGTACGTGAACATCAACCGCATCATGTCGGTGGGCAACCGGCTGCTGGAGTCCGGTCACTATGCCTCCCAGCAAATCAAGCAGATCTCCAGCCAGCTGGAGCAGGAATGGAAAGCCTTCGCCGCCGCGCTGGATGAACGCAGCACGCTGCTGGAAATGTCCGCCAGTTTCCACCAGAAATGTGACCAGGTGAGACAACAAAATATAATTTGCATTTTATCTGACACCCGGGGGACGTTAGACTCCGGTCGCTTGTCTTCCCAACAGGATCGGGGATCCTAGTGACTATAATTTTAAGCCTGCCAGCGACATACGCAACCTCCGATACTACGATACGATACGAAGCGTGTCCTTTTCAAGTATTGTTCTCAAATCTCCGCCGATCGCAGGCATTCTGGCCTCCTTTCCGTATTTCTTATTGTTATCCATGAGGAAATGCCCCCTGGATTTTCCCTTTTTTTTTTTTTTTTTTTAAAGGTAATTCTGTCAGGCTGCTAGCAATAGTCGCTGATGTTGTTTTCAAACCAGCTGAAAAATGGATCTGTGCGTTATTAATGGCTGACCACAGTCACACAGGCCCCTTTTCTGACTCTAAAAATGGCTTCATTAAGTCTATACAACACGGCATATGTGCCACATTAACATATATTAACATAAACACATGCGGTACATAAGTGAAGCATTTCTTACCTGCTGTTATTTCTGTCCGCTCATTACGGAAAAAGCAACGAAGGAACATGGGTGGTACAACTTTTGTGAGCTGGAACATTGCCATCATCACGCCAACCTTTCATGTTTGTGAGCTGAAACAGAAGCTGTGTTTTTCCAGAGCTTTTGCCACAGCCTCCCCTCACATCACTGCAATTTTTTATTTCAATGTCTCGCTTATGTTTTTTATTCCAATTATTATGTGGGGGGATGTTTAAAAGGGAATAATTAGATGGAGGTTATTTCATGACTTAATATTTCTTTAAGCCAGACTTAATGTTTTTTTTCCTGCCCTCCTATGGAGGGTCTAAGGAAAGTTTTTGGAAGTCGCCGCAGGCTGAAGAACGACCCCGTCGACCGGGATAAATCCCGTGAAATCGAGAGCTCATTACTGGGGCTGGGTGATTCGGAACGAGGCAAAAAAGAGCGAGATTTAGTCGCCCGCGCTTTGTTTTTGAACAACACAAATAAACAGAGCGCGTCCCGCATCGTGACGAGTAGTTTACCTCCACCCTTTTCCCAGGGATTCGAATAAAAGTCCTCTGTAACAGCGTCACAGCTCAGGCCTGCACATTAAATTGATTTTCTTGTCGTTTCCAGCTGTTTATGGAAAAATAAAATCAACAAAACGATACAAGGGCGGATGCCGACCATGAAATAATGTTACATTACATTACATTGCATTTGGCAGATGCTTTTATCCAAAGCGACTTACAATAGAGGACATAGGGACTGCAAATACACTTGCAAATACACGATGCACAGGAAATATACAGAACAGTAAGCTTGGGTTAGTGAGTTTTTTGGTTTTTTTTTTGACAAAGACATACACAAACGTACACACACACACACAATAATGTCACACATAATGTCAGAAATGTAAAAAAGAAAAAAAAAAATAGAATAATCAATTTGTAATGCATCGCAATAAAATGATATTAGACGTAAAGAATACACTGCCCAGCCTCAATTACAACCATCCGCAGTGAAATGTGTCTAATTGTAGCCTTGAGCCCGTATAGAGCGGCGACCTCCGGGAGATTTTTCGTAATCTCTTTCTGTTGTGATTCTTCAGATAATCACAAGAGTGTGAACGACATCTGTTTTAAGAGAGTCCGTGTCAATGTACGGCCGTGTTTTTGTTCCCCGTCAGTACATGAGTAACGTGGACTCGTGGTGCAAGGCGTGCGGCGAGGTGGATTTGCCCTCCGAGCTGCAGGACCTGGAAGACGCCATCCACCATCACCAGGGCTTGTACGATCACATCACCGCCGCCTACTCCGAGGTACCTGCTCTCTTAAAGCGACTCGATGGCGAGCGAGCGCGCGCCACATTTCGAACCCAGCTCGTTTTGCAAATGTACTTCCGGACTTTTTAGTTCCTCTCCCATCAGCCGCAGGGAATCTCAAAATGTTAAACCATAAAAAAATAAAAATAAAATAAAATAGAAAATAAATATTACCCACTTACTGTAAATCTAATAATTCATCTGTATATAAATTCATAACTGTGCGATATTTCATTTCATAACATCTGCATGTGCAATATTTTTTCATACTTAAGACCTTAAGACACTTTATAGCCTTGACTTGTTACTTAGACACTTTATAGTTTTATTTGTATGTCTTATTCTCCCCCATTTTTTATACTGTTTATAGAATTGCCTACTATTTTTTATTATTGTTATGTTTTACTTGAAACTCTGGCACACCAATTTCCTTCGGAATAAATAAATTTGTTCTTATCTTATTCAGACACGACCTTGTATGATTGACATCAAGGCTCAGTTTAAGGGGATCACAGGGTTCATGTTGAAAATGACAAAAACAGCTAAATTAGGGAAAAAAAAAAAGAAAACGGAAGTATCATAAAGAGGAACGTGTTTCTTTTTCGGCATATCTGTTAAAATCCCGGAACGTGACACGTTGTGTGAAATGTAAAGAAAACGATCTATTTTTAACCAAAGGTGAGCCAGGACGGCAAAGCCCTGCTGGACAAACTGCAGCGACCTTTAACCCCTGGCAGCGCTGACTCACTGACAGCGTCAGCGAATTACTCCAAGGCTGTTCACCATGTCCTAGACATCATCCACGAGGTGCTGCATCACCAGAGGCAGCTGGAGAACATCTGGCAGCACCGGAAAGTTCGGCTTCACCAGCGTTTACAGCTCTGCGTCTTTCAGCAGGACGTTCAGCAGGTACATCCCCCCCCCCCCCCCCCCCCCCCCCCCCCCGCTCATCGCCGCCGCCGTGATTTGACCTTTCACACGTATCCGAGTTCGTATCGCACGTGTTTTTTTTTTTTGGTTTTTTTTTCGCATTTGATTTTAATTTCGGGACAGAAGTTAATTGCTAGTGTTTATTAGTGAAATATGAGCGGGTCAGAGAGTAATTTGAAAATAGCAGGGTTGTCTACTGGTTAGCGGGATTCTTCTCTTAATAGGGGGGTTTGTAAAGAGTCGCAGCCATGTTTCCTCTCAGAATTTTCTGGAGAAAGTGGCAGGAGGCGTCTCTTCTCACCCCTGATGCCTCACCACGGAAAAGAACATCAGGTTCTTCGAATCCTAATGTGTTCCTCAGAGACGCGGCGCGGCATTTGTAGCGTGACAAAATCAAAACGGTCCGGGATGATAAACGTCTTGAAACGCCGTCCCGAAATCGTGGGTATTGCAGACTGTGTTGACATGGCAACCGTCGTCATGGCGACTCAATTGGGGCCATGCAGATGCAGCGGGTCCATTAACGCTGTGAAGGACAGAGTGCAGAGAGGCGCTCGTGTAAAGAGAGGCTCGATCCAGTGCCTCTTACAACGCCGGTCAATAGTCTTGCCGTCTTTTACTCTCTTTTACGTTATCGTCGATACATACCTCACCGCCGAGCCATCCCTCACGGCGCCCTGTAACGTTCATCGCAGGTGCTGGACTGGATAGAAAACCATGGCGAAGCCTTCCTCAGCAAACACACGGGGGTCGGGAAGTCTCTCCACCGAGCGCGAGCCCTCCAGAAGCGGCACGAAGACTTCGAGGAGGTGGCACAGGTAGCTCGGCTCTTTTTGAGTCGCTCAAGAAAAGCGAAAGCGAATCGCGTGTCCTGAAACGCTGCGCTATATCGTGATTATAATGCTGAATAATGTGCATTTTGCAGATTGGTAATGTGTAAAAAAAAATTCAGCAACCTTTATTAAGCGCTCTGCAACAGTGAAAGAAACTCACATGCAATTGAGCCTTGTAACAAACAACATTTCAATATTAAGATGCTAATGAATTTGATTTAACTACGCAGAAACACCAGTGAGAAATAACCCCGAACCTAAAAGAAATGACAATTAATTTACTTTGCAATTACCCCGAGGTTTGAGAAAAAAGCTTCAAGTTTGTCTCTGTATCAATTAGAGCGATATATAATCAGATTGCAATCGCAGCAAATTCTGAGTAACACAGTAAAGTGGCAGCGCTGCTGGAAAACACGTTGAATGAAACAAAATCCAGTCATGGAAAACATCACGAAGAATGCGAGAAAAGCAGCGTGTCCTGGAAAATTATTTAAAATGTTTCCCCGAACATTAAAAGTAGATACACGGCTCATCATGAGGTGCATTTGATAGCATTAGTTCATGTCATTTTGAAATTAAAACTAAGGCACTTAGTGCATAATGAGTGCATATTTTGTCTTTTTCAATCACTTTGCATGACAGAAAAGGGATAGTTTGTCTATTTACTTGATAAATCACAGTAATTATTAGAATATTGGATTTTATAAAATATAGCTTCGGCCCTTACAAAGACAAATCTTCTCAGCCCGTCTGGGGAGCAACATATTAGTGTTTCGGACCGATCGTCATTCTGTCGTTTTGTGCCGCCGTTACAGTATGTTTTAATGGTTTAGCCTGATCCCATAATTGTCCCACGTGGCCTAAGTGCTCCCCGTTCACTCAAAGCTATATTTTTCTGCTGTAGAATGTTCTGCAGCATTTTTCCAACAAACGAATGTCAAGCACCAGCCAGCTCAGCTCGTGGGTTTCTTATTTTATAAGCTTTTGCACTTATTGTTTAATTGCTGCTAAGTAAGCCTTGAACACAGCTGCAGGCCAGTAATAATATTCTGCAGGATCATCACTCCAGATGCCTCGGATAAAAAGACAAATAAAAATATATGAATTCGAATATTTTGATAAAGTTCTTTATCTTCTGTAATGCAATTAAAAAAAAACAAAAATCACTTTTTCATGATATTCTAATATTTTGAGATAGGATTTTTGAGTTTTCTTAAGATGTAAGCCATAATCAGCAATATTAAAAGAATAAAAGGCTTGCAATATTTCAGTTGATTTTTAATGAATCCACAATGTATGACATTTTTGTTTTTGTAATTGCATTACAGAAGATCAAGAACTTTATCACAATATTCTAATTTTCTGAGACAGTCCTGTAGATATATATGTTCATTCGAGCTGCCTTGGTGCGGGGCTTCTTTCCCGAGACCCACAAAAATATGCCCTATTGACTCAAATAAACTGCATGCAAATTTCGAAACAACCTTTTCTTATATGGTCCCTATCGGGTCCATTATTTGTAATTATTTTCCAACATAGCTAAAATCAAATGAATGTTTTCTTTTATTTTCAAAGGAAAAACCCCCTCTTGCAGATTTGGGGTCATTTCTAGCCAATTTGACTCAATTTGACAGTCAGTGCAAAAATGAATGAGCACAAAGATGAAGACTTAACTACTAAAAAAATATGTTCTACCCAGGCGTTAGCAGAAATGTGGTTACGGCACCAGTGCAGTAAAATGAGTCTCTCCTTTTTCTACCTGCTTCCCTTCTTCCCCTGCAAAATCGTCCCTCCTCCCGGGTTTAAACACCGCTCTCCACGTGGGCCCGCGGCGTAGAACACATACACCAATGCAGACAAGCTGCTGGAGGCGGCGGAGCAGCTGGCCCAGACTGGAGAGTGCGACCCGGAGGAGATCTACCAGGCCGCCCACCAGCTCGAAGACAGAATCCAAGACTTTGTTCGCCGCGTGGAGCAGCGCAAAGTCCTCCTGGACATGTCTGTCGCCTTCCACACGCACGTCAAAGAGGTGGGCCGCCAGGGTGATGTAATGCCATAGTGGATGTTGGATGTTTTCCGAATCGGCGACAGACACGACGGTTGCACCATCGAGGCACGTTCCGTTCAGTTCGGTCCTCATCGCGCTCCCGAATTTCCCGTCTCCCTTTCCCCCCCGTAGCTGTGGACGTGGCTGGAGGAGCTCCAAAAGGAGCTGCTGGATGACGTCTACGCCGAGTCGGTGGAAGCGGTCCAGGACCTGATCAAACGCTTCGGCCAGCAGCAGCAGACCACCCTGCAGGTGACGGTGAATGTCATCAAGGAGGGGGAGGACCTCATCCAGCAGCTCAGGTAAGGATCGCCTCGTCCGGATGATGTCGGCGCCGCCGTCGACCCCAATCCGGTCTTCAGGCGGGACTTGTTGTGAAAACGTGAACGGTGAAATCGCGGCCCGAAAATAGCAACTCGTTTTCTAGAAAGCGATCTGGGATCGGACGTCAGCGCTGATATTTATTTGCACGCAGCCTAAGGGCAAAACCGGGTGGGGGAGGAAAATGATGAAGCCCAATTCCGGGCCGTGCTTTTATTTTTTTTAACTCTTCAGAGAAAAACGGCAGCCATAATGAAACTTCACAAGGTGGGAGTTGTTGATGGGAAATGCTACGCTTTGAAATATTTAGCAACAAAGTAAATATTGGATTCACGAGTCCGATGACCACGAGGATTTAGAATCCTGACAACAGCCGATGTTGATTTTGTGTTGTTTTCAACAAAAACTCCCAAATATTTCAGCGCAATGTTGCATTTAAACAAGCGTTTTGATTCTGCAGCTTTTAAGCCGGATGTTTTTTAACATGACCGTGGATCCGTCACACATCGACGCGACGGCTCCGAGACGAAGATATCAGTGACAGAAATGCGGTCTCGGTCGACCTTCAAACGCTGTTCGAAAAAAAAAAAAAAAAAAAAACAACCGCACAAAGACCGTTTTGGGTTTCCTTACATAATCACCCTGCTGTTTCTATGAATAGAGCTCCGGCGGAGTTATTCTTGGCCTGCGCAGCTCGGGACCTTTAAGCGCGTGTAAAAGTGTGATCATTAACTGTATGCAAATGCGCGGCTGTTCAAATGACCAGACCGCCGCGATGTGCGCGAAGAAACACCCGGAGCGGTCGGGGAGGAAGTATCGGCGAGGTGGCTTCCCGTCGACCCCTGTCATCCCGCTTTGTTTTTTACCCAGAGGAACTTCTCTTCCTCCTCCCTCCTTCCGCACGCACTCCCTTTTTCCATCCTCCGTCCTCATCATCCTCTCCCCCGACGTGCCGGATCCACTGGGTATTCTTACATAAGTCTGGTTTTATAAATGCACGTCTAATTATGTGGCGGGCCACCTGGTTGGCAACTGTAAGCCCTTGCGCACCTTGCGTGTTTGAGCGCATGTTTGAGGCATCCTTCCCGCCACACGTCCCGTGGGAGCACGTCTGATTAATCAACACAGAGCTCATCTGTATCTTTTTGTTGTTTACTCATGTTTTTCCCTCATCCCTCGCGGTGTTTGTGCGCGCGAGTGCCACATACGCGCGCGTCTGTCAGATTAATGAATCAGAGCCGGTGGGACCGAAGTAACTTCCCCACGCAGTTTTGCATCTCCACGTTCCCATGCACACGCAGGCTTATAAAACATTAACCCCATACGGGGGAGCAAATAGAAGAGTTTTAAAACAAAGGGGGGAAAAAAAAAAATGAAAAACCCATTTGAAGGAGCATGAGCGAGTCCAAGGTAAACCCTGGCACAGTGGCGCTGCCGTAAATTCAAGGACAAATCATCAAATGGTGAAAAGGACGGAAGCGCGCGGATAAAACTTGCACAATGTCTTCGGGTTGACTTGTTTTCAAGGACAACCTTGCAAACATGGAGAGTAGAGATCATGTGACAAAGGGGGGACTCGCAAAAAGTCCAGGGAAATTGAAAAAAAAAATTAAAAATAACGTTAACAATTTGTGCTACAGTCAATTTATGGACGAGGCATTTGTGGTTGTTTCATATTTTTGTTTTAAATGACTCCTGGCAAACCGGCTGGCATTTTTGGTTCAGTAGGTCTTTTTTTTTTTTTTTTCTCCGCAAAGATTTATGAGCGAACTCAGACGTCGACGTCCCGGAAAATGACGAGTTTAAAGAGTGTAAAGAATCGTATCCAAATCTGACAGGGTACAATCAATAAATCAGGCGGGTAAAGGAAGCGAATTCCCAGCCGTGGCAAAGAGGTACTTTTATCATTTGGAGTTTGCATTTTCACCAAACCTAGCTGTTACCATAAGGTTTTTTCATGTTGCATAAGTTTGGTTTGAGCTGGAAAAAAAAAAAAAGAAGCCAAAAGTGCAAATCCGTGGAGAAGTATGCCAGTCGCTTAGACATCGTGACCCTCTTGGTACATTGTGGATATGTTGACCATAAAGGTTTACTTTTCACGAGGGATTCTTTGCCTGATGACTTTCTTATTTGTCCCCAAATAAGAAACCGGTCATTTGGAGTTGTACATATGACAACAAACACAGGAACCTCTGCCTGTTCAGCACAGGGCAACCGTTTGTGTGAACGTGCTAGTTTACTGCAGCGGGATCTTTTGTTTGTGTTAGCTTTTTCACAATCATGGTTCTCCACATCGCCGCTTCCTGTGTAATTGTCATCTCCCCCCCCCCACCCCGCCCCGACCCGACCCGACCCCGCCAGGGACTCGGCGATCTCGAGCAACAAAACGCCACACAACAGCTCCATCAATCACATCGAGAGCGTATTGCAGCAGCTGGACGAGGCCCAGGCCCAGATGGAGGAGCTGTTCCAGGAGAGGAAGATCAAGCTGGAGCTCTTCCTGCAGCTTCGCATCTTCGAGAGGGACGCCATCGACGTGAGTCCGCTCGGTCACACACCCCGCGTGATAACAGTTCGGGTGTTTTTCAACTACAACGGTTTTCATTTTTAATTGTAGCTCGATCGGGCCGCTTGTCTTTGTCGTTCCCGATGACCGAAAGAAGCGGGACGTTTTAAAAACGATGCACATCATCTCGCAGATCATCTCCGATTTGGAGTCATGGAACGAGGAGCTCACCGGTCAGATGAACGATTTCGACACAGAGGACTTGACGCTGGCAGAGCAGCGGCTGCAGCATCACGCCGACAAGGCCCTGACCATGAACAACCTCACCTTCGACGTCATCCACCAGGGACAGGAGCTGCAGCAGTATGTCAACGAAGTCCAGGCCTCGGGTGAGTCCGCCTCTGTTCAGACACCAGTTTGGTCCTCGACCTTCCTGTAGGTCCGTAAATAGCGGACCGATCCTGGAGTCACTGAAGCTGCTTATACTCAACCATCACTCATCTCATCTTCTTGGACACTTCAGATCTCCTAAATATCAAATTGCATATTTTAGGGCAGCGTGGCGCAGGAGGTAGAGCAATCGTATTTGAAACCGAACATTCCTGGTGTTGTTGAGCAAGACCCCTAACTGCTCCCCCGGTTCTGGTGGATGGCAGCCTACTGCCCACGGTTCATCCATGATGGGTTAAATGCAGAAAAGGAATTTCCCTATTTGGATTAAGTGGATAAATTATTATTATTATTATTATTATTATTATTATTATTATTATTTTTATTACCATCATCATTATTATTAGTATTTTTATTATTATTATCATTGTCATTATTATTATTATTATTATTTATTTATTATTATTATTATCGTTATTAGTATTATTATTATTAGTGCAAGACGCAAACATTTGTCATTTGTTCTTGGTAGTCATTGACTGATAAAATCTCAATGTTTTAACATCACAAATTGTGACGCATCATTTCACTTCAAAGAGGCAGAAAATTTGGACCCCCGAATTTATTTGACTGATTTTTTTTATTTTTTTATTTATTTTTTCCCAGATGATAAGAAGTCGCTTTGAGTATAATAGCAGTTAGACATTCATCTGCAGCATCTGGACACATTTACCAAAAAAAAAAAAAATTGCTTCAAAATTCAGCAGGAAAGGAACTTGAAAACCGGCAATTAGACGAAGTTGAAAAACAGCATTAAACGTCACGTACTTAATCCCAAAAATGGCACTAGGCTGGCACAACATCACTCCAAGTCAACCGCACATACTGCTTTATTTATCTCGCGTGTCATTTTGCCTGTATTTCATAACACCGCAATCAATACATTTCTTATTTCCCCTTGTCTCCCGGCCTCCGGTGCACGTCAGTGACAGCGTTGTCACATCGTCCATCGGAGGGTTAAATTTGCTGCTGTGCATGGTTGTGCACAGGCTCATGAGTTGGCAACATTAGTTTCATATTGATGGCGTGTAGGTGGACCAAGGTCAGATTGGCTCAGCTTTTGTGATGAGAGGCTCCCACTCACGAACCATAATAACTCATCTGTGATCTCGCACGCTAATAGGTGCTCTCTGAAGCCGCGCAAGGAATAGTTACATCACATCGTGCGGACGGGAGTGTGTTGATGCTGTCAAAAGCGCGCGCACTTTGAGCCGAATCCGCTTCGACCGATGAAAACAAAAGTGACTAATAATTAAAACCGTCGGGCAGAAGAGGGTTTTTTTTTTCGTAGCGAACGGGTTGAGTCATGGAAGGCCCTTCAATCACACGTCCATTCTGACTCACCATATTTTTGTCATTTTTGGGAGAATCTCATCAGTAAATGATAAAAATGATAGGCAGGCATCTTGATGCTGCATTGCAGTCACACACACACACACACACACACAAGCACATGCACGCACACAGATGCTTTTCAAATTCATCCAGATGTTCGTTTATTTTAAATTTGAAAATACACCGCCTTGTTTTTTTTTTAGCAAACCTCCGCTGCTCGTAATGACCTGTAATCCCTTTTATTGAATGAAAGAATCCCCCCCCTCCCCTACATTCCCTTCCCGGCCACAAGGTCTTTGAAACGGTTTCACAGCCGCCTTAATGAACCGAAGTGAAAGAACACTTCGTTCATTATTACCATCAAAAATGTTACTCAAAAAAAAAAAGGTACATAAATCAAATTGGATGCGGTGAGTTCAATGACCTCAGTAATTCGTAAAAGGGTAAGTCGGGGCTGCCAGTCATTAATGTTCCACGTCAGATTTTCTTTGTCTATAATACAACAGGAAGTAGGGGAAACGTGTCTTGGCTCCCGCAATTACTATATCCGAAAAAAAAAAGTCCCAAGTTGATGCCCTTAAGTCTGGTTTTGTTTTGACAAGCGGTCGACGACCAAGAAGATCTGGAGGACGAAAGAAACAGAAACTTAAGCTCCGCTCTCTGTGTCTGCACCCCAGGTGTAGAGCTTTTGTGCGACAGGGACGTCGACATGGCGACCCGAGTTCAGGACCTGCTGGAGTTTCTCCACGAGAAGCAGCAGGAGCTGGACCTGGCGGCCGAGCAGCACCGGAGGCACCTGGAGCAATGTGTCCAGCTGAGGCACTTACAGGCTGAGGTCAAGCAGGTGGGACACTGATAGGGCAGCGGTGTTTTTCGCGCCAGAGCTACGCAAGGTGTAGACCGGGGATGTCAAACGTACGGCGCGTGGGCCGGTGTCGGCCCGCTAGGGGGTCCAATCCGGCCAGTGGAATAAATCTACAACTTGAAAAAATACATAAATGAACTATTTATTTATTCACTATTTACTACCTCTTCCTTCAGCCGAAGGGAATATTCAAATCTTTGTACTTTTTAAGACCTTAAAACACTTTATAGCCTTGACTTTGACACTTTATAGTTTTATTTGTATTTCTTATTCTCCCTCCTTTCTACTATTATTTATTATTGTTATGTTTTACTTGAAACTCTGGCACAACAATTTCCTTCGCGATAAATAAAGTTGTTCTTATTCCTATTCTTATTCTTTTTTTTTTAAATAAAAATGCAGTTCCTGTACTGTCCGCTCGGGTTGCGCTGTTTAGTCAATGTTAGCAAAATGGCACGACACTGTGTGACTCACAACTTTCAGCAGATGGCAGCAATGCGGCTTCCGGGTCTGTAAATAGCATTTTGTCGTATCGTTAGAAATGTACCCACTTTTCCATTTGCCCCGACACCCTGTCGTCGTCAAAAAACGGAAAAGTGGACATGGAGTGTAGGGTTTTCCAAGAAAAAATGGACCACTTCTTATTCATTTGTTGAGGTTAATAAGAAACCTGTGTGGATGCAGCAAGTTTCGGTGCCACTATGAGACTCGTCATGGTGAAAAATACAACCAAATGCACGGAGAACTGGGAAGACAGAACTGAGGCACAGTGTTGTTGAAATTGCACTTAATAAATCTCAGGTCGTCCGTCATGTATTTGTTAAAGGAACAGTTCGTTACACATGAAGGTTTTTATAAAGCGCCTGTTCTCCTTTACACAAAAACAAAGGGAACATTTGGACTTTGTGTTACTTCTTAGTAATTACGCTATGATTTTACCGGTCCGGCCCCCGTGACATCAAATAAGGCCGCATGTGGCCCCCGGACCAAAATCAGTTTGACACCCTTGGTGTAGACGTTCGACGTAAAAAGAAAAGACGTTCGTCTTTGGGGTTCACCGCCGCCCTCTTTTCTCCAGGTCCTCGGCTGGATTCGTAACGGCGAGTCGATGCTGAATGCGGGTTTGATCACCGCCAGCTCCCTGCAGGAAGCCGAACAGCTGCAGCGAGAACACGAACAGTTCCAGCACGCCATCGAGGTACGGGTCTAGCCCGTCGACTGTTCCTCGTTCTTTTTTTTTTTTTGGGCTGAATCTTCACTGGAAGCGTCTTGAGAATGGAACTTTGTTTGGAAAGCCGGTAGGGTGTCGCTAACTCAACCGTCCGCCGCCTGTTTGCAGAAAACCCACCAGAGTGCCCTGCAGGTTCAGCAGAAGGCCGAAGCTCTGCTCCAGGCCAACCACTACGACATGGACCTGATCAGGGATTGCGCCGAGAACGTGGCGTCCCACTGGCAGCAGCTCATGCTGAAGATGGAGGACCGACTCAAACTGGTCAACGCCTCCGTGGCCTTCTACAAGACCTCTGAGCAGGTAGGAGACTTGGCGATTTTTACAAAACACAAATGGGCCGCAGAGTTTTCCTCAGACAAGAGCGTTTCGCCCCCCCGCAGGTCTGCAGCGTGTTAGAAAGCCTGGAGCAGGAATATAAGAGGGAGGAGGACTGGTGCGGAGGAGCCGACAAACTCGGTCCCAACTGCGAAACGGACCACGTCACCCCCATGATCAGTAAACACCTGGAGCAGAAGGAGGCCTTCCTCAAGGTAAAACCGGGAATCAAATGGAAGCGGACAGTCGGCCGTCGGCCTTAAGGTCCGCGTCTCAGTTTTGCGTGCTCTGCTCTTTCTCGGACCAGGCGTGCACGCTGGCGAGAAGAAACGCAGACGTCTTCCTCAAGTACATGCACAGGAACAGCGTCAACATGCCTGGGATGCTGAGCCACGTCAAAGCTCCGGAGCAGCAAGTTAAAAGTGAGTGACAAAATCTTGAATGAGTCGCTTTTCAGTCGGCACGGCCAAGAAAGTTGAGTTTTTTGTTCCTTTTTGTTAAATAAACAAAACAAATAGCAGAAGACTTCTATTTAAGTGCATGTCTTAACAGTAAGAGCAAACATTGCCAACTTCTTTTTTGTTTTCTAAACGCTCACGTTTAACACGAAAGGTTGCGGGATGTAATTTGAATTATACTGTACAGTTACTTTTTATTTCCAAGATGGGAATTTCAAAGTTTTAAGACAAAAAAAAATTTGAAAAAAAAAAAAAATTATATTTGTATATTCAGTCCCGTTTCACACTAAAACCCAACAAGTTGAGAAAACCAGAGATCCTTAGCTTTACTGAGCTAAAAAGCATTGGGCTGAATTTTTGTTGCATTTTCTTTTTTTTTTTTTTTTGTTTGTTTTGTTTTTTTTAAACTGTTTTTTCTGTCGCGTGTAGACATTCTCAACGAGCTCCTGCAGAGAGAGAATCGTGTTCTTCACTTCTGGACCATGAGGAAACGCCGACTGGACCAGTGTCAGCAATATGTGGTGTTTGAACGCAGCGCCAAGCAGGTAAGGAAGCAACCTAGAATATCAGCAAGGGTCATTTAGCCGTGGCAGAATTCATGAAATTAGGGTGGGAGAGCACGATATTCAAACGCCCAATTACCGATTTATGTATTTCAATCTCAGCTGAGCGAGCTTTTTTGGGGATTTGTCGGCCCTGCACCCGCACGGCATCTTGCAGGGTCACGTAACCTGAATATTACCACATTCTGGGTGTGTTTTCAGGCACTGGAGTGGATTCATGACACAGGCGAGTTTTACCTGTCCACACACACCTCCACGGGTTCAAGCATCCACCACACGCAAGAGCTGCTGAAGGAGCACGAGGACTTCCATATCACGGCCAAGGTTGACCCTTTCACAAATCTAGCAGTCAATGCGAGTGATGTGTGTGTGTGTGTGTGTGGGGGGGGGTCAAAGTAACACCCTTTCCTCCCCAGCAAACCAAGGAGCGGGTGAAACTGCTGATCCAACTGGCCGACGGCTTCTGCGATAAAGGCCACAGTCACGCGGGAGAGATCAAAAAGTGGGTGACCGCCGTGGACAAGCGCTACAGAGACTTCTCCCTGCGGATGGACAAGTACCGCTGCAGCCTGGAGAAAGCTCTGGGCATCTCCTCCGACTCCAACAAAGCGGTGAGTGTCCGCGTCTTTGAGGCCGCGGCACCCGAAAGTTTTTTTCCGCGAGCGATTTCACACTGATGCTCTGTCCCCATGCCTCCCTATCAGAGCAAGGATCTGCAGTTGGACATCATTCCGGCCACCGCTCCGGGGTCGGAGGTCAAGCTGAGGGACGCCGCGCATGAGCTCAACGAGGAGAAACGCAAGTCCGCTCGCAGAAAGGAGTATGTCCTTTTTTTATTTTTTTTTGTCAGACGAAAAGCCGTCATCATAACCGAATGGCTAATCCCTGTCATCACCTAATTCCATTTTTTTTTTTTTTTTTTCCATTTTACACACACCAGTTTTGGAACTGAACTAGTCACGCTACCCCTTATTGGTGAAGCTTCACTTCTTATTACATACGAGCAGAAGTAGCACCTGTTGCAAATCATGAGCAATTATATAAATGTCTCTTTATCCGCATTCTCAAAGAAGACAAAGCAGAGTCTTCAGCGCTTTATTATACGAAGGTCACTTTTCCAGCCAGTGTCCTCTTTCAGAAGCTCCGGCAACACCGAGCCCCTTGTTCAATCGTAAAAGGAGGCGCTGAATAAGAGATGAATTAGACGGACAGACACATATATAATGGACTCGCGTGCTGAAAGTTTCCTCCTCGCCTTGCTCCGTCAGCATAAGAAACAGTCAGGCTCGGCCCTCCGAGAAATGAATGGCCGTGTAAACACGGGGAAGGAAGATGTCATTTTATACGAGCCGCACAAATCAGGAGTGTCGTTTCCATCATTCCCGGCTGGTTTTATGACCGGGGTTTTATGGCTTGTAACATTTTCATTATTCATTAGAGTAAATGGAAGAAGGAAATGGGCTGAAAGGGATCTTGGTGATTAATGTCTTGATGGGTGAGGACAGCGAGACGTCATTTTTTTTTTTTTTTGTTTGTTTATTTGTTTTTGTTTGTGCCTAGATTCATCATGGCGGAGCTGATTCAGACGGAAAAAGCGTACGTGCGCGACCTGCGGGAGTGCATGGATGTAAGTGCTCTGCAACCGCTCGCCGCACGGATCCCGTATGTCGGCGATTTGTGGCAAATTTATCAATTTTGTATTCCGCTAACGTAGACCTACCTGTGGGAGATGACCAGCGGAGTGGAGGAGATTCCTCCAGGCATAATCAATAAGGAACACATCATCTTCGGAAATATGCAGGACCTTTATGAATTCCATCACAAGTAAGCACGAGCGCCACATTTGTGCAGAAATACACCTCTGTGAGTAATTCAAAATTGCATCCTTGTGTTTGAAAAAGAGCGCGGAGGTATAAATCCGGTGTTTACTGAATACTGTTTCTGCTGGACCGTCGCTCTGCTAGGTTTCATTTAAACCTGAGAAAAAGTTAGGTAAATGCATAGGAGATTTACCATGAGTTGAAGTATTTAAAAAGAATAAATAAAAGTAATATACCTGCAGCATCTTCACATCATATATGTCAAAATTAAATCAGTGATGACGGATCTAGCTCACCAAAATGCTCACGGATTTTTTAAAACAAGGTCAAGATGCCATGCAAATATCAGTAAGGGTGTTTTTTTCACAAACTGTAAATTCTACTCTAATGCCCAAATTGGGTCTCTTCTAGCCGGACAGCTCCTCCTCGTGTCCCATGAATCGTACTACACTCTGTGATACTCTTGCATGAGGCTGGATGAGCTTTGTCTCAGATTCAGCTTTGTCTCTGAATTCTCTCGCAATATTCCTTTTGTACTCAAATCAAGTGAAGTTTACTTTCCACAAAACAGATTTTTTGATTTTTACTCTCAGCGGTAACAACCCAGCAGAGTAACTACTATCTGTCAAACTTCCCCCAATTTTTTTTTTTTTCCAAAACATCACGAGTACAACTCAATTTTAAGCTTTATTTTTGTGTCGCTGTTTCATCAGCATCTTTCTCAAAGAGCTGGAGAAATACGAGCAGCTGCCAGAGGACGTCGGACATTGCTTCGTCACATGGGTTCGTATCACCCGTCGAGCAGGAAATCCGGCGGGCTAACTAAGCTGTCCTCTTGCATCAACACGGAAAATCAATAATCACTTAAATACTGCCTCTGACGGATGGAGCAGCGGCAGATTGAACCTTTAAGATGCGACTTAGCGGTGATTCTATGTCGCACCCGCATCAGCCTGTAGAATAAAAGCATCGGTCGCTTCGTTCCTATCGGATCAGAAACGCGTCCGTCTACGCGCTTTTTTTATTTTCCTGTCAGAAGGCATCGACGTGCTATGAACTAGCCCGAAAGTGTCGGTGCAAGAGGCGAGGTGCGTTTTGGATTTTGTAAAATGGAAAATCACCTGTGTGTTCAGACCGAGCCTTCTCCGCATTATTCCAGGAGGCAAACACCGCTGCACTTTCGGTCAAACAAAGTTCTTTACCAACAAACCGCCGTGTGTTTTAATCGCGTGTCCTTTAATGCAAAATAGCAACTGACTCGAGAATTAGCAAACATCTTTGTGTTTGCAATGGACGACTTGTGGAATTAGCGCAATCCACGACACGTCACCCCCAGAGAACCAAATTCCCGGGTTGTAGTGATCGTCGAGGGGTCGGTCAATCCGGTAGTAAATTGCGAAGACTCTGAACTATCCTCTCGTAATCGATCATTTGTTTTTTTTTTTTTTTAAGGCCGACAAGTTCCAGATGTACGTTAACTACTGCAAGAACAAACCCGACTCCACTCAGCTCATCCTGGAGCACGCTGGCAACTACTTTGACGTCAGTGAAACCCGTCCTTGCAAAAAACCGCGTGGGTTTTGTTGTCGTGCATGCGCGCTGAAGGTCTCTCTGCGGGTGTTCACAGGAAATCCAACAGCGTCACCGTCTGGCGAACTCCATCTCGTCTTACCTGATCAAGCCCGTGCAGAGAATCACCAAGTATCAGCTCCTGCTAAAGGTAAAGCCGCCGCGCACGGGTGGCTCGGCGGCTCCGCGTTGAATTGTTTTCACCGTGTTCGTGCGCTTTTTTTTTTTTTTAGGAGCTGCTGACGTGCTGCGAAGAGGGCAAAGGCGAGATCAAGGACGGCCTGGAGGTGATGCTCAGCGTTCCCAAGAAAGCCAACGATGCCATGCATCTTTCGATGCTGGAAGGTGATTAATGTCAAACCGCAGCGATCTCACGTGGATCCTCGCGACGCGTCGCTAAGCGGTATTTTCCGGAAACCCTCCCTCCTTCCGTCAGGTTTCGACGAGAACATCGAGTCCCAGGGCGAGCTCATCCTCCAAGAGTCCTTCCAGGTTTGGGATCCCAAGACCCTGATCCGGAAAGGTCGAGAGCGCCACCTCTTCCTGTTCGAAATGTCTCTCGTCTTCAGCAAGGAGGTCAAGGATTCAAACGGCAGAAGCAAATACATCTACAAGAGCAAACTCTTTGTATGTCCCTTTTTTTTTTTTCCTGACATGTCTAACGTGTGTTTTCGGGGTTCTTTGGAGAAATAATTCCATACCGCGATTGCGGTCGGCTTCCTCACGTTTTTTTTTTTTTTTCCTCCCTCTCTGAACCCCCAGACCTCAGAATTAGGGGTGACGGAGCATGTGGAAGGAGACCCCTGTAAGTTTGCTCTCTGGGTGGGTCGCACTCCGACGTCAGATAACAAGATCGTGCTCAAGGTAACATTCTTTTCTTCACATCTGCCGTGTCGAAAAAATCCCCTGTAATGTTGAACCGAAATGAGTTTTCAAAACTTTGCGTCACAAATATCAATTTTCCCACTGAGTTTCATACTTCTTCCTTTTCATACCACTCAGCATCAAACTTCGATACGTACTTTTTTCTTTTTTTAAAAGGCTATCGAATCTTAGCGTCCTGATATCTGACTAACCCAGATTTCTCCTCTTTCTTTTACCTTCTGTTTAAGCATTTTAATCAGTCCTTTGACTCCAATACCTGGTTTGATTGCATGAGCAGCTTCCAAGCGGGCAAAGAACCCTTTCTGTTGGTGTCATTCCTTCCTCCTCGGTTTTCCTCTTTTTTTTTGTGTATCCTCGCCGTCAGCCTTTAAAATCCCGCTTTGCTCTGTCCGTTAACACACTCAGGCACATCTGTATCTCTGGGGCTGTGTTTTCTGCGGATGTTTGTATCTCTAAAGCTCTCTGTAGGCCGGCATGCTTCCACAAACCCACAACTGACACGTACTCAGCGTTCGAAACATGCGCGATCACCTTTGTGCCGCGCAGGCGATTCGACAAAGCTCACAAATAACGCCACGATAGCGAGTGATTTGTGTTTCTAAGCGTCAACGTTTGAGATGTGTTTTGTTGTTTCATTGTCGCGCTCAAATTCAAATTTGTGTCAGACGTCAGAACAGCGTGAAGCCAAAATCCCAAAGATATCCGCTAACTAACAGAGAAACAGTCATGTGATATATGCAGCTTAAATGAGTGTCATTACTAACTACTGGTGTTCTCTCTCACACACACACACACACACACACTATCCATTTCAGTCTGCTTCACGTAGATTTGGGCTTCGGCGTTGAGGCAGATCATTAGTGTTGTGTGTTTTTATCGTGTCAGTCCATTTTGTCAGCATAAACAATGTACTTGTATGTCTTCTAAGACCAAACCAGTGAAATTCTCTATTTCATATTTCAAATTTAAAGCTAAGTCAGGGATCCAAACACGGAGCAATGGTGAGTACAAAATATCCCACAACACAGCCCTCAGCAAGTTCTCACAAGTCTGAAACAGAAACTCTTTGTGCTCCTCATCCCCGCCGTCATTTATCACAGCGGCAGATGTAACATTTCGTATCATATTAGGACATTGATTCTCACACCTATCCACAAATTTGAGTCTTATTTGCTATTTGAACACCACAAATTTGAGGTCAAAACAACATCTATTGTTTTCATTTGTTGAAAAAAAAAAAAGTATCACCTAAGCTGTTGAGGGTATTACTGGTCTGCATAAATCAAATTCCAACTTGCTAATATTAGCGTAAAGAAGAGGTTAAACTGTTATTATTATTATTATTGTTATTGTTATTGTTATTATTTTTATTATTTGGCGTTGTATAATGTTTATATGAATATTTTGTAACAAGTAAATGTCAAACGTACTCATGATTTGCAGAAAGTCATTGTCACAGCAGGTAGTTTAAACCAATAGGAAACCTTTTCAACCTTTCGGTCAGCTGCAACTAATACCAATGAAATGTTAGCAGATGATAAACTTTAAATAATTACTGTTAAAATATTTGGTATCAAGCGATGAATACACAGTCAAGTTGACATAGAAGGTGACATTTGAGCTCTGCTGGCATTACATTTTTGCTCTGTCATAGAGAGTTGCGAGCTGAAATAATTCGACAGAATATGTATGTGTTCATTTAGTGAAGAAACAAGTTGAAATTCCTGAAATAAATCAATTAGCGATGGGAACCTTTCGGACTTTTCCGGTAGCACAAGTGATGGTTGACGGAAGATTTCAGAGCAGATGAATTGCAGACGAAATTTAACGCCACTGATATTTTAATCACATTCTTCTTCTTGCCGAAGAAGATTGTTGTCTCTGGGAGGGTCTGGGAGTCCATCGCGTTGACACTGAAGCCACTGTTGAGCCATGACAAGATGTTAAATTCAGACTTGTGTGAATTTATGGGTTAGGGTGACAAGAGTGAAACAAGAATTCCAACAAATGTTCATTTTCAGACAACACTAACCTTTGACCCCTTAAACTTCTCCATCCCTGAAAACAACAGGCCTCTAGTATTGAGAACAAGCAGGACTGGATCAAGCACATCAGAGAGGTTATCCAGGAACGCACTATTCACCTTCGAGGGGCTCTAAAGGAGCCCATTCACATCCCCAAAGCGACAACAGCCAAGCACCACAAGGGCCGAAGGTGAGCGCGCAACAATTTTGCATTAAAAAGAACTCTGTTCCCTTGTGTATGCGGTTCGCACAGGCAATCAAACACGAGGTTCATCAAACCTCTTGTCCAAATGTTTCCCGACGCTTCCATGACCCTATCGTGAATCAATCGTCGTCCTTTCCTCAGGGATGGAGAGGACCTCGATAGTCAGGGTGAAGGCAGCAGCCAGCCAGATACCATATCTCTGGCTTCCCGGACCTCGCAGAACACGCTGGACAGCGACAAGGTGAGACGCGGTCCCGGCCGGAAGGGACGGATCTCAGAGGGTTCGGTTGTTTTTAGACCTGACAGTGTTGTTAGAACACTGACGTCGGGTGATTTTCACCCACACAATTCTTGTCATGTGAGTTGCCATTGAGTTTTATGGGTCCTTGGGAAGCTTCAGGCTGCTCACCGATGTTATTCATCGTATGTTTGTTTCCCTTCTCCCATCTGAACATCTATAAATTGATGAAAACTGTGTTTTATCCAGGATATTGTATTGGGTAAAATATACCCAACGTTAGTGATGGTGTTACTTATTTTAACGTTAGGTTTAACCTAGAACACTAAGGGTGGTTTTATCCCAAAATATCTAACTGTTAAGGGGAAAAAAAATGTAAAACAAATAAATTGAAGGGTGAATTGTGTCACAAAGAGTGACTCAACCTTTGCACCTTTAGAGAAGAGCAACACCTTGAGCAAAGTTGTCCCTTTTTTCCGAGGAGGAGCCACTACATCTCTAAATCCCGATAAATGACGACGGTACGATTTTGATCATCTCGTCCGATCGGTCTCTTGTCAGCTCTCCGGCGGCTGCGAGCTGACCGTGGTCATCCACGACTTCATGGCCAGCAACAGCAACGAGCTGACGGTGCGTCGCGGCCAGACGGTGGAGGTCCTGGAGCGCTGCCACGACAAGCCGGACTGGTGCCTGGTGAGGACCACGGACCGATCGCCCACCCAGGAGGGCCTGGTGCCCTGCTCCATGCTCTGCATCGCCCACTCTCGGTCATCCATGGAGATGGAGGGCATCTTCAACCACAAAGGTGAGAGTTCAACGGCGTTATCGCGGAAGACGGCGTCGGTCTACGCGGGTACTCTGACCCGTGATATCCACCCGCTTTCCAGACACGCTGTCGGTGTGCAGCAATGACTCCATCATGCCGGGGTCGTCTGCGACGCTTCAGCCGGGCCACGGCATGGGCTCCCACACCTCCCCGGGCCCCAAGCGACCAGGTGGGTTTTACTTCACGCGGTGAAATGCGGCGGGTTCTCCGTCCGCGATCGTCAGATTTGGCCGGTGAACCCGTGTTTGCCGTTTCCCCCTTCCAGGCAATACTCTGCGAAAGTGGCTCACCAGCCCGGTACGCCGGCTCAGCAGCGGCAAGGCGGACGGCCACGTTAAGAAACTGGCCCACAAGCACAAGAAGAGTCGCGAGGTGAGGAAGAGCGGGGAGATTACGATGGGATCCCAGAAAGACTCGGACGACAGTGCCGCCACACCTCAAGACGAGACTGTGGAGGAGGTGCATGCACGATCCCACGACCTCACCGCGGATCCCGGGCGGCTCCGTGTAGAGCCGCGCATTGAACGTCTCGCTCCGCTTTGTGTCTCGCAGAGGGTTCGTAACGAAGGCCTGTCGAGCGGCACCCTGTCCAAGTCCAGTTCTTCGGGCATGCAGAGCTGCGGCGAGGAGGAGGGCGAGGAGGGCGCCGACTCCGTGCCGCTCCCTCCGCCCATGGCCATCCAGCAGCACAGCCTGCTGCAGCCCGACTCGCAGGATGACAAGGTAAGGACTTTGAGGGCCTCCGACCGGGAGGGGCGGACTGACGGGGACGATGATTAAGCGAGCGAACATAAGCATGAATTTAAAAAAAAAATAAAATAAAATCTCTTTGGGCCGAGTGTTTCGGGGTGTGCTGCAGAACCGGTCCAGAAAATGTCGGCACTTGCCACCGCTATTGGTTGTCGGGCCACAAAACCTGTTGTGTCTGCTATTTTTTGGGGAAGTGACAACTTCACCTAAGGATCTTGTAAGCAAGCGCACATTTCTGTTATTCCTGCACTTTTACATTGGAGAATTTATTTTCTCATTTTATTTTTCCCATACAAGAAATAGACATCATGTAGCTGCAATAGTTCGGAGCACAATCACAAAGTGGGTGCGTTGAAATTAGAGCGCAAAATGGAAACAGGGTTCCCCTCGCAAGCCTGAAAAACCCAGGACGACACGGACCGATTACCAAGGCGCGAAAAATGTCTCGATGACACACCGGAATTCCAAACGTCATCCGATTTGTCATATCCGGATAGGGTCACCGATATCGCATCGGATGATTCTGCCGTGAGGTCCTTTTAAATAAGCCAAACTCTTAATTTATGCCTTTGATTGAGAATTAAGTTCCTACGCACGTTTGTCCCGTCATTGCTGTCACGATTTTTGGTTTGTCAAGGTTGCGTTTTTTTTTGCCTTCAGACCTTTTTAGGCACAAAAGGGACACCTCCCAACAGTTTTGGAGCGACTCCTCGGTTTCTGTTCTGCATTAACATTTTATCTTGGCATGTTGCATCATATTCTCCCCTCTCTCCTCCTAAAGCAATAGGATAAGAACAGTTTCAGGCAGTCCGCGTCTCCTCCTCGACTAAAGCGGCGACTCCTCTGACACTAATTTCTGTTTCTCTTTTTTTGTTTTGTTTCCTGGTCGTATTGTTTACTGTTTGCCATGCTGTAGCATTACCTTGATTTATGTCCTGTCTTTGCTTTGTCTCAGTTTCCATACCTCTCCATTTGAAAATGCCCTACTCTCTCCCCCTCTGTCTCTTCCCTCAGTCGGGTTTCTCTTTTCAAGCCCCCTCTTTGCACTCTTCAGCTCTTAAGAATAACGTCCCCTCCCCTTCCTTTAGATCAAACTTCTCCAAATCCTTTTTTTTTTTCCCCCCCAGAATGACACCCTTAGATGTCGTATTATAAGAATAGGACTTTCTCTCCCATCTTTAACGTAGTCGGTCGGACTTTTATTTTCTACCCCTTTTCTCCACCGCACAGCTGTGGTCCGGCGTCTCGCCCTGGACTTTTAAGGACGATGTAGATAGAGAGGATGCACGTGAAAGCGCTGTAACTTGAGGGCATCAGAGGTTGTTTGTTTTGTTTTTTGTTTTTTTTTTCACGCGTCACTTGCACCAACGTCTGTAAATTTCGCAGCACATTTCGCGACACCCTCGGCCACACGGGGAGTTTATTTTCTGCGTGTTCCCGTGTAAAAAGGAGGATGAGGGCGTTGTAAGTTTTCCCCCTTTGAAAATAACAGGCGTCCATCAAAACGCGAAGGCGAGAGCCTAGAAATGGCGCGGCCCACATTTGGAAAGCCCCCCATCCCCTACCCTTTCCCGTCCTTGTTCTCGTCATCCCCGACCCCCCCCCCCCCCACCACCACCACCACCACCCGCTCTCCAACCCCCGTGCCCGCTCGTTCTCATCTCCCTTTTACACTTTGTGCGTTTAACCTCATAACCCATGCAAGTAATTGGCATCTCTAAACGCTGGCGAGGCCAGAAGCGCACACAGCCTCACCCAGAAAACCCAATTGGGGAAAGTCTTGAAGCACAGCACAGCAAGGGTGAGAGTCTCCTGAACTATATACATCTGCATCTATATATATATCTATATAAACACACATAACTCTCTCATCGTCACGCTGTTGGCATCCTTTCTTCATCACCTCATTAAATAGAAAAAAAAACAACTTTTTCTCTCTGTAGTTTTTTTTTTGTTTTTTTTTTTCATTTCCACATTTTCCCCATTTTTTTTTGATTTTTTTTTTTTTTTTTAATTTATTTTTTTTGTTCCACATTATTCACCGAACTCTCAGTCTCACCTTTTTACCTCTTTATCGACCATTCAGCTAAACTTCATGAAACGTCTCCGGTTCATTTTTGCCATGACTTTATTGACCGCAAAGACCTAAAACAGGGGTTTGAAAAGTGCAAACATTTTTGAAGAAGACATTGGACATTTAACGGTCATTGCTCACTCAAATTGAATTGAATTTAATCCATCATCAATCAGTTTCATGAAGACCATTGTCATTGACAAGATGCTATCATTTCTTATATGACAGCAGATATCAGATGTTATAGTAAGTGCAAACAAAGTAACAATAATCCAGTGATACAAGATCATCTTTAAATTTCTTTGTGTGTTTTGTATCTTTTTTTGGCTTCCAAAAGTTCCACCAAAAGCCGTGGTGCACAGAGGCAGAGATTCTGTGACTATGGGGGGGCAAATAGCTACAGATGTTGGATTTATTTCAATATTATGACACTTGAATAATCAGCTCGGTGTCAGTTTTTCATTTTTTATTCCTAGTAGTGCGTCATGATACTTAGTATGTACTGTAATTTTAGCCATTTGATTTTGCCATCCATTTTGCAAGTAAGTCGGAAAAGTCCAGCAGAATGCATTGATGCCGAATCGAACCATGAGATTATTAGATTGAACGGTAGAGATGAGGAAATGTCCGTTTCAGCATCTGTGTCCACCAGATGCATTTGTAATGTCTAATTTCTATCCAAGTCACATGAAGCACTCAATTATGCTTTTATTTTGTGCTTCTCTCTGTTCATCATCCTCAAAATTTTAGCCGGAGATTGCTATTCATTTCAGTATCAGACGTTCTCAGGAGCAAACCAGTGGCGGGATCGTGATAGCAAACACGAGAGTTGGAAAAGACGTGCTCAGAAAATCACATTTCTGTTGTCGCTTTTGTAAAAAAGGCATGTGGTGGACATAAAATCCATTTAAAAAGAAGTTTATAGAATGCGCTGTTTTCAACGCCGAACGAAGTTATGGACTTTATAGCCGCAGATCAGAATAATCTACTCGACGACGTAAGTTATCAGGCTCTCACGGGTGTTTTTGTCTCCTTACGCAGACCTCTTCTCGTCTGTCCGTCCGTCCGTCCAGTTCGGAGACGCCGAGCGCTGCGGAGTTGGTGAGCGCCATCGAGGAGCTGGTCAAAAGCAAGATGGTAGGAAGCACGGGGAAATAAAACGGAGGAGTTGAAAGGATCACATCTCAGGATTCTCTTCCTGTCCCTGGCGGTCCTCGAACTCGGGGAGAAAATTACGATGATTTTGGAAGAAACAAGTCGAGTTTCGATGTATCCACATCAAACGACTGTAACTACCGTCAACGAGACGTGCGCCCGCTTATACAGAACTCTTTATTTGGACGGATTTGCTTCCACGTATATAATCAGGCCGGCCGAGAGAAAACGACGAGACAAATCCGGGTTCTTGCGTTGTCGCGCGAGTACATCATCAACACCGAAGAGCCTCAGCGGTTGCCACAGCGACCCGCGGACCTTAACGCCTCGTGTTTGTCTCCGGCGCAGGCTCTGGAGGACCGCCCCAGCTCGCTGTCAGTCGAACAAGGAGACAGCAGCTCTCCTTCCCTCAACCCTTCCGACAACTCGCTCCTTTCCTCCTCCTCCCCCATCGAGGAGATGGATGAACGGAGATCCGGCGTCCTCCAAAAAAGACAGTGAGTGAGCTTCCTTCACCTCCCCCTCGGGCGCACGCGCCGATTTATTGCGATCGCGCGGATTTTAGTTAAGCGTCCGCCCCTTTTGTCGTTGAAGTAACATTCTGCTGGAGTTGGTGGAGACGGAGAGAGATTACGTGAGGGACCTCGGCCTGGTCGTGGAGGTGAGAAGAAGCGCGTGTACCGAATGAAGGACGCTTGAAAGTTTTGCTAAACTTTCACGCAGGAAGCCGTCGCTCCGCTGAAATTTTACACCCATCCATCCTCAGGGCTACATGAGCAGGATGAAGGAGGAGGGCGTCCCTGACGACATGAAGGGGAAAGATAAAATTGTGTTCGGCAACATCCACCAAATCTACGACTGGCATAAAGAGTACGACGAGAAACAACACAGGTTCGTTCCGTCGGATCCCCGGCAACGGCTCGCTCACCCCTTCTCTCGCTCTCTCTCCGCTCTCCAGTTTCTTCCTCGGGGAGTTGGAGAAATGCTTAGAGGACCCTGACAGACTGGGACCGCTCTTTCTCAAGCAGGTAAGCCTTGAAAGAAATGCGCTCCCCTCGGGTACACTTTCAGATGCCTTTGGCGGCGTTGCATCTGTCTTTCGTGTGTGTGTGTGTGTGTGTGTGCGCGTAGGAGCGACGGCTAAACATGTACGTGGTTTATTGCCAAAACAAGCCCAAATCCGAGCACATCGTCTCCGAGTACATTGACACCTACTTCGAGGTACGTCGTCGTCCAAGGGAAGTCAGATCTGTGCAGGTTTCTCTCAGTGACCTTTGACCTTGCGCCCCTTCCAGGACCTGAAGCAGCGGCTGAGCCACAGACTGCAGATCACAGACTTGCTCATAAAACCGGTCCAGAGGATCATGAAGTATCAACTGCTGCTTAAGGTGGGTCCGCGTCGGATCAGCGGGGGGGGGGACGCCGTAACCTCGACGTGTTTTCAGTCTCTTAATGTCCGACTCCGTATTCGCGGTTTCCCAAAAGAGTTGAGTTGAGATGCTACGTTTGTGTCCATTTTGTCGCTGTAGGATTTCCTGAAGCATTCTAAAAAAGCCGGGCTGGAGTGGGTGGAGTTAGAGGTAAACGCATAACACGCTTTCAAAACTCTGCGCAACAGTATTTGGATCATTTCCTCGAACCCTTTGGAAATGTGACTCTTGCAGAAGGCGGTGGAGGTCATGTGCATTGTGCCAAAGAGGTGCAACGATATGATGAATGTTGGCCGGCTCCAGGGATTTGACGTAAGATAACGCTTTGAATTTGACAGGAACGCGACAGCTTGTTTTCTGACAACCCCGATTTTATCAGCCCGTCTCCTCTCATACGTCTCGCTCCCGATGTACAGGGGAAAATTGTAGCCCAGGGTCGCCTTTTGCTGCAGGACACGTTCATGGTGTCCGACCCAGAGAGCAGCCTGCTGGGCCGGATGAAAGAGAGGAGAGTTTTCCTCTTTGAGCAGCTGGTCATCTTCAGCGAGCCCCTGGACAAGAAGAAGGGCTTTTCGCTGCCTGGCTTCCTGTATAAGAACAGCATCAAGGTAAGCGATAGAAGGGGAAACCCGTCGAGTGTTTGGACGCGTTGCTCCGTCGTCGTACCGAGTTTTCATAGAAGGAATTGGATGTGACGTTTAAAACTCCTTCAGGTCAGCAGTCTGGGTCTGGAGGAGAACGTCGAAGGGGATCCGTGCAAGTTCATCCTTACTTCTCGGTCGGCGAACGTCACCGCGGAGTCCTTCGTGCTTCACTCCTCCCACCCGGGAGTGCGTGAGGTCTGGACTCTTCAGATCAGCCAGATATTGGAGAGTCAACGCAACTTCCTCAACGGTAGGCCATAAACGAGAGCCTTCTCCTGAAGGACCAATTTAAATCTTAACCTTACTCTTCTTCCTCTCAGCTCTGACGTCACCGATCGAGTACCAGAGGAACCACGTCGGGGCGAGCGGCGGGTCCTGCGCGCCCGGCCCGGGAGCTCCGGGCGGAAGCAGTAGCGGGTCTAGTGCACCCGGCGCCGGAGCTGGAAGTTCTCAGGGTAGCTCCGTCCCCGCCGCCCCTCAGGGCGGCTCCCGTCGGCCGTCCCGGATCCCCCAGCCTTCCCGTCTGCCGCAACCCCTGCGCCACCACCCCGGGGCCGACCCCGACGGCCCCAACAAGATGACCGGTAAGAGTCCCGGTGCCACGACGATGCGCTCCCTCGGTAGAAAAATGAGAGATGTGACTGAGCTGTGAGTTTTGCTCGCTTGTGATCTAGGTTCATCCCCTCGTCTTGTCCCTCCCCCGCTGCTCCCTCCAGGGGGTAGCCCGCAGGGCAAGCGCCCAAACCAGACCCCCGAGGACCAGGCACAGACCCCTATTCCCCGTGCCACCGTTGGGCCATTGCCCTCCGCACCCACGTCCAAACCGCGGCCCGGAGCCGTGTCCCCCATGGCCTCCCCGATGGCCACTCCCGCCTTTGGCAAGGACCTCCCACCTCCCCCTCCCAGCCCCGGTCAGAAGTCTGGGTCTGGCTTTTGGACCTCGATGCCGGGCTCTCCGGCCAGCCGCCCCGGGTCTTTCACATTTCCAGGAGACCCGGGAGAGAGTCCGGTCCGTCAGAATTCAAACCAGATCCAGACTGGCTCCGGCAGTCAGAATCAGTCCCACAGACACTCCACGCACAGCAAGGAGGCCGACAGGATGAGTACCTGCTCGTCGGCCAGCGAGCAGTCCATCCAGTCCACCCAGAGCAACGGGGTAAGACCACACCCCGCTGCCCGGCGCCGCTCCGACTAACACCGCGGCGGAGGCGGGCCGGGTATTTCCTGTCCATTTCCTGTCTTGCTGCCGCCAGCGCTACTAATCTGTCCACTACTTCGCATCTCTGACAACTTTCACCGCCCTCCAGCGTCATCTTGTCTTGCTCAGACGATCTCCGGCGACGCCGTCTCTGGCAGCATCTCCAGTTTGAAACCTCTGCCGCATCGGGCTCACTTCTGTGCGACTCCCTGTCCAGGCTGTCTCTTGATTTCTTGACTCTAACAGCGCTTTTACTAACACTCGCTCTCGGCCGTCCCTCGCCTCCCGAAATGTACCGTTCCCGCAACTAACCTCCGACGTTTGTAGTCCATCTACAAACGTAGCGGGGCGGCCCTCTCATTTAATCCAGTGTTCCTCCTCGAGCGTAAAGGATACTATCCATGCCTTTCTCCGCCTTTTTTTTTTTTTTTTTCCAAGAAGACTATGACCTCGTGCTTAGTCCTTTCGACTTTGTCTCGTTTTCTTCTGAAGATTGCGCCACGCGGAAAGTAAACACTTTTCTTCATCCGCTCTCGCTTTCCACTTCTTCGCTCGTATGACAAGTTGACGCCGTCCCACGATTGACGCCGCACTCATCGTCTCCCCCCCGTCGTTTTTTTTTCTCCGTGTGACGCAGAGTGAAAGTAGCAGCAGCAGTAGCGTATCCACCATGTTGGTGACCCAGGACTACATGGCCGTGAAGGAGGATGAGATCAGCGTCATTCAGGGTGAGGTGGTCCAGATCTTGGCCAGCAATCAGCAGAACATGTTCCTGGTCTTCAGAGCCGCCACCGAGCAGGGCCCCGCCGCCGAGGGCTGGATCCCCGGGTTCGTGCTCGGACACACCTCGGCCGTCGTCACGGACTGCACCGAGGGATCGGTCAAGTAAGGGCTTTGGGAAAACTTCACCAAATGTACTGTCATTTCTGGACTATTGAGCGCGCCTGAATATAAGCCGCACCGGCGAAAAATAGCAGAATAGATATATGTGTACATTTTTAGGCCGTCTACAAGCCGCAGGTGTTCATGTTGTAACATGCGATATTTAATCACGAGAATTTTTATTTTTATTTTTAATGACATACGTACCGGTAGCATCCACAAATACGTACTGGAAATGCTTTTTTTTAAATTTATTTATTTATTTGTTTGTTTGTTTATTTATTTATTATTTTCAAAACAGTGCCTGTAACCCGGCTGATGAAAAATAATAATAAGAAAAGTCCCCCCCAAAAAAGGTAGCAGCCTATAGTCCGGAAATTACGGTAATATTCATTGTTTTGACTGCAGTTTTAGAGCATTTAGACCAAAGCGCCGATCCACCGTTTGTTAAACTTCACACTGATTTCGAAAGCCCCTTTTATTACCTGAATGAATTTTTTTTTTTTCGATTTTTCTGTGTGCCAGTAGGAAGTCATCGTCCTGGCATACGACCTTGCGCATCCGTAAAAAGTCCGAGAAAAAGGAGAAAGAGGCAAAGAAGGAGACCAAGCTGGAAAACGGTTACAGAAAGTCCAGAGACGGCCTCGCCAATAAGGTTTCTGTAAAGGTGAGTTTGTCAAAAACTATCCGGGAACGTCAGCGCCAGCTTTCGTGGCTTCACGTCAAATTCTTCCTCTCTTTGCAGCTTCTAAATCCGAACTACATCTACGATGGTAAGTTTCTCTGCACGGCCGTGACCGTTCATACGTCCGCGGTTCAGCCGGTTGTTGGTTTGAAGACGATCTTTTCTGCTTCCCCCGAAGTCCCTCCAGAGTTCCTCGTCCCTCTGAGCGATGTGACGTGCGACAACGGCGAGAGCGTCACCCTCCGGTGCAAAGTGTGCGGTCGACCTCGAGCCACGGTCACCTGGAGGGGCCCCAGCCAGAGCATCCTCACCAACAACGGCCACTTCAGCATCGCCTACAGGTACCGACAAAACGAAAAAAAAAAAAAAACGCTCTATTTGACTTAGTTAGATGCTTTTCTTTGTGTTTGTGTTTTTTTTTTTTTTTTTTTTTTTTGTTTTTTTTTAGTTTTATTTTATTTTTCACTTGCTATTGAGGAAATAAGTGACCTATAAAGATTATTGTATAATATATATCTTGTTATGAGGTTTTGTTAGAATGTGTATGACTCTGTTAAGGAACCTGTTCTAATAAATGTTAAAAAAAAAAAAAAAAGAAAGAAAAAAACTTGCGCGACGCGTTTTTTTTTTTTTTTCTCTGTTTTTTGGTTTTATTTTATTTTTCACTTGCTATTGAGGAAATAAGTGACCTATAAAGATTATTGTATATCTTGTTATGAGGTTTTGTTAGAATGTGTATGACTGTTAAGGAACCTGTTCTAATAAATGTTCAAAAAAAAAAAAAAAAAAAAAACGAGTCGCGCGAGTTGTCGAGTCCAGAAAGGGCATTAAAGTTCCGTTGTCGCCCTCTTTTCAGCGACACCGGCGAGGCGACGCTGCGGATAATAGGCGTGGAGTCGGAGGACGACGGGGTTTATACTTGCGTCGCCGCCAACGACCTGGGCAGCGTTGCGTCGTCGGCGAGCCTCCGAGTGTTGGGTGAGAGGGAAAATCCCCGATCTTCCGCTACTCGAGTCCGTTACCGAGCGACAGCTCTTTAACCGTCTGTGGCGTTCCTCAGCCGTGTCCACCGACGGGATGAGAGTGAGCTGGAAAGAGAACTTCGACTCTCACTACACGGAGGTGGTCGAACTGGGCAGGTAAACGGCACGATGCGGGGAAATTTGCGAGCGATCGGCTACAATCGTTAACGATTCGCCTTAAAAGCGACCCCGCTCTTCTCGCAGGGGTCGTTTCTCCGTCGTCAAGCGTTGCGACCACCGCGGCACCAAACGCACCGTGGCGGTCAAACACGTGAACAAGAAGCTGATGAGGAGGGATCGAGTCACACAGGAGCTCAACCTGCTCCAGAGGCTCCAGCATCCGCACATAATGAGCCTGATAGACACCTACGAAACCCCCAGCAGCTACATCCTGGTCCTGGAGATGTGAGTGGAGCCTTTTTTTTTCTTTTCCAAGCGAGCTCATCGCCTCACCTCTGCAGTCCTTCACGTTCCGTATGTGTGTGAGACAGGGCTGACCAAGGGCGTCTGCTGGACTACATCATAAGCTGGGGGAATCTGACGGAAGACAAGGTGGCCCATTACTTGAGGGATGTTTTAGAAGCTTTACACTACCTGCACAACTGCAGAATTGTTCATCTGGACGTAAAAGTAAGTGTTTCGGAGCCCGACCGAGATTCGTTACCGCAGTTCTCCATTCCTCAGGCGTGCCGTTGAACAATCCAGTCCAGAATTACCGCCACCAACTCTCTCCCTTCTCACCCTGACCTGCTGTGGAGCCTGACCTCGCACAACATTCAGACTCTTTTCACCTCCAGAATGTGCCTCATAAACTCCTCCCGCTCTATTTTTCTTTTACATTACATTACATTACATTTGGCAGACGCTTTTATCCAAAGCGACTTACAATAGAGGACATAGGGACTGCAAATATCACTCGCAAATACAAGATGCACAGGAAATATACAGAACAGTAAGCTGGGGTTAGTGAGTTTTTTTTTTTTTTTTTTGTTTGTTTTTTTGACAAAGACATACACAAACGTACACACACACACACACTGCATAGCCTAACTTGGTGCCTAACCTGATCTGGGGCATCAGCGCAGTAAAAAGTCCTGAAAGAGAAAAGTTTTTACCTGTTTCTTGAAGGTTGAGATAGATGATGCTAGTCTTGTTGCTTCCTGAGGTAGTAGAACTATTCCTCCTTTCTTCCCCTCAACACCCTCATCGAACAGCTTCAAACCAACCCATCCCGCTACCTTTCCTTTCCGAAAAGGCGAGCGTGCACGACAGCCACGTTCATCCATGTTCGCCCGCTCTCACGTCACACCTGACGCCTGGCGGCTGCATCCTTCTGGCTCCTGTTCAGTTTCTTTTTCAGTCAATCCAACATAAAGCCTGCATCTAAGCTTCCAGCCCAGGGGTCGGCAACCCGTAACACCCAAAGAGCCATTCAGACCCGGTTTCCTCGGAAAAGAAAACACAATTGCTTTTTGAAGTCTAAAATAAAGGTACCACCGTATATATTGCTTTTTATTACCTTTACACTTTGTATAAACAAGTGTGTAGTGTGTTGCTTCTGAAATTCACAAAGTATTACAGAGAAAATTAAATTCTATTTATGTAATGAAGTCATTTTGAGCTTTGGGCTTTCAGAGCGTTTAGCGGAGCCTTGACCTGAATCTTAAAAATAAATCTGGAAAAAAAAATCACTGTGTCAGTAAAACAATAAAAAATAAATATTTTCAAAATATCTTCATAAATATTTATTTTACCTGGTTTAAGGGTTCTGCTCCTGAACTTCTGCGCACAGCATCTGCAAATCGGGACTTTACCGGCTGGCGGGTATACCGGCTTCCGCGAGCGTGACGTTATTTTGAGCGGCGAAAAATAATAAATAAAATTCTATTTAATATTTCAAGATCACAATAATCATCCAACTTGGAACTAAAAGTTAAAAAAAGGAAATAACACCAATGAAATATACTTCAATTAAATATTTATAATTTATTTTCCCAAGCCACTCAGAGCCGCAGCGTAAAGATGAAAGAGCCGCGGGTTGCCGACCCCTGCTCTTGCCTTTTCTCCTGGACGCACAGTATATCCACCGTCCTTCTCTGCAACAACCAACTCTCAAGCCTTTCTTCTCATCTTCCCAATATCCAGAGTCCCTTCTCTCTCCCAGACTCTTTTCTTTCCTCTCCCGAATCACCCAAACTGAAGATGCAGTCACACCCCGAGACTTCCTCACACGGTCTCTGTCAGATCCTCTCGAAGTTACCGGCTCCCGTCAGGACTCACCCGCATCCTCCTTGGCCGACGCTGTCACAGCTACCTCTGTGCTACTTGACAAATGTTCTTAAAGCAAATACTGCATCTGGTGCGCTCTCTTCTCGGCGTGCTCACCCGTTTCCATCCCACTCTTTCACAAGCGTCCTCTCTCTCTGAGATCCGACTGAACAACCTGGCGTCACGGTTCTCTGTTCCACCAACCTGTCCAACTCCGTCTCCTTGTTCTCTGCAAACACCTCTGCACTGTCTCAGTACCCTCCTACCTGCCGCCGGACCACATTGGCTGAATTGCCCGGCAACCTGGAAGATCCTCGCCTGTCTCAACTCCTTCCCGGGTCGCCACCAAAAATCTCCCTTTTCGCTGTTGTCCCTCTATATTCCCATCCTGAATCAGTTTCCACTGGGGATAGTTTTATCTTATCTAGCTTCAGACTCCTTGCTCTGCTACCTTTCCTAACTCCTATGTCTGCCGAGGCGACTTCCCGCCTCGAGCCTTTCCGCCTGGGCTCATGACCTTCCGAACAAAACACTTTTTTGTCCCGCGGTCTATACATTAAATTTCCACGATGAATTCTGGCACACGTTTTCCATGAGATGCCCTTCCTTGACAACCCCAAAGTCCCGTGTCCGGCAGAGGAGGCCGTCCGTCAGCACAAAAAACCCCTGCCGTTTTAGGAGAGAACCGGTCTGTGAACAAAACTAACCGAGATTGTTCTTTGCCCTGTTTATCAGCCGGAGAACCTGCTGGTGGCCCAAGGCTCCGGCGGACGTCCCGCGGTCAAACTGACGGATTTCGGCGATGCGGTCCAGCTTAACAGCACGCACTACATCCACCCCCTGCTGGGTAGTCCTGAGTTCGCCCCCCCAGAGCTGGTCCTGGGAGAGCCGGTGTCGCTGACCTCCGACATGTGGAGCCTGGGCGTGGTGACCTACGTGCTGCTGAGCGGAGCCTCCCCCTTCCTGGACGAAAGCGCCGAGGAGACGTGCTTGAACATCTGCCAGCTGGACTTCAGCTTCCCCAGCGATTACTTCCAGGGCGTCAGCCAGGCGGCCCGGGACTTCGTCCGCCTGCTTCTGAGGACCGACCCCGGCAGGAGGCCTCAATCCGGGCTTTGCCTTCAGGAACCGTGGCTGCAGGGCGGCCCCACCGAGGGCTGCCTGGATACGTCGCGCCTCATTTCTTTCATAGACCGCAGGAAACACCAGACGGACGCCCGGCCCATCGGAGGAGTACGGAGCTTCATCCACAGTCGCCTGCAGCCGCGAGTCTGAGGCTCCCCCCGCTGCAGGTTCCTCTGGAGCCAAGCTGCTGCTGGTTGGGATGCAAAAAAAGAAAAGTTCAGATGCTGATCTCATCCTCTTTCACAAAATGTTGATAAAAAACAAAAAAAAAAAGTCCTATTTCATAAAATGATATTCACACCTGCTGAGGCCAAAACAATCATGGCCCTCGAGATCCACCTTGAAATAATGGATGCCATTGTCTACTGCTGCTTGCTGGTTTCCACTCGAAATAGATTTTGTAATTAAGTAGACACAATGTAAAATTCATATATATATATATATATATATATAAATATATATATATATAATGTGTTTGTGCATGTGTGTGGGTGTGTATAAAGACACACACACATACACACTCACATCATAAAATAATTTATTTTCCTTTGCAAGAGCCAGATGATGGAGCCACTGCACAGACGCAGAGAGCTGTCCTGAGGAAGCGACGGCAACAAAGCTAGTGATATGCCGGAGAGGCAGAGACTCTTTTTTTTTTTTTTTGTTTGTTTGTTTTTTGTTTTTTTTTGTTGTTTTTCCACCAAGATTGACAGGCAGCGCCTTTCTCACACAAACATGCAGAGAAAAGTCTCCGGGACACACAAAATGTTCCAACAGCTGGAAGCGTCGGTTACCACGGGACTCGTGGAGACAGTGACTGCGCTTCCTGAGACATGTAAACGTCCCATCAGGGCTTTTTTTTTTTTTTTTTTTTTTCTATTTTTTATTTTTCTTTTCTGCCCCCCCCCCTTCAAATCCCCACCCCCGCGCTTACATAATAATGACCACGTCGCAATGCTGCACTGTCTGACCCGAGAAGAACCAGTAGACATTCATTGTTCGCTTTTCCCGGAACAAACCGTGTGTCGCGCAGATATGAGATATGTTTAAGCCTTACCTTGTAAATAGAGACTTCCACTGCCTTCGTTCCCCTTCCTGCTTGCAGGCGGAGCAACTGGCGGCTGGCGGGAGTGAATGTGGAGACAGAGGAAGACAAAATGACTGTAAATGCACTCATTGTATGTTCTGTTTGATTATGTGCAATGTTGCAGCTTTAACATTTTATGCAACTATTTATGAAGACATCCGTTGTACCTGTAATAAATCTAGAGGAAAAAGAGAAAAAAAAAGCATGTACTTGGTACTGCAAGCACTGCTGGTAGTTTGTGTTTATTTGAGTGTTAGGACTTCCGGGCCAGGCCGACGTCAGAAGTCTACAATCAAAAATAATTTAACACTTTTTGTACTGTATGCCTATGTAGTATTGGTACACCAAAGTTGCTAGCTTTATAGTACTTAATAAAAAATGTTTCATTGTGATTATGTTTCACAGAGTTAGATATATCATGGCCATGTGAAATTACTGTTTACACTAGTCAAAAAAGATAAGATAAACTTTATTGATCCCCATAGGGGAAATTCCTTTGTCACAGCAGCGTAACAGTTATAATGCCAAGAGGAAAAAAAAAAGGAAAATAAATATGAATATAAATAGAAAGGCAGAAAATAGGCAAGACATCCACGAATAAATGGACAACAACAACAACAGGGATAACAATGGGCAACATCAAGGAGCAGTGAAGCTGAAAAATACACAATCAGAACTAAACAACAATAGAAATAGAGTGACAGAAATAAACAGCAATGAATAAAATCAACAAAAATAGGCAGGATGTTTGCAGGCTGGGACAAACAAGGATATGAGACAGCAGAGTTCGGACATGATGTGAATGGGGAAGGATAGTGAGATCGTGGAATTGTCTGGCCGGTCAGGCTGCTGCTGTACAGTCTGATGGAAGAACAAATTCCTGTGCTCTGTATGGGGAGAAAAAAACAAGGAATTTCGTGAAAGAAATTCTTATAATCCACAAAAAGAAATCCAGCATCGTAATGGAATTTGAGGATCTGAACTGTAACTTGATGTACAGATACTTGTTGCCAAAATGTCTTTCATAAATCCCGATTCTCTTCGGACAACCGCCACGAAAGAAATCAAGGATTTCTGCTTCGGCTCGGAGTCGAAACGGTAAAAACCGCAAACGAATCCAGAAATCATCCTTTCCTGTCTTTTTATTTATTCAACAAGTTGTGTGGAGGCCCTTAAAACAACTTGAACTGGATACCTCAGTTTAGGTTTTGTTGTCATTTGTCCCTTTTTTTTTTTCATGTGTTTCATAACTGACATGTTTGCTATTTGTTCATGATTTATTTTTTAATCTCTGCATGTATATTTCTTTGTACAGATCATGTTTTCCTGTAAATATCTTCATTTTGCCATCAGTTATTTGAAAATTAAACATAATGAACACATACTCCCCATGTGAGATATGTTTGTTTAAGGTACAGAACTTGGACGAACAGTAAGAAATAATCAGCTATGCAGTTTCTTACAGCAATTTTTTTATATACGTTTATATATTATATCCTGTGAGCAAAACTGAAAATATTTATTTTAAACGGGACACTTCCCAACCGCAGGAAATTGCAAAAAATCCAACAACAAAGAACCAAACAGTCGCGCTGTCATGGTAATTTATTAATTCCCTTTAATTACTGCAAAGCTTGAATACTTGAGCCATAAAGTCACAGAAGAGGGTCGATGTGATGAAATCAATAGAACTGCCATTGCCTGAAGAGTCTAACCTGAGCTAACAAGAAATCCCAAATACTTACCTGTGCAAACAAGATCAAGGATTCAGAAAGGTTCATTACAGGGAAGAAACATGGAAAATTTCAAACCAGATGAAAGATCCCCAAACGTGGACGTACAAGAGAATGCTAAAAATTGCTCGGACAGAGAATTACCAACCCAGAGGTCGAAACTGCGTTGAAGACCAACAACACCAGACAATGGAACAACCCCAGTTCCAAAAAGGGGTTCAGAAAGGCAGATCTGTGACGCTGAGTAGAAGTGAAACAAGGTCTGGTAAAAAGGAACCTGGTTTGAGAAAAGACCCACTGAAAAAGCAACATGAAAGTGTGGATTTTTTTTTTTTTTACCTTATTAATCCCTTGTGGGAACCATGATGGGTTGGCCATCTCGCCGCACCAGTTCGGGTTTCAGCGTCTTGCTCAACGGGAATCGAACCAGGAACGTTCGCTCCCGAGGACGATCGCTCTGGTCTACAAGGGTAAGCACTTTATCCACGCATGGAATTGCGCTTCACGCAAAAAAAAAGATCAGTCTCATCAACGGCACCTGTAGGCACCATGTGCTGAGACGCTGTTTACGTTTGTGTCGACATCAGCTGTCAGTTCGATACCTTTCAAGCGCGTCCCGGGGGTCAAGGAGCGGAGATTGATATATTATATTCACCTGTTCCCCGCGGCAGCTGCGTGGAGAAGGGTGGGAAGGGAAAACGTCTTTTTAGTCCGGCAACAAACGGGGAGTTTGGAAGAGCCGGATGTGCCGTGCCTTGCTCGCTTGTTCCTTCGGTGTTGGGAATAAATTCGGACAGGGTCAAAAACACTTTGACCTTTGTGCAGCCGGTCAGCCGTGCAACGCTCTCGGTGACTTTTCTTTTTTTTTTGGTTCGGAGTCACCAAAACTCTGTCAACGAAAAAGAAACTACGCCAAAACAGCAGATGTGGACACCCGGACGACCACAACGCGCGATGCAGACTTCAGAACGGTAGGCCTGCGTCACTCACAACCGTCTATTTGTGTGTCGGATTGATTTAGGAAAAAAAAAAACATGCATGTAGTGTTGATTCACTGAGTTGCTGAGCTTGAAAAGGCAATGTGAGCGTATCATTTACCAAACAGTGGAAGGTGATGATGATGACGATTCTGTTAGCGCCATCTTGTTTGTATACAAAGACTTTATTAAAAAGTCACCGTGTCTCCACCAATCTGTGCATCAAGGCAGTGTTTATAGCACAGCATCTTTAATTCTTGAAGAATTATCCTTAAGCTCGCTAAGACAGTTATCAATTCTGCAGGCCTGAACCTTTTCCCATTTCCTTCATGCAGGAGAAACAATTGTTTATTGTCATTGAAATATCGTCATCGCAATGAAATTGTTCATTCTGCTCCGGCGCTACGACGCAAATACCCACGAGTAGAAAAAGAAAAAAAAGAAAAAAAATGAAGGATACAAAAATACAAATGTATAAATGTACTGCCCCAAAAAATAAAAGGGACCACTAAAATAATACAACGTAACTCCGAGTCAATCCCATTTTGCTGAAATCAAACACTTTCATTTTGAGTGTGACTGCAAATCCAGACTTTCATGGGTTCATACAATAGATTTCCATTTATCATTTTTGTGTGATTTTCTTTCTTGTCAGCCCATTCGACCATGGAAAGAACAAAGTATTTAATAAGAATATTTCATTCATAGTGTTATTGTGTTATGTGTTATTTTAGTGTTACCTTTTGAGCAATGTATATAGTATTAAAAAAAAAACAAAAAAAAATTAGCGTAATCATATCTGTCTGGGGATACACTATGATGTTTTTTTTGCACATCCCGTACGTTATTATTTGTTGTGTTTCCAGCGTTGGAGATTGCAGTGGGGAAGGGGGGCAGAGGCTGTTCGGGAAAAATGCAGGTCCTCAAGCACGGGCATCGTCCTCCAGGGGGCAGAAAGGTGACGCGATGATGAGTTGTCTGCACGTCCCACACATCAGGACTTGTTCGATTAGTTCGAGGGAGTCTCGCTGCGGTGCCTTCGGCTCCGCTTCGGGGCATCTTGAAAATAATTCCCTATCCCGTCCCGCCTTATGACCTTGTTGTCTCTGGCTAAACTTGCGTGACATTGTAAACTCTGGCCAGGAGTGGCGGCGTCCTCATGAACCCGTCACGTCAGAACAAGCGAGGCAGCTCAGATATTTGGACAGAAATAAATGAACGACTGCAAAACAGTGCGTCCCAAGCAGCGGGTGTTAAAGTTGAAAGTCCGCGAAAGGAACGTAAAACAGATGTGAATCCGATAAAAGGCATCTCCCGAGTGGCTCGACTTGGTAGTTGGTGCGAGAGAGGAGTTATATGGAGGTAGATAAGTCACGGTGGTGATCCCTGATGGGAGCGAGAAGTTAAATGAATCCCGCAGATGGAAATATCAGTGAAAAAGCGCTGCGGGCCGGATAAAGCTCATCGTCCTCAAACGCGCCCCACCGGTTCACGACTTCGGCCAAAAGGGCAGCTTGACTAGTAGGACTGAACCCGATCTGGGTAACATCTGATGGCCCCCAGAAGACCAAACTAATAATATCACAACAATATCACTTTCAACTTGGGTTTTACTTATTTTATTGCCTGTTTATATATTGTATAGTTATTTAATTGCCTATTTGTATATTTTATATATATTGTCTATTTGTACAGTTTATATGTGTATTGTCTTACCAGGACCACAGATGGAAATTAGCTATGAGCTACAATCTGGTACAAACATCTCTGCCTCTGTGCTCGATGTAATTGTAGACTGTCCTAATAAACTTTTTAAACTAAACTAATCTTACGACTAGAGCCGGTTGGAAACCTTACCGGGTTTATTCAAGAGCCGAAGGAGAGCGTCATAATTCATGGCCATCGAAATATACTAGAATTAAAATCTAAGGCAATTCGGCTGTGGTTTATCGTCCTTATGTCCTTCTCCAAAGACAACCGGTGCATTTTGATTCCAGACGGAGATTTATGAGGAACTACTGAAGTAGATTTCAAGCATCCGTGTGCAAAGGTGTGCTTCTCATATTTGCAATTGAGAAAAAAAAAAGAGACAATCAAACTAACATAAATGATATTTTAAAAGGGGATCATTGTGATAAACACTCCTGTTGTCTTCACATTTACTCGCCCCTCATCCTCAGGTCTAAAATAAAGTGCTTTTACTAAAGGAAAGCGATGCGTTGGCCTCCTTCGAACCGGATCGGTGTTGCATGGAAAAAGCATCCGTTCATTCGTCAGAAACTGTGATTATTGAAGTCTTCGGCGGGATTTCTTTCGCTTCCGTTTTCCGAGCAAACCCGATCGGTTTACAATTTTCATTTTATTTCACGTCCAAGACAAACCGCAACTGACGTTTTAAACCCGTCCTCTCAGAGCGGAAACGTACAGTGAGATTCGTCTCCGACCTCACACATGTCGGGGATCTGTTGACGCCGCTTCGGGGAATAGTTTTGGCAATGGTTGGAAAACATCTTGTCAGGTGATTTTACTGAATATGCTTCGTTGAAACACGTCACTAGATGGCAGCGTAGCAATAGATGTTGTTCTTCTGCTCCACATTCCAAGTTCAGATCACCGTCTGTCATGATCCTGCTTCCAACGCCTCAGATTTGACATCGGAAATACGGTGCGGGCTTCACGATACGATACGTCCAGCAATTGTGACTGGGTGGCTCGGTTTCACGAATGCGCCTCGGTCGCCGTCGTCCGCAGCAGGCCGGTGTGACGCTTTCACCCCGAACAAAGACAGGAAGCACGTTGCCGAGCAGAATAACTTCCCATATTTTAAAGGAAAAACACAATCAGGGTCCAAAGGAAGGAGCAAATGACTCCCATTCATCTGTCAAGAGGTCCGTCTGACGGGTCAGGGAAAGAGTTTCACACAGAATTTACCTGTTGTTGCCAAAATGTTGTCAGACGGATAGATCTTGGTCAGTTCTGAGCGCATGTTGCTAAGAATGTCACTCCTGAATCCGTCCTGAGAACCAAACAAAATGTCATTCTTCAGGAAAACCTTTTCGTCTGCGTAGCGATGGGAAATGGGATTTATTTTCAGTCGCTACGTCACAGGTGCTTTGTCCATTTTTCCTGTGGCCCTTTCCAATAACATGTTTGTTTTTCGGGGTCTATATTTGTGTAGCCGACTATTACCACGGGGGAGGGAAATCCTGTCTGACCTCTGAAGCCGCTCCGATGAAAACCCCGGCGCTCGGTGACGTCCAGGAGATGGACGGCTCATTTTTCTCTAAACATTACGCAACTCGCATCTCTAATCTTTGTTTGAACAGCCAACCCTTAAGCCCTCACGGAGATATCATGACATAACCGGGAATCGGATGTCTCGGTAGGTCTCAGACGTTATTAGGCATGAGAACGGGCGCGCTGTCCGACGCCGCATCACACATGTGTGTGCAGACAGATGGTTGTTGTTAGCATGTAATCATTTCTCTGATGTTGGCCTTTGTTTGTCATGCTCGGAAAATCTGAGTAATGCCTGGTTGAAAAATCGCCTCTGAGGTAATCGGACTATAATTCATTAATTGAGCCTCAAAATGAAACAAATGGGAGGGGATTTATACTCTAAGGGTCCCGGCTTTCCAGTATCCAATGACCTCCGGGTTGGGCTCCGTGTTCCTCGGGTCCCTTGTGCCCGGAATCCCGTTTTTTTTTTTTTTTTTTTTTTTCTGATGCCCTATGCTCCCTCTTGTCTATTTTCATAGGTTCCTTTTCTTCCAGAGCTCCATATATTTCCAGGACTCTGCCCTCAGGACGATATGCTCCCTCTGTCCCCTGTGCCCTTCATACCCTGGGTCAAAGGTACACAGGGCCTTGCCTTACCAGGATCCGGTGCCTCAGGATCTTATGCTGGTTATAAATGAAATTATCTGTTTAAGTTGAGGAGAATCTGTAACATTCCTTAAGTTCCCCATCTATTCTTGAATCTTCTCGGCCCAAACATGGAAAACCACAGGAATCGGTCTCGGGACGCGAGCTGTCCGGCTTGCATATAATGCCTTCGGAACAAATCGTACTTTCACTGTCAACAGAGCTGCACGCTACCCTTCTGTCGACATTAGGCTGTAAAACAGGGGTCCCCAAACTTTTTCCTGCGAGGGCCAAATAACTTTTCCCTTCTCTGACGGGGGGCCGGGCCATTTTATAACAAAAAGTGTGACGATCGCAGAGGTGTCTAAATGTAAACATTTATCGTTTTCCAGAAAGCCACGCATAGCGAAAAATTATCACAAATAATAAAAAAATATATATAATCATAAAATAGATACTAACATTATTAATGAACTCAATAACACAATGAATGAAATAAATAATAACCAAATACCCTTTTACAAGTTTTTCACAGAAAAAAAGACCAGGGAACATAAACTTTCTTGTAGACACAATTGTTTGCAGATCTCTCATATTAAATTCACTGTGAAAAGCAGAAAGCAAGCAAGCTATGAAACCCAACTGATACCAACACAACACATTTCACTACCAGCATGGTTGTAGAACGGACTTTTTCCCAGAGGATTTCATTATGATTATATGTATATTATTATTTGCATTATGATTATAAAATCATTACGCATCTCCGGTATTGTTCAGGGGCCGGGCAAAATGTGGAGGCGGGCCGTATCCGGCCCCCGGGCCGTAGTTTGGGGACCACTGCTGTAAAAGCTGCTAAAAGTACACTTCACCAGACGGAAGTCCTCATCGTTACAACGTCAAAGATCTTGTATGGATCCTAAATGAAAACAGCGCTTTGTTTTTTTTTGGTGACGTCAGAGCGTTTCCAACATCCCTCTGTGTCATACTTACCCTGAAAATAACGCCTTTCCCCTGACTGCCGCCCTCCCCCCGCCTCAAAAAAACAAAGAAAAGGCTAAATTGTGACTAAACAGATATGGAAGGCGTGACTGAACAAGCGGTCAGCGCAGTTGAATGTGTGATGTCATGCTGAGTTGGGGAAAAATGCAAACAGAATGCAATAATGTTCAAATACCACCAATATTGTTGATTCCAATTAGGAAACTGCAGCTCCTTTGTGTTTCTGGCCTGACCGTGGTTTCCTTTTTCGGGATCCGCTGGCCCGTCCGTGCAGAGCCGCCCTGCATCAGATGACAGGTCTCGAGGGGTTTGGCGGTGTGAAGCTGCTGGAAATCAGATCAGCAATGAATGCCACGTTTCTTGTAAATTTGTTTGCACATAGTATAACATGCATCGCGTGTGAGTGTGTGTGTGTGTGTGTGTGTGCGCTTGATCGTTTCGTCAATTTAAACTTCTGTTCGTTTCACGAATTTATCTTCTCTCTTACTGGGCCGGCAGAGATTCCTGCTTTTAAACCCCTGAATCTAAAAATTGAAAATAATGGGTAACCATGTTTTTTTTTTTTTCAGGAAATCTTTAATATTACAGTATATTCCATGGCTAGGACCACAAAATGGATCCTCCAGTTTTCCACATCCCTCAGATCCATGAAGGGGTCCCGTACAACAAACGCTTTGGGAAAATAAGACCTTAATTCTATATGTCCCTGTTTGAAACTAATGAGAACATTTGCAGTAATCACATACTGGGGAGGGAAAAAAAAAATCCACAAAATTCTGCATTTCTCAGCACATGTTGAACGGTGCAGATCACTCAGCTGGGACCCACAGCCATGGCAGGAAAATGTGAAGCTGCACTGCAAACTGCAAGATGTGAAACACAGAGAAATAGTTTCATAGAAGATGTCAAAATGCACAAAATGCGGGGCAGTGTGACCACTTTTCGATGTCGGTAACATATATGATAGGTAAAAAGAACACAATGTCTTATAATAGTTGGAATAGTAGCCGATGCTGTGGAATTAGGGTCTCAATCTGGCACGCGCTGGAGGGGCAACAATAACAAATGTTGTTTTATCGGAACTGTATCTGGGTCAGTGCAGATTCAATAGTCTGCCACTCCAGAGGGCACAGTACCTTTAGTTGTTCTGATACTAAGCTCTTCCAGGAATCTACAATCCTCCTGACCACCCACTCCGTGGTGTTTGTTTTGGTGAAAACACTGTGGAGGAGAGATTGTTTGTCGGTGCTGAAAGAGGCCGTCCGCTGCCAGCAGGACGAACAACCGAGTTGGTGAATGAATAAAAACGTCTGCGCGGCCAGTGTTTTTCGGCGCGTGTTCCACCGTCGCGGGGCCGAAGGGGTTTCGCTTCGGGCCGGCGGACGGTCGCTTCCCGTCACGCAGCTCAGTACGTCCGATTCTCAGCGGGTGACTCAGCCGTCCCATGACAGACGTTTACATGTCGCTGCCCCGTAACAAAGACGGGAGGGAAACACAATGCTCCTTGCGATGTGCATCGAGGCGGCCTGTTTCTGCTTTTACCCGTCCTCGCGATGACAATGCATACGTTCATTAGTGATCACATTCAACACAGAATTTCCAGGTTTGCTCCCGCCTGTGAAATAAAAAAAAAAAAAAAAAAAAAGTCAAAACACACACCAACACAAATACGAGAGACTGGCACGACGCTGACAAAGAACGGGAAGCATTTTCTCCTCCCTCGGCGCACTCGGCCAACGTGAAATAATTTATAAAGTGTTGCTCCTGGAAAATACAGCAAAGCAGCCCAAGTCGGTGCAGGTCTTATATAACGTGCCATATAAAGAGCAAATGGGCCCCGGCCATAGTGAAGCTGTCATCTGCTGGAGTGGTAAAACAATGGGAGTGAAGGGTGAGAGATAGCAGAGCACTGCCCCTGCTGTGATAATAACACTGTGGGATGGCTATATTTAGGGGCTCACTTTGACAAAATTGCCTGGTGGGTGCTTGCGTGTGTGTGTGTGAGTGCGCGCGTGCATGTGCACATGTGTGGACGAATTGTCGTGGGACATGAGTTTAACCCCCCCCTCTCATTGTGTGATTTACTAAATCTTCGGAGTTGAGATTTCATCGGGGTGAAGGTGAGGCCGGGAAGTACGATGTGCGTCGAGGCGACGTCCTCTAAAATAATGGGAATAAACGTATGTTCACTGTGAAGCTACAAGTTCTGTTACAAATGTAATGTGTGAACTTTTGTGTGCCTCATTTCCCTGCATGTTAGAACCAGATGTGTGTGAAACCATCCACAAATACAACGCAACATGAAAATGAGTGTTTTTCTCTTCAAAGATGGAGCGAATCGGATCACAATCCAACACATTTGTTAAGAATTCACAAAATGATGGGTATTTCTCCCCCGGCTACTTTTGAAATGATAAAATCCAAGAGTAAAAGCGCACGGATTGTGGCTGTGAACGGATGAATGTAATCCAGCGTGGGTGTCAATCATTAACAAAACAAACCTCTTCGGAATTGTGCCGATATTCAATGCGTTCCTTCCGAAATAGCTTTTTGCTATTCGATGTTGCTAAAACATCAAGGCGTCTCACAATACACATCCAGACACACGCAGGCGCAAATACACACACTTAAAATTGACCTTTATATAAAAGGGACATTGTGGCCTGGTGGTCTGCTCTTTAAACCACCACCAAAGCCACCTGGACTTTGCCTCCAATAAAAACACTTCAAGCTTTTGCCAGAAGAATAATGACTTTTCCCTTTTTTTTTTTCCTTTTTTTTTTTTTTTTTATTCCATCCAGTCTTTACCACCTTTTTTTTTTTTTTTTTAGGCAAGATAACATACATACATACATACAGACATAACCTCCTCCACATGAACTCGAAAGAAATCTTTTTTTTTATTTTTTTTTTATGTTTATTCAATAAAACGGATGAAATGAATGTCACTTTATCAAAATGATCTCCCGCGCGCGTACGCGAACTCCCCTTTTTAATACGGCGAAACGACCACCGTCTCAGTTAGAATTACATTCGAGCGCCACAGAGACAAGGCCAACAGAAAGTCAAGCGGCGAGTATTAACAGATCGCCTTCCTGTGTGTCAGCGCCATGTGTTTTGCTCTCCGTCCGATTGGAGCAGAGTGTTCCCTGCGCTGTTTCTTCTGGCCGCCGGCCAGTCGAGAGTTTCGAAGCCATCGCGAAGAGATAAGTCAATCAGTATGACGAGGTTGCTCTCGGGGTTATCGACGCCGCCGGTGACTTAACCTTGTTCTCTGCAGATACTCAGCATGTGTTCATGTTTATGCCTGCGCGGCTCCGGCGTACGACTGGAACTCGGTTTGCACGGCGTGCGCGAGAGTGTTTTACTGTTAGCGTATTAAACTACCGCCGCGGGAGCCGAGCACGCGCTCTGTTTGTCGGAGAGCTTTCTGCCAGAGAAGCTACGGGGCTGCGGACAACAAACACAGAAGTCCAGAGTCGAATAGGACGCGATTATTTGTTGGGAATCGAATTGTTCCGCGCAGTTTCGCGTCGCTGTTTCGGTAAACAAGTCGCGGAATACAGCCGGTAAAGTAAAGGTGACGTGATTCACATCGACCGGGTCCGACCTCTTTTGACATCCGTGTTTGAACCGCCTTGCAGATTTGATCCTGCGGCCCGATGCGAAATGTCGCCATTTATTTGTGAGCAATGCTTTTAAGTGCGTCACAAAGTAGCCGCGATCGCCGGTTGGTCCCCCTTTTTCAAACGACATTGATCGGCAAACCTTTGGGGATTTCAAGCCCATAATCGTCATGTGACATTGCATTTATTGAAGCTACCGAACATGTTGTCAAAATAGAAATGTGCCGGTTTTAAATCTGGACACGACAGTTCAAGTCGTCCTTGTAGGATCTGTGTTTTACCGGCTTTTTTCACTTAAGCTGTGAAATAATCTTTTGCAGGAAAAAATGCTAGCGCTCATTGCGTCATCACTTGTCGGTGTTGACGGTGCGGCGGAGGTGCCGCCGTTCCTTCAGGCAGTGCAACCGTTTGGTTTTTAATGAGTGAAAGAGGTCAGAGAGATGACTTCCCGGCTCGATTTTGTTTTTTTGTTTTTTTAATTAAAAGTCCTTAACAACACATCTGGATTAAAGTAATGAGAATACGTCTCTTCCAGCACGTTTGAATTTTAGTCGCCGTAATCGTTCCCTTATTCCGCACGCTTTTTCATCACCGGGTCACCGTTGTTTGAAAACTCGTGCTTTACGGGGGAAGAGGAACATTATGGTCTGGGTTTTAAATACAGTTTTACAACTTTGACTATGTTTTAAAGCCTTCTGGCTGGATATCTGTGAGAGCAACTACTGACCAGAAAGCGTCCAGTCCAAGCCTTCGATGTGCAAGTATTACAAGACGTGTCAGAGTATCAAGCTGATTCCTCAGGACACTCCAACAAAGACATGCAGCTTTCCACTCCCTTTTTATTATTTTCAGATTATGGACTGATGCATCAGGTTCTGGGCGAAAGCCAGTTCCAGAGATACAGACTCCAACTTCACACAAATGAAGGAACACACACACACACACACACACAGGCGCACACACACACACACCTCCTCCCTCCTCCTTCCCCCACTTCCTGTTTGATTTTGTTCCCGCTGTTCTGAGAAAAATGAGTCTTGACTCTTAAAAGGGAATGCTCTGGACCTTGTCAGCAGGGTTTGGTACTGGCCATCCAGCCGCAGTCTGCCAGGCCAGGCTCGCAAGTCTTAGACAGTGTGTTATGACCTTTCCCTGCCACCTGAAATAAATTGCTCCCCTCATTTGTTGTTGTAATACTGGGAAATACGATCGCGGCACGGTCCGGGCGGGCGCCGTCTCACCGATCGTTTGCCACCGGGCGGATTCTCCGACGACAAAACAAACCGCGCGCCCGAACCTGCTCGGTTTTAATATGTGAGGTTTTCCAGAATGAACGCGCCGTCGTCGTCAGACACTTGTTATTGTCAAGCCCGGACGAGCCGTGGCCGATTGGATCGGTGCCACCGGAGCGCATGACCTGAACAAGGCGTCCAAAACTCCTTCATCTGCGGCCTCCCGCTGTCCTTTTTCCAGTACAGTTTGTGCAAGACCGATTTCAAAAGCCTTTCCATAATCCCGGCTCTGCAGCGCTTTCTTGTCATTACGCTTGAAAACCGCGTGTAATAACCGTTATTTGTTGCGTGTTTGATGTGCGGTGATTCAAATGCTTTGTTGTCATGACCTACAAGATTAGGAAATCATTTTCACAAAAAAAAAAAAGAATTTTGGGTGAGATCTGTGACGCCGCGTGAGATTTGATAGCGCTTTGTGCACTAGATGTCACTGTATTTACACACAAACGCCGTGTTATTTTATGAACGGGGACCCCGCGACCGTGTCGGCATGGAAACCATCACGCTCACCCGGTAAAAGAAGCGGATCGTGCGTATCGATGATCCCCGGACACAATGATCGTAAACACAAACACAGGACCGCCCGCGAGAAAAACCGATGCAGCGAATATCCCTTATCTAAATAACAAATGTCGATGATGCAAAGGTGATGTCGGAGATTAAATGGCTCTGGAGGTTTCGTCCTCTCGGTCTTAAAAGTCGATCTTTGTACCGCGAAGGCCCACAAATCACTGTCACTCCTGCCTGGCTGGAGTTCAGCGGTAAGTAGTGCGGCGTGGCGCACAAACTGCACTCACCGACTTTAAATGATTAACCTCTGCTATCCCTTTCGGATTGCATTTTTTTTTTTGTTTGCTTTTTCATCCTAAGGAACACCTGATCTGTTTAGTTTATTTCTCGTCCCTCTCCTCGGAGTAATGTGAGTTTCCCTGTAATGTTTAATGGACGCTGAGCTCGGGCTTGACCCAAACAAATGTGGTTTAGATTCTGGGAGTGTTGCTATTAATATCCAGTCAGTCTTTTGGCAGGAGATAGCTGATACTTAAAGGGACATGGGGCACGATGGGAGGGAACTGTCCGCCTTCCCGGTGCACAGGGGAAAATCTTCGGACGGCCTAAGAATACTCCGTTTTAATCTATTTCACAGTCCGCGCTCTCTTCTGCAGGGAAACTGCAGGTTTTCGGCCACGCTTGCAAGAGATAAGGAGCGGAGGGTGCGGAATCGCGGGCTTGATAAAGCAGAGATTCGAAAGTGTCGGATGATATTTGATGACTTGGTTTTATGAAAGAACCGGCTACAGCCACAGTTTCCCGATCTGATTTTTGAGCGCGTCCTATCAAAGTCCGGGTTGAAATCCGGATCAGCTGCATTTGTCTTAAGAATTAGACGGCTTAATGAGCTGATGAAAGACTAATAGGAGGAGATAGAAGGTTTTAATCACTCTTAAAATCCATTTTGCACCCCTCACAGTGTTTGTTTTATTTCACTCTCCCCTCAACAAGTCTGGTTTGGCAGGCCGACCTCACTCTCAGGATTCGTTTGCTCTCCTTATAATGAAAATCCCTGGTGCCGGGACGGAGTTAGTTTCTGTGGTGCAATGCAAACATACCAAGTGATTTAGCCGAGGCGAAATTAAATTCCTCAAATGATTATTTCTCAACTCTTTTTTTTTTTTTTTTTTTTCTTCTGGTGCACTCATAAAAGAAAAGACTTACAGGTGCAGGAAGAGCATTCCTCTCACATGCTTCTGAAAGGCTAGCTGTGCTGCCTGCTTTTCAGGGCTGTCTCGCTGCTGCCTGCAGAGTTCTAGCCAGATGGAAGGGTGGCGTTCCACCACGCGTCCATCCAACCCAAACATCTGCCTGGCAACGGCTGAGGCCTTCTCACTGAGACAAAACACAGGCCTTCTCTGTGCGATACTTTTGCAAATGATTTCTCTGTTTAATCTGGAATGGCTGCCGCGTTCGGCTTCCGGCAGGGAGATGCTAGGTTGGAAATAAATGCGAGTCTTGAAGCCGGCGAAGTGGGGCTCGATGCATCTTCGCGCTCAGGCCGCAGCCGCTTAATTCAACCTTTCGCACAGTCCTCGCTCAGTTTGCTTGACCTTCTCCAGCCCTCCAACTTTTCAGCCGCCCCTCACCGCAGAAAAATGTGAAAGTAGCTTTTTTGGGTTTACGAAGAGAAGAAGTTTAGAAGATTCGTCCCCGTCTGGCCAGAGACGCCCAAATCGACGCATTCCGTTCGCGTATCAGAGTTTAAATAGAAATGAAAGAGAAAAAGACGTGTCTTTTTTTATTCTTTTTTTTATGAATTCTAGGTTCAAATTAAACACTTTTAGAAATGAGACTTCCTATAGGTTTGTTGGACGGTGGAAAACAAATAATAACACAGGTTTCCCGCGGGAACGTCGACACGTTAAGACCACTTTCCCTTTGCTTGATGAGGAGAATGACAGGAACTTAACAAACTGCCTTTCCTGTAATATCTTTACTCTCACAAGCAATATAAATGTTTGCCAGCAAAGCACGGCAAGCAGTTCCAACCTAAGGAGAGACAACGGGGTTGTTAGCAGAGGCAGTCGAAACAATCGCGGCTTAATAAACGCTGCGGTGGAGAGAGAGAGAGAGTTAAAAGTTAACAATAAAGGATTTCATTGGACGGCACGGCGGCGCCTCGCAACAAGAAGGTCCCCGGTTGGATTCCGACCATATTCTGAGTGGGTGTCCTCCGGGTTCTCCGTGTGAATGAGGCCGTGAACGGTCGCTTTTCTCCACATGCGACCCCGTGATTGGCCCGAACTCCTCCTTCAAGATCCAGCCCTGCAGAAAAGGGGTACAGATCATAATTGAATGAATGAATGGATGAATTTCATGATTTGAGATAACCTTGCACTTGTAGGCCCGTGCTGCAGTAATGCTATTTTGGTTAAAATGGTTGAACTTGAGGAGACAACCAGCTCCTTAGAACACACAGACCTGTTGTCATCATCAATGTTCTAGTTTAAGCGGAAATGCTTTATTTCCCTCTTCCAGAGAAACTCATTGAGTTGAACCCAGCAGAAGGGTTTACGCCACTTTGTCAAGTGCTCTGGATCGGTAAACAAGTTTACTTTACCGCCACCAGCAGCAAAGTAAGCGAGGGATCGCTTGTGCACGTACAGTGGCTGTGGTAAGATTCAGTCCCGCAGAGAGTCCATGGTGTGACTGTGGAGGCTCTGACGTACCAGGCAGCCGCAGCGAAAAGAATGTTCAGTTATTAGTGGAAAAGCTCCTGTTCTGCGGATTAATCTGCAGCTTCAACTTTGATCTGCTCATTCACTCTAAGCGACTTTGGAAGTGGAAGGGTCGGGTTGGAGAGGGGACGGGGGCGGGGGGGGGGGGGGTCGCAGCTCTGCTACGCTCACACAGTGTTCAAGCACCAGCTACACTCCGCTAGGAGTGACATAATCAGAGTAAAACAACAAAAGAAAGGAAAGAAACGATTGTCTTCCGATGCGGCGTTAGATGGTGCGGCGGATTTGTTCGGGTCCAGGTGGTTTCGGTGATCGAACGAGAGCAAAAGTCTCTTGAGCCGACGCTGCGCCAATCTCTTAAGACGATTTCAGCTTGTAATATAGATGCCTGATTATATCCCAATCCCGCATTGTAGCTGGGGCAGAAAAATATTTTTTCTGCTAATTTAAATTTGATGATTATTGAGGTGTTTGGTGATTTATGCTGCTAAAAAAAAAGAAGAAAAAATTACAGTTGATGATTTTAAAACTAACAGAAGAATACACCCGTAATTACTGCTGTCATATCCCCTGGACAAAAAGCCGCGACTTTTTTCGCACGCTTTGAACGCTGCGGCCTAAAAAAAGATGCGGCAAATTTATGGATTTTTTTTTGGTCTTTTGAGCTTCACGCCGCCAAAACATTTAGCCTCGTCACATCGGACCGATGAAATTACAGCGAAATTCTGAGGCTGTTTAAGTCCAGCACTGAGGAAGACGGTTTTTATGGTTTTAGACAAAGATGGCGATCAGCTGGAGTTGGACGAAGCGGGGATAGAAAATAGATAGCTGGATCGACTTTTCCTTGTGTTATTTATCATTACGGTAATCTTTTTCGTCAGCCGTGTTACAGGCAGTGTTTGGACAAAAGCATTTCCAGTACATATTTGTGGACGTTGCCGGTATGTGCTTAATTAAAAGTTTAAAAAAATGTTTCCGTGTAAACATCTCATGTTACAATGTGGACATCTGAGGCTTAAAGACTATATATGGACACGAATCTATTAATTTGTTTTTAGCTGGTGCGGCGTATATCCAGGTGTGCGCAATAGTCTGGAAATTACAGAATTCATGAAAGATGTTAAATGCATGTCTTTTTCTATTTTTTTTAGATCAAAAGTGAAAAGGTCAAACCAGGTTAACGTGTCTGTGTTCACCAGTGTGCTCTGTCTGTGTCTTGCACGTGTTTGCAAGCCATGCTCTTAACATTCATGTTTATAGCGGCACTGGCGATCAAAACACAGCCCGAATGCAACATCAGAAGTAATAATAATAACAATAATAATAATAAATGGTCCGCGCGTTGGTTAGCGCTTGTTTGGAGTTTGCATGGTCTCCCTGTATCCGCGTGGGTTTCCTCCGGGTTCTCCGGTTTCCTCCCACAGTCCAAAAACACGCAGATTGATTGGAAAAAATTTGGAAAATTGCCCCGAATGAAAGAGGGAGTGAGTGGTTGTCTATATATGTGGCCCTGCGATTGATGGATGGATGGATGGATGGATTACATTCACCCATTCACACACCGATGGCGGCACAGTTGCCACGCAAGGCGCTAACCAGGCCGTCGGTAGCAACTGGGGGCGTTTAGACGCTTTCACGTGCAGAAAGGTGGAGCGGGAAATTGGTGGGAAGCCCGCACTGCCGAGTGAGACGTGAACAAAAACAACTAAGACAGCATGAGCAGATAGGAAAATCGCAAAGGAAAAAAAAAAAAAGAACAAATTCAATTTTTTTTTTTTTTAATAGTCACTGCCAGCTTACTTTTTGGTTTCTCTTTTCATTTGCATGAAAAGGCAAAGCGATAAAAGATTCATGGGAAACGGGACCATATCTCTGCAAGAGGTGCAGATGAAAGGAAGACCTGCCAACAAGAATGCGAAATAAGCGACGCCGAAGTTGAAGCTGATCGGATAGAAACGCTCAAATTCGGATCGCTAACTTCATGGTCACGGAAGTCGGGATATCAACCGCAGCACGTGAGTTTCTGTTGGAAATCATGGCGATTCATACAGGGAAGGGGTGAAACGGCTGTTTGGACAGACCGTCGTCCCTCGAGCCAGAGACATAAAATAACCATGAGTTTCATGCAGCTGCTTCTCTCTCTTCCCCCGGCCGCTTCTTCCACCTGAACTCCGTCTCTGTTTTGGTTGGACGGGCAGCTGCATTCCAGCATGGATGTCAACATCAATAAAATATAGCAGGAAGTCAACGACAGCACGGTTCACCTGACCGCAGACCCGATGCGTGCACGTGCGCGTGCGCACACACATGCAAAATGAATCAGCGACGCACTTTGTGAAGAGAACACACACTTGGACATGCGGTGTGAGGATGACCCAGTTCCATCTGGCAAAGGTTTTGAAATAGCCCCATCTCACATTTTTCACATTCATTTTTCATTGATTCAAAATTCATTTATTTATGAATTCATTTTTATTTCAATGACTGAAAAATGGACCTATGTGCCTTTTTTTTTTTTTTTTTTTTTTCTCTGAATGATCAAACAGGCAGGGAGTTAACCTGGAACTTGAAGTGGCCGTCACTAACAAGCAATAATTATCGAATTCGAAACGATTCACTCAAAAACCAGAAAAATACAGAAACGGGCAACGCATCTTTACTTTGAGACTCGGAGCACCGGAGTGTGTTTGTGTGTCCGTGCAGACCTCCCGAGGCCCTGAGAGAGTCCGACTCCCCCACATCTGGGACGCTTAACTATTTCCCAACAGGGGTCGGTGAAACTTTTATGTAACAGCCGTGCTCCTGTGTTGTCAAAACACCGTGCATTTCCATGTGTTTGCGAACTGACCCCTTTTCAGTGGGAATGATCAAGCTGTTTTCCGTCACCGATTGCGTAACTTTTATTACACGTAAACCCACGAATGACAACAAACAGAGCAGCGGGACCGGACGGTCGGCGGACTTCTCAGTTTGCGGGCTTTTCCAGGGGGACGATCTGCTTTCGAAACGGTGAAGGAAATCATCTCGACACCCGCCTGAAGACGAGCGCGCCGGCGGGAAATGAAAACAAACGCGACGAATTGCTTTTATCGCCACTGGCCGTTATTTTATTTATTTACTGGAGTTTCACGGAGTCGCTGTGGCGGTTCCGCCGAGGCTTGTTCTTGGAATTCTCAAGATATATTGCAGGCCTCGAAAATTCCTGAAATCCACTATTAATCATCAACCGGAGGTCAGGAGATCTAGCGAGACAGAAACGTACTGGCTCCCAACCCAACCGGCATTGCCAGATTGGGTGTTTTTTTTTTTTTTTTCACTCAGTCGGGATATTTTTGATTATATTTGGCTGAAAATTTCAGTGTTGCGCTGAAAAGTGAAATGTGAACTGCTTTTGTGAAAATTTGACATTCCTTTTAAAATTGGACGAAATGAAACGGTCGTCTTCGAAATTTCCTCTTATTCCCTGTTTTGGAGAAACATTTAACTAACGTCTCTCTCGTGGATCAGCCCAGAGCCGACTCTGTTAAATCGTCACTGGTATCGACACCGAGCTTGATATTTATTATTGCAGCTCTCCCGATGGATTATTTACTATTTGTCGTTTCTGTTTAACAGTTTAATCGACAGTTATTTTCGAGTGAAGTTTGCGTGTTTATTGGTGACTGAATGGTGTTAATCAATGCAACGTTTTGCACATTTTTGCAAATTGAATCCAAACGCATTCTATATCTGGTCTTTCTTAACTCTCCTGGAATAGGAAGCGGTCAAATATCCAAGATGGAAATTCTTGAGAACCCCTTCGCTGTCCGAACGTGTCTCTGTGCGTAAGAAGCTTTAAGTGCTTTGCCGCCAAATAGAGGGCAGGAGAGGGGCGGGGATTCGTCGACCGTCGGACGTGGAGAATAACAAAAGTTTTAAGTTCACCTGAACGAGGGAAAGTTCATACGTCAGGCAGCGGTGTGAAAAACATCCCACAGCTGTGGGTTTGATAGATGGCATTCAAAGTGCAGGGAAAAGGGCCGGTGTGTGAAACTGCTGAGGATTCGCATCCGGAGTTTCGGGAACAGCCTCTTTGTAAAGGAAAAACAGTAGTTCAATGGCCGCCGGAGGAACACGCGGTCGCTAATTAGTTTTTGTTTTTTCAAATAAAAGTGATTAGTAAAATCGAGACGGGTCTCGCACTCCAAACCTTCACGGTTCAGCCGGGACTTCTGTCCTCTGCTGCTCCCGGATCTGCTCAAAGAACTTAGAAAATACCGGGTTGGCAAAATGGCAAGACAATGCGGGACTTGTCTTAATTGCGTTCAAGCGTTGTATTGAACGGTCGGACGGCCGTCTTCGTGCGGTTCACCGACGACAGAACAAGCGAATTGTCACGATTTGTCGGTTTCCTGGCGCGTACGCTTCGCGGTCACGGTCCGTGCTCAAAAAGAAGAGGATTTAGCCGGCGTGCCCGGCATCAGCCACCGGTTTGTGGACCGGAGTCGGGGAAAGATACGCATCACTAGGCCCTTGTGTTGATTCGGCTCGCCGGGGCGGCCTGACTTGGGCTCATTAGAAAAATATTTCTTGACGAAATCAATCAAGTGAGTTGCGACGTCATTTTCTCAGCGACTTCTGTAAGATCGCCACGGTCGTTGCAAAAATTCTTCTCATCCAGGCCCCTTTTGTCTCTGTTTAGCGCTTCGGTATCCACGTTCTCCCGTGTTTCCTCCCACCGTCCAAAAGCAAAAAGGAGGTTCATTGGAGACCCTTCATAATCCAGAGCGAGCGATTTGGAAAAGAATAGAACTTTATTAATCCCAAAGGAAATACTTTTGCCGGAAGGCTCCAACATGTCGTACGTTCACTCGAAACATGATTTTATCGCTGTCAGGTTATATAGTTATATAGTTTGATGGTCGCGGGGAAGACAGATGTCGAAGATGACGCTGGACACCACCGCGTGATAAAACATCTGCAGCGTGGCTGTGCAGACGTTGAAAGACACCGAGTCCCCTGAGGATGACCTTTCTTGTATACGGCATCTGTGTTTTTAGTCTGCACGGACGCAGAGGTACTTGTACTCGTCCACAATGTCCACGTCCGTCCCGTGGACGTGGATGGGGTTTGGACAGATCCTCCGTTTTTCTTAAGTCCAACCACCAACTCCTTTGTCTTTGTAACGTTGAGTTGCGGGTGGTTTAGTCTACCGCGCTCCTGTACTTTGGCTGATGATGTCAGGCGATGGATTTTCAGGGCGGGGGCTAAAAATGGCCCTTTTTTTTTTCTTCAAATACGCTGCGTTTGTCCCCGTTTTGAAAGTACAAACAAATTATTTCCACCTCCCTGCATCGCTTGTCTCTCACGGTGTAGAAATCGAAGTGACGGAGGTTATCGTCTTTGGCTGAAGGAGCTCGAAACGGCTCCTCTGCTGCTGAATCCTTGTCTAATTCGGGTGAAACTTAGCTGTCGGCATTGCCATGGCAACCTTAATCTGCCGCCGTGGCCTCCCTCCCCATTTCCATCAGCCCGACAGCTGAGCGAACACTCGGCTGATATATTTGTCAACGTAGCTTCTACTTGGCACGTCCGTGATGCTCAAAAACATGGCTTCCCGATATTTGGCACGGAGCGGCGGCTCACATCCGGAGCATCTGACATCACCGCTCATTAAAATAGAAATAGAAATGCCGCCGGACATTTTCATTCATTTCAAACGGAAAAACCTACAGGGACGGTGGCGGAGGTGTGAATCTCTCTCTATCTAGTGAGTCTCTTTGAGGCCACAATCCATATACCGTTTATTCCGGACTATAAGCCGCTACTTTTTGGATGCTGCGGCTTAAACAACAATGCGGCTAATTTATGGATATTTTTTTGGAGCTATCAAGCTTCACGCCGCCAAAACATTTAGCCTCGTCACATCGGGCCGATGAAATTACCGTGAAGTTTAAACGGTTTTAGCGCGCAGGAGGAAGATAGCGATCAGCTGGAGTTGGGATAGAAGGCTGATGGACTTTTCCTTGTGTTATTTATTATTCATCTTTTTCATCGGCTGTGTCACAGGCGCTGTTTGGAAAAAAGCATGCATTTCATTAAAAAATGTTTCAGTGTAAATATCTCATGTTACACCGTGAACACCTGCGGTTCATAGACAAGTGCCTCCTATATATGTATAGTATACATATATAGGACGCACTTGTAAAAATAACAAAATAAATATATGTATACATTGTATACATATAAGATGACAGAATAACAAAATAAATATATGTATAGGTTGAACACATATATCTATTTTGTTATTTTTAGCCGGTGCAGCTTACATTCAGGTGCGCTCAATTGTTCGGAAATTACGGTCATTCACACACTTTATCCTTTATTAATCTATTGGACATTAAAATAAAGATTGTCTGTGACTGGTTAAATCCCCGATGGTTGTTTCCCAAACTTTTTAAGTTTGCTAATGAAAAGGAAATGATAATATAATTATCTAAAAAGGTTCCCAAAAAAAAAATTCTTATATCATTGTTATTATTATTATTAAAAAAATAAAAAAGTGATCCACAAAGTATTCAGGGTGATGTTTTCCACAGATAACTGTGGAAAATTCTGTCACAAATGCTGACATTTGACAGCCTGGAGACACTGATTGTTACTTTCAGTTGTGCGGGCAAACTCGCACCAAGACATCCTCATAAAACGGGTGGGATTTTGCAGCTATCTGCAATTGTTGCTATTGCTGTGGATTTTTGGTTTGAACTGTAACCAAAAAGCTGAATGACACAGATAATTGAGACATTGGTGTTCTGTTTCTATCAGCGGATCGCGGGAATCATCTGGGCTACTTCTGCTTCTTGCAAATCGCTCACAGAGCCCCAAAAAGTCAGAGAGACCGGCTGTGGCTCAAATGTTATGTACGTGGAGCTGGCTTTGTGCAAGCCTTACATTATGAGCGCTGCAGCCTTGGCAGGCGCCCTCAGCCCGGGCCAGGTTGGGAATTGGTCACGTTTGGGGCCAATAAACAAAAAGATTAGTAGCTGTTTCTGACCGAACACGAATTTCGGTCAGGATAATTGGTTTCGACATTCATGAAACTGATTTTTACGGGGGCCTTTGGACGTCTGTGGCGGGACATTTGCGAGAGATCTAAATTTCCACTGGGGGAAACATATTTTTGACCGATAAAAGTCTTTGTTTACCCCCCTGCGTAATTTTTCCAGGTCCCGGTGAGGAGATAGCTTGTTAAATAACTTAACAAGCACATGGTATCCATTCAGGGACATTCACAGAATAGCTTTTTGTGTTGGCGTCCATTTTACGGTAGCTAATGTTAGCCTGGTAGACATTTCCTGTCTTTTTTTTTTTTTCTGTGGTAAACAGCACTAGAACTACCTCCGGTAACATTATTTAAAGGAAACATTTCTTTTTCTTCTTTCTTTTTTTTTTGCACAAAAACACCTAATTGACCCGGTTGTCGTGTCACGTATCAAACGGACGTGATGATTTTTCTGTTCCCCTTTGCATTTTGGCATCAGGTGCAACAAATGTTTTTTTTTTCTCGCTCAACAATTCACACCGCGGTTGTGAGGAAGCTTTCAAAAACAAAATCCCTGCCTGGGCTAATCCTGCTTGAATGTTTTGTCTCCCAAAAAAATGCATGTCCGGAGCACTTTAGAAACTGTCTAAAATCTGCCGCGTGTTTATTCTTGCACAGCTATGTCTGGCAAGGCTTCGTTTAAATGTGAGCTTCAATGGCGTGTCTGCCGTCACATATCTCGGCTGTTTGCTGTGCTCTGATGTAAAACGCAGACTTTGTCATCCTCGGCTGTATTTACCTGCGATTATGTTTTGCCCCGGGGCCGGAGGAGGTTTTCTGTTTGTATAAGTTGTTGCCGCACAATGTGAGATTACATCTGACGTGGAGACTTTAGCTGCAGGATCTGCAGGGCCTCCAAACTGCATACCTGCTGCCACTGACGCCACGTGGGTGTTCAGACACTAATGAGTGTGACACTTCCGCCCACTAGGAAAGAGTGTGTGTGTATGTGTGTACGTGTGTGTGTGTCTCTTCACCACGCTGGAGATAACGCCAAGTCTTGTATGGAACTCGCATGAGGTCCCTGGAAGATAATAAGACATAATTTAAAAACCATGGTTGTGAGATGTTTCCCAAATCAAATCCAAATAAATGAGCTTGAGTGCATGATGTGTTTCCGAGGTGACACCACCTGTGGTCACACACACACACACACACACACACACACACACAAATTTGTGCAAACCTACCATTGCGTTGTTTCTTTTCCAGCGTGCGCGGACGGGGCGGGGCCTGCAGGGAGGGGGAGGTTGCCTCTCGGCCGTGCGCGTGCGCGTGCGTCGACGTGTGTGTGTGTGTGTGTGTGTGTGTGTGTGTGTGTGTGTGTGTGTGTGCATGGGGGGGGCGGTCGGAAAGAGAGAGAAAGAGAGAGAGAGAGAGAGAGCGAAAGAGAGAGAGAGAGAGAGGGGAGAGTCAGCTGGCCGCAAAGCGTGCAGTGCGTGAGCCGCCGTGCGTCTGGATGTCGTCTGCGCGTCTATGTGCGCGTCCGTGGAAAGCGGCCCGGGGCGGAGGGGGCGGGGGGCACAAGGTGAGGACGGCACGGCGGCGGACAGTTGACTGTTTTTCTTTCCCCGTCTCTTTCCGGGGTTGGAGGGAGGGCGGGGTGCAGTCCGCGCGGAGATCCACTCGTGGACGCCGGAGACGCGCCGGGTTCTCCGCCGTGCGTCCCCGCGGCCGGGAGCGCTCCGAGGACCCGCCGCAGCGAACCGCGCCGCAGCGGTGCCTGCACACCCGGGCGGAGGCGGCATTCTCCGGGAAGGTGAACCCCGCTCCTCGGATTCAGACCCTCCTGTCATTTCTCCATCATGAAGAGCAGCTGCCTGTGTGCGTGTGCGCGTGTGCGTGTGTTTCCTGACGGGCCTGTCATAAAGCTCCCTTTAGCCTTGACTTAATGTAAGACTAATCTGCTGGACTTCCTGCCCGTGCTGGAGGTCAGATGGTGCAGGTGCAGAAGGAGGGCGTCCCGCCGCCGCCGCCGCCGCCGCCGCCGCCGCTCCCTGAGGCTCCACCGCAGGTAGGGCGGACCGGAAGCAGATGCCGGGAGGTCGGCGGAACCAGAAACAGTCGGTGTCTTCGGGGGGCCTGTCTTTTGCCCGACGCTTCGGCGGAGAAAACCCGTCGAGACGCTCCCGCGGGACGTCTCCCGTCCTCTGCCGACGTCTGAACTTTCCCCCATCGGTCGCCGCTTCTCTGTATTTGAGTCGGTTTTCCGTCCGACTTCCCCGTAAGCCGCCCGGACAGATGATGATAATATTCCAGGAGTTGTTAGAATTGGCTCGCTGGTTTTCGTGTAATCCTCCCGACAACCCGTGCCAAATCGGTTTTTGCCTGACACCCCGAATGTTAACATGATTAATATTCCCCCTGCAGTGCGTACGGAAAGTCGTATTTCAACGACAACGACGAACATCGCAGAACTTTACCCGCCCGACGTCGCACCGTCACGATTTTTTCCGCGCAATTGAATTTCGGTGGTATTAAGATGAATCCTGCCGGCAAACAAGCGAAACAACACCCGTGGGTGAAAACAACCTCCCTCCGGCTTGAGGTAACCGCTAAAGACTTGCACCTGAGACGGATCTGCGTGTGTTTGTTCTGGATGACGGCGTGTTAGATCCCCTCTGGCACGCGTGGCATTATTAAGTCACGTCCCAGCCATTGTAAAACCCCGGATCTCGCCGTATTTCACGCTTTCTATGCGCGAGGCGCCACAAATGTCAGAAAATGTCAAGCACTTGGAGCTTTGGCTTTGCTTTCAGGCCTATTAGCCGCACACGCAGCCAGTCCTTGCCCTTTCGGCCGGCGGGGCGATTGGAGCGACCGCGCACATACGTACGTGCACGCGCACAAGCCTTTGCCAGAACTTGTGAGATATGAAACCAGGGAAAAAAGAAAAAAAAAACGGTGTAATTATCAGCAGAGGAGAGGCAGTGTTTTCTGTGTGTGTGTGTGTGTGTGTGTGTGTGTTTAAACACACAGTCTCAGTCAGCAGAGTCAGCTAAAGATAGCAGAGGCCCAGTGGAAACAGTAATTAGTGGGGTGAAAAGAGGAATAGGAGGTGGAGATATTGTCTGAAGCATCTGATATCTGTTATATAATGAAGAAGGGGAAAGTGAGGGAAAGCCAGCGGGGTCAAAGAGCCACGGCGTATTGTGAGAGAAGTGTGTGTGTGTGTGTGTGTGTGTGTGTGTGTATGTGTGTGTGGTCATTTTGCCGAGCCTTTGTTTAAAGCAGTGTATATGTGGGCTGCAGGGATATACATCCTAACGCTTCCACTGCGCCTGTTCTTTCCCGTTCTTTTGTTTCCTCCTTTTTCGAGACCGAAAATCCAGTTTATGAGGTGCATAGCTCAAATGTTATTCCAGTTTTCCGTTGCGTTTGGCGGCAGATAGGAGTCCCGCGATCCTATTTTGACGGCGCTCCGGGATCCCTACCAGCGGGGCCGGGATCAGACGAAACTATGAAGCGGGAATCACCCTACCTTTTGGGCGACATTTGACTGATCTGTTTGGATATTCTTAAACCGCAGCCGTGCCGCAAAGATAGTTTTTCTTCTTCCCCCTGGAGCAGGCCAGGCCGAACCTTGTCGGACGTATGACCGTGCGTATCCTCTTTCCAAACACAAACATACGCGCAACTTCCCCCCCTTTGCTTACTCGCCGTGGATAATGCTGCGCGGCGCGGTGAAAATAGCCGACTCCGATTTCAAGTTCCCTTAGAAAGCGCCCCCCCGCGTTCCCCATCCGTCTGCAGGTGGTGAGTGGTCATGTGTTGCTAGCTTGGAGAGGGTTTCTTATTTAGTCTTAAGCCCCAGGCTTTGTTTGGGAACTGACTTATATGTGTGTGTGTGTGTGTGTGTGTGCGTGGGTCACACACACACACAATGGCGGTGTTTACTTTGGATTCGGCGTGCTCGTGTTCATCCATGCGCGCACGTCTATTCGCACATGCAGGCTTTGTTTCCTCTTTAAGGGAGAGTGGGATGTACGGTCGTTTCCTTCTTTCTCTCTGTTTTTGTCCATCAGCCCGCCAAACGCACAGCTTTCACCGAGTTGCCGTGTAAAAGATCGGTCGAAATCCCTTACCTGGGATGTTTATTTTAAATCTCTCCTGTCCCGTATCTTTTCACCAGCGACCTTTCCACCCTTCGCGTCGTCATTTAGTGATTCTTGCTTTCTCCCCCCGTCCCGTGTTGTGTGCAGGAGGCCAACGGGCGTCGTCCTCTTCTGAGGGAGAACTGAAGAACACAACATGGCCTTAGCGGGATGCCCTGACTACTTCCTACGACACTCGAACTACCAGGTAAATATCCCGTTTGTGCCAAAGTGTGTTAAGACCGCCTGTCGATTTTGCGAAATCGCAACCCGAACACCTGATGCGAGCTAAATGCTCGCTGGGCGCAGACGCCCCGGCCGTGATAAACCTTTTACCGTCCCAATAAAAGCGCGGCTGTAAATTGAACTCCTCGATCCAACCGGATCGGCCAGTTCGGAGTTGCGGACGTGTCGCGGCCCTTCATTTGTCCGAAGCCTTTTGTCTACCGTGGATCCCTCGGTTCTGTCCGCTCACATATGTTTTATTGTGTTTTAATTTCAATTGATCCCAAATATCCGGCCTTCACAATGGTGCTTTTGTGTGTCGAACCTTGATTTAACGCCTGTTCCGAAATGACGCTTCCCCCGGCCGCCGGAGCGAAATGTCTCGATGGATTTTAGCCGTCCTCATTTTTAATTGTTGAAACATCCGAGTGGCTTAAACCCAGGAGATATCAGTGAATCTGCTAGATTCTACAAACCAATTTCAACACTAAAACCGCCAATGGAAACTTTACACCTCAGTATAAACCCCGTCCGTCCACGTTGAACCAGACCGGGTTCCAGTTGTTTCTAGCCTCGGGTCGAAACTGTTTGACTTGGAGCTTTTTGAAACAGAAACCGAGCTGATCTTTTCAAGAATTTTAGCGGTTCCTCCCAGACATCCGAAACCCCGGCCACACAGGTGCGTGTCACAGTAGGAGCAGAGATACATAGGATTAACTTTTACTGTTCTTACATGTGTAATTGTAACCAAAGTAGACCGTTTAAATAAGGAAATACGAAGCCTTTGCTTTTCAATACGATAGGATACACCGTCGCAAATGAACACCGCCGTCTTCAGAGAGATTGATGGTGAGAGGAAGTGTTGCACGGAGGGACATCTGGGATTCTACCTTTCATGTGTGAACTTCCAAGTGTTGTTTCTTCTTCCCCCACAGTGCTTCTGGGCCGGTAGATGAATTTCTGTGAAGAACTTAAGTATTCACCGAGTTCTTTATGAACATTTTGAAGCAGTCTCTTCTTTCTCTCCTTTTAAAAACCCCAACTTCTTCCAGACTCGCATTTCTTCACTGTCTGCCAGCTTTTGAGGAAATGAAGAGGAGAGCGCAGGGGGAGTGCTTGCTTAGTTTAACCGAGGAAGCCGGTGGTGCAGAGGGAGAGAAAGTTGAAAGAGCAGCATTTTTTGATGTAAAATAAAGAGAAACTATGCACTTCTTATTGAGATGCGTCGACATGCTGAGCGCTGCTGCTGCGGCGGTACCGCAATGCACTTCCTGCTTGATACCGCGGGTTTGGGTCGGTGTATCCAAATCTTCCGCGTTACTCTTGAAGCGTGGCATCGGAGAAGCTTTCGCTCTCCATTTAGCGCCTAGCTTATCGATAATGGCTGAGTAGAGCCGGGAGTAGGAATCAAATCCCGTCTTCCTGTGCTTGTCTGCGGTCCAGACGGATCAGCTGCCGATGCGCCGGCCATGATTGGTCTTAGCGTCGTCGTCGTCGCCACGAGCGACTGTCAGGCTGACATCGGGAGTTGAAAAAGGGTTATTTTCGACATGTCTGTCCGCGCTGCCGGAAGCGGCGAAGCTTCAGGCGAGCCCGATTACGACGGCCAACACAACTGACCTCTTTGATTGTTCTTAAATGAAAAATAATGCGTGTCCATTCGTTCGCCATCCGTTGTTGTTCTGCAACATAGCGGCCGAAGCATCTGGAGTTTTGAGGTGGAGAAGAGCGCTCGGCAGGGTGACAAACATCGGACGCATAATCCTATAGAATGTTAATAGTTTAAATGTTGATTTTTATTGATCTATTTACTTTCCACGGCCGCCACAGGACGTGCTCTGTCTAAGCCGTGCAGATATCAAGATCCGCAACGCGTTGTAGTAGCAGTCGGAGTGACCACTGCCAAAGTCATCGTAGTCTGGAAGCGCATCGGAGCTGTTTTGGTTATTGATTGTTGAATCTCTAAATTTAGAAGTACGTAATGTGTTGTCAAGGCTGTCGTAGCATGTATGGCCACGTGTGTTTCCACATGTGCGCCGTGGCTGTGTGAGTCCACCGGCTTCCATAGTCAACAACTCCCAGGCTAGTTGGGTGAAATATGGTGTCTCTGCAATACAACAGACCCACTTCCACTTTCCAACTCCGGCAGAAAGAGCCCTTTGTCTCCCGGCTCAGATTTTCTCCTCTCCAACCCACCGGTAACCTAAAGAATTTGGCTAAAGAGCATGATGGAGGTCTATAAATAGAGTGCTAAACAAATAACAATAACAAGCTGAGAGCTTTGTTGTGTGACGAGCCTGAGAGCTCGGGATTGGTGCGCTGAAGTTTCATTGGGGTTGGTGGAGGTGACGTCGCCTCCGCTTCTTTATTCCTTTTAGTGGCAGTACAAAAATGCAGCTCCCTGCTACCTCCAACCGTGGGACAGCTGAGCCCCTGTTGAGCTGACATTAAGTTGGACTGGTTCGTGTTAGCTTCCAGGAAAGGGGTTTGCACCAGTAAGACTGCAGTGAATAGTGAATTGAATCCCCATAGAAAACAACATTCCTCCACCCTGCATCTAGTGGAGAAAAAAAACAAAGTTTGATAGTTTGAGGGGGAGAAGTGGGTTACAACATTGCTGTGTGTGTGTGTGTTTGTTATGTAAAGCTTGCCAGTTGACATGACACAGCAAGACACACACACACACACACACACATTCACTTACCATGGAGTCTCGCGGCACTGGCTGTAGGTTTAGTATAGATAAGAAGCAAATGAGCTCTTTTCTGCATACTTACATAACGCTATACATAACAGCGGGCATGTTTGGGACTCTGGGCAGCATTCCAGGCCTGTCTTCAAAAAAGATAATTGTGTATGTGTGTGTGTGTGTGTGTGTGTCTGTCTATCTTGGTGAGTACCATGCAAAAAGATGTTGCTGTGGAAGCAGCAATCAACAGCCGCTTTCTTTCTGTCGTGCCCCCCGCCCCTTCAATGTCCCTGTGTAGGAGTGCTTTTGTCAATGTGGATACACATGCTATGACTGCACAGCACTAACAAACCGCAGTCCTCGCTCTGAATTATGACTTCAACCAGTCAGAGGAGTGGAAAGAACAAAGTGGAACAAATCTTTTCCCTCAAAAGTCAGCGCCGGTGCCAGCAGCAACAGTCCCGACATGTTCTGTCTGTGAACATGCACTGCAGTTCCCTCTTTCTTTATGTTCCCTGACTTCAAAAGTCTGAAGCTTTTTTGCAGTGGTCACCCAGGAAATGGGAATGTTCAGCGCTTTCGAGGAAGTATCGCTTTGAGTGCTTTGAGAGAAACTCGAAACGCCGGGGTTTTGGGGTCGCGGGCTGCAGAGTGAAAGGGGAGAGGCTTACCCCCCCCCGAGAAAGAAATGTCAAGTGTTGCGGTGTCCGTCCGTGCTCGAGAGCGACCCGTGAACCGGACAAAAGGAGTGGACGCGGCGACCACCGCTGATTCTTCTCAAGCCTCCATGTTTGGCAGTTGCCATGTAGTTACCACATTTAGACAAGAAGGTGCAGCTGACTGAGTTCAACTGACTAAAGGTCTACAAGGGTGCGCGGGGTCTAAAAATGAATGACCTGGAACCGAACCAGATCTAAAGCCGGGGCGTAGAACCGCGCAGAACTGAGAAATAATTGACCGGAGTTCAGCCAGGAATCACAGATCTGATTAGCAGAGATTTCACAACATGTTAACATTAATTTGCGAGTTGTAAAAACAAGAACGTGTGTCTCACATTATGTAACAAAATAGCCCTCTCCCCTGTGTCTGGCCGTGGCTCCATATAATCCATCGTCCCTGCCAAGAAAGTCACGTATCCGAGTCCGCTTATATTTGAGAGCGGCTTCAAACCAGCTTTTCTTTGCGGGTTTTGTTTGATTAAGAAAAATATGACATCGGAAGAGTCCGGCCTCGCTGATCCGTCACCGGATAACCTCCAATGCGGGCCCTCCGGGATAGTCTTCGGGGCTCCGGGCTGATATCGCCCTCGTGACTCTGATTTTGACCGAATTAATCAAGACGCCGATCGCCACCGACGGTGAGGGGTCGGGTATATTCTCATGCGATCGGACCCTTTTTTTTGCAACCGTTGAATCCATCGCCTGCCTGCTGTTCGTTCGGTTCCTGATCCATCAGGTACTTCAGCATTCGTTTCAGTTTCCGGCGCCGGAAGCAACTTCTACACGATTTACCGGGCAACCCAAATATGTCAAGACCCATTTCACAAGATCTAAGTAGCGCGATAACTCCAGTCCAAGGAAATCCAGTTACTCTTGAAGCGAATACATTTTTAATGTAATCACAATGCTTTCAGCAGGATGGTGGGTCAAGGCGGGAGGAGATAAGGCTGAGCTTATTACACTCCTGCTGTCAACCGCTTTGCACCGATATTTATTAAGATGATTTTATCAATGGATGCAACGACTGCGCAATACGGCGTGATACCAGAATTCATGTAGGCCCTTGTAGTTTCCCCGGTTCAGCTTGACCTTTTTGTTTGTGCCTGTGTTTTCCTTAATGATAGTCCTTCATCCGAACAATGAAATGCTTTTTCACTCCGAAGCATCCATTCTGACCTTCCCCTGGCACTTTGGGCTCCCTAAAGTTCCTACTTTTGGTTTTGCTCCCTTTCTTTGGCGAGGTTTCTCACCGACAAAATTTTAAGTCCAACCAAAATCCATCAACAAAAGCCATGTGGGAGCTATCACTCCCGACACTGGTTTAGAAATCTTGTGGGTTTGGTGAGCAGAGAAAGGAGATTTTGTTTTTCTTCTGGTTTAGCTGTCAAAATATCAGGAAGGCAACACAGTTTGTCGCCGTTTCAGGTCAGCCCTCAGTTCATTTTGGTTTGCAGCAAAATGCTCGGGACGCTAAGATGGTCCCTCGCAGCACGTAGAGCAGAAAACACCGTCCGGCCAGGTTACATTTTGAACAGCATTTTATGTGTGCTTTGTTTTTCTTTCTGTCCAAAAAAACTGGACCATCAGCAGGGTCTGAACTCTCTTGTATTCGTCCCTTTTACTCTGCTAACCTGCAGAATCCAGGCTCATCTGTGACGCTTTTAGCATTGTGCATTTTTAGCTTTTTTTTTTGTTGTTGTTGTCGTAAACTGATTTCTTAATGACACAAAAATCTGATATTATTGGCGATTGACTCCCTAACAATAATCATGAAAAAAAGACCCACGTTGTTAAATATGAATGCAAAGGAGTGCGCATTTTAAACACTCTTGGATCTCTTTTAAACAGCTCTGTTAATGTTCTCAGTTGTGTGCACCAGGAGCTGCAATGTTGTTGTTTTTTTTGGAAAAGGGGAAAAAAATCGATCAGCTGCAGAGGAATAGATCCCGCTGTCTGGAACCCGCAGCTGGTTTAGGATCTGCCGTGTCCGTTGAGATGGCGGATATGGCAGCAGCATCCCTGCATAAACTGAACTGAGTTTATTGGCCGCAGACCCAGTAACCCTTCTCGCGCGAGGTCGAGGTTACTTGGTTTTCGGTGTGTTCCAGAGCTGGAGCGTTGCGTTCACACCTGCACGAACCCACGACTTCGAGGGAGAACGATCGGGCAAAGGGAGGCGGATGTGGGAAGCTCTTTTGCCGATCCTCTCCGTTGACACGGGAGCGTCTTACCGTCCAGAAAATTTGGAGGCAGTTTCATGTTACCTGACCTTCATCCGGAGGTGTTTGGTTTAAACAGAACCGTGTGAAGTTGCGAACGGCAGTGGCTTGAACGTTACAGTTATTCGTAATGTTGACGTCCGGCTCGAACTGTTAGAGAAGTCCTTCTCTCTTTGGAAACATATGGCTATTCTTGTGGCCAATTCTTTCCAGATCCACCACTTTGTGGGAACAAAGATTTACATTGACCGGCATTTACTGACAGACGGGGTTCATTGGATTGATGGTTTCTTACCACTTCTCTTGCTCCCACATGCAAACAGTTCTGACAGTGTTCTGTGACCTTAATGAACTGCATGAAAACAAGTTGAGGATGATGAAGAAATCCAGTGGAGCAGTGACTCATGAGCCATAAAACTACAAGCCTCCCCTCCTGTACTGTACTACACCCTGGAGACTAGTAATAGCAAGAATGTTGTTTATAACTACCGGGATATTGTGCAAAACAATCTGCATCTGGAGAATGCTTTTAGTCAGAGACCAACAGTTCGCCTATCTTAGTGACTTTTTGAAATTTCACTTTCTCCGTTGGTCGGGGTCGCATGTGCGTATTCTTTCTCGTCAGACGGCAGAGGAAGTGCATTATGTGAAGTTCACAATGAAGCTTTTATGAGCAACGTAAAGTGCTCAGTGGTCCAATTCAGCAGAGCGCTTAGCAAAGGCTTTGCCCCGGTTTTACTTGTAGCTGTGCATTAACACTGCTGCTACTGACGGCCGCTACATGAACAAGGGCCTTGTCCTGCTTCCACCTCATCAAGGTTTACACAATGGCACACTTATTCTCAGAAAAGTTCATTCACAACAAAAATCAGGTATCTTGACGTCTTCATTTCACCCTTTAGCATCAGGTTAAAGACCAGACACAACTCCTCGCTGTGTATTTTTTTTGTTTTTTACAATAAAAGAGCTAGCCTAGCAACAAAGAGAGGAATCAAGGTAACAGTTAGCACGCAAGTGACGTGTAGGTCTTTTTAAGCAGTATAGCTTTTGCGAAGCTAGCAAGCTATTTTTATAAAAGACCTTGTTATTTTGAAAATGAGAACTTCATAAGTGCTTAAACGCTGCACACGCTGTCATAAAGAACTCGAAGGTAAGCAACATTTTTCAATAACCTAGTCCCGAATGTCAGGTGGTGGTGAAACCGTGCTGGGAATTAAAAGCAACAACTCGATAAATGATGAATATTCTCTGACTACTTTTGGCACAGAGTGCTTTTGGTTGTTGTCGCCAAGAGCTCTGCTCTTTGTCTATTGCTGTTTTTTAATTGTCATGGCAAGTATGTGTGTACACTCTGCGTATTTCCATTACTTGTGATTCGATCCCATCATAATGCTTTGCATTTTATTACGCCATTTCCGCGTTCTTTGAGCGTGTCTTGACTTCTATTTTAAAGCTCTTTGTACAGCTCCTTGTTTAGCGAGAGCCGCGAGCTCCCGAAATAAACCTCCGTAACCTTGACGGATGCACCAGTAGATTCGACATAGCTTAATGTTGATTTTTTTTTTTTTTTTTTCCGTGTCTTCCCGAAAGCGGTCATCACGGTTTTGTACATGACGGCCTGCACGTCTCTTTCACTTGTTGAGCTGGATATTGTGTTAATTAGATGGCGATTAGTGGCCTGGTGGCTGTATCTCCTCGCCATATATCAGCTGAAGTCTGCAGACTTTGTGTGTCATCCCATAGGCCTTGCAGCCAAGCCGCCTTCCTTGGAAAGCTCTTGGCTGCTGCTTCTCAGAGCTATAAATTTTACTCTGGGCATTTATGGATGTTTTCGAAGCACACAAGGGTGCAGCAAACGTGTGTGTGTGTGTGTGTGTGTGCGTGCACGCTCGTGTATTTGTCTGTACATGCATGTACACACACACACACACACACACACCAGGACCTCTGGCGAAGAGCAGTTCCTGGAAGCCATGCTTCCGCGTTCTTTATTTTCCTGGAAAAGGGAAGATCAAAATTTTTGTTTGGCCCTTTTCCCTCCCTTCGCCTCTGCAGCTTTCTTGCCTCAAGGTTCTTTCGAATTATAAAATGTATGAGGAACTTGGCCGTGTGTGTGTCTATCTCCACACGTAAGAGATTGTATAAGTGAGCTGGTATGTTTTTGCTCTGAAAATGATTGATCTGTTTTTACTGTTTAACTGCCTGAGCGCTAGTGTGAATCTTTATGTGTGTGTGTGTGTGTGGGGGGGGGGGGGGGTCAGCTATGACAGACGGACAGATGGACGGCGAGAGAAAAGTCAGGAGGTCACGCAGAGTCATGCAGCTATGGGGTCAAAGTGTCTTGTCTGGTCTGCAGCGCGAGACTCGACGTTCCTCGAGAGCAGAGACGTGAACCCATCTTTTGTCTGCTCTTTTGAACTCCGTGGAAAAAAACCACATGATGTTTTGCTTCGCTTAACTATCTGATATCGTAAACCCCGCTGCATGGCTTTTTATGACATGGTCTAATCAAAAACATCTTTCTTTTTTTTTTTTTTATTTTTCCCCCGCTTTTTTTGGCAGGAAGGCATGGACCGCACTTCCTCTCGCAGGCCCGAGGAGCTGATCGTTCCAGGCTTTCAGCGCTCAGCACATCCAAACTTGCCACATCACCATGGTAACCCTTCTCACCTCTCTATTCAAGAATTTAGATCTAAAATATGACTGATAATTATCCACTGCTAACTGTTATTTATGCTGTCGACGATGGATGAAGCCTCTTTTTTTTTTTAAATTTCACACTTCCCCTTTTTCCATTTCTTCTCTATACTTTATGGGATCTGTCCACCGCCAAACTTACTCGCTGGCGCACTCAGTTTTCTTCCTAGAAATCCTCCCCTCCCTTGTCTATCTTCATCTCCATCCAGGACATCACTGCAGGCTCTGCTGTCCAGATGGAGCTCAAGTCCCCCCCCCCCACACACACACACACACACACACCACCAGCCCACGTCTCTTTAAACACTTAGTAGCAGTTTTTACCCTCACCTCCCGAACACAGACAGAAGTTAAAACCTGCTCCTTATGTATTCCCAGAAATCCTTTCAGCCATCGAGGACGTTCTCGGGAATCCGTTTGGAAAGCATCCAACCCGAGGAGGTTCTACTTTCTCCCCCAGACCTGGTTTTTTCCTCCCCTGGGCCGGCGGTTGACTGGATTGTCAGCTCGGCTTATGTGTGGTGGGCGTGCTCGTGTGAGAGTAATTGTAAACATGGCTCCATGTGAATGGAGCGACTAGATGGGGTGTTTATGTAGGCCTGTAGGGCAGAAAGTGTCGGTCAGAGGGGAGCTTGCAGTAATTAGGCCATAGATTGTGGTGTAGGGGTGGGGAGCAAGGTAAAGGGCAAGGTGTGCCGATATTTGCATTTCGCTGTCAATGTTTTGTGCCGGTGATTGGAGAGACCTCTTTTTTTTCAGTTGAGGAAATATCGTTTTATGAGCAGTTTGTGCACTAGCATCCTAATATAAGCAATAATCAAAGTTGCCAAGTTGATGAGGTTTGCTCATTTAAGAAGCTAATGTGTAATATCAGAAGCATGATGTCGTGCTGCAGGCCCAAGCGGTTTCAGCCAATCGGGATTCATCTCCTCGCTGTGCAAAATGTTAATTGAACAAATCATTCAGCTCAGAACCAGCACCGGTCTTGATATACATAAACCTGAGATGGGCAGAGAGGTTTCTGTATGACCGGTTCTGTACCGGCTCTTAATTTCAGAAATCTGACGGACACCATCGACGGGCAGCCAATCGGCCGCCTCCGTACTGGATAGTGCACGGCCTGCTACGAGCCATGACCCGGAGGCTGTTACCCTGTTAAAAAAGATATTCGACTCTCGACTGGCCTCCCCATTTGTGGGAACCACTATGGCAGGTCTCCATGTAGAACTGCTTTTCTCAATCACTATAATAATTATTGTTACCATAATAGTATCATGAGATCTGCAGATCCCCCCCCCTCCACCCCCCAAATAAAATGTCTACATTATGATAATGGCATAGCTGATCTTCATAGGAGTCTACTTTCCCCATCCAAGGGCCGCTACAGATTCAATGAGTTTCTGTGAAAAAAAAATAAAATAAAAAGATTAATGACTCCAGTTGTAACCAAAGAGGCTTACTCAAAGTCACTCAGCTACTGTTTCAGTCTGACTTCTCCCGTCTGAAAAACATCTATCATATAGACTGACAGAGTCACTGTATATTTAGACCACGCCTGGCTCAGTTTACTGACCCTCATGTACACCAGGGCTTTTCTCCTTGAGCACGTGATGACATGCAATTACTGTCCCACTGGCGGAGCGAAAGGCCGTCATGATTCATGCTTTGTTTTTAATCCATAGAACGTCTTGACAACTTTGCATGTCTAGTGTTTAAGGGTTAAAGGGTTTTTGTAACTTTTGCCCTCATTCACTTCAGATGCTGCCCTTCTGTGTGTGTTTTATAACCTTTCTGTCTTTACTGGGTTTCCCGCTATTTGGATTGTCTGGCAGGATTTCTTGTTAACTCACCTGTGACTTCTATCAGACTTTGTCCCACTTCCTTCTCTGTCATTAGTGGAGTTAATGATGTAGTTCCTGTGGTTTGATGCTCTGATGCTTTGGTTTTATGTACTTTCTTTGACGTTCCAGGCCAGTGGATTGAACTAATGCTTTGTCTTTTTTCTAGTTTAGTTGTCTTTAGTTTGCTGAGACAACGTCCACCGCTGTTATGATTCCGTTCCAAAAATCTAACAAACGAAATGTCGCTCAACTGAATCAGTTGATTCAGTTAATACTGTTTAGGTGTCAACTTCTAAAGTACAAAACCTTACGATAAAGGGCCACAAAAAAACAAAGTATCAGTATTTAGGAAGATGTGTCCAAGAAAATGTAGTATGCAGTATGTTTGAGAGCGATGACAAACATAGCGGTGCGTATGCTATTGTAGAAAAAGGTAACAGGATGAATAAAACCTTTTTTTTTAACTTTAAAAGAAAAATGACATGATGAAAAGGACACAATATATAACTGAAACAATTGACATTTTTTCCAACTGTCTCTGGAAAAGCTAACCTAAAGGTATATCACTGATTATGAAATTACTCAATACGCCGCATGACTGGAAAGTTTAGTCACAAAACTTGATTTTTGTTATCTCGTACAATCCCGCTCTTATCCGTGTGTTTTTTTTCCTGGTTTGGATTTGACACCCGTGGACGTTATCGAATTTGGACTCTGCATTGGAGTCGCCTTTGCTGGTGTCTAGTCTCATAAATCTTTACGTTTCCGCGTGCTTCTGCTCAGTCCATCTAGTTAGATGGCTGTCTTGGTGTTGGAAAGTCACCGAATACAGTAAAAATCATTGGTTTTCATATCTTTGCTTTGAAAGTGTGTGACAACGACTCTTCAGTATTTCTTCACATTTCTGATTTTTAGAGCAAACCCCAGCTTTTCCTTTTGTCCCGCTGTCACTGAAAGTTCCTTATTGCAGGCTGTGTTGCAGAAAACAGATCCAGAGTCAGCGTATGCTTGGATCTTACAGGAATGAATCCATGAATGTCTCGGGTGGAGGAGAGGGACGAGGCATTTTCATGCTATACGTCCTTGCCCGTCTAAAGCCAGCAGTGCAGTATGCGAGCCAAGCCAGTAATGGGAGGAGGGAGAGGAACGCCGATGATATATCATTATCCTCTTAAAGCTGAACCGGGCTCAATTTTATGTAAAAAGCAGCTGCTTTATCAAAAGCAACACAGGAGAGCTGTAAGAAAGAAGACCAATTCCTCCAAATTGAGATATCAGTTGCCTCGATGAAATGCCCGTTGTATATTGTAACCGCTCAAAGGTTTGCAATGAAAAATGCCAGGACTTCCTTTGCACAGAGAAAAAAAATGCTTTTTTGAAGAAGAAGAAGAAGAAGAAGAAGAAGAAGAAGAAGAAGAAGAAGAAGAAGAAGAAGAAGAAGAAGAAGAAGAAGAGGAAGAAGAAGAAGAAAGGCTCCCAAACTAACGTCCCTCAGTTAAAAACCGGACAAACTGAGTCATTTTATCCCTTCCCAGCAACTTTAACATTCAGAGTTGGCCCGGGATGACTCCATAAACTCTTAACTACAGCTTTTTGGGCAGTTACAGGCGCACTAATGAACCAGGTGACATCCTCGCCATGGTAACGACCCGAGAAGGTTAAATGTCTTTGCCTGCGCACCGACTTCGTGGTGAAACATTGCCGAGAATTCCAATCCGTGTCCAGTCACCCTTGACTCAACTTCTCATGAATAGCTATGACCTGAATCTTTACATACGCCACTCAAAACGTGGATTTTTTTTTTTTTTTAATCCTTTATGGGGATGAGATTACCATCAATATCTTCTTTACACAAAAAAAAAGAATCGATGAAACTAGAACATATAATATCCAACTTCACGAACATCTTGCGCAAGATGGCTCACAGTACTTTTCAGTGTTTTAAGTCATACGCGTGTCAAGAGTACGACCGATGCTTCTTTTCATACACTTCGGCTCGTGATTGTTCAACGGGAAAACCGTAGGAACAAGAGGAGTGGCAAAACCTTTTTGTCCGGACCGAGTACTGAGCCAAACGGTATTATGCGAAATTAATTCAGGCGTCCTGGTAATATTATCTCATAATTATTTCTCCCTCCAGTTCCAACTGGGATAGCCTCTACACCCACCGATCAAGCAAAATAGATGGTGTGGAGAAAGAACGATGCAGTGTGCGCTTACCCTGTTAATCGGGCCTGTCACAACATTTACCACGGCAGCTAATTAGAATAATGGGCATGTTTTCACACCCCAAGCTATCCCGTTTTCATCAAACCCTTTTAAAACAAATAGAAAAGTACGTGGAGCCTTGTGCATTTGGATATCCTGCATAGCGTTATAACAACAAAGTAATTTTTTTAACCAACGTTGGCAAAGTCTTCACATGCTGGCATTGTGATAATATCACAACAAACGTCACAATGGCACCTCCCAAATAAGTACGTATGGTTTTGGAATTGCCACCTTCGCTCCGACTGTGGCTTGAAGTAGTTTTGAAATGAACGTATGTCATCCTGCGACACGGACGTGATCTTGATATATCGCTCGTTCAAAACACACGCTGCTGCACAGGTTCAGTGAGATGTCATCCAGCGTTTCGAGCCGGGTTAGACGGTGGACGGAAAAGATAACATTCATTTTGATCTTTATGCCATACCGGTCTCTTCCGGCCCTCGTACGGCCTCGTACTTCTCTGACCCTTCCCGTCCGCCGGCCCCGCACCGGACAGACATCACATGATCCTGTTTCCCAGACTTTTCTGTGCGTAATGCATATTTCTTTGTGATTCTAGCCGAGATCAGACAAGCTAACTCCCAGCGGCTTCTTTTCCGCTCTGTAGGCTCGGTGCATATATCCACTGCGGGCATGTGAGTGGACGTGCAGTACAGTTTTGATTGTCCTGTATAATTACGTGCACATGCTCATCAGCGCTGCTTGGCGAACATCGCGTCCTCGGCTCTTTTTGCGCGCACGTGTTTCCGCGCTCCATATTACCCCGGTCGTTGGTCACCGTGTGCCATGAACGGGCTGGTGAACCTTCCTGGATTGCTGTAATTTTTCCTTGAAGGAATGTCAGGAATTCTGTGTGTGGTGTTGGGGTGAGACAGAGTGCTAAAGTTCTTGGACACGCTTCTGCAGACGTATTCGCCCTTTGAGGAAATTTAAGGGTCTTGTCTCGCTCTTACTTTGCACTTGACCCTAAAATGGCTGTGTTGGAGATATTGTACTTCCTCTCATTAGACTGCAATGTATCCACTTTTTCCACTTAATATGGTGGGAAAAAATGTTTTTTGCAAAACATCAGTGACTGGGATGACTCCTCCAGGCTGCAGGAAGTGCACTTTGTACATTTTCATGATGTTGAAAGTTTTAAACCCTTCAGCCAACTTTCACCGTGCATTTCACCATTCTTTTTGACTCGCAAGCAGTCCCCCAACCTTTCGTCACCTACATTCCCGCACCTTTTGTTGAATCCGAATGATTGCAGTATCAATTTTCAGGGACATCATTTGTGTTGTTGAGCGTCTCCTGTATTTTTTACTCGTCGACCCCCTGTCCCATTACTATCATTCGGGAAAAGTAAATCAGTGCGCCCGCGTCAAGTCGCCTGCTTTTGCAAATCATGCGATGTTGTTAGATGCACATTTTGGCGAGAATAAGGCAGAAACCAGCGCTAACGTTTCACCGCATCTGCCCGTAATGCTTGCATACGTGAGGCCTCCCGGTCTTGGCGGTCCTTCAGGTTCACGCCACCAAGACAAACACCGATGATTCCCTTACAGACTCTTTTGCAACATTCGCTCCGGAGACCCTTCTCACACTGGTTAGTCTGCGGGTTACTGCCGGTTCCAGCTGAATGACAGACATCACAGTTACACCAAAGAAAATAAAATATCAGTCTAAATGCCGCGGTGAAATCCAGCAGCAAAAGGAGTGAAACCTCAAAACAAAGCTGAGTGTCTCGAGTCAGTTGGTTCAGGGCCGCAATGTTCCCCGGCAATATTTGGATCGATAATCATAGTAAATAACGGCTTAAATGGATAAATGGGGCCAAACTGTATTGCCAGATTGTCAAAAAGCGGCGCTGCTCATATTACAGGAAGCTGTCAGTTCAATTGCACAGTTTCCTGTGCAATTTGAACATGTTTTGTTCAGAATTTGAAATGATGATATGCGTGTTAATACGTCAGGCAGCTCAACCTTTATGAAGTCGCACTTGTTATTTTCACAGTTGATCAGTAAACATGGATGCAGCAGAACCGATCCGATGGCCCGCGATTCAATTCCCCGCTTTTAACCGAGCGGGGCGCCCGCTGTCCCGAGACTCGCCCGTCTTTCACCGACTTTCTCTCTTCGATTTCTCAAACCCCTTCCCACTCCTGCCCCCCCCTTGCCTCCGCAGATGATGATGTGGACCTGGAACAGCTGGTCAACGAAATGAACTCCTCTATGGAGAGTGTGTATTCCACACAGGCAGACACGGAGCTCCTCCTGAACAACGGCCACCTGCACGCTCCGCACCACCACATGCACGCGCCGTACTCGGGACACGGTCAGGCCCAACGGCGTCACACACCATCCCTGCCCCCGTCCATCCCCTCCAGGGACAAGCTGCGGCAATCTCAGCCTATGCACATCCAGGCTGTCAGGTAGGCGCGCACAGTAGCCCCCCCATTCATATCAATGTTTTATGCTCGACATAAAGCGAAACAGTGCGCTTGCAGAAAGGAAATTGACAGCAGCGCCTGAGGGAGAGCCTCTTTCACTGTTTGTCTTCGGTCCGTGTGTGCTTTCTCTTGATTTGTGTGTATCAAAAGCTTTATATCCAATTCTTGCAACCGATCCGCTTCCAGCTGGCAGCTCCTCTTCCCAACTGTAAGTTTTATTTCAAACACGCCAGTGTAGGACATGAAGTTGCGCAGTGGGGAAACAGTGCAGCGTGACACAATATGACAGCATGCACCCTGAAATACATAAACAAACATTGACAAGCTGTGACCGAACTGGTAGGTCCTTGACTCTACGGTTCATCGGCCTATATTAAAGGAAAAGAAAACTGGAGTTTAGTTTACAGGATACAGACTGAGAGAGAAATGTTGAAAAAAAACATACAATATCGAACTCAGGTTTCCCCGGATCATCATTATATTAGTCATGCACATACGGAACTGCTGCTCCTGTGTCGAACAGGAGATGTACACGATTGCACAGATTTATCTAGATGTTAAGGCCTAACTTGGTAACATTAAGTATAAAATGTCCTTTCAGATGTGACGCCGAACTGTAGGGTACATCGATGGAGCCGTACTTTATTTAGATTCAGTGGGTTTTAGTGAACTCCCTGAAGCCTTGTGTTGCCTGTTTTATCCCAGACTGTGTAATTAACCTTTTAGTCTTAATTTATAGTGTGTGCCAGTCCTTTTCATTGCCATACGATTCCCATGTGTATGTATGCATCGACTCGACGAGGTCACGAGTACGTTTGTCTCCCTCTGCAGGTGTCTGCAGGAAGAGCATCAGTTGCGGCCTGCCTCGCTGCCGGCCATCCCCAACCCTTTCCCTGAGCTCTGCAGCCCGGCGGGCTCTCCCGTCCTCAGCCCCATCCAGACCGGAGACAACCATGTAAGTGCGTGTAAACCGTTCGGAACGACCTTCAGTCATCTTTCATAAACCTCGTTGGTTAGTTATTTAACCAGAAATAACACTTCGGGTTGCGGCACGGTTGCATAATTATTTCAATATTGTTTTTGAGCGAATGTCCGATATGACATGAATTTGTCACATTGACATGATCCCCTTAAAAAGTTTGAATGTGTTTGTTGTCCTTCATTTCACCACAGTCACAAGAGCGGCCGTGTGTGTCTGTGTCGACGTGTGTTTTCAAATCAGCTGACTGGCCTGTTGTGCTCAGTTCTGAACTGCATGTTGACTGGGGTTGCCTTCCTTTTATTGCACAATAGGTTATCCCAGGGTTATCTGACCTTGTATGTGTGTGTGTGTGTTTGATTGCAGAAGTGTCATTATCAATCTTTCTCTGTCAAACACTCACGTACACACACACACACACACACACACACACACACACACACACACACACACACACACACATACATGCTCTCGTAGAAAGTGGTGGACTTGTTTTGCTGCGAGGAGAGGTGAGCAGGTTCTCCAGGATGCTGTAGACAGAATGCAGACTTCCGGAGCTGGGAATGTCTGTGAGTTGGATATCGCTGAACCTTGTGAATCAATCTGGCGACTCTGACAAGACAGGCGCCCGTTTCCCGTTCACACGCTTCCATGTTCGCTCTTGGCGTCACAATGCGTGCGTTGCTATATGTGTGTCTGCTTATGTGTCGTAGCCGTGCCCTTCCTTCCCGCGGCAGAGCGTCCTGTTCCAGGAATGTTCCGTCTTTCTTAAAGACGTTTTCAGGATGCCAACTCTGAACAATAAGAATTACATTAGATGCCCAGTTTTTCCTGCCTTAAAACACACAGAGATGAACTTGCACACACACCCAAACACAGGTATCGTTATTCACTTAACATGAGGTCATGCATATTTGATAAGAAAAAACATATTTTTGTATTTTCAAGGCTTCGTCTCATAAGTTCTGGAGTTGGATAGTATCTGCAGTGTTTGCACAAAGGGACTTTTGTATGTGTGTGTATGTGTACTCATAGTCTGTATGAAGTAGGACTACAGTGGTGAGTTTATATAACTGTGAGCAGAAGCCGTAAGGAAACAGTATATTTCTCAGTGACTGACATGACTGTTAAAGATCCATAAGTGTCAGTAGTCACAAGGGGGATGGCCAAAAAAGAATAATGAATGAAATAAATTCTCATTAATTTTATTTTCGGTTAGCATGTTGTGAGACTTTCATGACGCCTTGTGGCACACCCCCAGTTTTAGATAGAACATCTGGCGTTTGTGAGCAGCATTTTGCAAGGAGAGCAATTTCATCCCGTCTCCAGATGACCAGCCCGGATGACGCTTCAGCTCGAGGAAGTAAAAATCACCTGTGATGTTGCAGAGTGCTTTATCAACAGCTGTTAAAAAAATAAATAAATAAATCAACCGAGAAATAGATGAGGAAATGCTTCGGCCTGATAAATTCCCTGCGTAAATTTACCAGCCTCCTTTGATTAATGCGTGTGGAACCGCCGTGCTTTTTAATCCGCGTTAATGCTTGAAATCAGCCGTGGCTCGTCCAACATGATTGAATAAGGCCTTAACTGATCAAATCACTTAGGTTCGACAAGACCAGTGTCGCCCTGGCCACGTTGTAGCTTTCAGCTCCAGACGCCGGCGCTCCCGGTGGCACGCTATGTTGTGTAAGGCTCTCTGCAGTGAGGCACATACATGTGCAGTATGTACGTATGCATGGATGTGCATTGTGGGGGTGGGTTGGGGTGGGGGTGCGACGCTGGCTGGCTCGCACAACAATGCAGACTCTCAGACGTGCTGTGCGTTGGTCTGCAGACATAGTATTTGCATTGGCATGATTTTATCAGAGGATCTCTCTCACAGTCTCTCCCTCCAGCTGTTGAGTTGGAATCTGAACATTCCCCACTAAGCTTGAGTCTTTCTTAGTGGGATACACAGCTTATATCATGTACTTATATTATTAGAAAAACTTAGTATGTGCGTGACATGGCCGGCGTTGCCATCGATAACATAAATGGATTTGTCCTCCGGGTATTATGAACAAGCTACATGAACGCCTAACATGACGCTGTAGCTCTATTAGATTTTATAAATAGGTCCGGAGGAATAACTGCCTGCAAAGTTTATCTAACCCTTCAAATAAGTGTGGTAGCTGCAGAAGTCACAGCTAATTCACTAGAGCAGAATCTCATACCCCGTGTTCCGTTTCCCACGCAAGTTGTGGCGGTTTTCACAAGGATTTAGTCAGGTTCTGTCTGTCATCACTGGCCGAGTGGGTTTGTTTTGGCATCGGTGTGGCGGCCGTAATGCAATTCTTTCTTTAATTTGTGGCCAGGAAGGCAGTTTGATGAGCATCAAGGATGCTGCTCTGCCGCTGACCCTGACCTCTCTGTGGCGGGAGGTGAGAGAACATTTTGAAGGGGAAAAAAAAAAAAACAGAGGCATCTACAAGAGTCAGTTTGTTTTTCAGATTTTTTTTTTTTGATTGAAATATTGGGTGCTCATTTCCAGATTATGGACAAAGAAGTATCGGGCTTTGCGCTCTGCAGCCTGATGATTCAGGCCCGGCTTTGTGACTCGGGGGAAGGTGATGTCAGCCGTTGGGTCGGTTGGCGAAAACCGAAATGGCAGGATACAAGGTCATGCTGTATGTGTGTGGGGGTGGGCGTAGGGGGGGCAGTTGGAAAAAGAACAAGCGAAAAGAAGATTATTATTTCACCGCTGACATTTGACATAGTAGGAAAAGTAATAATATTAACAATCTCTTATGCTTGAGTGTCCCAGTAATCCATGACAGTGTGACAAGAAGTCAGCATGAGCAAAACCAGAGACCGACAACCAAGGCAACCAAATGGAATTCAGCCGTCATTCGTGTCATATTTACTGCTTTTCCTAAAGCGACGTATTTCCAGTTCTTGCCTGGAAAAAGTCAGTTGCACTTTCATGGCTGCAGACGTAAGGCAGCCTTGTTTTTTCAAACTTCTCTGCCCTGAGGTGAGGTGGCATTCATGATTAATACTCTTTCTATAATGTTTTCTTTTTCCCATTGAGGAAAAAAAAGCCATACCTTTGCATTTCATGAAAAATACATATACGTTTTCCTCTTGGCATAAAGACGCTTCATGACTTTAATTCCTCCTTTTTTTCAATTTTTAGTCATTTCGCATGTTCTGGTTGGTTCTGCTGGTGGTGTTTATGGGGAAAAATACAGGTGTTTTTGTTTTGTTTTTTTTCATTTGTGTTATTCTAGGCCAGGGGTGGGCAAACTACGGCCCGCGGGCCACATCTAGCCCGTTGGTCTTTTTAATCCGGCCCGCCAAAGATTGGCACAGAATTCATACTTGATGTGAATGACTGAATGATTGGAGCAATGATTGTGGGAACTCAAACAGGAGATTATTTCATTTTTGGAGCTACTTGGGAACACTTGAGAATTTTCCTGAGCTGAATGACATAGATTGGCTTTGTGATTTCGCCTTTACTGTGGACATACTGACATACATGAAGGACCCGGACGTGAAGCTACAAGGGAAAAATCGGTCTGTGCATGAAATGCAAGCAAACGTCAGAGCCTTCAAAACCAAGCTGGTTTTATTTTCAAAGCAAATGTCAGACAGTCTGATATGTACTGTTATCAAATGCGTTTTTTTAATATGTATCATATCTTGTGCTGACCCGGCCCGTCTGTCAAATTTTAAAAGTCAATCCACGTGACAAAAAGTTTGCCCACCCGTGTTCTAGACTAAGTTAGCTATCTAACTTGGAATTTTTGCTGAAATGTTTTTGAAAAGTAAAGTTAGACCATTAAAAACACAGGTAAGCTAGCTTCCACTGTACTTGTGTTTAGACTGGGTTCCGAAGCGTTAGCATGCTAACCCACCAAACAGATACAAATAGCAATATGTGCAACAGTGACGGTGTTGCTGTTGTCACCGTTAGCATGCCAGGATTAGCGGAGAGCTGAGCTGCCACTCTGGCTGAAAATGTCAATAGATAAATACGTTCGACAGCCTTCAATTGTTTCACATCGGTTTGGAAAAATTATGCCGTTTTAATGGTCTCTTCACATCGCTTGCTCGTTGGGTATTTTATTTTTGGAACATTAACATGTTTTGCTCAGATCATCCTGAATGTTTTGAAGTAACTCTCTCCGGTTGTGTTTGTTCGTAGGTTTTATAACAACAGTGTTCTGCTGCGAGTTCTGTTCATACCATGAAAATGTAAGCACTCCCCTTCTTCTGCGCGTCCCCGGTCGCTTTTTCCAGCCAAACTCCTCATCGTGTTTAGAATTGCTATGACGTGTGGATAAAGTTAGGGTTTGTTGTTGTGTCTTGCGGCATCTAATCTATCTCAATCTGTTATTTCTGTTTGTCAGATAATGGACCGCTGTTGAGAGATGCTACTTTTTGTTCTTTCTTGATAAACGCGTGCGATTTTGTGCAATGTTGTCTTTTAAGGGTCATGTTTAAGGGTCGGGTTTTGCTCTCATTTCGGCTCTTGTTTTTACCATTTCTGTTTTGCTACGTTCATCGTTTAAGTTTTAACGCAGTCTGTCGAATTTGTCCAGTTTTTTGGAGACCAAATTACAAATTTAAAAACCTTTATGGGTTGATTATTTCTTGCAAATTTGTCTGTTATTCTGCTGATTTCATTTGTAATATCCATCATCATTTGTCAATCCCCCCACCAAAATAAGAAAAAAGACTTGCTAATTTTTAAGTGTATCAGTTGATGTTGGCTAACTCATGATGCAAAACTGTCTTTATACTAAATCATCTTTCACAGAGAGGATGCGTTATTTTATGTCCATGCGACCAGTAAAGTAAATGTCATACAGCGGTTCTCGTGAACACGGGATTTCTCGGTCTGCAAAACATAATAAATTTGGCCGAGAGAGTCCGCCCGAGGCCGGCCGCTGGAAGAAGAGTACTCGGAGTACTCCGTAAATGACAATGTAGCAGAATCCAAACAAAAGTATTTACAGTGTGACGCTCACATGACACACCGCTATATATCAGAACTGACATTTCTTCAAAACAAGTGTGTATATTCTGTGATCCCTTGTGAGAAAAAAACAACACCACGGCTATAAATAATGCAGCAATGTCATGACAACTAATTAAATCTGTGAGTCACACACTCTCTCTCCATCCAGGACTCCTGCCCCCGCTTTTGTCTCTGGTCAGCTGATGTACCTCTGCACGCAATGGTCTGCTGACCCACTGCAATCAGATCAGGTGCATTAATGTGCGTGTCTTTGTGTGTTTGTGTGTGCATGCGATGATGGCAGAGAAAGCTTGTTGAACAGAGTAAGCTCATAATGACATGGATATATAAACTCTATTGTTAGCCGGTTACGACGTCACTGTAGTTTCTAATGCGGATCAAGGTGCTTTACTGTAAATTAAAATTTAATCACTTACCTGGATGGGATTTAACAAAGTCCAGGAATCTATGATTTATTGGGCTTTTGTGTGTATTTTGTGAGAGATTGAATTTTCTGGGAGGAGTAAACGGTTTTGTTCTTTCAGCCATGCGATGATGTAACTTTTGTAATTTCTCCGGGAACATTATTGTTCTTGGAGGGATTATTTAAGGTCAGACTGTCAAACTTTTTAACCACAACCTCCCTCAAAAACTGCGTTCAGTATGTCGCACGTGTCAAAGCCGAGATGCTGCGTTTCAATCGAAACGGCACTTGTGCAGCGCGGCAGAAGAGCACAGCAGACTCCGTGTGTCAGAGATCCTCAGACCTTCTCCAACTCTGGCCTTATTCAATCTGCACAAATGAAACAAGGGTGTTCTTAGCAGAATGAAGCCTGGCTCGGTTTCAGCTTTATTTGCATCTTTCTTTCTTTTTACTGCATCACTGGTCTGACCTTTAAATATGTAATTTCATTTGAAATAATTTAATCAAATCTAATCTAAAATGAAATGTTTCTCATTTTCTAAAACTTTTTGTTGATGCGTTTGTCCTGTTTCATTCTTTTTTACTGCTCACCATAATGTTGTTTGGCTTGGGCTTTTTTTTTTTTTTTTTGCAGACAGTTACTTCTAACCAATGTTATGGTTGTTTTTCAGGTTTTCATATTTGTTTTTTGTCTTTTTTTTTCCCCAGTATCCTGTTGTGGTATCTTCCCACATATTTTGATAGTTTACAAGTCGCTCGCACATTCTCGTGAAACCGTTTGCAGTTTTTCGGTTTACTTTTCCGTCATTCTGAAACGAGTGAATTGGCCGCGATACGAATACTGCGAAAAAAAAGTGAGGGGATGCAAAAAGGAAGATTTGCGCCTGCGGGGGGGAGGGGTGTCCATGTCTATGAGCCTCGGGGCTTCATGCATTCTTGATCCGTGCTTGACTTGACATTAGATAGAACTGTAAGCCCTTTAATCTTGTGGGCTTCATCTGTTTAGAATTGAGGATGAGAATCTCTATGTTTCCTGTTGAGACTAATAAATGAACTTTAATCCGTCGGCGGAATCTTCGCATGAAAGATGAATCACGAAGAAAAAGACCAACTTTTTTTCTTTATTTGTCATTTTAACGCAACCGGGCAGGTCGAAATTTCACTCTTCCGTGCTTTCGTATTGAACTTAACCACATTAGAGTGGCTGCTGATGAAGGGACGTTTGCATCAGCTGGTTTGATCATGTGCACATGTATGTGAGCGTATGTGTGAGAGACAGTGTCGTGTCAGTGTTGGGTCACGGGGAGGCGGGGAGGTGAGCCACTCAGTGAGGCTTTGTGGTGGCTCTCTAGTGAGGTGAAATTGAGTTTGGCCTGTCTGCAGAGCTAATCAGCTCTGTCTGGCTTGAAGCCCGACCACTCACGGACATGAAAGGGGACGGATGCCGTCGCAGACGAGGGAGGGGAAGTCGCCGCCAACCGGCATTCAAATGCTGATATTAAGGATGGGTGTGTTGGTCTGCTCTGGTAGCCTCCGCCTGACAAGTTATCATTTCAAGGTGATAACTAACAGCTGTTTGTGGGCCGATTGAGGGATTTACCCACCCCCCGAAAAGTATTTACAGATTGTACTAATGCACCCGGGATTGCGATGATATTAAATTCAAAATGGTCGATATTACCGCATTGATGGCACGGAACGCTCCGCAGTTCCCCTCAGCTGTAGCGTGTTTTACCGCACCCCGAGGTATATTCGGGTTTTACGGCCTTCTGCTTCAAAGCACTGTTTCATGTCATTCTAGGTAACGGGAAAGTGCGCGTGAGGCCACTGTAGGAGCAGCTCGTGTTGGATCTTTCCCTTAAATTCTATGCATAGTCAAATCTCTTTGGTTCTCTGCGGATCACTTCAATATTCCAAATAAGATCATATATAAAACACGAAGGACCAAAAGGGGAAACGAACTAACTCGAAGTAAGCACAGTAAGCGATCCCCTTAAAATCTGCAAAAAATCTGATTTGAAAAAGCCTTCCCAGCTTACTTGGAAGAACTTGAAATTACGATAAATAATTAAGTATACAAATGGTTAATTAATGCAGTATCACACAAACAATCCATGACATCACCTACCTATCAATCAACACATGAATAACCTCCCAAGGCACATTGTGAGGAAAAAGGGGGTTGGGGTTATAGTCTCCATGTGCTTGTTCTATGCATAACATTTAATAACTGTTTGAAAAAACCTGCAAGAAATGTATCTGTGAATGAGTAAAAAATGACCTGAAAGAAGAGAGACATTTCAAAAATAAAATGAACAAGTAAATGAATTAAAACCAAGCTTAAAATACTTTGAGGATCAAAAAAGTAAATCCATTGAAATCCTGAAATGTCGTTTGAAAAAGAGGATCTTTGTACATACAAGCCAAATTATTATAAGAAAGCATGGTATTGTTAAAAAAAGAAAGAAAGATCGTAAAGCTGTAAAAACTTGCAAAGGATCTGCTACAAGTCAGCAACCGATGTCCCAGGAACCGAATGGAAACGAAACTTCATTTTGCTGAGTACGTGTTTTGTTTTGGGGTGTTTTCGCTTGTGTTCATTGAGAATAGTCGTTACAAGGCCGCAGTAGGGGGGGGTCTTTGAGAGCCCATCGGCCTCGCGGTTGATTCGTGCTGGGACTCACTCTCGCCCTGATCAATTCCAACTGCACAGGCAACTATTTTTAGCAAAAGTTGTGATAACAGCTGCGAGCCACCTGTCCAGCACCATAAAGCAGATGAACAGAATTAATGAACACAGTGGTTCATTTAGCAGCTATGTAACAAGCCCGCTATTACCGAGGGTGTGATTAGAGAACTGAGAAACAAGCGCTTTAGCTATTTCGATAGATAACAAGGGGTGTAAAGTTAATTTTTATTTTTTTTTTGGGGGGGGGGGAAACCCACTGGTTTATTCCGTTGTACCGGAGCAACATGCGGTGATCGGTGTGCAAAACGCAAATTGATTATTGGGGTTAATCCCTCAACAGGATTAACAACAACATCAAGATTTTTGCATCATCATTATGCTAGTCCCAATTTAACACCGTATTGGTGTCTTTGCTCAAACAATTCTCAATATTAATGAATCCTTCATCATGCATTTGTACATTCTTTGATCATGAACTAATCTTTTATTATATCAACCAACTGTGGTTTTAGACCCATGGGATCTAAAGTGACAGCAGAGAAATGATGCCAGCACGATACAGCATTTAAATAAGTGTTACCTTAAAGTTGGGTTTTTCAGCGGCTAACCAAGCCATTGAAGTCACAGCATGTACTTAAACTTGAGACTTAATAAAAAACCCATGAGGCTCTGTTAGATTATATTTACTCGCTACTTCTTATTGAAATGATCTTGACATAAAGCCCCCTGCCCCCTTTCCCACCAGAAGGAATGAAGATTGCTTTTACAATCTGCAGTGTGGATGAGATATACACTGGCTTAAAACAACCAGATCAGATGGAGCTGTGTTAGATTGTGTGTATATTTTGCCTACATAAATGTGTGTATGTGTCTGAGTGTATCTGTGAGGTTGCGGACAGCCTGATAGGTTTAGGGGCCCGTAAACCTCTTGGTCAAGTGGGTCTGACCCTGGTGCAGATTATTCTGTGTGACCTCTGACCCTGTACATACTGTGCTTATGTGTGTCTTTGTTTATATGTATGCAGGTGTCTGTCCGTGACCCTTCAATCCAATATGCGGTGACTCCAAGCCCTCTTTACATGACTGTGTGTGTGTATGTGTGTGTGTGTGTGTTGGCAGTTGTTGCTATAAGCAGCATTGGAGACCAATAACCCTGCACAATTCCACCCCTCACCCTTCACTGCTGTAGAAGGAAAGGACAGTGGGGGAGGGGGACAGAAGGAGTGTATGAATAAACCAAGGTGAGTTCAATTTCATCTTGTGCAGATAAAACGATGAAAAAGATAGGGAATTATTCGAGGACCTTCTGGTTTAAATGGGAAAATAACATAAGAAAGAAACGTTCGGTTTAGTCAAGTGAAAGAGTCCTTACGACGCATGAAGTGAATTTCCTGTACGCATTCTTTCTTTCACGACACACATGAACTTGCGTTATTTCAGCAGCACACACGTACGCTGGCGTGCACGCACGCATACACACACACATATACCCAATCAGGTAAATGTAGTGCCGTCCAGATGGCTGCAAACCTGCTGTGTGAGACCCGAGGAAAAGTTGAGTGTAAGAGTTTGAAAACTGCTGGAGCTGGTTGTCTTCAGTTTACATTTTGCCTTCCTTTTTTTGAGCCAATGAGAGGGGGAAAGAAAGATCTTGTGTGTGTGTGTGTGTGTGTGTGTGTGTGTGTGTGTGTGTGTGTGTGTGTGTGTGTGTATGTGTGTGTGTTTGGGGCTCATAGTTCTCATGCACGCTGTATTAGAGGCCAGCTGTGTTGGCCTGCACCCTACACATGAGCCTGATTATGACTCAGTATTGCATTACTGACATTCCTCCATAGCTCTCCTTTTCTCTTTCTCTGCCCCCTCCTCCTCTTTCTCCTTTCATTTTTTCTCTCTCTACCTCCCTCTCTCACTGTCTACCTCTCTCCAGATTTGCTGAGCAACCACCTCCCCCTCCTCTAACCCACCGTCTCTACCCCTCCCTTGACCCCCTCAGCGAAGCCCAAAACGACACTTGATCCATGCGGCTTCGGATCGAATCACCCCTGCTGTTTTATTCCCTCCCTTCTCTCTCTCTCTTGCTCTCTCTCTCCTTCTCTGGTTTTGTTCCTCTCTCTCTTTCTCACTCCCTCCCCGTTTAAAAAAAAACTTTCGTTTGCCTTCTTTGCGACCTCCAAGCCATCGGTGTACATTACACATGTTGCCCTGGTCCCAACACTTTCGCATAGTATTTCGCATACAGCTGAGGAGGAGGAAGAGGAGGATAAGAGAGGGAAAGCGAGCAAGCAGGCGAGGGAGGGAAGGAGAGAAGGAGGGAGGGAGGGGATAGAAATTGAAACCAGCGCAAAGAGGAATTGTTAGTGGATGCAGGAGGAAAAAAAGGGATGCGTGTGTTCAGTGATTGGCTTAGTAGTTTAGTACATAGAGCTTGTTCTGTGTGTGTGTGTGTGTGTGTGTGTGTGTGTGTGTGTACGTGCACTTGGGTTTGGGGTGCGGGGTGTTTGGCGAAGAAAGAGTTGGTTACTTTTGATACATCAGTAAAAGGGGCTGACGTGATCTTTCTTTTTTTTTTTTCTGGGTTGGGGGTTGGAGGTGGGGATGAAGGGATTGAACGCAGCCTTGAAGATAAGAGTGTGGAGTACGTGACAGGTAGCAGCTCACCGTTTAAAAATCCCATACTGGGTTAATCCAGAGGGAGGCGGGGGGAAGAGCGGGGTGTGGGGGGAGCAGCGGCTCATACAGCTTCTCGCAGCCCAGCCTTTATGCTGCCCAGCACGAGAAGAAGCCGTCTGTCCTCCACTTTGTCTGTCTTTTCTTGTCCTTCCTCTGTCACTTCCTCCCCCTCTTACCTCGCTTGTGTGTTCTCCTTGCCAGTCTGCCCCTCCCTCGCTCTCTCTCTCTCTCTCTCTCTCTCTCTCTCTTGCTTCCTGACTTCCTTTCCTCCCTCTCCTCCCCCTCCCTCTCTCTCTCTCTTTCTCTCTCCCTCCCTCTCTCTCTCTCTCTCTCTGTGTCACTGGAGAGCGTCTCAGTGTGAAAATGCCATCCTGCTCTCCAGACTGTTGCCTCTTTCAGGCTGTGGAGGTAAGAGACTTGCATGTGTTCTTTTCTTTTTTGGGTGTCTGTGGCAAGCTTTCTGTGCGGGTGTGTGTGTCTGTGTGTGAGTGCGTGTGCATCGTGTGTGTGTGCCAGTTTGCAGTGAGGAGGATTTTTTTTCTCTCTTCTTTTTTTTTTTTTTTTGCAGCTCAAAAAAAAAAGTTTTCTGGAACAAAACGCACACGTCACAAAATCACTTATTTTTATGGGGGGTGTGTGGGAGGACAGGATGGCGTTTGGCTCTGGTTGCTCGCAGAGGCTCCTTCAGCATCGCCGTCGCGGCGCTCCCGGCATTTTGTGTCATTCCTGGGCCACCGTTGCCGATTCTTTTTCATGTGTTTTGTATCTTTCCAAATCAGGGTGCCATTGTTTGACTTAATTTTCCGTGCCTCTCCCGACCCAGCCCTCAGTCATCCCCAGCTTTGTGTCCTGTTTCATGTCATTTTCAACAGTTGTTCTCGCTGGATTTATGTAAAAAGGCAGAGCAGCAGAATCTCTGTTGCGGACAGAAGTATGTAGGTGTGTGACAACATGCGCACAAACATAAAAACACATATGTCCACTCGGGTAAATGGCAGATAATGTGAGTGTTTTACGTTTTTTTTTTTTTGTGTAAACTCCAATGTTCACTCACTTGAATGTAGTACCTGTGGTTTTGTAGTTTGGAGCCCTCTTTACTTTGCTCGTGTAATTCTGCACATACGGTGGTGTGAGGCAGCCGGTCCGTGGTTATCTGCAGCATCATTCACTTGGAGGCAAAATTACGTCCATTTTCAATGTCATTTTGGGCGCTTGCCTCGCTGAAATGGTTCAAAATGGCGCGACAATGGGAAGTACTTTGGCATCAGAACTGTGACCGCGAGCTCTTCCCACTGGTGACATATTCAAAGACTAAATGAAATATAGACAAATGTCTCTTTAGTGTGAGGATGTGTTTTTTGACTTTTTTTGGTCCACATGACCGCAGCCGTGCCATGCTGTTGAGTGAGCGAGCAGGTTTACGCTTGTAGCTGTGTGTGTGCGTGTGTGTGTGCGTGTGTGTGTGTGTGTGTGTGTGTGTGTGTGTGTGTGAGCGAGAAGAGCTTGGTTGAGCTGTGGACAAAAGGGCTGAACCCAGAGTGCAGGGGCTGGCCGACCTTGCCTGGACTTCTTCCATTTTTTTTTTTTTTTTTGAGCTCACATACTAATGTGAGCGGGACTTAAGGCCGGACTTGACAAAACTCCAGGTGATGGAGGTAAATGTAACCTCCCTTTTTTTTCTGGATTTGAGTCGCAGTTCAGGATGCGACGCAGGATGTCGACAGGATTGCTCTGGAGTAGACCTTCCCATCGTTATCCGTGTTTGCTTCCAGATAGTGAAGGTGTGGAGTGAGGATGGGGCCGGTAAGGTGGTGGAGATCCCGGCAGACATGACGGCAAGAGACGTATGTCAGCTCCTGGTCTACAAGAGCCACTGCCTGGATGACAATGCCTGGACACTGGTGGAGCACCACCCCGTCCTCGGCCTCGGTAAGGATGTGTTTCTACGCAAATATGCAGCCAGAATTCAAATCTGAGCTTTCTCGCGCTCACGTTCGTGCTCTCTCTTTTCCTTTTTTTTTTTTTTTCGATTTTCTATCGTTCGCATGTGGCTGTGTTTTTTTTTTTTTTCGAGATTCACACGGCGCAGAATTTAACATAAACGTTGACATCAGCCCCGGAACGCCGCATGAATACCATTCCGAAGCTGAAAAGACTAGTCTACGTAGTTGCCTTTTTTTTAATATGTGTCCTACAGGCAGGTGTGTGTCAGCCTTCAGTGTCTGTGCTGCTTTTGTGAGTTTCTGTAAGGGTGGGGATACTCTCATGTGTGTACCCTCAGTGTGTATGTTCACTTGAGCATGGCATGAGTGCTTGTATGGCTTCTATACAACCCGGAGAGGTAGAAGTGGTCCTGGGATTAAGAATTTTCCATGTTCCGCACACATGCCTGCTTCCTCTCAGTGCTATGCTCAGGGTTAAAGAGAGAGAGAGAGAGAGAGAGAGAGAGAGAGAGAGAGAGGGGGAAAGAAAAGAACAGCACAAGATGCTTTGCTTCCATAATGTTGCTCTGTGTCTCTTTGAAGAATTTATTTATTTTTTTATGCATTTATTTCCCGGGGTTGTCTTTGTCCTTGATGAGGCTTTCCTACTCCTAGAGTTGTATTTTTAGAGTCAAAGGATCGCTTTGTGCTTTGCTGCTTGATCTGCGTTTCTGGAAAAAAAAAAAAAAAAAAAAAAAAAAAGTGCACTGGAGAGATGGAATGTGAGGTGAGGAGAGGGAGGGAGGGAAAAAACAGAGAGAAAGAGAGTGGAAGGAGAGGAAAAGAAAGACAGAGAGGGAAAGAGAGAGCAAAGGGAGGAGGGGGAGGGAAGAGAGGCCTGGACTAAAGCGTCATACCAGAGTCGCGATCGACCAATCCCAGGTCTCGGTTGGACGAGCCCCTCGCCCTCCCAGCCAATCCCATCTTTACTTAACCCTCTACAGGAAATTCCCCTCCTTACAGCCAGCATACACACAAATGTGTGCGGGCACATTCACATGCACGCGTGCACAGACTCTCAAAGCGCAGACATTTCTACCCCTGAATCACCGCCAGATTACTTCTCTTGCATGTGTCCATGACTTTGTGTGTTTTGTCTCGATAATTCCCGAGTGCGGTAGTTCATCTGGACACGAGAATTAGCACTAAATCCTTGGCGCTATCATATTGTGTGTTTATGCGTGCGTGCGTATTCATAGCGCGTAACATCCTGTCATTATCAGTTTTCCAATCCGTCCAAATGTGCAATCGTTACACTATAACTTTAAGAAAAAGACGCGCACTCAGACGCAGACACCAACAAACACACTCACGCGCGCGCGCGCACAAATGAGACCATGTGATGCACAGTGAGCAAGTTAGGCCTGTGTGAGCCCTTAATGTGTGGTTGTGTGTTTGTCTGTGGCTTGTACTTTGCTTATGGCTCCTCTGCTCTCAGCAATCAGCCTAAATATATGACATCATCTTCCTGCAATGCCCCCCCACCCCCACACCAGCTCAGACAACTTCTCTTTCCCACCTTTGCTCCGTCCCTGCCTGGCGGCACCTCTCCTCCCCGCGGCTCCTCATTTCAGCTCTCCCTCGCATCTCAAATTGGCGATAACGATACCCCGACTAACATCGGCCGATACAAAGAAAGGATTATCGAGTAGGTCATCGGCATTATTTGCTGTGACAAGGCAGTCGCTTGCGAACCGTGTTGTGCTCACTGCGTTTCCGGCTCTCATTTATCTATGATCTGACAAGGGGCGTGATAGTTATTACTGTGACTAACATTAATCACCAGTGGTTAGAACAGTAGGCAGATAGTCGCTTCTAATTGCAGGTAGGTACAAGTGGCTCTTTGTATCCACCTAATAAATGATAAATGCCTTTCTGCAAAGCGCAATAGTTAAACCGTATCATGGTCGGGGTACAATAGCAGAAAAATAGGTTGGGAAATGAGCTCTATAGCGTTGTGTGCCTGGAAGTAAAAGCAGACGTGGCGTGCATAATTTTTGCTTTCATGACTTGTTTGTTACGGTCGTATCGCGTGCAAATAATTGTTGGTGTATTTTGCCCTCGACAAAATAAAATGGAAGACACTTCAACACAGAAATTAAGAGTTTTCCCATCTCTATGTGACTAATTTTAATATCTGGATTTCTGATTCAAATTCAAATCTATATTACGACAGGAAAGAAAAACGTGCTTATTTTAAGGTATTGATTTTCCCCTTCTTATCTATCCGGTATTTTCATTTTGGTACAGATACACATTCCTGGGCCTTTCGCATTTAAAACCTGTCAGCTACATTTTTATGCAGCGCGTTGCGCTTCAGATTATGAAGGTTGTTCCAAAATGGTGCTAAACTGATTCTGTGAATAGACTCAGTGTTTTTCAGGGCAGGCCAGTTTCAGTCTAAATGCAGACACATTTACTGTAACAAATGGATTTGAAGCTGGAATTCTCATGGCAGTGTGTCCAAATTGTATTGTTTCATGTTGCCAGGGGACACTCCTCTTTAATTTGGAGACCAAGGTCCTGTGATGACAAAGAATTTGTTTTTTAATTTTCAATAAAGATCCACAAAGAAGGGACAAACAGGCAAAGATTCTTCAGCTGGGGGATAAAAAGTGCAAAACAAAAACAACAACAAGTAAAGCATTGACATGCTGATTGTCCTTTCACTGTTCTTTTGTCCACAATTCAATCATTATGTAAATCTGAATCATTCAGATTTTATCATCTGAATCTGTGTTTGCCACAGCCTCAAATGCCCTGAGGATAACACAAAGACAACCCTGTGTGTGTGTGTGTGTGTGTGTGTGTGTGCGCGTGTGTGCGCGCGTGTGCGCGCGTGTGTGTGTGTGTGTGTGTGTGTGTGTGTGTGTGTCCATACAGAGAGATGCCTGGAGGACCATGAGCTGGTGGTTCAGGTTCAAGCCTCCATGAGCAACGACAGTAAATTCCTCTTCAGGAAGAACTATGCCAAATATGAATTCTTCAGGAACCCCCTGGTGAGTCGCTTGCATCCCTGAGATGACATTTCTATGACTGCTTGCTTTAGCACACAGTGCCCTCCCAACACACACACACACATATATACACACACACACACACACACACTCGCACAACTGGGGCTAGGAGGATTTTCCAGTCTGACATTTCTTGACTGGAGCTTCTGATTTCATGCCGACATTCAGAACATTTGCATGCAGATATTTTTTTTTTATACGGAAACAATTTCAAGCATTCAGCGTCTCAAGACCGAAATGCCAGCCGCTCTTCCATGGACTGTGAAAGATGTTGATATGGCCCAGAGATTTCAACAATGAAACCTATACCTTTCTCCCAATGACCAGAAGGGGGCACCTCAAGGAGGTGCAAAAATTAATATAATTGTATAGAAATCCACGAGGAAATGCCTGTTCCTCGAACTTTGACTTTAGACTGTGAGACTGCTTGTGGAGGGAAGCGGGCCTGTCAGCCCATCGCAAGCTAAGTCGCTAATATCTCTGTTATTATTTGGTCCGTGCGCAGAACCCGTGTGTCTTGGGACAGCGAGACGTCAGAGATGCAATTTTCAGTCATTGTCGTATCTGTCGGTGAATTGTGACAAACGGAGAGAAAAGTGTGATGATTTTCATTTCCCACTTCATTTGATTCCGAAGAAACACCGTGGGATAGCTGTTAGCCCATTCTGAATTATGCAAATGACTTCTCTGGATATTTATTATGACTAAGCGTGCCAAAGTAGAGAGAATAAACTCACAAATCACATGGATTCGATGGAGATTCGGCACAGATTCAAGAAAGATGGCTGTTCTGCTTCTCCTTGGCTCGAATTGCACCAGAAAGAGATGGAAAAAATATACAAAGAAGAACAGAGAACCCAGATGATTCTCTAAAATAGGAATATTAGAATTTCAATTTTTATGAGTGAAATCCCAATATACTTCTCATTAAAACATGAGTGAAATTTAGCCATGACTTTTGACCCCAATATCCTCGGGTTCTCTGGGCTGGTGCATGTATCAAATATTTATTTGAATAAAACTAACATCCGTTTATAATTTTCTATGATCTTTGATGTAAAGCCTCCTTTTCGGCTGAGTCGAACATGAATGACAGAGAAAAAAGATATTTCAATTCAAATGCATCGTTGTAAATTTGGTTCTTGGTTGTCAAATAAATGATGAAAATCAAATCTTTTCTGGGTGTCACTAACTTAGTGTAGACAAGTTGCATCCACCAAATCCAATATAGAGGTCATTTACATGTGTGAGATGCCGGATGGACTGAAAATATCTGTCTGAACTTTACGATCAGTCAAATTTGCACTTGCCGTCCTAAAAAAATCCTAAATTCAAGGTTTCAAATTGGGAGTCGATGCACCAGTGAATGCGGTCATTTGGCTGCTCCGTTGGATCTTGCGGGACGAAATCTGAAAAAGCTCAGTCTGATGAAATGTCATCTTGTCGGCCCGCTTATTGTCCGGTCGGCTGCGAGGATCTAGGAGTCAAAAATGGATTCCAGTAAAAATAAATACCTACTTGTTAGAGAATAGTTTGCAGGTTCTCGCTGCCGCTCGGAGTGTGTATGTCTCTACTGTACATGTCAGCCCCGTCACTCACTGTTTTGACCGAGCCGGGGATTCGGCATGCTAATTCTCGTGCCAAATATCAACGGCGATCGGTTCGACACACTTTTGAGCCCAGCTAGCAGGATAAGCAGGACCAAAGAACGGATGGTTTTCAGTAGCACTCCATCAGGTAACTCACTTAAAAATCGCTGAATGTTACAATGTTACTTCCAAACCGACATGATTTCCCGCGGAGCAGCTCTGGATTGTACTCGTTTGAGCGGTTAGGGGTCAGGATAGAATTAGTATCATGCTGATGGCATGATAGGCCTGTTCATACTTACATAAAAGTCAGCCTGACTTGATACACAACGGCGTCTTTTGTTGTCGCTTCATTTTCTCACGCTCCCTGTGTCACGTATTTTTACCCCGTCTCTCCGCCGAGGGCGCCGACTGTGAATCGCTCTGCGCTTTGGCCCAAAATATGTCAAACGCAAACACCCCAACAAACCGGCGCCGACGATAAGTCGACCGGAGCCGGTTTGCGTGGCATCTTTTGCTGATGTGGGAGTCAGCATGGGGCTTGGCTGTTACGTGCCAGGTTTACAGTGACATTATTGCCGTGCTGATTTAGGTGTGTGTCAGAGCCAGCAGGTGACCTCAGCTCTGTGGTAATGAGCGCACTAAAACACCAGAGTGCTGGCCGCAGCCTGTCAATCACGCTAAGAGTAGCGCTGCTGGCTAAAGGGGATTACATCAGCGGGTGAGATCATACTGCATCTACTCCCAGCCTGGAGTACCCTCTCCCTCTCCCTCTCTCTCTCTCTCTCTCTCTCTCTCCTGCTCTGTATCTGCCTCTCTCACCTCAACCCCTTGTCTCCGAGTCCTTGTGCTCATCACACACACACACACACACACACACACAAGAGAGAGGCATTCTTCATCGAGAAACACTACCCCACTTTCAGCTTGTCTATACACTAAGTGGTTTCCAATTCCCCTCTCTCTCTATCTCTATAGCTCATTGTCGATGTCCCTGTGTGTTTTTCCATCCAGAACTTTTTTCCAGAGCAGATGGTGGCTTGGTGTCAGGAGACTGATGGCTCAATCCCTCAGTCGCAGCTCTTACAGGTGAGGGGGTGGATGTCTCAGCGAAGGGGCGCATCTTTAAAACGTCCGACCCGTCATTAGATCCTCATTTAATCAGGAACCTACTGCTAACCTGCAAAGGACCTTGTGAAATGAGAAAAAAAAATCTCTCATTGCGGATGATTTCAGGACATCTGGTCGTCAAAAATACACACACGCACACACGCGCACTCATGCTGCTCTTGCAATCTGCTAATTACATTCACACTGCCGAGTCGCTGCCAGACTTTTAGGAATACTGAAAACCAAACCTCCCGAGAGTCTTAGCCCTGATTTTTAAATGGATTTTACAACATCTAGGAACACTGTAGTTCCCAGATGAAATCGCAGACCATATTTATGTTACGCGCTGTTCTCGGCAGTCTCATTCTGTGTGCGCGTGTGTTTTGCAGAACTTTCTGAACTCGAGCAGCTGTCCAGAAATCCAGGGATATCTGTACATGAAGGAGCCCGGACGCAAGTCCTGGAAGAAGCTCTACATGTTCCTGCGACGCTCCGGGCTCTACTGCTCCACTAAAGGAACATCCAAGGTGATTAGTCAGTGCATTAGTCAGAGTTTGGGGAGTGGAACTGGGCTATTTTCAAGAAGGACATTTTGTAAAAAATATGAGTCCAAACTGCCAGATCCACTTCAGCTTATTTGGCGATGTGTCACACAGATGGTTTGATTGAAAACATCAGGCTATTATTATGATTATTATTCATATTATTATTACTATTATTAGAAATTATGGTAAATGCATTTTTCATAATCAGAAGGGAAACATGCCACACAATGACTGTGAATTAGTTTGTTAAGGCATGCATAGATTCTTTCTGTTCTAACTTCTAATGTTTTATTTTTTTGGAGACAACTACGTAAAAGATTTTCTTTAAAGAATCTTTTCCCTTCGGCTTAGATTGCAGACAGGTTGTGCTGTGGCACACCATGATTTCCCAAAAAATTAGCATGATGTTTCCCAAACCTGACCGAGCAGTAGTGTTGGTAAAACCCAACCAATATATAAAGTTCTTTATCTTCTGTGATGCAATTTAAAAAAAACAAAAATGTCATACCTTCTGGATTCATTACAAATCAACTGAAATATTGCAAGCCTTTTATTATTTTAATATTGCTGATCATGGCTTACATCTTGCGAAAACTCAAAAATCCTATCTCAAAATATTAGAATATCATGAACAAGTAATTTTTGTTTTTTTAATTGCATTACAGAAAATAAAGAACTTTATCACAATATTCTAATTTTCTGACACAGTCCTGTATGTCACAGTGAAGAAATCTGACAACATGCATCAAGACGTTGAAAAATTAACCAATTCAAAAGCCATAGAAGGCTGCAGGAGGTCTCACATGGGGAAAAAAAAAAATTATTGAAAGATGTCTATGAGAATTCCAACTGTGGAAGAATTTGTTGCAAGGCAGGTCAGATCTCGAGATCTATGCTGTTTGTAATGTGTGAGTAAGTCAAACTTCAAGCCTTGTGTCTCATATCTCACGAGTGTCCCAGTCACTGTCACACTTTCCTCTTGCGGCTGACCTTTACCCCCTCTGTGCAGGAGCCCCGACACCTGCAGCTGCTGTCAGATCTGGAGGACAGTAATATCTTCACAATCATCACCGGCAGAAAACTTCACAACGCCCCCACAGACTACCAGTTCTTCATCAAGGTAACATGCACATTATAAACTCACACATCACCAGACACTTAATCTGGAGGTGAGGATCTGATGAGGATGAAACGCGTTTCCTCATTTCAGTGTGAAGTGACTCTGCTCCCGTTGTCGGTGAGATGAAACCGCAAACTGTATCATATGACGAGTGGGTGCAATCTTCTGTAAAACCGCTTTGTAGCAGATGCGCCTGCTTCCCCTCACAGTGTGTGTGTGTGTGTGTGTCAGAGGACACAAGGGTTAAAACCGCCCAGCGGGGGGTTCGACCAAACTCAGCACTGTATGTCCCACTCCAGGAGTTATCTGTGGTGGGTCACCTGCTGATCTGGGATAAGCCCAGTGGGATAAGCCAGGATGGTACAGGGAATCTGCCCCCTGCCCCTCCACCTCGCCTCTCTCTTGTACTCACACACACACACACACACACACACACACACACACACACACACACACACGCTTAGAAGAGCGGCATGTCAGATGCTGTCAGCGGGGGTGACAGTGCAGAATTGGGTTAGGGATTTTACTTGACGGGTGGTGGCTGGATTGTTGCTATGGCTACATGAATTAATTTAGGCGTTGCATCTAAGAAGCCGTCTGACATCTCATGGGAGGAAAAAGGACAAAGTCTGTGCTGCAGTAGGTTGTTTGCGCACAACAAATGCTTGAGGGTGTAACTAAATCTCATCCATTAACCTTGCCAAAGGTTGACTGCTGACTGAGAAAGATGACAAGCTCGCAGTCTTTGAGAAAAATATTTGCCGTTCCTCAGAGGGGGGATGACTTTGTGCTAAAAATGTCTAAACTGAATAGTGTGACAAAGTGAGGTATTTGTAGAATGTTAATTAAATCAGCTTCAGCCATTGTTAGATTTTCATCTGGCAAGAACTCAGCACTTCTTATACTGGAAAACAACAAGTTTAAAAACGTATTTCATTCGGTGTAAAACACGTAAAGTAGAAGCACAGTATCAGAGTATGGTTCAACTTTAACTGGAGAGCACTGACCCAAAAGAGCTAATGTACAAAAATGGGTTTTAAGACATGTCAAACAGCCTCCTCCTCCTCCTCCTCCTTCATGAAAACCGGCGCAGGAGTTTTTGTTCAAGTCCGCCGACAGCCAGTAGACAGATGTGGGAAAAAATACAAGCACCTTGGCGGGAGGTATGGGTGGTGAGTGAATGGGTTTTGCAGACCTCGTGTTTTGTGCTTAATGAGGAAAAAACTGACAGCACTTTGGAGCGAATCCCCGTATCTAACAGCGGTATAAAGAGGTCGATGGGATGTAATAATAACAAACCGGTATTAGTTACGCTACCGTCTGCTTTGCAGAATTACCGAGTCGTAAAATGCAAAGCTCTTCTTTTGTTTATCGCAGGCGAGGTCTGCTAATATTAGCAGAAAAATCTACGAGCTGTTTCACACCAACGTGATGCAGCCTGGCGTGCTCGGGATACCCGAAGACGCGCAGGGATTTTCAAAACAATGCATGCTCTGCATTGGATGCGTCAGCTGTCCGTCTCCACCGAAGACAACGCTTGTCAAGAGGAGAGGGGAAAAAATCTTTTCCCTTGACAAGCCCTTTGTACGATCGTATGTCGGGGGGGGAATGAATCCTCCGGTTATGACATCCCTGCGCACTTGCCTCTGTGGGAGGCACCGCGGTTGTCGATTTTACATGTCGTCGCGCCTAAATAAAACGAAAGCGATCGGCCGAGCAACAGTTGACCCGGGAACAAAAATCACTGGAGGCCAGGCAGGATGGGCTCTCATGTGATCAAGTGATCTAACGAGGTGAACAGAAAGCCTGCATGGTGAGTTTGGCGCGGGATCGCTATGAACACCGGGTCCTTTGTCAGTTTCTTTTTTTCACTTTGCTGTGCTGTTTTTTTTCTTTCCTGCTGAAGAATGAATTTCCTACTAATAATATTATGCTTAAAGTGCTTATCATGACTGCCCACACAAGAGGGAGACAGAATGTCTGCGAGGCAAACATCGGCTCCACAACTTTGTGAACTTAAGCCTGGATCTTCTTTACGGTTCAGGTCACTGTTCCTGTGTGTTAGACAGACTAGAGAAGATAAAGTTATTTAAGATTTTGGGTGAACTGTTGCTCTTTATCTCGCACTGACATTGTGCCATTGAGATATATTCCAGAATCGTGCACATTTTAACCTTCCTTGTTTATGTTTGTTTTGTTTGCAGCCCAGTAAAGTCAGGAGTGACTGTAAGGAGCTGAAGATGCTTTGTGCGGAAGACGAGCAGAGCAGGACTTGCTGGATGACAGCCTTCAGATTACTCAAGGTAAACGCTTTACTTTTGCTCCATCTAACTCTCACCGCAGCGCAGTTACTTAAAAACCCCTCCCCGCGGAAGCTTCTTTATGTTTTCGCATCATTTCAGCTCTTACACGCTGATGTTTTTCCTCTCTGTCGTCTTTGCAGTACGGGATCGTACTGTATAAAAACTACAACATCCCGCAGCAGACGAAGTCTAACCTCTCACATTTCTCGGCGCCTGTGGTGAGTCTCTGCTCCCTGACATCATCCCCTTACAGCCACACTCTAATGCCCCCACTCAGCCAAGAACAATCCAGATTGATCCATTAATTAGCTGATGGCGAATTGGAAACCAGTTGCCTCTGTGGCCACCTTGTGCCTCCCTCTTCTGGTGAGGAAACGCACGAGCGGATCGCGTTTTTACTTCCGGGGGTCGTTTTAAATGAAGGTATTTAACTCGAATGGCCGCTCCAGATGTTTATCAGGAGTTTCTGTTACAATATATATGTCCGTCTGTTTTGTTGTCATATTATAAACAGAGGCAAAAAGAAGAGTCGCAAAATGCATTTGACAGTCGATAGGAAAACATAAACCTACGTATTTGTTACTCGCATTGGATGACGATGCTAAAAATTCATATTGGAATAAAGTCTATGACATTATCTTTCCAACGTAATGGAAAAATATATTTACATCAGCACATTTGTATTATGTCAAAATTGCAGCAGTCGCAAAATGTTAGTATATTGGTCTTTTTACTGAATCAGAAAGTAAGAACAGGTTATTTCCTATGCACTCGTATTTCAGTCACATTGAGAAAAATTTAAAAAATTCTGAAAAAAAAACACAAGATCCCTGAATGAGATTAAAAGGGGGTTCATTCAGAATGATAAGAAAGGGGATCTCGGTAAAAATAATAATTAGGAAATACAGATAAGGATGAAAATAAGAGGGCTACAGATTCATGTGTATGGAAGTGAAATAGAAGAAATAAAAGTCAAAAAGAATGTGCTTCTTAAAGAGCACAGTATGATTGTTTAACAGCATAATGTCATTTTCATCCCGGACGGTTTTAATGTCGTGCCATGAAACTTAAATGTCACTTAAAAGTCTTTCACTGTAGTCGTTGATCATGTGAGTGTTGCGTTTGTTTTAGTTCAGCAAAGACGGTTTCATCGTAGGAATGCCGTTCCTGTTTGTTTTATTCCAAGGAAAGTTTAGTAGAATTCATTTAAAACTGAATAATTTGAACTGGGGGGGGGGGGGGGGGGGGGGCGTTTGACGGCACGGGGTGTTCAAGCCTGTGCTTTTCTTTAAAAGGCATTTGTGGGGTGAGTGAAGTGGGTCTCTGTGCAGACAGGATTTGTCATGCCCCAGTGAGTGCGTCTGGCTTGTTAGACCTCTGACCCTTGTCCCCCCCCCCCCCCCCCAACCCTTCCATCCCACTCCTTGTGCCCCCACCCTCGCCTCCCGCTCCCCCCTTGCCCTTCCATCACCCTCCGCCTCTCCCACCCTTCCACATCTCCTCACAGCGGAGTGTGTCTGAGAATTCCCTGGTCGCCATGGACTTCTCCGGCCAGACCGGCCGCGTCATTGACAACCCAGTCGAGGCCCAGAGCGCCGCCCTGGAGGAGGGACAGACCTGGAGGGTGAGGAGGAGGAGGAGGAGGAGGAGGTGGTGCAACTCGGTTTCATTGGATGCGATGAATGCAGACACTAGCGTTCTACAGCACACGTTTCCAAGCCTAACAAGCCCTGAGACGACATATAAAATAGCCGACAGCGAGGACTGCCGTTTCCCAGAGGAAATAGTAGCAAAGACTGGAAAAATGATGAAAAAGAATGGTAAAAATCAAGTCGGTTTATGAGAAGACAAAAGTCAGAAAGCTGCGTCACATACCATGTGGATACACACTTTACAAATACGCAATAAATAAGTTTGACAAAAATGTATGATATGTACTGAGCGTGTGTAAACCTTGAGCTGCTACAGGTGCCATTCCAATTCTATTCAAGTGAAGTTTGAATATGACTTCTGAATTGGAGTACATGTGGGAAACACTCCCTTATACCAGTCAAAAAATTGATTTACCAAAGGTCTGCGAACATCTGTCATAGATTACAACTCGTATCCACCTTAATTCGTCACTTGAATGATCGCAGTTGTGGATTTTTTGTATGAAGAGGCATCTTTGTGTCTCGGTAAAAGGTGACCTTTTTGTCCACATGAGGATTCTAATGCCTGGATGTTCTGCTCATATCCTCCCTGTTTCTTGGTCATAGAAGCGGAGCCAGCGTATGAATGTCCTGGGCAGCCCCTCCCCCCTGCATCCATCCTCTCTGAGCACAGGTACCCCCACCACCACCACCACCACCACCGCAAGGACATGTGAACCTCAATGTTTATCTCCTTGTTTGACGCACTCACTCGCTTTGTTTTGTTTTTTTTTTTCTTCTTTTATTTTCCAGTTATCCACAGGACCCAGGTGTGGTTTCACGGCCGCATCATGCGAGAGGAAGCCCACAAAATGATCATTCAGCAAGGCCAAGTGGACGGGTAGGAAGAGCTACATCTTGAAGCCTTCGCGGCTGATTCGAGGAATTTTGATTCAGGATAGTTTTGTTTAGAATAACTCTTAAAAGTCAGTGTCTAAAAGGGGACAGCCAGCTTTTTGGCCTGTCGGTCTCACACTGGCCTCCACCGTGGGGATTAAGATAAGATTCTCAGAGAGCACACAATTGAATAATGTTGACGCATCTCAAAAGATAAATGAGGAAAAAAACTGTTCATTCATTTCATTCCCTTCTCTGTCTTGTGCTTTGGCCGTCAGGTTATTCCTGTTACGGGACAGTCAGAGTAATCCCAAGGCATTCGTGCTCACCTTGTGCCACCACCAGAAGATCAAGCACTTCCAAATCCTACCGGTCAGTCGCTTAACACTCCAGAGGACGTGAAGCAGAATGAAATTAAATAAAAGCAAGATCACCCTGCTAGTTTTCTAGAAATTACAGCAATCTAACTTTCTTACCTGCAGCATTTGAGTCTCATTGCTTGGAATGCCTGCGTTGTCTGACCAGAGCGAACACGCTAAATGTTACTGGCCCGAGAGCCGTACGGCGGGGCGAACCGAGGGTGTCTTATTTTGAAAATAAAAGGTTTCGCCGTTTGTTTTGTCCAGCCGGCGACGGTCGCAGTAGTCGGGTGATGCTAACTGTCCTTCCTCACTGTGCCGTGAAGTGTGAAGAGGACGGCCAGGTGTTCTTCAGCCTCGACGACGGCGCCACCAAGTTCACCGACCTGATTCACCTGGTGGAGTTCTACCAGCTCAACAGAGGAGTGCTGCCCTGCAAGCTCAAACACCCCTGCACCGCCGTGGCCTTGTGACACTCCTCCACCCCCTGCCCCCTTTTGCACACCTCTCAGCCTGAGATCCCACTCCGTCATATCCGCCCCTCCCTCACCAACGTAATGAGTTTTTGGAGATTGAGATAAGTGGAGTCGAGTTTCGGGGGAAGTGAACAACTCAGCCGGAGCTGCCGTCGGAGCGGAAAAGGTCTTCGACGTGTTGCGCTTTTCTCCGCCTTATTGCTTTTTGGATGTTTGAATAGGAACTGTGTGGCTTGTTCATAAGTTGCAGATTTGGACCTAGTGGTCGTTTAAACTCCTGCATTGTTCTCATGGAGACGGGGTTGTTTGTCTTTGCCATTGTGACTCTGGTCATTGTAGAGGAGAGAGCGCATCACGATGATGCAGACGGCGGGAGTGCTGCAGGTCCAGTGGATGGATCCCACCCACCAAGTCTTTTAACCCACTCAAACCCCCCACCCCCGTTCCTCCCATCCTCCAGGCCTGATAAGCTGTGGTGCCCACAACACCCTCGCCCTCTTGCCACGAGACTGTCGCACGGAGGCAGGGAGCGCCACCCTCTCGACTTCCTCATCGATCATCAGGGATGGACGGGAACCTCTCTGGGTCGTATCGAGCTCGATCCGGGAGTTTTCTCAACCTGTGCAGTCCAGTCTGGATAAGCTGACACCACGACAACGCTCGCCGCGTCCTGTCCCACGGCCCCTCGCCCCCGAACCAAATGGACTCGACGCGGCCTCTCCGCCGTGTCCCGTCCCACGAAGCTCTGGTGCAATCCTGGTCACCATCTCTCCTCCGAACGAGCTCAGAGGAAAAAGTCGGGTGAGAAAAGCAAAGGAGCTGAAGGCATGATGAGCAGAGCAGTCACGAGGGTTTGCTGAAAGGACAGAGGAATGTTTATCAGGAAGGCCGTAACAAGCCTGTCTTGTAGAATTGATTACTTGATGTCATTTTAATGCTGTTTTATTACTGTTAATTCAATGCAGAATTAGTTTTGCACTCGCGGGGGCGACAGACGACAGCTGTTCTGTCGAGCTAAATGGAGCTGCCCGCTTTCCGTTCGTCATCCTCCTCTTCCTCCTCCAGCTCCCCGCACCTTCTGAGAGGCATGCATGTGAATTTCCACCTGCTCTGATTGGATTACGGTAGCGTGGGAGCAAAGAGAGTCATGGCTGATAATGCAGTGCCTCTTAGAAAGCTTTGGGAACATCTTGGACCTCTGTGTGTCTCATACCAACATGGTCACACTACCGTAAAAAACGAATGTGCTCTGGAAGAGGCTGAATGCCTCGAGATTATGAGGAAGAGGGGGAGGACTTTAAAATAGACTCCATAAATGTGTGTTCCCCCTCAAGCTTAAACCATTTCAATTATTCTTTTTTTTTTTTTTTTCTTTTAATGGAAAGGGTTAAATCTGCTGGTCTCACAGTCGGTGCGTTGCTTTTGAATGTCATTTTCTTGTCCCAGGTCTGTTCTGAGCTCACTGCTTGCACATTTAAATTATTTGATACACGTGGAATCGGAGCAGCCGCGATTGGATCCGGCTCCGGGTGGATTTATTGACCACTGTCCCCTCACTCCAGAAGAGACTACCATGGTGTTTTTTTTTTCTTTTATAAATTTCTAAATGAACGTATGACTTGAACTGTGAGCTCAGTTGACTGTGCTCGGACACAGTCAAATGAGCTGCACCTGCCTTAAGTGAAACTTGCGAGCCTTGTGTATGAACTCAAAGCGATATTAAAATGCACATACAGTGACATATTACAGGTTTAGAGGATGAAATGACATCAAGATGGTTCAAGTTTATGTTTAAGGAAGAGTCAAACCCTTGTTTTGTTTTGTTTTTTAACTTTCTTGCCAAGAGTCAGACGACAAGATCGATGAAACTTCCATTCCTGTAAGGTAAATTTCATGCTACAGCTAACAGCTAGCTGCCCAGCACATCATGTTCACCTGTTTTAAAAGAAAAGAAAAGACAAAACATGTCAATTTTATTTTCCCCAGCAGATAACAAATTCACCCAACAGCACTTTTAACACCTTATCTTGTTCAAATGATCCAGACAGACGCCAATAGGACTCCTGCGAGCTGGCCCAACAGAGAAAACAAAGAGTCGTTTGTTAGCTGCATGAAGCGTGCAGGCCAAGCTAGCCAGGCGCTAACTTTACATTCAGACACAGACAGCGATGAAAGTTGTTTTAAAGATTTTGGTTGCCGCCAGCCAGAGGCCAACAAGAGAATCCTCTGTGGTCCCTTCGCACGATCATACCCTGCAAAAACTATTTTGGAGTAGCTTTTGAACTTGGGGGAACACGTGTTAGATACGTTTAGAACACTTGTTTTAATGTCCACGTTGCTCCTGGAGTCATTTTTTGATTTATGCTGAACATTCGCCTCAAAACTCCATTGGAAATGTTTAAGAATATCTGAAAATGGTTAGAACTGCTATATAGCAACAAAAATAACAAATAGTTAACCCCTTTTTTTTTTTGCAACTTTTTTTTTTAACTCGTGGCAAGAAAGCGGTTGTGGTGCACGTCCTCTTTATTGCCAGATGACATCTGTCTAAATAGCTATTAATGTAGCTCACTATGTGCAGGAGAACCAAATTGTACGAGGCATGAACAACATGAAGTGACTGTGTCATAACAGAAAACATTATTCAGGCTAACTCCTCTTTTTGACACCACCCAAAATTGTAGTCTTAGTCACCTGCATGAAAAGGATCCAAAATCAAACTTGATGAATAAACTGTCCACTTGTAAACAAAAATGCAGTTTGACAACGTGCAGCATATCGCCTACCCCCATCTTTCAATTGCAAGGGGAATGAACGTGTCAAGAATGATTGTGATAATGGAAGTTGTCATGTCAGAGAGAAAACATTACCAGGTTATGTTCACCTCAGCTTAAGTGTCACAAAATAATGAAATGGTGATAAATTATTGGAAAAAGGTGATAATTGGCATACGTCTGGCGCTGCCCTCTGGCTCTCAAACATCAGGGCGTTTTCTCGACTCACCATTTTCCATACTCTGAGGAAACGCTTCCATGCCAACAGATTTACAACAAAATCAGGGTCACGTTAGGGTCATGTTCTTTTATGGCCTTTTACGGCCAGTGGAAAACTGATCAGCGAATTGGAATGCCAAAATCTGTTGTTTGGCAAGCTGGCGCCATTTCTGTAGCTCTTATGGTCGTTGAACGTAAGCATCTTTTTTGGGAATTGTTGGAAATAATGGTAAAGGCAGGAAATGAGTAACTAAACGTAAACAGGTCTGCCTGGAACGAGTCACTTATCGGATTTGAAAAATGCGCCGTCCGCGCCCCTCATATGTAAAGTCAGGAAAACTGTCGCAGCACACACTCGCGCTTCTAAAAAAAAAATGATGAACTGATTCTTTTTTTACTTAGAAATAATTTGTAGTTGCTTAACGTTAAAGGGGCGTAACGATACACTCGGTTGGATTCAGAGGCTGGTGGGGGACAATTGTACGTGGAAAGAGCAGAGAGGAATATACAGTGAGAAAATTTTGGTCTTTGTTTTGCTTGTTTTTCTTTTTTGGCAGTTTTATTGTAAACTAAATCCTTGTGCTCCAATTACAAAAATACAATTTTATTTTATTTTTCCCTTGTTCTGCAGGCTAGTGGATCACAGGATAGAAATGGATCGGTTAAGTATAAATGCGAAACCTCACATTCTCCTCATTTTTGATCACAGTCACACCCCCGACCCTGTTTCTCGAATATTTTACCTGGGACTAGAATGCATTTGGCCATTCACAGGTCGGAGGAAAACACACAACGACTGTTTTCAATGTCCGGATACTGTTAAGCTCAACTGTCACGCTTATTTTTTTTGGAACACAGGCATAGTTCTTGCCCTTTCGTCCGATCAAGTTGAATATCTGCGTTGTATAATATTTGCCGAAGATTTCCCTCACACTTTTCCCGCTCATTCATTTTTTTTCGCCTTAAATGTGTAAAGACCTTTCGTTGAGTTGTTTGTTTTTTGTTGTGTTTTTTTTTTTTTTTTTTTTCTAAATTAGTCACAGGAGGAAGGATATCATAGGGTGAAATGTTCAGTCCTTTCCTGCTCTTCTTGCTTGGGTGACCAGAGAATAAAGCTCTACATGCATAATTCACCAGCTCAGTTCAGCAGTAAAATTAGCCTTGTCCTCGCTTTCAACTCTCCCATCCATCCTTGGCCAAATTTGCGGTTAACAAGGTTAGCACGGGGCCATTCGACTACCTGCCAGGCTGACTCTCTAAGCACCGTCATTGGCACGCTTGCTACTGCCGCCAGCAGTCCACCGATCACGTGACTTACCAGCTCCGCGCTCCAACTATCACACCTGTTCAAGTCAGCCAGGGCAAACTCTCCAGGGATTGGATAATGCTTGACCCCCCTTGACCCCCTATCCCACCTGTGTCCAGCCTGTAAGCTATGACCCTGAGGTGAATAAGTGTGTGTGTGTGAGTGTGTGTGTGTGTGCGTGTGAATGGCCAGACTGTTATATTCACTCTTCAGGATCGCTAACTGCTGGTTATCGTACTTGCCTTTTAGAGACAGTCAGAGGAAAGCTGGGAAAGTCAAGTGATGCCTTGGATTCACGATATTAGTGGACAGGAGGAGGGTTGGCAGGAGGTTTCCCAGTGTCAGTCACCGAGGGATCGCTGTGGCCCAGCGGGGGGCGTTTTGGCGTCCCCTCCTCCTCCCAGCATTTTTAATCACTGTGCTGCAGTGCAATTCTATACAAAAAAAAGTCCAAGTCAATGATTATACCAGTATACAATATCATTTGTTTTCTAAGTATGTGAAGCTATGGAGAAGACGTAGATCTAACACTGTACCTAGGTCACAGATCACTATGTATGGGGCGTTATGCTTTTGCTCATAACTCCATGTAAAATGAAGAATGATTTATTTTGTCCTTTTTTCATTATTTGATTGTGTGTATATTGACATTTTTGTGTATTTTCTTTTGTTTGCCACAAAATGACCTTATACATATATATATATATATATATATATATGTATATATATATATATATATATGTATATGAAAAAAACAAGAATATACCACAGCATATACAGTATTAAATTAAGCTTTTTTTTAAGAGATCAAACTGGATTTTTGGCGTGCGTCACGTTTCTTAACATCAGTTGTGTGTATAAGCTGACGAGCTGTCGGAGTCTTCATCTCTGCCGGCGTCCCAATGGTGACTCTTTATCAAACCACACCTTCCCAGTTGTTTTATTTGATATCTGTCTGTCTGTCCCGACGGTTTTGTTTTCAAGTAAACAATCCAGTAAATGTTGGGTGATTTAATTTTTGTTACACACGCGACGATGCTTGGGGATATTCTTAGCCGCTTTGACACTTTAAACACACTACAAGTAGTGCAATTATACAGTGTAGCTCAAGAGGGTTGTGCTTTTCATTATGACCATTTACTCTGATTTTTAAGGTGCATAACTTTTTTTTTTTTAAGATATGTGTCCATACTTGCAGCAGGTGCCTTTTGTTTATCAACAATAACTCAATGATAATTATTTTATTCTTTTCTCTTTTTTTAGTTGCCATCCGTCCGCATTCTCAGCGTTAATTTACAGTTAGCCGGGGACTGTGAAACGTACACCTAGTGGAACTAAACTAACATCGGGTCAACGCTGCGTACGCGCAGTGTCGGTCTTGTTATTTGGGTTGAAGTCATCATAAGCTGAAGTTAAATATGTCAGGGAGAGTTTTTTTTTTTTTTTTAAGCAAATGAACGGTAACCTTTTTTTTTTGTTAACCCCATTGTGCTTTGCTTTGCGTCTGTACAGCTCCTGGATCTACATTGTATCCTGTTCAGGTATTTTTGTACAAATAAGGGACTGATATATTCTCTGTTTATTGGAAATTAGAATAAAAGACATTGCTATAAACCAAAATCCCAGGAGGTGGGTGCATTATTTTGCAGGACATGTCCACACTGTATGTATCCTATACATGTTACATGAGATGGTTTGCAGGAGGGACAGTGAATATACTGGTAGAGGGATACTGAGGTTGGAACTGCCAAGGGGAGGTCTGGATGTAGTGAAAAAGGTTATAAAGTTAGTTGGTGTAAGGGAGAGTAGATGGGATAATGATTCACTGTGGCGACCCCTCAAGGGAGCAGCTGATGTGAAAGCAAGAAGATACAGTACGTACGGGTTGTGAAGGAGCTTTTGAAACTATATTTTATTTAATATATATGGCTGATGTGCATCTTCTACAATGGGGGTTGGCAATTCATTTTAAAGAGGGGCCAAAATAAGCTAATCGCAGTTCTGCCCAACAAACGTTTCATCACTCAATTAAAAAAAAAACATTGTATAGTTTGGATAAACTTCAAAGGGTTAGAGGAGATATTTTGATTTTGCAATGAAACAGTGAAAAAGACCAGATATAGTGATAGAAACAACAGTGTTATTGAAGAAGGCTGATGCAGCAACAGAGGCTTTGTTTAAAATGGCAGTGGCAGAGAACTTATTCAGGGTCACTGGATTCAGACAGACATTTTACTTGCTGAGATGTGGAAACCTGACATTTTTGAAAATATTCAGGCAACAAAAACTTGATTTTGGGTTGAAAAAACTCCTGCTCTAGAATCTCGATGATACGCATTGGCTTCTAGATTATATGACATATGGTGGTGTGACAGTTTACAGCCTTTGCGTACCATCAACTAATTTATATTGTTTAAAAGTAATACAGTCGCATGACCATATGAGGTTTACTTTTATGCAATAACTGCTTATAGAAATTACATTTAAATAGAAAGCAATGCAACAGGATTTATGTAAGCACTGTCGGTCTCATCCACATTGCTATTTTGGGCAATAAATGCACCTAAATGACAATTGTCATGTATAAATCTACTCAAAAACAGTCAGTACACCAAACAGTGTTTTCATTATGTCAATGAGTTTGATGAGAATGTTAAAGAAACTTGATTTTTAAGTTGTTGGCCCACATTCAAGATTCCTGTCTCCGCAAATATTCTTAAATCTGATTCAGGTCCAATTTTTGATGAATGCGCAGCATCTAAATTCAATTAAATTCAATAAAAATGCGAGTTCCTTTTTTTCCAGAGGCTCAATGGGCAAGATATCAATTTTAAAATGCTGTATACATAACAATGTATACTTTTTTATGTAAACTTGTGTTTGTCTCTGCACACCAAGCTTGATGTTAAGACCTTCATCTACATGTGTAGAGCATATGATTTCTTCAGAGAGCTACTCCGTGTTGCACCAAAGTCCTAATATGAAAAATATAATTATAAGCAGCCTCGGGAACAAGCAACAAACAGATGCAATCTTTCTATGAGCTGAATTTATGAGCTTTTTGATATGCTTATGCCTATGGCCAACAATCAGGAGAGAACATAATGTATTTCATGGTGCAGGAGCATTTGTTTACATCGTTGTCATGTGTTTATGGTTATTGCTCTGGGATTTAGAGGTTGTTGCCACTGCGTTCACAAGCTGCATTGTGTACAACAAAAGACGCTGATGTGACCGTAAATATATTTTCAAACTGTAACCAGCATGCCCTCTCAGACATAAAACATAAATCAACCCAGAGGATATTGTACCAGTAGTTTCCCTGCAGCCCTGTTGAAGGCAATAAATGTCTCATCCCCCAAACCCACTGCAAACAATTGAGTTCTTAATCACTCTCCAACGTGGAAAGCTATTAAATGGCGCTATCTTGTGGTTGGTTGTGCGTACTGTCTTGTTGCAGACTTTTTAATAAATTGCACCTGTACAAATTTTACTATCTTAACCGGACCTTTTTGGGATTTCAATCCTTTTTTTTTCAGATTAGATTGAGGAAACACCCATGTGATTTTAGTATATTTAATTGAAAAATAGGAGAAGGCACTAACGTATTTCCTTTTGTCAATCATTTTGACTCTTGCTTACGTGCAGGATATTTTTTCCAGCCAGTATGCACCAATGCTCCTAAATAAGCAACGTTTAAGGGGAGCCCTTCATGGGATATTTCCATCAGTTAGATATTGATAGAATTTTAAGTTGCACTATCATGGTACTGATAGGAAGAGAAATGGAGTAGGAGTTATCTTGAAGGAGGAGTTTGTGAGGAATGTTCTGAAGGTGAAAAGAATGTCAGATAGACTTAGGAGTCTGAAATTAGAAATTGAAGATGTGATGCTCAATTATGTTCATGTCAATGCCCCACAGGTGGGATGTCAGTCAGAGGAGAAGGAGAGGTTCTGGAATGAGTTTGATGAAATGATGCAGAATATCCACAGAGATGATTAGATTAGATTATATTCAACTTTATTGTCATTACAAATATAAGGATTCGCTAACTAAATGCAGTGTGAATGGTGAGAGAGTGGTCAATGAACTTGCCCAGACTTAAATGGACATGTTGGTGCGGGCAACAGAGGTGACGAGGAAGTGATGGGCAGGTTTGGTATCCAGGCTAGGAACGCAGAGGGACAGATAGTGGTAGACTTTGCAAAAAGGATGGAAATGACTGTAGTGAACACTTTTTTCCAGAAAAGACAAAAACATAGGGTAACTTATAAGAGCGGCGGTAGGAGCACACAGGTAGAATATATCTTGTATGGGTAAGGTAACCTGAAAGAGATCAGTGACTGAAAAGTAGTTGTAGGTGAGGGTGTATCCCAGGGGGGGGCAATTATTTTGGCTGGCAGGCCACATGTCTTATTTAACTTTTATGCACGGGTCAACAAGTTATCATGTCAACTGAACAAAATGAAAATTTCTAGTTAAATACTCCATTTTTTTGGCATTTTATTTCAACTTTAAAGTAATTAATGATCAAATAAATGCGCCGACATCAGTTTGTAAGTAATCATCCATACAAAATTAAGCAAAGGGGAAAAATAAAGAGTTTCTAAATTCAATATTGATTGAAAATACTTGTAAAAATATTCAAAGAAAATAGTTTGGCGAGCCGGATATGAAAGCAAAACGGATCTGGCCGGATGGTAAAATGCCCACTTCTGGTTTGTAGGATGACTGGTGACAAGGAGATCAAGGTTTTCAGGAAGGTGAGGAGCTGATATCTACTGAGTATACTTAACATAATAAATGTTTGTGGATCTTGCATAACTGTGTGAACCCTTACACTACAACAGAGTACTTTTTGGTAAATACCTTATTCTGTCGACTCAAATGGAGTTGAAGTTAGCTGTGAGAAAAATGACCGCCGTCCTGACAGCTGGGATTTTAGTTCCTTCACCTTTCTCCTTCTCAACTCACTTTTCGGAGGGAAGTCGGTGCCGTAGTTTTTATGAACGGTCTGAAAATGCTGATCCACATTTCTCTTTTTCGGTATAGCGATTGCAGACCGGCAGATGAGGCGAATGCACTTTGAAAATGATACAGTAAAAAAAAAGTCCACCCATTCTGTATGGAAGAGATACATCTTACATACATTGTTTTCACTCTTTTTATATTGTCGTTTAGCTCTGGTTCTGTATTTTTATCCCTTACTATTCCTTTATGTTGTCCATTATTATCCCTGATGTTCTTGTTGTATCTGTGGTCTATTTATTTGTGGATGTCTCGCTATCTTCTGTCTCTCTCTACTTATATTTATACTATATATACTTTTTTATTTTTTGACATCATTACTATTACACTACCATGAAAAATGAATTTCCTCTATGGAAACGGATTAGGTTGATCTGATCTTACTATAGGTTGCAGGTAATTGGGAGCAGGGGAGAGCGTTTAGTCAATGCTAATTGGTCGTGGCCTCCTATTGGTCCCTGCCAGGGCACTGAGCTTTTTAACGTCGTGACGTCATTTCTGGGAGACGCCAGGGCTCTGGGGGAGAGCCAGCTGGGTGCAGTGCGGCCTCCTTTGACTGGGAAAAGCACACCTTGTCTTATTTTGTCTTTCAGATCTAATGCGTTTGTTTGGCGAGTGCCTGTGGACTGGTATTTCTGACTTTAGTTTCATCAGGTACATGACACAGGCTCTGCTTAGTTTGATTTTTCAGCTTTTCTGAGTTACTCTGGCCCAGTCCAATGATTTGAGATGGGAACTTCCTTTGCACACCGTTCATGTCTGGAGTAAGTTGGTGTCAGATTATTAAAGTGGCCGTCCGTTCTGTGTTGGAAAACCCTTTCTGTTTTCCAAAAGTTTCTGAAATGTCAAACTAGACCATTGAGAAGGTAGCCCTAGCCCTCTTAGCTTTAACACTTTGAGGCGTACATCAGTTTCACTGCAGCACCTGTCTGTTCATCTGTGGCACTGTTTCCCCTCTATATGTTCCAGGCAGTTCTGAGCAGCTGACAGCATTTAGTAAACAGTAACCAGTTGCAGTCCCCTATTGGTCCTGGGCGATGCCGGGGATGTGAGATTCCGGCTGAGTGCTGCGTGGTCTCTGAACCGGGGAAATTCCTTATGGAGGCAGCAGTTGTTGTCATCAAGTCACAAACTGCTTAGGAGCCAAGGACTTTCCACTTTTTACCATTGTTTTTGCACGGTGTTAATAAATACACTTTCCTGTAACTCGTGTCTGCATACTGTTCCTCTTGTTGGGTCTCCCTGAGCACAGATAAATGCACAGGGTTGCATCAGACATAACTTGTGCCATAAACAAATATGCGCCTTGAACAGATCGGTGGAGGCCTGGGTTGACTGCCATTAGTGCCGCTGGAAATAGGGCAGCAGAGACGGAAAGTGTGGGACTGAGTAGGGTCATTGATTATGGGATGATACAGGAAAAGGCAGAGTTGGCTGACATGATGCGGAGAAGGAAGGTGATGGGAATGTTTGGTATCTGACATGGGAGGGAAGGATGGAAATGGCTTTAGTGAATATGTTTTCTAAGGTGACTTAAGAGCGGTGGCAGACTAAATCTTGTGCACGTGAGGTCATCTGAAGATCGGTGAGTCAACTATTTTGCAGGTTGTTGCAATGTTCTCGGAACGTCGTCTACGAGCCAGTCTTTATGTGAATTCAGTGGCTTCTTCGGGACTTGAAGGTTACAAGTTATATTCCCACTTATTCAACTATATAGCTGTCTGACTCTGGATGTAAAGTCCCCCTCAGAAAGGTTCTGTTCCTGCAAATCTATATATGTACATACAATTCAAATCAGCTTGGTGGGAAGTATCCCAGTGCATTTGCTCAATATTTTGAACATGTTTATGAGATCTGGCTGATACAGAAGGGTATTGGCTCAAATTGATGGATATGGTATATATATCTATGTAGTCTCAGTAAGGAGATAAATAATCCTGTCTATCATCCTCAAACAACTTGCTGGATTGCACGCATTCCTCGGGGTCCTCCTGTTTGACTAAAAAACTAAAAATTGGCATCAAGAAACAACCTTGATGGACTGTTGTCGTAATGTTTCTTTTGCAAAGTGTCATGAGTGTGTTTTTCAGAAGTGCTCGGCTAAATAATGGTAAGTGATGTCCTTGATTTTTCTTAGTTAATTCATGTTATTTAACGGCACTGTCTCATTGTATGTTTGCAAATCAATGTTATGTGTTTGACAGTGGATCCCTAAATGTTGTGTTTGTGCTTGTAGGTGCGGTGAGCCCCAGAAGTACGGAATCTAAGAGAGCCAAGGTAGTGTGTGCAATATGGATAGTTTTGTGTAAAGTTAGCAAAGTGTTTGAGCGGTGTTTTATTGAATCCTGTTTTTCCTCATTTTAAATGTTTTAATTTAGTTTTATCTTGTATTCTAAATTTGTATTTTTATTTTGGCATTTTCTTTTTAAAAACTATCTTGTCTTTTTATTTTCCTTGTATCTTTTTCCAAAAATCAATAAAGTATCCATACCCCACCAAATGTGTGTCTGGGGCCCCTATGTGGATGAAAAACCCGAAGTGCCACGGCAGTTTTTTTTTTTTATTTTCTCCAGCAGGCTGGCTTCAACGGTGTGTCTTTGCGTGTGCTACTCCCAAATTCCCCCTGGGGTGCCGTGGTTAGTGGGGGGCCCCCTCCTCCCTATCTCTCGCCCTGCTCCTTGCTTTGCCTGACACTGCCCCGCATCGGCCTTGTATCAGGGCTGGGACCCGAACTGGCTGTTGTCGGCCTTCCACCAGGTTGGGCACCCGATGTGGCTGTTAACTGGTGTCATAAATCCGGGTTGCACATATATAGCCTCATACTTAGAAGAAAAAAAATACTAAATGTCATTTCTTAGGCAAGATGCAGAGTAGCAGCAAGCATGCTGAGTCAGCTAGAAAGAAAATATGCGAGAGGACTTAGGTTTCGATTCAGGATTTCACTTTATTTTCAAACATTTGGCCAACTTTACACAACACTTGGAAAAAAGAATCCCCAACTGTCATTTGTAAGCTAGTTTACCAAGTTATCTAGTCAGCCCTCCATCCACAAATGTGCATAAAAACATCCATATTTTGTTGGTCTAGGAATTGAACCTCCTTCACCATGTGGATATTGACTTGTCGATCAAGATGTACACATACATCTCTATAGGAAGTCGTCGGAAAGAAAAGATGCGCAACTTGACTGGACACCGGTTCACCCCTCCGGATAAGAAAGTCTTGGTTTTAGGGGATCCAGTGTTTGCTTGTAAATAAATTGCCCATTAAAATCAGACTCCAGCTTTTCAGAGTGGTGATTGATGCTTACGTGTGTGTTCTGGCTTTACGTGACAGACTGAAATTTTTACAAATAAGGACACACATCTATCTAGACCTTGGACCTTCAGGCTGCAGCAGCTGGACAGACTGCCAGTAAAACCTTCACATTTTGGTACAAAAAAAAAATTTGTGTTTCCCCTTCACACACAGGTAGGGTCAAGTCAGTCAGTTCTCATGCTCTGCCCCTACAGGCTCCTGGGGGTCTGTGCATACAACGGCAACCCAACCCAGTAAAAGATCGATAGGGGCAATGCACCTCTGCATAGCTTTTAGATTATTGCCCTCACCTGCCCCGTTGCGATATGCAGTGATTTCACAGAAAAAGTAGACTGCTCCAAACCTCCCAAAATATGTCATATTGAAAACACCAAGTTAGATAAAGGTTGCTGGATGACACCATTAAACAGACAGCTAAAATTAAATGGTTCTTATATGCGACTTCTTGCCGACATTAAATGCCGTTTCAAACACATAACATACCGTGATCAATACAGAGACAAAAACAAGTCAAAGGACGGACAAACTTTTGATCTTGCCAGTTTGAAGGCTGAGCAGAGGATACCGGTGGGCAAGTGCTAACTTTCGGCTGCCGAGAGGAGACACGGCTGGGATTAATTCGCAATCGGCGTCAGCTGCCGCTAATCAAGAGCCCTATAAAGGGCAGCGGCACGCTCTGCCTGAGGCCGGGGGATTGTGGATGTCCCAGACCACTGCGGTACCCTGTCACAACCAGCCGGTGTAACATCTGACCCTGTCCTGCCGTCACCCCGCCTGTGCAACTCTGTCTCGGGGCCAGGGGCTTACCAGCGACACCCTACCTGCCGTTCTACTCAATAAAGCGCTTCAACCCAGATTCCTGCTCTGAGGTCTGGTTCCCTGCCTGAGTCTGCCCCCGCACCTCGTGACACAAATGGTCCCTACTTTGTCCAGCAGTTTAAAGTTCTTCTTGCAACATCAACTCTTAGTTGGGCTCTCGTGTGGGAATCATTTTCAAATTGGGAGAAGGCAGATGAGTCAGCGCCGGAACGGACGAGCCTAAGGGGTCCGCATGTGAAGAGACTGTATCTCGATCACCCGTCCGAGGAAACACAAATTAGCATTACCTACTTTGAGAGGGAAAAAAAGCACATTGGTGAGTTTACAGAATTCCAGCACAGGTATTTTAGTTCGAACAGAAGGAAGACTACAAACGAAAGATAGTCCTACCATATGCCGCCGGTGTTTGGGGAAAATCCAAAAGACCCCGAAGACCGTTAAATTTCGAAACCGACAAGACCCTGAAACAAAAAAAAAAAAAAAACTGTGCACTCAAAGGACATAAGATTGAGATTGTGGTGCGAGTGTGGTCACTTGCACTGAGGATGCCTACATTGGAGAGACCAAACGATCTCGGCACAAACGGATGGCGCGACACAGGAGAGTCGCCACTTCAGGGCAGGAGTCCACGGTCCACCTACACCTGAAGGACGAGGGCTGTTTGTTTGAAGACAGCAGTGTTCATATCCTGGCCAGAGGAGACCAATGGTTTGGGGTAAGAGTCAAAGAAGCCGTCTGTCAAAACATCTCTGAACGGGGGGGGGCGACTCAGGCATTACCTTTCAAACACATAACATGATCAATACAGAGACAGATTTGCGCATGCGGACAAGGACCTTCGGTATCCCCCGATCGACTGCCAGAGCCGACCCCTGGTAACTTTCGCATGAGCCTCGGTTCATGTGAAACTCAAGTTTCACGGCCTTGACATCGAGGCGGTTCTCCAACAGCTGATGCGGGACCGTGCCGACAAGGGTCCGACAGTGACACTGTCCTCCGGATAGACAAACACAAAAATGTTAATAAAGTCAAAGAGTACATGGTTAACCAGGGAAGTGAACAACGGGTCATAAAAGCAGTCTTACATTCGTCTCCCTGGCAGGCATCACAGAAGTCGAGGGTGTGGGGGGGGCAGTTGCACCTTGAGTGGGTTCAAAAGCTGACAATAGGAGGAGTAAAGGACCCGTCCTCTTGATAGGATCAACGAGTGGTCAAGCCGTGTACGAGGGAGGAACAACCAACGATCTGGCCCAAAGGGTCGCTGGCAGACTCCTCTTGTCCTCCTCTTGACGAGGCCTGATGTGTCGCAGGTGCGCCGCTGCTCCCAGCTGTATTCTGAAAGTTTAACTCGTGCTTGCAACCTTTTTTTTTTTCCCTTCCTAAGCTGGAGGAGCATCGTGACACCCGGAAGCGGATGCCAGAGCTGCAGAAGAAACAGACCCGGGTGGTGCAGGAGACGGACGACTCCTCCGCCCACAGCCTCCCCGCCAGACCCGGGCTCGGAGCTTGAGTCGGACACTGTGCAGGAATGGCAGTAATTTAGCAGTAATTTATCTGGCCGTGTATATTACGATTCTCGATCAATAAAAAAAAGTGTACGTAAATAGTGTACGTGTGAGTTTGCTGACTGACCACCATGTTGTGTTGTTTGTTGCACAGAACGGTACTTTGTGACTGCCTTTCCAACACTTTTGACGGCTTAAAATGGCTACACATTTTTAACTGGGATACGTGCATGTTTGGAAGCAGAGAGAGAGGAGGAAAGGAAAGAGCCCGGGACTGAGAGTAGGGACTTTGAATATCGGGACTATGATGGTAAAAGGTAGAGAGTCGGTCGACATGATGCATAGAAGGAAGGTGGATATACGGTGTGTCCAGAGGACCAGGTGGAAATGTAGTAAGGCTAGAAGCTTAGGAGCAGGCTTTAAGTTGTACTATTATGGTACTGACAAGAAGAGAAATGGAGTAGGAGTTATCTTGAAGGAGTTTGTTGGGAGCGTTCTGGAGGTGAAAAGAATGTCAGATAGACTTAGGAGTCTGAAACTGGAAACTGAAGGTATGAAGTTCTGGAATGTGTTAGATGAAGGGATGCAGAATATTCCCAGAAATGGGAGAGTGGTAATTGGTGCAGACTTCAATGGACATGCTGGTAAAGGCAATAGAGGGGATGAAGAAGTGATGGGCAGATTTGGTATCCAGGATGGGAATGCAGAGGGACAGATGGTGGTAGATTTTGCAAAAAGGATGGAAATGGCTGTAGTGAACACCTTTTTCCAGAAAAAACAGGAACATAGGGTAACTTATAAGAGCGGAGGTAGGAGCACACAGGTAAACTACATCTTGTATAGACAAGGTAACCTGAAAGAGATCAGCAACTGCAAAGTAGTTGTGGGTGAGAGTGTAGCCAGACAGCATAGGATGGTGGTTTGTGGAATGACTCTGGTGACAAGGAAGATCAAGAGGACAAGAGCAGAGCAGGGAACAAAGTGGTGGAAGCTGAAAAGGGAGGAGTTGAGAAAGGGTCTGGGTGGTCAGGGAGAGCTTCCAGATGATTGGACAACAACAGCTGGTGTTATCAGGGAGACAGGTAGAGGAGTACTTGGTGTGTCATCTGAAAGGCAAGTAGGAAGTAGAAAGTGCTCAGTTGGATAGTAAGGAGGGTGAGACTGATCTATACAGGTTGGAATGATGGAAAGGATTACAGCAGGTCCGGGTGATTAAGGATAGAGTGGAAAACGTATTGACAGATGCGAGAGGAGTGATGGGAAGATGGGCAGAGTACCTTGAAGAGCTGATGAATGTGGAAAATGAAAGAGAGGCGAGGGTAAAAGACGTGACTATTGTAGACCACAAAGTAGCTCAAATTAGTAAAAGTGAAGTGAGGAAGGCATTGAAGAGGATGAAGAGTGGAAAAGCAGTTGGTCCTGATGATATACCCATGGAGGTGTGGAAGTGTCTAGGAGAGGCAGCGGTAGATTTTCTGACTCGATTATTCAACGGGATCTTAGAGAGTGAGACGATGCCTGAGGAATAGAGACGATGTGCGATGGTGCCTATTTTTAAGAATAAAGGGGATGTGCAGATTTGTGCCATCTATAGAGGGATAAAGTCGATGAGCCATACAATTAAGATATGGGAAAGATTAGTGGCAACTAGATTGAGAGCAGAAGTCGGCATTTGTGAGCAGCAGTTTGGCTTCATGCCTAGAAAGAGTACTACGGATGTAGTATTTGCGTTGAGAATGCTAATAGAGAAGTACAGAGAAAGCCAGAGGGAGCTGCATTGTGTTTTTGTAGACCTAGAAAAAGCATATGACAGGGTGCCAAGAGAGGAGCTCTGGTATTGTATGAGGAAGTCTGGAGGGGCAGAGAAGAATGTTAAACTGGTGCAGGACATGTACGCTAGCGGTTAGACAGTGGTACGGTGTGCTGTAGGGGTAACAGAGAAGTTGAAGGTGGAGGCGGGCCTCCGTCAGGGATCAGCTCTGAGCCCCTTCTTGTTTGCAATGGTGATGAACAGGCTGACAGATGAGGTTAGACAGGAATCTCCGTGGACCGTGAAGTTGGCAGATGACATTGTGATATGTAGTGAGAGCAGAAAGCAGGTAGAGGAAAATCTAGAGAGGTGGAGGTATGCTCTGGAAAGGAGAGGAATGAAAGTTAGTCGCAGCAAGACAGACTATATGTGTGTGAATGAGAGGAACTCGGGTGGAAAGGTGAGGCTCCAGGGAGTAGAGATCAAGAAGCTGGAGGATTTCAGGTATTTGGGGTCAACAGACAACGGAGAACAACGGAGAATGTGGAAAAGAGGTGAAGAGACGGGTCCAAGCAGGTTGGAAGGGGGGGAGAAAAGTGTCAGGGGTACTATGTGATCGAAGACTATTGTCCAGAATGAAAGCAAATGCCAAGACAGTGGTGAGACCAGCGATGCTGCATGCTCTAGAACCAGGGAAAATTATGAAAAGGCAGGAGGCAGAGCTGGAGGATGCAGAGATGAAGATGTTGAGGTTCTCTTTGGGAGTGACAAGGACGGTCAGGATCAGGAATTAATCCATCAGAGGGACAGCACATGTTGGATGTTTTGGAGAGAAGGTCAGAGAAGCCAGACTGAGATGGTTGGGTCATGAACAGAGGAGGGATAGTGAATATATTGGCAGACGGATGCTGGAATTGGAGCTGCCATGCAGGAGGTCTAAAGGGAGACCAAAGAGAAGATTTATGGACGTAGTGAGAGAAGATATGAAGGTAGTTGGTGTGCGAGGGGAGGATACAGAGAATAGGGTTAGATGGAGAAGGTTGAGTCTCTGTGGCGACCCCTGAAGGGACAAGCCAAAAGGACAAGGAGAAGCACTTTGTATTTAATAATCAGCTACCGGTAATCTTATTTGACTCCGTACCCAACAGTAAACGACCGCCTTTTCGTGAAGCGTTCAGGTATTACTTTAAACTTGCCGTGAAGAAACATGGATTTTTATTTGACAATAAACTGTGTCACCTGCCGAATACCTCCGAGGTGATGTGACATGTGTTCATCATAATTAGACAAATGAGAAAAACTAAAATGTGAATAAAGAATCTCTGGGGTTTTTTTTTGGCCAAACCCACGAGTAGCGCTGGGTTTCCCATCGCCCAAGGAGAAGTGACTCCAACTACGACCGTTTATTTAGTGGATGTCAATATTCCTGTCCTTCTTAATCATCCTGCGATGTTATAGTCACTTATTTTCATGAAATGTATGAATTATTTTGTCATGTAAAAAAAACCTTTTAAAATACACGCAGATGACATATTCTTGATTTGAAAAATCTAATTGGGAACTTACTAGCGCTTTTTTATTCAGAAGAAACTATCTAGTGTTCAATAGTTCATTCTGTAAATGAACGGAATGCGACAGAGTGATGCACGGTCCAATATGCAAAGACTTTAACAAGGTTTTTCTTTTTCCCTCACCGGTTTTGTTGCAGAACTGAGGCCTTCCAGCCATTGAGTCTTATAATTGTTATGTGCAGAATAAAAAAAGATAAACGTGTTTTCAAAGTGAAAATTAGCCGTAATGGATGAGTACAGCTGAAGTGCAAGCACGAAATCCCGACTTTCACTTCTGAATCGATTGGTTATTATTGAATAATGTTTGGCAATAATTGTGCCAAAGATACGAATGAACTTTAGTCGCGATTCTTGTCTCAATGTGGAAGATTAATAACGTTTATTATGCTACATTTACTCGTTAAACAATAAGCTACAAGCCATTGCGCATGCGTGGCAAGCTGGCGGAAGTCGTAAGTACGTCTGCCGGAAACTGTAACGTCCTTTTTGCTCCCGGACTGCCATCATGGTGAGTTCGCCATAACGTGTCTAGCGATTCAAAAAGCAAATATATTTGTAATATCGTCCCCTTTCCCCTACCTCCGACATCTAATCGTACTCCTAACACATTTTTATGTATATTTGTGAAGTGTTTGAAATCCTTCATGTCGGGTTATCCTACTTTTCTACGACAATACTGAGGCTAATGCTATGCACCGAAATCCAACGTGGTACATACGGATAGGAAGGCCGAAAACGGCGCTATCAAGTTAACAAATGTAGTTGCCACCAAATATTACATTAATCGGCGATAATACATACATAAATCTGTTTGTTTCATGTTCTCTGGTGATGCACGATTAACGACAAATAAATGCTTGCTTATAATATGGAATATGTGTATTAGCTATGCGTACTCTCAAGCTAACCCTGGTGTTTTGGGTCAAACTGAGTTATTGAGAAATCAGGAGTATTCTCTATTTTCTCAGCAATTTCCTGGCCCTGCTTGATGATGTCTTAGATATCACAAACTCAACCTTATTATTTGTAAATATATGAACTGACGTTTTCTCAGGTGTACAAGCGCTTCGTTGAGATCGGGCGTGTCGCCTACATCTCTTTCGGACCCCATGCTGGCAAGCTGGTGGCCATTGTTGATGTCATCGACCAAAATAGAGTGAGTGATCTGCCGGAAATATGCTTTCATCAGTGAAATAGTGGATTTAATCGTTGGTTTATTTTTCTGCAGGCCCTTGTCGATGGGCCCTGCACAGGTGTGAAGAGGCAATCCATGCCCTTCAAGTGCTTGCAGCTCACAGACTATGTCATCAAAGTACCTCACAGGTGAGACTGCTGATCAGCTTATATGCTTTGAGTCCTGACATACCCCCGGTGTGGGTCCTGTTTTAGAGTCTGCCTTCATATCATCCACCTGACCTTTCTTGGTCTGTCAGTCAACTACATAAATAATAGTTCATATTGGAAATATAAAACTGGTAATAGCGTGAATTTTTAAAAATGTTGCGGAACGCAACACATGCTCTCTTTGAAGACTGGAGTTGTAGTTGTACCAGTAAATGCCCCAAATTCTTACCTTTTCACCCACTCTTATTAATGAGCTCCATTACTTGAAAATCCCAGTCCCTTGTGAACTGTTTAGCACAGGGTTAAGTGTCTTCCGATTTTCTGATTTGCTTTTGTCTTCGGGTAATGGATGAAGTGGTAACATTTTGTGTTTTTCATACTATGCCTAAATTGTGTTTTCAATCTAAAACGGGACAACTGTTGTTCAGTAAGGTTGAATGATGCTAAATTTTAATTATTATGAGTCTTCTCTACTGCTTGGCCGGGTTCTTTCTTTTATCGAACTTTTTTGTATAGCGTAACTACTGTAAATATTTGTTTTCCAAACGTGTAACAGGCAGCATGTCTGAATTGCTTTAGCCAAAATTGAACCACCTTCAAACAGTGGTGAAGAAACTGTGTCACGGCTGATCACAGCGATGCAGCTCTAACACGCTATATTCATCATTGACAGTATCAACATGAATCTGGAGTCCCCTTTCATCCTAGAAACAGGTTTATGAGTCCAACATTCTTGCTATAACAGTTCTGGTATTTGATGTTCCACAGTGCTCGTCAGAAGTTTGTGAGGAGGGCCTGGGAGAAGGCCCAAGTCAATGAGAAGTGGGCAGAGACCAGCTGGGCCAAAAAGATTGAGGCCAAAGCAAAGGTAAGATTTGTAAGAACTCTATAGCGGGCTGTATATATTGATGAGATCGTATGAAAAGGTGCATAACTGGTCTGTAGAAAAATAAGAACCTGGACATTTTAAATACTGTCTTGTGTTAAAGCCACTGCAGTATTCCCATATGCCCAGGTGTGGGACAGAGGTACAGTCTTATCAAAGGATGGTGGTGAAATATCAGTCATGCTCTAGATAACAGTGCTTCCCAACAAAAAAAAAAGTACAGCGTTCTAACAACGTTGTCAGAGCACAGTCAGATTTCCGACATGGAAGTAAGTTTGTGGCAGGAATGCTACGTAAGAAGATTACTTCTATAGGATCATTATGTTCGGCTCACATTTAAGAGCCTGATCAACTTAGATCATATGTTTACATTACTTGGCACAAATCAGTTTCACTATTTAATCCAACTAGTCAAAGCAATATGCGTCAATCCATGGAAGCATAATGCCCTACTAAAACAAATATCCCAACCTGTGGTGAATACTAATGTGACATTGGATATTTTTCATTACCACTGGAATAAAGATGTTTTTAGAGAGGTCGCTCATAAAACAGAACTGATTAAAAAGTATTACTGTTTATAGTATTACGTATTTGCCTAAAACATTATGAATAACTGAGTGTAATTCTAGCTTTAAAAAAAGATGTTGAATTCAGAAGAGTTGTAGTGGCATTACAATGCATGAGTTATAATATGCTGGCTTTTTTCCGTTTGGATCATTGTCATTTATGAGTGATGAAGTCAAAATTGCATCGCTTAGTCTTTCCAGGCTGAGCACTTTTGCATAATGTTTCGGACCGGAATCCCAAAATATTTGGAACATACTGGAAAAGGAGACTTTTGTATTACGTATTTTTTATCACTAGAACCCATTCATTATTTTAAGTAGTGATGTTTTCTTATATTATCACAGTCATAAAGCCCCTCTAAAATGCCACTGAGGGTACGGCTTTCCCTTTCAAAATACAAAGGTGTTAAGGAAAATCTTTTCAATTCTGTTTTTGGCACTGACGGTCGTCTTTTTTACTCTTTCAGAGGGCCAAGATGTCCGACTTTGACCGCTACAAGGTGATGAAGGCCAAGAGAATGGTAAGTGGCCCGAGGCACCAACCCACTGTACATTTATTCCTGGCTGTTCATAGCTTAAGATCTATGTGAAAGCTAGAATCAGACAAAAGGGGAAACTATAGCTATTGTGGAACATGAAAGAGGAAATAAAAGAGATTGTATACGGTTTGCCAGGGAAGGGGAAATGTTTTTGAGAAAATATTGGTTCTCTCGATATACCTGTGAAAATTGAGAGACTTGGGAATTCATCCGCAGTAGCTGGTGTTGTACTTTAGTTTTTCTTTATGCAACAGTCACCTATCTGTCATCTCGACACAGTCTTGAAGATATATTTGTTCTGTCTGTCGAGAGGTTGATCAGTCCCAAAAGATTGGCACACTCAGCCTTTTGAACATTTAGATTTTTGTTTCCAGTATTTGGAATGAGGACAGAAAAATGGTAGAGCCCTCAGATCAATAAACAATGTGCAGTAGTTCCACAATTTCTACAGAAACCTCGGTATGTGAGGAGCCCTAACAGGAAACCCCTACATGGACCAAGGCATTTATTCATTTAGCTTAACCCTTACTTTGTTTTGCGTACAATTTAAACTCACATCAGTGTTAACAATTAGATTGTTTTATTTTCCTCAAAGATAGCCACACTTAAAATGGTGTTTTATATTGAAAGTGCACTGTGACCTGTCTCACTTTGGGGTTTAGTTTGAAGGAAGAAGGTCAAACAACCAATGGATCTGTCTGAACTAATTTAGTGTCATTAGTGTTGTTGTTTTTTTTGTCTTCTCAACTATAGTACTTTCTTTGCAGAGAAACAGGATCATCAAGCATGAGGTGAAGAAGCTCCAGAAGGAGGCAGCAAAGAAGTGAAATTCATTTTGAACAGTCAAAATAAATGTTTTCAATTCTCTCACTTAATCATGTGTTTATTCAATGAAATTGGTTTAACCTGTGGCTTGATTGAAGACATTCCCACAGTTGCTGTCACTAAAGAAGGGAGTGTTTACAGCTTTCGGTCATCTGTACAGTATTTGCATGCTTCCGGGAATTCAATGTTCCTTACACACCTAAATTCTTGAGGGAGTGGTGTTCTGTCGCATGTCTGAACAACTAACTCAAATTTTAATACCAGCCCTGCGTGGGTCATTTTCTACTAAAGTGCGCACCACATTAAATTCCATAGCACTTAAGAAATATGCAACTGCTCCCTATCATTTGAAAGAAGGCCTTTTCTATAAGAACCAAACCCAAAGGGATATAAGACAGTGAGGCTGGAGAGGCAGTTTCAAATAAGTGTCAAGGCAAGATGCAGAATACCGCATACCAAATGCTGAAGCCTATTTATCAGTAGGTCTGCTCAACTTTAAGGCCTTTATCATTGTAGTTGTGTGTAGCAACCAGGTATGCTCATACTTTTGATGAGAAAGTGAAACCACTCACTTGTGACATTCAATGTATGCAGTTGAACGGTCAGGTGACTATCTGAATATCCAAGATGATCATTTGTTTTGGATTCTTAATCTTTGTGGAATCACTGCGTTCATGCAGCTACAAACACTCATTGCTGTGGGCAGTTACAGGCTTGGCTGTTTGAGAACCCTGTGGCTTCGGAGGGAAAACCACATCCCGGTTACGTAAACTTCAAATTTAAACTGAAGCAGGCGTGTGGAAAAATAAGATTTTATCCAGCTGAGCTTTCAGAGCATTGCAAGCACTGGTTTATTTCCTTGCCTAACCGCTTTTCGATGCACACAACCATCACAACACAGCTCATGTGCACAGTGGTTACCATGGCTACGCCTCTGTTCACATCTTCTTTCGATGATGCTTGCAGTATGGCTTTTCTAAAGCAGAAAACAGACATGAGACAGACCTCAAACCTGCTGGACACATGGGAAGTTACCAAGTTATACGGATGAAATGGTTATCTTCAGTCATAAAACTAGTGATTTAACCTCCTTTGTACAGAATTCACGGATAGCAGTCTAGAGGATATGGTAGAAGTTCTCTTTTCGTCCAGGATTTTGTTTACTTTGGTTCCATAAATAGAAAACAAAAGAAAATGAGGGTGGTTACACAACGTCGGACGGACACTGGGCGCTTCTGTCAGTGTTTTCTCACAGCCACTAGATGGCAACCTGTTATATCTGATCTTGAACCCCTTTGTCTATTTTTTGTCAACAAGGAAACCAAGGCGATTCATCATTGTGTCTCATCGGGCATGAAAGTTTAATGTAAAACCCTGGACTATTAACAGTAAATACTGACACTGGCAAAGAGGAGTAGTTGACCTGAGGTGTTTTTTGAATGCATTGATGCCCATCGAGAGGGCCTTAACTTGAAGTACCTTTTCATTTTCTATATCCCGACCAAGTTCCCTGTAGCGCCGTGTTGTATATTGCCAAGAAGCATTATATACACGCTTTTTCCTCCGAGCGTAGTTCTGACGTCAGAGATGAATGGTCGCGATGCGCAGTAATAACAGAGCCTTCGTTCGGTAGTAACACGGCCGGAAACACAACGGGTTGCAGTCACAATAAGAGCATTAATTACGAAATTGTAATTTCTTCAATGAGACGTTCTGAAAAGCACACACACAAACGTGACAGTGGATTTACGTTGGAAATTTTTGCATCACATTGATCGAAGGGGCTATTTTGTAATAAACTAGTTTCCTTGTTCTGTATTTTTAAATCTTCATCTCACTCGTAAGTCGGGTCATTTTAAGTGTGTATCCACACTGCCGATGCTAGAAAATGAAAATATAAAACGAAACCAAATACAGAGGCTACTTTCACCTCGCGAAACTTAAATGTGAAATTGTTATACACTAGAAAATAATGACAACATGTATGAGGAAACCTTGTCATGAGACGGATTATTAAACCAGAATCCGACAAAAAATGGATTTTGAAAGCAACGTGACGTAACTTCCGGTAAGACCAGCGTATCATCGCTAGCTTGACGCAGCTGCGAGCGGGAGAGAGGGACGGAAAGAGAAAGAGAGAGAGAGAGAGAAGGAGAGGAAGGGACAGGAGGAGAAGGCTGAGTTCACTGTGACAGATCAGCACCTTGGCGGAAGAACCGACCGACGCTCGACTTAACGGCGGCGCTTCACCGAGCCCTGGGCTAAGAGGAAGAGGAAGAAGAGGGGACGGGACTTCAGACTCCTCTCCGGTAAGAAGTGCGTGCAGGCCCGGTGTTGTTGTTGTGCGTGCGCGTCCGCGCGTCCGCTGGTATAGTGTGTGTGTGTGTGTGTGTGTGTGTGTGTGTGTGTGTGTGTGTGTGTGTGTGTGTGTGTTGGGGGGGTCCCGTCAAATCCACCTTCCGGTCACTTTGGTTAACTTCCTCTGCTTCCATAGCAACCGCATCCTGTCTTCAATCCCATAATCACTCCAGAACAATGGCGTGGGTCAAGCAGGAGTCTCTGTCCACACACTCTGCGTGGTTGGAAGCAGTGATCAGTGTGACTTTGTGGACTGATGGTTGGCAAACTCAGCAAAGCATGAAATAGGAAATAAAAATCTCAAATCCGCAGGATATCACAACTCAAACTCAGCAGGGGGTTTTGTAGAGTAGGTAAGAGAGGTGAGCACAAATAACTGCAAGAAGTTACAGGAAAGAAACTGCTGATTTCACTCCGAGTCATCTGAAAAGAAGGAATGGGAGGATGGAAATGGACAGTTTTTGGATTGGTTTGATAATTGCTTACTTGGTGTTGTCTAAAACACAAGTGAGCTGAAAAAGAGGGACATAAATATTGTTTCCGATGGGGAACCATCTGCTTCTTTCAGAACGGTGAGACGCATTTTTGGAACGAAGAGGGATGCTCATTTCTAACTACCGGTTTATAGCTCAAATCGCTCACTTTATGAGGGTTTACAATCTCATTACAACAGGCCCTTGAACTTGTAACTGCGTGCAGCACTTTTGTGCCTGCATGCGCGCACACACACACACACACACACACACAGTCAACCAGTTCAGTGCCAGTTGGTTATACAACCATCCCTGAACTGCATGAATTTACATTAACAAGAACACAAAAAATTGAAATAAAATAGAATTAGCTGTGCAATGTGCCTGTCAGACTATACCCTGTCTCCCATCTTGGTCACTTTTAGACACTTAGACCTTTTTGCTGCTACGTCTCGCCAGTCCTATTACATAATGCTTAACATATTGTATTAATAATAAGTTTTCCTGCTATATCATTTCAGTCGGAAAGTTAAAAAGATTTCTCCTGGTCTTTTTTCTTATTAGTAGTTTACTGATTTCTCTCTGAGATTAGGTCACTAAAGTTCTCGCACAATTTATTTTTTTCTCTGATTTCAGTAATATATCTAGAATTTTCTTTCTAAAATATCCTCCTATATTCTTTATTAATCTCTCAGACGTTAAGTCGCTTCATTAGCAGCTTTCCACCATGGTGGATCAAGAAAATTTACTTAAATTACATTTTTTGGTGCCGATTCTCCACGTATTATCTGACAGATTCTTTGGCCTCAGTTTTGCACACACATATGCACATGTATATACTGTTCGGGGGTCTACTAACGAAAAAGACGAATTAACTGAGCTTACCCAAGATATTTGGTATTCTGAGGAAGACCATAAAATCTTTGATATTATTCATGACGCCACCCGACGTGTAGAAACACATCGGATCAGCGTGCGTATTGTTGATATGGTTCAACCGATGCCCCCCCCCCATAACCCAAACGTCCTTCCAATGTGCAATGTGTGAAACCCCAAGTGTATTCATTTCCTCTCAAGCCTTGTTTTTGTTCATTTATTTATTTATTTATTTGTTTTCTTTGAAAAATCAACACCTGCTGTTAGATGTGTGTGTGTGTGTGTGTGTGTGTGAGTGCTTGTGTGCAAGTGGGAGAGAGAGCGAGAGAGAGAGCAGAGACAGATGGAGATGTCAGCCTGCTATTATAAGAAAAATGCCTCACTCTTTTCCTCACTCCTCCAATTGAAGATCACATAAGCCAAAGAGCTTTTTAGGCTTTTATAGATTCTTCGGAGCCACTAAAGGCTGCAGGCGTGTTAGCGATGCTCTTTTTTTTTTTTCCCCCTGCCGCCTTTCTTACTACGCCTGGTTACGGTAATAGGTCCATTCACTAGCAACAAATATTTGGATTGTTGTTTGTTCTGTGAATCCAGGTGAGTGAGACACGCCTAGGCGGTGATCAGCCGACAGGAATGTCCTTGCCCTTTGTGGAATGCCGGCTCTCCCCCGGGGATGTGTTTCATAATCAAGGCCGTGAAGCGTGACGCCATCGGCTTCTTGTGAACCCGGCAGAGGTTAGTGTTTGTGCTGAGCTGGTTTGGGAAATGCAGATTTTGTGTCACCCATTCGATGCAGAAAATCTCAAAGGAAGGTTTGGTTTGAGAGTTAGCTGGGATCTGGTGGACGACCTTTTGGATCTTAAGACCGGGCTTACTTTGGTCTAAATGAATTACCCAAGTGTGCTCAAAGCATTTTGTTCGATTGCATGTGATAGCTCGCTGGCAATTTTCCAGCCTGTTTCCCTCTGCCTTTGGGGCAACTTTTTTTTTTTTTAATTTTTGGAAACCCTCTTACTGGAGGCATCCAGATGAACGGCGGCGCCAAAGCAACGGGCCTCGAGGCCGTTCTCGTCCGAACCCCATGACAGAAAGCAACGAAAGCACACGTTGTGTCTCGTGTTGAACTGTGAGGATGCTAAAGTGAAATCTAAAATGACTGTGCCTCCGCCGCAGGGAGACTGCATGGAGCACAAGTTGGAGTCTAGGAGCGCCCCGTGTTTTCCACAAACACACCCGTCTACACACTGAACTTCAAAGTTCTGCAATTGGTGTTAGGGGCTTTCCTCCAACACGGTTTAATCAGTGTTGAATGTAAATGGGTGAATTTCAAGCTGTCATTTCTCTGCCTTCAGATCACCAGGAGATGGGACTGAGGTGAAGTCAACTCCGCTTCTTGTAGGAGGAGAAATCCTACCTTCAAATCTCTAAAACCTCTGAAGCTCCGACAGCGCTCCAACGCTTCTCTACTGCTCCTCCTCATCCCGACCCTCGGCCAGCAAGCCTCCGCCAACCGGATATGGCGACGGAGGAGTGACGGGAGCCAGCTGGTGTCACTAAGCAGCTCCGCCTTCCCTCCTGACCCCCCCTCCCCCGTCCAACCGCGGCCATGGCGGGTTTTAAACGTCACCACGACGGGAAGATCGCCGGGCTGTATGACCTGGACAAGACGTTGGGCCGCGGACACTTCGCCGTGGTCAAACTGGCCCGACACGTGTTCACCGGGGAGAAGGTGCGTCTGTACATGATTTCAGTCAGGTCTTAGTAGTGGCCAAAATATTCGATATTCACTCCTTTATCTGATATCGGTCGGCAAAATCTGAGAAGTAACACAGTCGGGCTCTTCATTCCTTAACCTCTGTGGGGGATTATCGCTCGGCACAGGTTTCAGCCTCGCCCCCGGTTACTAATAGCACTTGCACATGCGTGAACAAACCAATGATGTTGGAGGAGTGACTTGCTGACACTCACCGTGAATTGTGACTTTCATGAGACGTGCGCGATAAGATCATCGTGATGGTGTCACCATCTCCCTTGTATCTGAGCTGAATGTCAGCCATTATCAGCTGAGAACGAAGATTAATCCCACCTTCGCACTGAATTCGCTACACAGGTTAATCATCGGTCTCACCTCTTCTCCAGGTGGCGGTGAAGGTGATTGATAAGACCAAGCTGGATCCGGTGGCGCGGGGTCACCTTTTCCAGGAAGTGCGATGCATGAAGCTGGTGCAGCACCCCAACGTGGTGCGGCTCTACGAAGTCATTGACACGGCCACTAAGCTCTACCTCATCCTGGAGCTGGGAGATGGGGGAGACATGTACGACTGCATCATGAAGCACGACGGAGGCCTCAGTGAGGAGGTGAGAGGGAATTTTGGCAGCTGAGCCGATATCCCACCTTCAGAATGCAGATGGTGAAAAGTCATCAGCCTTTCAGGTTAAAGCCATAAATCAAATTGACCAAGAGCTTGTTTTGATCTCGATTGCTAAGATTTAACATCAGAAGCCAACAAATCTTTAGAATCAAGATATGATCTGTAGCTTTGCATTCATCTGTGATATCATGTTATGGATTGTTAATTTTTTTTTTAATATAAAATGTAAGGTGTCTAGAAATCACATGGAATATTCAGCGAATCATCATCATAAATAATCAATATATAAGCTGGAAGAAAATGCAAATTTACTTAGAAAGTCGCAAACTGCAACTTGGAAATCGGCAAGAAATTAGCAAAAGGATCAAAATCATCCCCCCCACCCCTCCAAAAAAACAGAAAAATTGGAGAATACCAGGAAATTGAAACAAAAAAGAGATCATATAGATTTATCATTGAAGTAAGATTCCTTCCATTGTAATCCAGGTGAAAAGAAAAGGAATTCAATTGGCCCTCATTTTATTTATTGTTTTGTTTTTTTCATATGAATCTCATGTGACACTCATTTTTTAAGTGTAATCTGAGCAAGGATATGACAGTTGAAGGTTCTTTGCTGCATGAAATGATTGTAAAACCCATGTTTTCTCTCTGGTCAAGGTGGCCAAGTGTTACTTTGCACAGATCGTCCATGCCATCTCCTACTGCCACCGACTCCACGTGGTGCACCGGGACCTGAAGCCGGAGAACGTGGTGTTCTTCGAGAAGCAGGGCGTCGTGAAGCTCACGGACTTCGGCTTCAGCAACAGGTTTCAGCCCGGGAAGAAGCTGAATACTTCCTGTGGCTCGCTGGCTTACTCCGCTCCGGAGATCCTGCTGGGCGACGAATACGACGCTCCCGCTGTGGGTGAGTCTCACTGAACGGCTTGAAACAGAGACGACGAAACTCCAATGATACATTTCAGTCTTTCACCTTGTGAACGGCGTCCCTTGATGTCACCGCTGGGAACAATCTCACTGTTTGCATGTCCTGTTCGCTCCGCGATAGGAAGAAATGGATCGTGTTCCCAGCACGATTAGTAGTCCTACTTCTGCTTCTAACGGCTAGACACCTAATTTCCTCACAGCATAATATGACTTGAACGCACACTGAAAGGCCTTCGCTTCCGATGATCCGAGCTGCAAATAAACCCCAAATTTCAAATTTAATCCCGTCACGTGATTCCGACAAGGAAGTGATCAAATCCCGTTTGATGCGCTTCCTTCTGGCGCTTGAAAAGCTCTCTCTGTGCCACTAGGTGATTCCCTGTCTTTCTCCATTTCATTTCACCGCCGTCAGCAAACACATCGGGTGTGCCTTGGGGTGCCAAAGGGGCCGGATGTTCTGAGCGATGGCTCTCGGCCACAACTCAATATTATATAAGAGCGCTCATCGTCTTTGATAGATTTGATTAGAACTAATGCACGTCTCTGATCCACTTGAGACATTGCTAAGATCGCGATTGAAGGGGTTCGTGACCTCTTGTCTGGTGAATGTTCCCCGCGGCTACAGAAAGAACACTCCGTCCTCTACTGTAAATCAACCTTGTTAACTGTCACATCAACACACACGCACTTCCCCCCGCTGATATAACCCGCCGATAGCTTCACACACACTTTGACCGCGCTGCATAACCTACGGTACGTCTGCACAGACACCTTGGCGCTCAGCTTTATCAGCCTGCTAATAGAAGGAGACGAACTGCCGAGACTCCGTCGGCCAAACACACAGCCATTCCGTGGAAAAGTAAACGCCGCGAACCTGCGGGTTATTTTTATCCTCCCGTTTACTTTCATTGAAAGTCCTGGCTCTTCTGCAAAGAATACAATCTGGTATCTGATTAGGCTGAAATAGGTTTCCACGGCCTTCTCAGCACCCTCTCCGTCTGTGGCCATCTCACACACACACACACACACACACACACACACACCTTAAAGACCGTCCTCTACCTCTATCCTATCACATATTTTACCAGCCTGCGTTCATCCACTGCATCGATACTGGATCAAAATGTGATGAAGAAGAAATGAAACTGAAGAATGCTGATGGGGGAGGGGTGCATTAACCGTCTCGGTCGACCCAGAAGTCGCAGCACCGCGGCGTTGGAGGGAAAAATGCATTATCTGTTTTTCTGTCTGAACGGATTTCCAGCAAATATTGTCCTGTCGCTTTTCATGCGTCCGTAGCAGACGAGCTTTGCTCGAACGAGATTCTTTTGATAATTGTCTCTTAAAGAACTGATTTTTGTTTGTCTTTTTTTTTTTTCTTTTTTTCGATTAGCAAGATGTGCGTTTCGTACCCCTGTCTGAGTACATGACCTAGATCCAAAACGAGACGTTTGCGGGCATTGTGTTTTCAGTCACCGCAAGCACTCGCGCTTCCAGTGTGCTTTGGTTCATCCAGGCTGCACGTAACGGTGTATGACGTGGAAAAGGCTAAATGGAGCCCACTGCTCCTGATGTTCAAAGAGCTTTCACACTGGCGAAAACAGAGGAGTGCACAGCTGGATTTGAGCAGTCCAGACCAAGGTGGAGGCGCAACCTTGAGAGAAAAAGCTGCATAATAAATTCTGCATTAAATTCCGGACATTCCCGCGTTCGGCAGAGGTTTCTTGATTTGGGGCCGAGCGGGAACCTGGTCTGACGATGCAAACTTGACGGGTGACGAGTCCAGATGAAGTCACCGCGTCGTCCTCGATCAGCATTCTTTCGCAGGCCTTGTGGATTGGTCTTCTCTGTGGTTTCTTGCTCTTATGAGGAAATGCCAAAAATAATGAGAAATGAATAACGACTTAAAATAGAGGCAAAAACCATGCCAGCATTATTCAGTCACATGGGGAGCCACTTAGCAGGGGCCCTGTACTCCAAGCTGCACCGTAACGAAGAAGTGTTTGTTTTCCCAGCAAACCACTTCCCATCATTCACACCCCCATAAAGGAAGGGTTTTTTGTTTGATCTATTTTTATATAAAGAGGCTCATGCAAAAAATGAAGGGCAAGTCTTTACCCAGCCCAAATCGAGCCCTCGCCAATATCTTTTTAGGGGTTTAATTAAAACGACAGTAGATCTAACAGCCATTTAAAAAGTATACACAGCATATTGGATACAGGCTGTGCAAATCCAGGGGCTCAAACTATCGATTCGTCACTTGGGGCGCATTAATTCATTGCGGCAGCACTGCATTGCATTTAAAAGAAAAGTTAAATACAATGGTCACTCTCAACTTAAACGTGACACCCAGACCACAAGATGGCGCACTGAGGGTGGACCGATGTCTCTGTAACCATATTTAACTTTTGAAGGGGGAATATAGGGTTTAATTTGACCCGAAGAAACACAAAACAGTTGAAAATGACCGGAAAAATAAGAAAACCCCACTTGAAAGTAGAAGGACAGTCACTGATATTCTTTGCAAGTCAACAAGAAATAACCTGATATTTGCAGGAAATCACTTGAAAGTAGGAAAAAAAATCTTTTTTGAAGCTTACTTTAAGGCTCGCCAGCATTCAATGCAGAAGGAATCGAAAAGATTTTATTCATATTTATCATTTGAATATAGTTAAAATGACTGGTGACAGGAATTTGTGAGGGCTCTGTTTGTTTGTTTTTTTCTTTATAACATATTCCGGAAGATTATCAAATGAGCCTTGTCTGTCTCCATCTTTATAACCACGTCACGAGTCGCTGTGTGGTTCCAGGCTCACTGGAAACCTCATTTCTTTGTCCTTCAACTTGTCAAAATCATTTAAACAGGTCCCCGTATCTCTCAGAGCTTCTGAAGACAAAGATAATGTTGAATGTTGCTGTCGAGAACACACCCCTCCAACAAAAGTACACAGCTTTTTGCTGTCTTTTGGGAATCAAAGGGAATAAAGACCTTATTTCTGCATTTTGAATTGATAAGTATGCCTACCTCTCTTTATTCAGGGCCTTTTCTCTGTAATGGAGCCTGTCTGCCCCCTCATTTTTGCCTTCAGTCAATGGAAATTTAAATATAGATTTCTGCTTACAGCTTAAGAAGCACAAACTGCACTTCAAAAGCACTAACTTTCGTAATACAATTACAAAGAACATATTGAGGGCACATGCATAATTCAGGAAATATCAGCCCGTAATGAACACCAACATGTAGGAATTTGTTTAGGAAAAGGATGGATGATTATCTTCTAATGACAGGGTAAGATGGCGGAATTGGATGGTTGTCGTCGGGGCGCAGCGATGGGTTGCGCCGAGGGAACGGTCGGAGGGAGCAGTTGAAGGTTAAGTCCATGCGATAGTTGTGGTTTCATTCAAGGAAGCAGTTGCGTGTTTATGCGAAGGAGCTTTGTTGCGTCAATTTTTGGTTGTTCATTACCCTTGTCTCGAATCATGGAAGCGGAGGTGGTCATTCTGGGGATGCAGGTGTTAAATCTCAACACGGCAGCGAAAAGAAGCGCTGTCCTCGTGGATTTCTGCCGCTGCGCGTCCAGCGACGTTTGCGCGCTCCATGCCGATCTGCATTGACGTGAGCAGTGTTATCCGGAGAGGTGTCAGCCATCTGTTTTGTAAATAAAGTTATCGAGGAAGGAAGTTTGGCGGACCACTGACGCAAGTAATGAGGAGGGTCGCAGTTGCTAGGAAACGCTGGCTTGGGGTAAGATGGTGACGGGGACTGCAGCAGCTTTTGCTCCCCCCACCAGCATCACGAAATGCTCCTTCACAGCCTTCGAGCGATAAATACAGGCCTCCCACGGTAAAGTGGCACCAGATGGAAATAAAACGAGGTGAATGAAGACAAAATTCCACAAGACCGGGTTTAGCAGATTTATCCGTGGAATAAGAAATAATATGCGCTGGATTTACATGTGAACACGGTCTGTTCCTGTATCAGTTTCTGCCGTTCATTGTTGTTTTCACGTGAAATGATATAAGCCTAAATCTTACCTCTGGTTTCAATTCAGCTCACAGTGTTGGGACAAAATTGGTTGTGAAACTGGAACGTCATCCCAATCTCTTCAGATAATTCCGAGGTCTAAATGTGGGGAGGGAGAGAAGCCGCGGCTGACATTTTGAGTCGTCTAATAGCGTGTCCTATTTTTTCTTTCAATCGTTTCAAGAGTTGTGAAAGTGTTTTTTTTTTGGTTTTTTTTTCGGAAGAGGATTTTGTTGTCCACCTTTGAATAGTAGAAATAAGTGTGATTACAAGTTTCATAGAGCAGGGGAAAAAAAGCAAATAATAAAAAAGCAGTGAAGTGCAGGTATGTTTTTTTAACTGTATATTAAAAATCACCCTACTATAATATTATACCGTGGGTCAAAATAACATGAAAAACAGTGATTAAAAATTTTACCGTCCATTTCCAGGAACCGGTCATTGTTCATATTATCAAAAAATTTCTGGAATGTGCAAGAAATCTATTGCAAGCGATGGAGGCAACAACAAGACAAATGCAATACATGACTTGTGAATAATCCTGTGGAGAAACCAAACATTAGAAAGAAATTACACAAGACCTAATCAAATCTGGTGACCAATGAATATGTTGTTGATTCTGCCGGGGGAAGTTTAGTGGATGAATAAGCGGGTTTGACGGCCAGAAAAACAGCTCCTTAAAATATTTTACCTTGCTCACAAAGAAACTTGCTTCATGTTCCACTATAACAAACCCCAGAGGCGTCTTGAAGCGTCAGAGTGTCTTGTATTGTGCAGTAACCTTTCATGCCTCTGCCGCTATACCTCCCCCCACTCCTCATAGACTGTGTGTTTCTGCAGAATGTGTGTCAGTGGACCATCCAGATGTCCGGGGCGCCGGCTAACAGCCCAGAGCACGGAGTTGCTCATTTAAAATGGCTAATCGGTCTAAGATAACTGTTCCATAAAATTAGGATTGGCACAATGCTTTAAGGGATGAACATGTTAACCCACTTTCTGCAGTGTGTGTGTTTATCTGTGTGTGAGCATGACGCTGGCGGCACTTCAGAGTCTCATTCTTGGTTAGACAGATGTGTGCTAAGCTAGTACATATTTATGGAAACCGCTCTGATTGAATATGATTCATGCTTGGTTTGAAGTGGGGATGGAGTCTCTGTGCTTGTTTTGCTATCTAGGTCACAAAGTAGAGAGAACATATATGCATTATGTTGAGTTTGTTTTTTTTTTGGTCAAATGTGTCAATTTACAAGCTCCGTCGTCCTGTCACCCCTGTGTCTGCAGATATCTGGAGCCTGGGGGTTATTCTTTTCATGCTGGTGTGTGGCCAGCCCCCCTTCCAGGAGGCCAACGACAGCGAGACGCTTACTATGATCATGGACTGTAAATACACAGTGCCTCAGCACATCTCCCATGCATGCAGAGAGTGAGTAACACACACACACACACACACACACACACACACAAAGATGGAAGGGCACTCTCTGCAGGTGCTGCATATTTCATGTTTCTAGATGTGTGAAGAAAAGTGAAGAGCAGCCTCTCCGCTGCCGTCGCTCGTTGTCCTGCTTTCACTCCTGCACCGCAGTCGTCTGCTCCGCCACGGATGCAGTGTTGCGTTAAGCGTATCTAATGCACCCTTCAAAACCGGCCCTCTATTTTCAGCATTGTGAGGCTTTAATAATGCGTCAAGAAGGAAAGCACGTGGCAAGAGAGACTTTGAATTTAAAACATATCGCTGTAGTTTTTAAAACCTCTCGTGCTCAAATTGGGCTTCGCACATCATCGTGTTTGACAAGCGAGCCCATGCTGGCTTGACGTGTTTATCCGCATTAAAAGGGAGGTTCCGGCTTGTGCGGGCTCAAAGAAGCAGGGGGAATCAAAAATTTGTCTCTGTCTACCTTTAAAAAGTTATTCTCACATTTTAAATCATTTAGAAATGAAGCACAGATTTGAAAACAATGTAATCCCCTGAATTGTATTAGTAAATCTGTCTAATAGATTAAAATAATATCAACGGGTCAACTTCATATCCTCACGTATAATGCAAAAATAATTTCAAAAATCCTGTCTCTCAACATCTAAATAGTAAATGACATTTGAAACTGTTCAGATAATCCTTAATATGTCTCACAAAGGGGACATCGGAAGCTAACTTCAATTTCTGTATCCCAATTCAAACTGTCATCTGTCCCAAAAACTTATATACAAATATACAAGTGTGTGTGTGTGTGTGTGTGTGTGTGTGTGTGTGTGTGTGTGTGTGTGTGTGTGTGTGTGTGTGTGTGTGTGTGTGTGTGTGTGTGTGTGTGTGTGTGTGGGTGTTTCTTTTGAGGTCGTTTTGAAGCAAAACTTCTGATGAGCTCTTCGAATGAGTGAATTTGCAGAGTCGATAAGAATGTGTGGTGCCGGGAAAAAAAAAGCACCTTTTTATAAAGCATTCAAGAACCAAGCTTTTTAAAGAGGACATGATGTTACATTTTTAAAGAGGACATGACAAGATGCTCAGGATTGAAAACCCACCGTGACTTGCTTGAGACTTTTTTTTGGCATTTGAGTGTAATGACTAAAGACGAACAAAGTGTCGCATTTGCCAAAAGCGATCTAACTGCATGACACGGAAACCAAGACGAAAACCTGGGGAAAAATATTAGCTCGGTAAGCCCGGAAAGACGACTTTCCCCGCTGAGATTTGAATGCGCCGGCCCAAACAACTGCTTGTTTGACTCGACTCGTCTCCCGTTTTCATCCTTGTGTCGTCTATGACTCCTCTCCAGTCTCATCGGCCACATGCTGCAGAGAGACCCCAAGAGACGAGCGACTCTCGAGCAGATCGAGGCTCACGAGTGGCTCCAAGGAGTGGATCCGTCCCCGGCCACCAAGCTGTCCACGCCTCTGGTGTCGCATCGCAGCGTGTCGGAAGAAGAGCACGGCTCCATCGTCCAACGCCTGGTCTTGGGGGGCATCGCGGACCGGGACGCCGTAACAGAGTGCGTGTGCATGTCTCTTCGAGGCAAAAATAAGTTTGCGGCTACTCCTTCCTGTATCATCTCCAGATATTTACCACGGTCGGCTCTCCCGATTAAAATTTAATTGAGTGTCATCAACAGCTTAATTGCCATTAACAACCAGCTGGCAGTCAGTCCTGACCTGCTGCTACGTCAAATTAAATCTTCCCCCATGTCACTTCCAAACTCAGGGCAATATGTGTGTGTTTTAGTGCGTGTGTGTTGCCATGCATGAAGGAGCATTTGCGTGTCTCTTGGAAATGAGCTCTCGCTTCATTTTCTCAGGGCTCTGGAGTCGAATCAGTACAACCACATCACCGCCACGTACTTTCTTCTGGCTGAGAGGATGCTGCGGGAGAGGCAGGAGAAGGAGCAGCACTGCCAGACCCGCTCGCCCAGCCCCAGCAAGGCCCAGTTCAGGTGCGCACGTGCACGCACATTTGCACGGTTATTGCCGCCTCAAGCCATTCCAAAATTCAAGATCGGAACCGTCACTCAGTTGTCAGAACGGCGATGCTCATCTTGAGAGATTTCACCTCGGCGGGGAGTGAGATGTGTGGAAATTAATCGGCAGTCGTGCCATTTGGATGGAAATGTTAAAAAAATGCTGTTCAATCTGTGTAAAAGTTTTTTATCCTAAATTCCCCCAAGTTTCCCTCACAATTTTTAAAAAGTGCGATCGTTCTTTCCGCGTGGATCTCGATGTTAGACAATTCATTTGTTCCTTTTTTGGAGCACAGTTTGACAATGCATTTGTCTGCAGTCTCTCCCTCCGTGGGCTGTTAATTAGATTCCCGTGCCTCATAAAAAAATGTCTGTTCGGGCTCAATGATATGTCATCTCGTAATCTTCACATAATTTAAATGATTGAAAAGTGTTCTCGATCAGATTTTTCCTTTTTTGCGGGCCAGTGAATCACTGGACTGAGCAGAAACCTGCACTCTGTTGTTGTTGTTCATGGGGTCACATCGTGATCCATTTTCAGCTTCGAGAAGTGAATCTTCATCTTTTTGTAATGCAGCTGTGCATTGTCATAGTCCCATTACACAAAGTCTACCTCCCATTCATTGAGCTCTTGGTAGGTCGAATTCTGCTTCCATGATGCTTCCCCCTGTCTTCAGATGATGCCATCGACACACGGTGGACAGATGGAGCTGATGTACAGCACAGAATGAAGCAAAGACTGAAAATCAAACCGATGGCTCAAATTAAAATTCCTTGTATCGTCACGAGGGAGGAGCGAGCAAAACGCGAGGGCGTATAACTATGGCTGTTTCTGAGGTTAGCTTGCCTTTCGAAGTTTTGCTTAAGCAGCGGTTCCTCAAGTGGGAGCCGCGGAAGGATTCCCAGCAATCAAATAAACTTTGGAGAATAGACATTTCCGCCATAGTTATTCAAAAGGCTTAAAATAGCAGCTCTTCGTCGAGAGCAATCGCATTCAGATGTGTTTGGACAGGACTATTAGTTCTTGTGGTGTCTGCGCGTTTCTCACATCTGTTGTGGGGGCTCTGATTAGCCGGCGCCCCGTTTAGTCCGGAACCCATTTTCCTGTGTATTGTCCTCAGAATGAATCAGTGCACAGTGATTTGAGACAACAATAGCTTATAAAACAATTGACAATCAACATTGGCTTGCACAATCAAGCCATTAGCAGCTGTCTCGTCGCTAACCTCCTCCAAATACATATGAACAAGCTGTTGTTGAAATGCAGAGCAGGATCCTGCTGGAAAATGCTTTGTCTTCCATAGTTCACATCATATATAACCGCAAGTTGTTTCCTCCAAAATGTAATAAAAGGCCGTAGTAAAAATGAAGTAAAAATCAACGTCAGACCTGGATGGTGTCTGTGGAATTTATATCACAATAGAAAGGAGCTCTCATCGTGCCCTGTGATTGCTTTTGCTGACACAATGTGTCACAGCCAGACTGACTCTGAATGTTTGTCCTATTTAATCCGAATGCTAAGCTAGGCTAATTTTTACTCGAAGGTCGAAGGACAACGGATGTTCTACCTTGTGGTTCAAAGACTTCCAAAACCCCAAAGTCTTGTTATTCTGGCCGGGTTAATAAAATCTGCTGTAATAACCAAATAAATCTTGTCTGTGTCACCAATCACAGGCAGTCCTGGCCCACCAGGGTTGACGTTCACCAGGATGTCGGTGACGGCTTGGGCGGTCCAGCGATCTCACATCCCGGGGGGCCCCAGTCTCCCGCCCGTAGTGCCGAGAGCCTCCACAAAGGCCCCAGACCCAAAACGGCGTTGTTGGACCTCAACCGGCAGGAGAACCGCACGGCAGCGGCGCCCCAGCAGCCAGCACGCCAGAACCAGGAGAGGGGCCTCAGGCCTCTGGCGAAGACCGTCTCCAACCCCCTCAGGTTGGGAGCCTCAGTGAGCCCCTGCAAACCCCGTAGCCCCAGTCTTTTCAGCGTGGAAGAGGACGAGGAAGAAGACGTGGAGGACAAATGTTCGTCCCCCTCCGCTCTGCCCGCTCAGGTCGTCCTTCGCTGCAAGAACTCCTCGTCCTCCTGTCTCCCTGCGTCTGGCAACCGGTTGACGTCCCGAATGAGTGCCCCGGTGCTCAACCAGATCCACGAAGAAGAGAAAGAAGATGAGGAACGGGATGAGAGGAGGGAGTCTCGCGGCTTCGGCCCGCCCAAACCCAGCCTCAGCCTTAATCTGAACTCCAGGATACCTTCGCCGTCAGCGCTCGCCTCCTCACCTAAAGCTCACAGCGTCACCGCGCCGGTCGCCACCCTGACGCCGAGCTCGGAGACGAGCGACGAAGATTTGGAAAGCCACCGTGAGCGAGACGCGGCGGCCGAAGGCGAGCGTCGAGAGGGCCGGGAGGCGCCGAAACAGGACGGGGAGAGGAAGGCGCCGGGCCAGGACAGCCCCTCTAACTGTGCCAGTCCCGGCTCGGGGTCGGGCCAAGGCAAGGGGACGGCTAAAACCGCCAGCGGCCTGGTGGAGAGCCTGAAGCTGATGAGTCTGTGCCTGACCTCGCAGTTCCACACCCTGACGGGGGGAGGCGGGGGAGGGGGCGGCGGCAGCGGAGGCAGCGTCGGCGGGGACGCTCCAGACCGTCCCGTGTGGAGAATGTGCATGGGGGGCTCCACCGGCAGCCTGGATAAAGTCTCGCTTCTCGGCGGTCCTTCGCCCAGAGGTAACCCCTACCACCAGCAGCCCCCTCTGGGTGACGCCCTGGCCGACCCGCTGCTCGAGGGCTCCTGCTCAAGCACGCTGAGGTTGGGAGAGCTCGATCTGGCCAGAGAGAACCACAGGAACATGAAGAACCGGGTCCTGCAGATGCCTCTGAGCGACAAGACGCTGTCTGTCAACATCCACCGAAACCCCAAGGACGGTCTGCTCTGCACCCCCACGCCCCACAGCTGCTGCCAGGTCATCTAGAGCACAAATAGTGGTTCTGTATCGTTATCGTGTGATCGGGGAAAATAGCTTTGTAATTTAAGGGGATTCGAAAGCAAACGTGTTACTCGCGTAGATATACTTGTATTTCTATGAATAGAAGTATATCTTAACCACAGATCTTTCCGTGCTGCTGGAAGACCTCCGTCGGATCGCGGCATCGGCGCGGATCCTCGCCGATCTAGTTTTAATGGGAAAACTTTACGTTCCCTCACATGATAGAGACACAAAGCCACTGCATGATCTGCTACTCGCTGGATCTTCTCAGCTGTCCTGTACAAAAGCCATTCACTTTATCACTATAGGTCGTGTTTATTTCAGTTCTAATTTTATTTTATCTTTTACTCAGATTTATTGTCATTTTTTCACAACACTTTGGGATTACCGGGACAATTTACAAATGCCAACTTTGCACATTCAGAGACTCTTCCGTGTGTGTGTAAGTAAGAAACTTTACGTACAAATATGGATATTTTTCGCTCTTACACACCTTATATACTGTATGTCCACAACGTGCGCACACATTTGCATCACTTTCTGATGTGATTTAAAAAAAAAAAAAAAGAAAAGCTGAGGAGTTTAAGTGTCATGTTACATAACATGTGTTTTGCACTTTGATGCTATTTTTTTAATTGTCATAATTTTAGAATTATTTTTGAAACGATAATTTTAATTGCTTTCTTTTTTTAATTTAACTCTCGAGTGAAGCTACGACCGCGTCTCCATTCGAAATGGAGACGCACAGCAGAGGGACAGCCTGAAACGAACAACAGCACTAAAGTACGACGGTGGCACACAGTATTTTGTAGCCTATCACTGTTTTATTTTTCTATTTCCGCAGGAAAATGCACAAACACCTGTCGAGTGTGCAGTTACACGGCAGAGTTTGTACATATGTGAATAACCTCCGAGACTCTTAGCCGTACTCTGTATCTGTAGTTTGACAGTGACGTTGTATTGCAGTAGAATCCTGAATACTAGATCCGTATACACCGTTATTGTTCACTCCTACTGGATATTCAAGGTGTCATCGCTCCCAGAGCTGGAAAGGCTTTTTTAAGGCCACGCGGTGGCAGCTAGATCAGGTCGAAGTGAAGACCTGTCGGGGGGGGGGGGCGTGAAACCTTGCAGATCCAGTAGCCGGCCCCGGATCACGGTAGCCACTGTTGTAGCGTATTCCAAGACGAAAAACAACCGCGGAGTTTCAACAACGCCACAACACCGCCCCTCTAAGCGTCGGTCTGTGTATCTTGATGTGCCACCCGCCCCTTGTGGAATATATAACTTGACAGTGCATGTGTTTTGGTGTAGCAACACCCCCCTCCTCCCCAACCGAGGTCAATTCACCTGCTGTATCTACCTAAGTAACAGATTAAAATGGTCACTTTACCGTAGCCACACAGCAATACCAGCGACTGCAAAATGTACAACAAAAATGGATGTGCCATAAAATCTGTCTTGAGCATATTGTACTGTATGTATATGATAGAGCTATATTAGAATAAACAGATGTGAATGAAAGTTACCGATTTCTTGGATTTCTTTAAAAGAGAAAAAGTCAGACCAACCATGAGATAAAAGTTATTATTGAAAATCTGGTTAGCTAAACCAGTTTAGCCTCCCGGGACAAGAGGAAATCCTTTGGAGACCTTTATTTGTATCTATAAAAAGCAGGAAACGATCTGTTTCAGGACAAATAGAATTCCATGTAAAGGCAAGACAGCAAGCCATGACGGATTGTACCATGTAAAAGAATAACTGAATTGTGTCTGATTTTATTTATTTTTTGGAAAAACAGCTGTGTTCGTATTTAAACAGTGGTGCGTTCATGAGAAGTTCACGGGCAGGTAAGACGAGAGAGGAAAAAGCTTGAAACTCTTTTGATGTAAAAACCTTCAAAACACCCCAACCAGGACATTACGAACACATGATATTACTAAACATGGTGTCACAGTGCCATTTCTCTGTCCACGGTTGTAACGACAACGAAAAGTTGCGACAGCGATATCTATATCCATATATTTTGATTTTGATTCATCTGAGGTTGAAATGTGAGTAAAAATTGTTTTAATTTAGTTCGATTACATTAGATAACTTGGTCGCAACTCTGATGTTTTTCAAAATTCTAGGATCCTATTCCTGAAAGTATTCCAGGCTTTTATTTTAGGTTGCTTTTGTTTCTTTTGTTTTTGTCAGAGGCTCTGAGCAAAGAAACCCTTCCCTTCTGTTTTGGTACGCATTTCTGATAATGGCCTGTGGGGAGCATCAGCGTGTGTGGCAAATATACTCTAGAAGCCTGATACCATTTAGAAGTTTTGCAGAGTTGCGTGGAAGTCAGAGGATGCAAAACTGATTTGTTTTTGCAACTGACTTTTCAAACCTTTAGATATACAGGGGACTTGTATGAGCCTTGTTTGCCATCTGCGGTATCTATAAAAAGACTGTGTGTGTGTGTGTGTGTGTGTGTGTGTGTGTGTGTGTGTGTGGAAGGGAGTGTTTTCCTGAATGGTCTGGAAACTTCCCTCCGAAACGCAGCAGTGAGTAGTAATCTCTTCAACATCTGGACACATCAACTGGCTGGGAGGAAATCAGATCAGACCAGATGAGCTTTAGGTTGGAGGGATGAACCTGCGTGGCCTTCAGGCTTTTACACACACACACACACACACACAAATGCAAATGCAGTGCTTGCAGCAGAAAAACACGCGGCATGGGATAAAACACGCGATTAACCGTGGGTCGGGGACCTGACGTGGTCCTAGCGTGGTTTTACAAAATAAGTGTGTGAGGAGAGCAGCGTCTGGACGCCACATCAAAAATATGTTGGAATCCAATCCTGTGGATTTCCAGGGCCTCGGCAGCTTTGTCTTTATGTCTTTTTCAGACACTTCCTGCTGGTTTTGATGTCTCTCCCTCATTTTGGTGATCAGCGGATGCATTCCTGATCCGTTGCGTTGCTTCTCTTCACAAAACCAAATTCTCACCTTCATCCTCCAGAACGTCCGTGGTCCTTGCAAACATACATGCAGGAGAAAACACAGATTAGAAGAGCAAGTGCGCTGTCTCTGATGCTGTCTGTCCATCTGGATGGCCCACCGAAGCTCGGAAACTGCAAAGAGCCTGCCAAGAGAAACAAGCTTCGCGTTGCTATTTTAAACCTTCACATCTTTATGACAACAAACACACACAAGATACAGATTACACAAACAGTGCTGGTCTGTCTACTGAAGCTTTTTTTTCCCCTATCTGACACTGATGAGTGTGTGGAGTACATCTGATTTGACCGTACGCCTGTCAAACTTCTACAATGCAAGGCCGAGGGCTGCCATAGCGGACGATTCAATTAATGGCATCGGATTTTCATTGCTCATTGCAGTCTGAAAAAATAACAAACGTCAACAGTGACATTCTGGCAAATCCATACCAACATAAGAGGCAGGGAAATGATGTCACCAGGAAAAGAAAGCGCAGGAACACGTCTTCCGCTGCGAGCCAAACCATGTTTAAACAGGTTAAATCAATTTCCAAATAATGCAGAACAATTAAGCATAATTTTATATATATTTGTATGTCAATAAGGCCCCGTAGCCGTAGAAATAGAGTTTGCAAAGTCCACTTTAAATACATGTCAGCCAGCTATAAATATCCAAAAATCTCTTGGAAAACAATTTGGCAAAGAACACATGGATATTATCTAAAGGTCTGCAAGTACCATTTAAAAATCAGCCATAAATATTGAAATTCTTGATAGAAAGTTAGTCCGAAAATTATGATTTCCATCCGAAATATTAGCTGACATTATTTGTGAGTTGGGACCAAAATCATGAAATGGCAATTTTGGCAATAAAATGACTTGAGGTGACGAGGACGTTTTTATTGAAGGGCAGATCAGGCAGATCCTTCAACATGTTTGCGTGGTTAAAACACTTTCACCGAGGAGCTGGCGTCACCTTTTGAGCCACATTGAGGCCAGTGAATGCTAACAGGATATATATATATATATATATATATATATATATATATATATATATATATATATACATATATATATAAAAAAAAACAAAAAAAACAAGAATGATCCCATAACGTTAAAGGAAAAGTTGCATGTCTGTGACATGCACAGATGCCCCCTCCAGAGAGGTTCGGTCAGATGTGGGTGGATTATTTCCAAGAGCCTCGGGATGTTTCATGATAAAGATCAGTGGAAGCAGGTGGGCCTTATTACCCACAGGGTGCAGTCAGGAACAGCTGTGCGTTGCGGAGCCGGTTCTCCGTCCCCCCTCCATCCCGTCCCCAGCCTTCCATTATCTGAGCCGCCTCTCCTGTTCCGTTCAGGTGATATTTGACGGGAAGCTTCGTCCACATCTTCCTCGGAGACGCTCTGCGGTTTCCTGTTCAGCTGCCGTGCTTTCCAGCTGCGTCCTGCTGGCGGGGCCCTCGGGGCCGGGCCGTCCCTGCTGGAGGATCCAGGGACACCGAGCGACCACGATCAGCATATATGAACTTATTTAACTTTTCCTTAGAATCTCACCAGACCGTATAAACATTAAAAGTGTATTTCGGGCACAGATTGATAATTCTGTGACCCGCTGAGAAGTGCTGCATCGCGACTGACCTGAAAATCGGAAGTAATGCGATTATTAGAAAAAAAAGGAAAACTAAATACAGAAGTCAGCCGGTAATCGCTTAAAGAAACATTTTGACAAATTTGGCAAACAGTTCCATGTTAATTTACTAGAAGTCAGATCAGTCTTATCACTTCGCCAACTTCTAGAAACCCACAACAAAAGAAAAAAAAGGGGTTCAATCCTGATTCAAGTTCAACGTGAAACACACAAAGGCTGCATTTGAAATAAAATAATCAATACCTGGTAATGAATCCCTTGTCACAGATATGCAGAAATTACCAGCTTGTTGTGATTTCATGAATCAGTAGCGCACAGCGACGAGTCTGTCGCTTCGGTTTGGGGTTAAAAAAAAAAAAAAAAAGGAAGCACCTGGCTGCTTCCAGATGAATCACTGATGTCAGAGGGCCCGAGAGGTCCCGGCCAAAGCCTCCTGACAGTTTGTGCGGGCAAACGGCGGCAACTCAGCGACTCAAAATCAACCAGACGCTCTCTTTGGACCCGGTGATGCTGCACAGGCTACATTTTTAATGTGGAAACATCAGTTTGGATGCCAACTTTTATGGTAAAAATAAACCCCTCAACTGCGGGTGTCAACAGTTCTGCTCATTGTGTTCCCTGTTCTTACCGATAACCGTGACTTATATTTGTCATGTATCAGACATGCATTTACATGCTTGGGCTATTATCGTGATACATGTCGATACCAAAGAAAATGACCTTTTGAAAATATTTGTTTCTATTCCGCCGTACAGTCCAGGCATATTCCAAAGCAGCAGTTCAGGGCTCACGATGAGTTAGGAAAAGAGAGAAGAATGTGTCCAGGATAGGCATATAAAGGTCAAAAACTCATATTGCTGTTTAATTATGAAGTGCAAGCTGGAAGGCTGCAGTTAGCTTGCATTTACTTATTTTGGGCTTTTAAACCGCTGCGTGAAGGCTTCTGTCACTTTCCTTATGTCTGCTAATGAAATGGTTTTGCACCCATGTGACTGAGTGGGTGTCAGAGATAAAGACACAATGAAGAAGCCCACAGGCTGTGTATTCTGTGCAGAGGCTTGGGCGTCGTGCATGCTCTCAACCCCCAGGACTTGCACATGTAGCTGCTGCCGAATGTTCACCGCCTGGATAAGCAGCCAGCCAGCGACCTCAAGGGAAACAAACAACCCATAATTACCCTGTCCAACCACAGCATCACTTCCCGCGGGTCGGCAATCCAGAGGACTTGGTCTCCGTGGCTACCCTGTTGCCAGGAGACGTTGCAGGTGGACCGGGTTGTCTCACAAATGACAGAAACAGACAGAAGTAACAGAGGCGTCGTACTGTTAAAAGCCAGGCTGCTCAAATATTGTCTCCAGTGCGGGTTGCCAGATAAGATTTGCAATTTCCAGCCTCGCGACGTCTTCAGAACAGCTTGATTAAATAAAGAAGCCGACCGTTACAGACAACAGGGAGCGTTAGATAAGCACACAGGCATCATATGTACATGGAAAATCAAAGATTAAATGTCTATAAATAAGCTAAGCCCTCAGAGCCCCCAATCAAATGCACAGTCGAAGTTAATTGATAAATCAGCTGATATATGAGCGTCATTTATTGATCACATTATCAAAGTGGAGCTAATTTTAACATGATTTCAGATCATGTGAGTGATCTGGGGAAGACATCTGGAGGAAAAAAAACAAACTAATTGCATCAGGAGCAAACTCGGCATTGGAGAAACATGAATATTAGGTTTCCCAAAGACCAATTCAACACAAGGACATGACATTTTAGGTAGCCAATGAATATTAGGTTGACATTAAAATCCAACAGTTGATTTCAAATCAATATAATATCAAATGTAAGAGACACTTAAACATTATTTAATGCAGACATTAACATTTTCCACTTTTGAAAAGCATCGGATTTGGGTGAGCGAACAATACAATTTTACCTAATTAATGGAAGAATATGAAGGTCATCTGTCATGACCGTCCAAAGAGAATCCTCAGCATTAGGCATCCTGACAAGCAAATGCCAGCCTCTGAACTTGTTGGTTTCAAGCTCGGAATGAATGTGCACCAGACTGATCTGGCACACGTCAAGTATTGATCCGTGGAGGTTTTATATCGGCAGATATAGGTGTGCGTTTGCCTGATAATAACAAAGAGGTCTGTCAGAAACCAAATGCGTCGTAAAGCGGCAGTAAACGTGGCCTTGAGAGAACCTCCGTAATCCAACCAATAGCATTTTTCTCCCCGAAAGCTAAACATTTATTTGTAACGATTAGAATAGCTACAATGCTGGAATGAATGCATAAATAAATCCTGAAGAATTCACTCTCAGATTTTCCTTTCAGTTACCACTGGAAACACTGGATTCGTCTGTCTGACACCGGGTTGTCCGATGTAACACCGACTGCTACTGAAAATAACTTTTATTTTTCACATGTCTAACTCATATTTGACGTGCAAATGATTTCAAAGAAATTTAAAAACAAAACAATTTCCCTTGTGTAGCAATTTTCTCAGATTCAAACACAAAAAATAATGTCACTGCACAAAAGAAGCAACTTGTTTAACTCACAAGTGCCCCTTGAAACAGGAGGCCTATTTTTAGACCAACACAAATCTCTGACCCTATTCTGTCACTGCAGTTGAGACTGGAAAAGAGCTGAGAGTCGTACCGCTCTTGGAGCATCACTGGCCAGGTCTCCTGAGTAGGTCACTCTGCTCAATATGCATGTGAGGGGCTTCAGAGTGGGATTCTCCTGACTCCTAAGCACAGCTCAGGCCTTCTTCTGTGGCTCTGCTGCCACCCGCTGGCAGCTGTCCTGCAGCGCACTTCTACAGAGTGGATGGTTTACTGGAAAACCCAGCAGCCCTTTGTCCTATTTACATTTCCCTGTATCTGTGTGAGGTGGGTAAAAGGTGATCAAGGGACGTTCTGTGCATGTTGCGTGGACTTGTTCACATAATGAAATACGCTCTTGAGGGGAAAGTGTTTGACAGCTTGCCGTTGCGCAATGGTTTCTTGGAAGGTGCTTGATTTTGGGGGAAAAAAAAAAGACAGGAAATGAAAAGTGAGGGGCACAGACTAAGAGTCAACTTCATTTACAAAATGTATTTACACAAGACAGAATAAAGATTGTATCAGACAGATCCATGAGCGTCTTTTGTCAATGTAAAGTGCATGATTGGGAGGGTTATTGTTCATTTTTCCTGGTTGTGTAACTCAGAGCATCACTGCTCAGGGCAGCCGCCTTCGGTCCTAGAGAGAATACGAAGGACTGTTTGGTTGAAGTCGTCTGGCTGGTCGGCGAAAACATAATGTCCTGCTCCTCTGATCACCTGATAAACACAAATGCACGGGCCAGCTAGTCCAGTCGTCCGTCTCAAGACAGGAAGCAAATTCCTTCAATTCACTCGAATGTGGTCTATTAGATGAATCCATCACAAGATTATTTCCAATAACACACAAACTATGCAAAACCTTCAACTCCCATAATGAACATGCAGTGTGAAAATACTGCCATTAGGGGTCGTCATATGAAGATCCTATGCATTAATAATGATAGAAGTGACCATATAGAAACAGTAAAATTGTAGGAAAAAATACAGGCATGTTATAGACTGGGCCCAAGGGGAGGAAACTGGGAAAAGATCTGTTCTATCAGGAGACTTAAAGGTCAGACTGATGTCCAGTTTGATCGCATTTATTGATGTTCTGTCATTTCATTCTGTGACCCAAAATATTAGAGCCTATTAGTAGTAAAATTTGAATTTATTGTTAAAGTCTACATGTTGATCTTTTTTCTAACATTCACCAGGGTAACACAAGTGAGGAATCACCAAACTTGTTGAGAATTAAAAATGCATAACTGGTAACCACCTTATTAGAATAAACTGACAAAATATATCATAAATCTTTAAATAAAAGAAGAAGAGTTACTTCTCAATATTCAGCAGATCCGATTTTAGATCTCAGGATATAAATATCGAAAAACAGGCTTGTGAATCGCGATTGTCCTCACTGCGCTCAGCCACGAATTTAGTCGGATTGTGTCACACATTGGTTACAGAGGTCAAAACATCTGGGCTAAATATAACTTTATGACTGTTTTGGGAATGGCTAGAGTGTAAAGGGGAAGCGACACGTGGAAAAACGAAACACCCTTCTTGGTTGATAATGAACAGAGTTAAAAAAACAAAACAACTACGCTCCGTCGGTAAAATAAACAACAAGATGGACCGCGAGGATTCACAAAGCCTAGGGGAAAAAAAAGAGGACTTACTATGATCTCCACCTCTGGCCTAGTTTTCTTTAGGGCGTACCCGGAGTCACAGTCGATGCAGGATCGAGACCCGTAGATGAAAGAAATGGGAATGTTGCCTTGCACTTGGCCAACCCTCTCCACCATGGGCCTCTTCGCCCAACCGTAAGGAATGGTCATGTTCTTGAATGCTGTTTCTCCGCTGAAACGGGAGGGAGTGAAGTTTGGGTCACTAAAACAAAACAAACCCCGAACACTGACCTCACGGCGCTTGCTCACCTGGGGGACTGGGCATTCACGTGGTAGATGTAGTCAGACACGGTGTTTTCCCCGTGCACAGAGGAGTATTTCTGCTTGAAGTCGGACCTGATTGTCTGGACCAGCATTGGACCTTGGAAGATAAAAAGAGTCTCTTTCAAGTTTTTGTCAAGATATCTCCAGACAAAATAGCGCCCCTTTGAAAAACAGTCAATGTGATATAGCCCCAACACTGCAGTTGGCATTCAGGGTGATGTGTCAGGAAGAAAGGGGGGGAAATAATCCGAGGACAGTTTTCAATGGTAAAAATAACTATCACGTATGCGTTCCTGCTCAACTTTGTTCAAAGTGTTCATTATCACATGCACGGTATGGAAACTTGTTTCCCTGTTCACTGAAATTCTTGTTTTGCTGTCCACAGTGAAGCCAGAGAGGTAGCAAAACAAAACTATAAGTAGTAAGTATATTGTTGCAAGTAAATGCCACAGCGCAAAGAAATTTGAGTGCTATATTTCATAAAGTATAAAACTATGTCTTGCTTTATTCCCTTTTAGCTTCGATGGTTGCCCTGAAACCGTCACCCGCCATTTCATCGAGTGTCATGTGTTTAAGCGTGACTGAAGATGTGTGTTGACCTAGAGGCCCAGCCAGCCTGAGTCCAGCCAGAGGGTTGAAGGGGCTCATCACGGCTCCCACGGCTCGGATCCACACGGGGATGGAGGTGTGGTTGGGGTTCTCCGGGCGAGCCGGGAACCCCCATGGCTCCACCAGCATGAGGTATTTTACCCTGCACACAAACATGTATTGTGTAAATCACAGGCCAATGTTAAATGCCTCAATTATATGAATGCTTTTCTATGATTTTCAAATACAAAACCATTCTAGTCAGATCTAGGGCAGTGAAGCAGTTCTCCAAAAAATCCTTGAAAGAAATGTCAAGATATACACTCTTTGCATAATTTCATTATGTTGTTACAATTGAACAAGCTAAGGTTACATGAGTTAGCTTATTATGAGCAGACTTACAATAATTATGACGACTGGTTTGTTTTTTCTCCAAACTGTTGTCAGTATAACTTTAGACATCATCACAGTCTTTCCATCTTATTTCCACATTTTCCTCTGGCGGGCGAAACTGATAAAATTGACAGTCACCCACTCACGGACACATAAAAAACAAACAACCTGTGTGGGTATTTGAGTGTGTAGGCGGTAGACAGATATCCTCCGAGGTTGTGTCCCAGCAACAGCATCTCCTCCAGTCCCACCTTCTCCCTCCACTCTTCCAGAGCCGCCACAAACTGGTCCTCAGCTCCTTCTGGGTCTGTGCTAAAAGGGGGGCGGCTGCTTCGGCCGAAACCCAGCAGATCTAGGGCGTAGACTGGACCGTTGCGGGAGAGACAGTCCAGGTTCTGGGCCCAGAGGGCCAATCCACCTCCAAAGCCATGAAGCAGGACCAGAGGAAGCCTTGGCCTGGCGTGGGCAGGGTGGGAGGAGGACTGCAATCCGGTGGAAAATGAGATAGTCCACAGGTAGTTTCCATTTGAGATGTGAACGTGCTGTCTGGTGAAAGGCCACTTTACACCTGCAGAGGAGGTGAAGACTGAGTCAGAAGAGAGGGTGGGGGGGAGTGGTATGCATCCTCTGTTTTCAGACATTTATTCAAAACAATCTAATTATTCTAACATGCTTTTTGATCCTGATCTCTTTCTAGTTCTGACCAAATGTCAAGGTTGGAAGCTGTGAAACTCATCCAGTGGTGAATAGTGGATACACTGGATTTCTGGTATTTAAAGCAGTTATGCAGAAAAATATTTCAGTCTATTACTAGTGTTGTCTAGTTGAAGGGATTTATAATAATTTTATATATACCTTATGTTATCCTGTAGTGATAATCAGACTATCAGGGCATATATTGGAAAAATGGGGATTTAAGAATCACATGATTCCGATGATTGAATCATTTGTATACAATCGTACATTCAAGTGTGGCCCATCGAGGATCTTTGAAAATAGAGGAATAGCATGTACACCTGTGTATTATTTTCCATATCTGTGTGAATGCCACGTCTTAGCTGGGAATACGAAGTGCTAAATGTTAGAATTCAACTTTAGACTCGAAACCAATGAAATAAAAACATCAGACTGTAAAATGTTTTGTTGTCTGGACAGTGACATTTGATCGATTCAAGATTTTTGCTAATTAACAACTAAGAGACAAAACAATGTCAGTATCGGATATGGTCAATATCCACGGCTGGCATTAGACTCTGACAATGACCTCAGCCTTCTTCCTCCAAATATCATCCTGAAAATCTGCAGCTGGTTCAGAAAGTATATTGCATTTTTTTTTACTCTTGTCAATAAAGTTAATACAGGAACACAAAATGTATACGTAATGAACAGTTGTTCATTAGGAATGAACAAAATGACATGAGCAGATTTGGGAGCTATTCCTGTTGTTCCTGCACTTTACATGATTCCCCCCCAGAGCAAAACAAAGTTAAAAAACAAAAAAGTAAAATAGGTTTTTTTATATCGAAGACCACTGGTGCTTACATGTGAGCATCTTTTCCTCTGCATCTTTGAGCTGAGATGGGGAAGTGGGGCACCAAGAGGGCAGCCAGCTCAAAATCCAGGATCTGTAAAAGTCCACGGGACACGAGGAAGACAGCGCATAAAGACCAGGACAACCCATACACACTGTGAACTTTGACCCTGGGACATATTTGTTATCGATGTCGCTGACATGCAGTGTATAACTCCCCCTGCTTTCCCCTATAGGAAATATTGGACAGGTTTTGTAACTTATTTCTTGACTGAATGTGTAAAGGTTTGGTCGTTTAATAACTGAAAGTTGCCAAAATGTTTTCGCCCCACCGAACACATTTTCGAATTCCCTGTTAAAAAAGACAGACTTCACGCCACAGTTACATTACCGTAATGTTACTTGAGCGCATAGAAACTTGAACATATCGGGTTTATTCCAATGAAGCGTGGCCTAGTGGACTATACTGTACACCGATTAAAGTTAAACGCATTTATTTTTACGAACCCCTTATATTCATTGCTAAAACTGGACACATTATGGAAGTAAACCCCCCAAAACAATATTTTTAATGGAGATTCTGTTGACCGAGGGTCGTCGGCCCACGTACCGTCTGTTTGCCGAGAGGTCCGCTCACGGTACTTCCAAAAAAAGAAAGTGGTCAAACACAACCGAACTTAAATGGGAGGGAAAACAACTTGACAGATATAACAAGACGACGAAAGTTGGTACATTGATGAGTTTTAAATGTGTGAAACTTACCTCTCCTGTCTTTCAGGTGGGACTTCCTCCGCCATCCGTCGCATTTTGTAAACACAGGACTCACGGCCAGGCAAGAAGGGTCTGTCAAAGTCTGTCGTGGTGCGTTTACAAACACTGCGTAAATACCATAACAAACTCCTCTTTGTCATTTTCACTGATTACCACATTGTAAATAAAGCATAAGCCAAAAAAAAAAACCTGATCTATTTTAAAACGAAAAAAATGATATAGGTGTGTATTTTAATTCTAGACATCGTTTCAGAAAATCCCGATTTATTTATTGACACCTCCGACTACCCTTGAACACAACAGTGCGTTTCAGCTGCGGCACATGTCCGTCGCGTTATTATCTTAGAAGATAGTTTGTCAGGTGTTAAGTAGACTTTATAACAGGTTTGTCGAATACAATGACAGTGTATGCTCAAGTATGTGAAATACAATCTCATGTCAAACCGTAACACCACGTTTTCTGTATTTTCCTACCGCAGTCTGTTGGATCCGCAGCGGGGACTGGCTGCATTGTATTCAAGGGTACAGGTAAAATTATAACGTACGGCTCCAACAATAACCGCTGAAAAGTTGATTTGATTTTATCATCAGCCATTTGTTATAGTAACTGCCTATTCAGCTTCAAACATTAACAAGGACAGAATAATCCTGTACTGGCCACCGGATAGACCACGCATCGTCAGATTTATGTCCAATTAGCATACAGTATACTTCATTACGTCTTTGTTAAGCGTTCCTGATCATTTCGTTTCAAGAAACGATAGTTTCGCAAATACAAAAAAACACGTTGTTTTGAGTATATTTTTTTAGTTTATGTGCTCTTCAGTCAGGCAGAACAGTAGCTGAAACTCAATTTGAACTAAATTGAATCACCGCCTCGGAGAAGGAGCTGTGGGAACCCTTTGAGGAGGCGGCCATCTTGGGAGAACCTTCGGGAACTGGAGGGGCGAGGTAGAGGCTTTCATAGGATCATGTGTGACTTTTCTCGTGGGGAGATAAAAAATGGTCATCTATGCACCCAAAACGGTGACATTAGGTCATCTTGTCTATCGGGGAGAAAACTGGACAACAGAAAATGTATTTATGTATGTAATGTATTTAACTTCCGGGTCCTAGTAAAATGAAGGATGTAATCCAATATGGCGCCCATGTTGCAAATGGTAGAACTTCCAAAGCAGCGGTCAGGAACCTATGGCTCGCCGGTAATAAGTGGCTCTTCCGGTGACGGCATATGGCTCCTAGACAATATTGAGTTGAAAAAAAAAAAATCAGTTTGGAACTTATTTTAAAATATTTGTGATATTTCTTCATAATACTGCGTCATCTTAAAGTAAGCAGAAATTAGATTTGAAGATAAATTTCACTGGTCACCCATTGGTCTGGTCGGGAACCAACGGCTGCCGAGCATGTAAAGGTCAATGTCAATGTAAAGGTGAAGAAATCAATTTTACCAGATAGCCAACTAGTTTATCCTTGAAACGGAAAAGATGGCGAAAAGAAAAAAAGACAATGATTGCCGTGGTTTCCAGGCTGCTTCGACAGAGGAATTTGCATTTGGATCTGTGGTATGTCTAATATGCAAAGATAAAATTGCATCGACGAAACGGTCAAATATAAAGCGGCATTTTGAAAAAATCCATGCAGCACCAGAAGTCGCATTAGAAGTAAGACATATTTAGTTTATTATACGTTAGAATTACTATACGTCTCTCAATGAAATATATTTAGAAATATCCAGTAAAAAAGGTTCCTGACCCTTGTTCTAAAGAGTCAGAGAAGAGGAGAAAAAAGTAAAAACAAACAACAACAACAAAAAATACACAAAAGAAATCCAAGGTGGGTCAATTTCTGCATTACTTTATGACAAGAACACGTTTTGTGGTAGTTTGTAACCAAACAGATGTTTGGTTTTAGCTCTCAGAATCACTAGTGTGCCCCCCAAATATGTTGAATTCTTTGGATATACAAATGATACATTTGCCCCTCTGGAAATTGACCCTACTGTTTTCAGAATTTTAGGGAAAAAGAAATGTCTCAACAGAGGGATAGAATAATCCAGAAAAAAAACAGCCAAAACCTTAATTAAATTAGCAAGGACATTTACAAATCACAAGGGAGGAGAAACAGAATACCAAGTGCAACATTTTTCCCTAAGATTAAGGGTCTGTTTCTAAAATTGGAAACATGTTCTGTAATTTTTAATTAAGTTTATAAAGCTCTTTTTTTCCATTTTATTCCTGTGTCTTGTTCTTTAATCTCATTACTATTTATGTAATTATAGTTGTTTAAGGCAGATTTTTGAATGAAATAAGCCTTCCATTTCATTGACAAGCATCCATGAAAATTCCAGGAACACACAATAAACGGCACAAAATCAAAAAAAAACATTTGAAAGGCACTCATTCTTTAGAATACAAAAGTAGTGGAAGACAAAACAGTGAATTCTTTGAAAGAATTAATAAGGATTCTTAAAATATATGTGGAAGTTGATTTCCTAGCATGTTTATAAACGGTTTTATGGTACTTTATTTCTTCGATCTAACACTTTTTGCTGTTAACCAATGATATAAACTATGAGATAATGAGTAATGATATGACCAAATCTGTATCTGTTTTGTTTTTACGGGGAGAGGATTTTTGTTCACAGTTATATTGAGGTACTTCACAATTTAAAATGAGGACAGCACTATTGTATATTAAGGTAAAGGTGTTCATTTTAAAGATTAGAAAAGTTGCGAGCAGCGGCAGACACAGCACAATGCTGGACATTTTGCAATAGTACCCTCCTTGTGCAATGACAAACCAAGAGAGAGGATTTCTGACTTCCCACCAACATCTTGTTTAATAATAGGCAGAAAACATAATTGCTCACGTAGAGATTAAACCTTAGCTTATCTTCATACATTTCTCCCTACAATTTAAGATAAGAGAAGAGATTAAAGCAAAAGTTAATTTAATTCATTATCCTCAAGGATTTGAGTGTATAGAATGATCCCATCGCTTTAGGAATAGCAGTTTTTGCTATCTTAGTTTTTTCACTTTTTTTCCCAACTTTTACTCTCACTGTGAATCTCATTAAATGTTAAAAGGGGGTTTATCTCATAGATTAAGGGAAGTGTCACCCTTGAAAACGTCAGGCGAATCCTTCAAGAATTAGCCGGTTTCCACTCCAGGCAGATTTAAGAGTTATTTCTGTCTTTTGAAGACCTGGGGCGTTGGTGTACAGGAAGATTGTAAAAAAGACATTTGAATGTCTTAAAAAATAAAGAAATGTTATGTACAAAAGGCCTGAACAGTTAAAGGACCAAACATGTCTTTATCTGATAATGTGACAGAAACATGTTATAATATTTAAAAATATGTGACACATCATTTTGTTGAACACATGAAGACGCGGATTGTGGCCTAGAAAATATCCAGTTATTGGCTATTGATTCTTCTTTTTCTTTTTTTTTAAATTTTCTATTTTTATTTTTTTTGCTGATTTCAAATGTTCTGTATTAATGCCCTAAAAAGTAAATTAAAAAATTCAGTCTGCATGATGCATTTATTTAATAATTGTCATCCTGAAACTCAGCCAAGAACCTGAAACTTTTGTAGGAAAATTACAAATTTGAGCATTGGCCTTTACTCTGAGGAGATGCTTTTTGAAATTATTAATGCCACATATCCAAACTGTTTTACTAATCCATGCAAGTATTATATATGATGAAAAATTCATATTTTGGATAGAGTCTTGCTATTTTGTTTTTATTATATGCCAATTTCCTCATATTTTTATGCTCCGTAAGTTCATTTGATGATTTTCAAAGTCTTGAGCAAGTGATGTAAAAAAAAATCTGCTTCAAAATTGCTCAAAAGCAGGAAAAACATCCCAAACATTAGCAAGAAATTACCTCCATGTGTCCAGTGTAATGCCGACTAGACTCCCTCTGACTTACTCAGGTGCTTTATGTGACTTTTTTTTTCCAAACCCAATGGTAGCCTGACATAAATATATATTAATAATGAAAAACAAGCTGCTGGATAATGTGATCGTGTTCTTGTCTCTCCTACCCTGAAAATACATTTCTTATTCACCCACAAGGTAGAAGGAAGAGAGCCATGGCTGTCCTGCTCCACAAGGTGGTGTAATTGTGTTCTATTCGAACACACACATGCGCGCGCGCACACACGCGCATCAGCGCGCACACACAGCTACTTTGTCCTTCAATTCTCCAACACAATTTTCCTCTCCTACCACCTACTTGTGGGGGCTCTTCGACAACAGGCCGACTGAGCGGTTCCTAAGTGGTTCATTTGCTTTGCTCTCAAATGTGTGTGTGTCCATGTATTTGTGTGTGTCCTACTGTATGATGGCTCTACTGAGCGCTCAACGTTTCAGAAGCCGGTGGACGGTGAGGATGTTGCCAGAACCATAGAGAGGAGGGAGTATAGGCGTCTAGAGACCAGTAACTGGGTGAAGCTTTTAGTGAGGAGACTGCATAAAACTGCAGCACGGCGCTGGCCTGCACTCCTCAGCACGTCTCACAGCTAAATGCCAGTCATGCTAGCTGGAGGTTACAGAGTGTAACCTCATCGTTTTGTTTTATCTGAGGTCCAAAATCAGCAACCCATGGTCTGGAAGTAAATTGACTTTAACAAGGAGTCTGTTCAGTCTCATCAGTTTTTAGACAATCTGGAGGAAATTACACAAAACAGGCATGACAACTAAAAACCCTCTGATTGTCCTTGAAGGTGTGGATAACCTCGTCTCAGTGAAATCATCAGGGGAATACTGAGGTCGTGTCGAATGATGGCACTAAATTTTCTCATGCAGTGGAGAATTAGGCGTTTATTTAGCAATGATAATACTCCTGAGGATATATCTCCAAGACATTTAACCTGTTATCATGTTACAACTGTTCTGGGTTTGTCCATACAGTTTTGAGTCAACATACACAAGTTGTTAAAGTCAAAACAAAAGAGAGGAGAAAAAAACAATGCCTGGGTTTCAAGTGATTGCAGAAACTTGATGAAACTGAAGCTGTGTCCCAATTCAATACAGATTAATTCTAATCAGTTACTAATTATGTTCTCCCTGGAAATGGGACCAAATTAGATATACTTAAATAAGTCAGTATGCATGCTCAGAAGAGCCTGATTGTGAAGTGTGCTGTTGAATTTCAATATCGCCACACAATGCAGAGCTCAAAGAGTAGATGCTCATGGCTGCAAAAGCTCCAGACAGAAAATAAAGAAATAAACCTCAGAAGGCATTTCATTATTATTAAATATTCCTGAAGCTTAGTTGGTAATTATTTGACTGATGTCTCCTTGTGATTTAGAATGTACAATTTAGTGCTAATATGAGTGTTATCATGTCAATTTTGTTTCACATCAGTGTGTTGATCATATTTGAGCCGTAGTGACAGTCAGACCGCATGAGCAGCCATGCTGTCCCAGGTGATCCTGATGCTGGGAAACCAAACTAGACTCGACTGCGTTTCAAATGTGCTGTAATGATTCAAAACACAACCAAACTACATGAAGAAATCTGCCTTCGCTCAGTCCTAAGTCAGGACTGAGCCTGTGATTTTTATTGTTTTTCAACCTGGCATTATCAGAATTTCAAAGACATCTTGAAATTACAATAATGCCATTATTTAAATTAATTTGGACATCTATTGAGAACGGCACACAATATCAGACTGAAATGTTGCAAGGTGATTACTGCTGTGTCATGGTGTGGCCTCTCACCAATCAGAGGGGGAAGGGGGCTACATGTGTCAGCGTTTCCGCAATCCCTATGTAAAGGTTTTTTGCTAAAAGGTTGAATTTTACATTCAATTCTTTATGTTGTTGTACTGATATAATGTAGTAAATTCTCTCAGCATCTCCTCCGCTACTATTTTTGTTCCTCGTCCTAAGATAAAGACATCAGGGTTTAACAGACGTCCTCATTTAAACACTTGAAATGATAGAAGAGTGTAAAATTCCTCTTAAGTTCGAGTTTCTTCAAATCAATGTGACTCTTAAGCAAAAGAGCGTACAGAGGCCCTTCCACAAGCTGATTTTATAACAGTCCAACTGCACTGTTCTGTGACTGTTAACTCATTTTTTGTTGGTTTAATATTTAATCTGGAAAGATTGTTCAAAGACAAAAAAATGCATGCTGAAGGTTAAATTATGCGAGCAACCCTGTACTCAAATAATAACAAAAGAACTATGATATCATAATTAGACAGTATTCTGCACATAGAGCTTTCTTAAAAAAATCTACAACAAATCTTTCTTGGTGAAGGCCTGTGGAGAATTACCAGAGAGCATTTTTACTGCAACCATCTGGAGGAGCTGCAGCGGGAGGGCAGCACAGGTGGAGACGCTAGCATTGACTCTGGTTACATCCACGTGTCAGCGAGCGAGCGCGCGTGCGTGCATAGTGCCTGAGATCTTGGTCTGGCTCCGCTAAATTGAATGCTGCCATTATTGATGTTATTAATTCCCCCTTTGCTTTTCCTGCTTCGCACAATTCAAAATATCTACCGTAAGGACGGCCTGTATTGTTTACGATGGATTTAGAAGCACTAAAAGTTATTACATATCACACCTTCCTCACATTTTTGTTTGTGACATGCTTCTTATAACCATTTCAATTCCCACACTGGGGTTTTCATACGTAACGTCTGATATTCTGCTCCGCTTGGATCTTGCAATTCCTTTCCTCTGTTAGTCATATTATACCTGTTTCAGCTGAGTATGTCTATGACCTCCGGTATGCTCACAACTTTAGCTTAGAACACATAGGAGATATGTAGCAGGGCCTGTCTTTCCCTTGTCTTATTACCAAATCCATATTATTCTTAGGATAAATTAAAAAAACAGCAAATATTGCAATATTTTGTTACTTTTTTCTTATTATTGGTATATATTGTATCGACTGAGGTGTGAAAAGTCGCTTGGCAAATGCTCAGCGTAGATAAATGAAATTACATATTCTTCTTTGTCATGTTCAATATTTTTCTTATTTTAACAAAATCTTGTGAATAATTTGGGATTTGTTTTCTATTGCTTCAGTAATTTTTCGTTTTGATCTGTTACAAAATGACAAAATTATTTTTCTGGAAAGCAGTTTTAGGCAAGTCCTTGGCAGTCATTTTATCATCACCCCTTTACTTTGCAAGTAATATAGTCATAATATAGGCATAATAATATAGTAATATCTGACGAGCAAAAGAAGGACTTTGGAATCAAAGACACAAATTATAACTGTACAACTGTCAAAAGCAAAAACTAAGATTCTTGCCAGGCTGGGTGTGTGCTGCACACTACTGTGTCATAATTTTCTACCAAAAAAAAAAAATGCACAATGTGATATCACAGTTAGACATTATCTGACAAATATATCGATATATATCCCAGCCCTTCTGCACATTATTATGCCTCCAGCAGCCTGCGTATTGAGAATCTATGGAGCAGGATGTGAGAGAGGAATGGAGATTGAGCCATAATGGTCATATTCTTGATCCACTTGGTTGTATAACGTGTGTGTATGTGTGTGCGCGTGCACGTGCATGTATGCACGCGCACGCATACTAGCCAGCGTGTCCATGGTTCATGCAGCTGCTATCAGTTGTGATCAGCGAGAGGTGAGCTGTAGATTACTCATCTGTAAGCTGCGATCCGCACTCTGTCATGAGTTTTTTGGGGCATGGCCCAATGCAGTATAGGTAATAAGAGTGACCAAGCTGTTAGCAGAAGATAGACAGGGGATGGAGGAGAGGCGGAGGGTCTGTCTGGTTGCTAGGATACGTGGCCGGCGCCAACAGCGGATATGATTTATAATGGCCAGTCTTACTGTCTCGCTTTCTCCGCTAGTTTCCTCTCCTCCCTCTCACTTTTCCACCAGCTCTCTCCATCCTCCACCCTCAGTTCGATTCTCAGCATCTCTGTCGGTCTATTAACCAGCCTATCTGACTGAACTGAGTACTTACTGCTGGCATTACTAAAGGCTATTATTTACGTGGGTGTTCCTGACATTTGCTCCTGTGTCCATCATGAACATGCTGAGTAGAATTCCAAGTAACTTCATTTTTTTTCTTTTTTTTTAATAATGTCGAAACTCATACCCAGTGTGTCTCCGTCTGTGTGCACGGAAAGGATAATCAAATAGATGCAGTAACTTTTAGTATGAGCACGTGTCACAGTGCACGATCGCATGAACATCCGTGAGCTGCACCCACATGAATGGATGCCATTGACTTGCAGATACTCGATCTTTGGCAGGATGTCCTCAGGGACAAATACTGTGTGAGGAGGAGGAGGCCACAAGACCGTATGAGGGAAGCAGACAAAAGGACCTGCAGGGACATATCATGTAATGTTAAAGGATGTCTTACAACAATGCCGTGATGTACACGAATGAAGATGGCTGTTCCAGGGCAGGGCCAGGGCCCTGGGTCGGGATCAAAAATGCGGCGACAAACAGTTTGATCCATTGATTTGTAATCTTCCAAGGTGATCAGTCTCTATTGAAGTCCGCCGTGACGTGTGCACATTGCATAACAAGCTTGTCAAGTTTGTGTGCTTCAAGAGAAAACTTTCATGAAAACCAAAGCATGCTAAATACCCTTTATCCATATTTTGAATTAATCAGTGAGGGAAGCATAATAAAATAATGTTTGGAACATTAGGTCTCTCTTTGAACCAAAAAAACATGATAAAACTATAATAAAAGCCCAGTGAATTAATGTGTTTAAGTTGAGTTTTTTCAAAGTATTGGCTTCTGTATGGAAACTTCAGTTAGATATACACATAAACTGTGTTGGTCCCGTCTTGATGAGGATTTGTTTTAAGGTGTACTTTTATTCAAATACTTCCAAACCTAAATTTGTGAAATAGAAATTTCTTCAAATTGTGATACTTTATTTTGTGATCATTTTTACAGGTGATCACAATGTTTGGTAACTTCCCCAGGATTTTCCAAATATACTTTAGGGTGTGGGAGTTTGGCAGCACTCTATACATTTAGATAAATATTCATTTCTTACTATTTATTTTTACAAGTTTAAAGAATGTGTTTCTTATCCTCCACCATCAACCCTAAACCGATGATTACCTGTACATTTGTGCTGTTTCTACATTTGTACAAATTACCGATGCAAAACAACCACTGCTCATCCTTCTGAAATTTTTCTCAGATCGATGTCTGTGACCAGAGCAGAGATGGTAACGTAGTGATGAGTCTCCCCGCTGAGGAAGATAAGTTCAATCAAGCTAGCGGCTGCTGAGGTCACGTTGATTTCACAATGACGCGTCACAAGCAGGAAAGATTTCTCTTCTGCTTTGCCGCTTAGTATGGTCTTATGGACTTATTGATCAGCTGTGTTTGGATCCGCCAAGCGATTACGGCTACAGCCCGTGTCATTTCAACCTCTCTAAACGTCAGACACCAACTTATCCGCACTTATTTTATTGGAGGAAGACTATTTGATGAGGCGAGTTGTCTGTTCGGCTCCTTATGAATCCAAGGAGACAGAACAAGAGTGTCCACGTGTCTGTTTCACTCTTTAGTCTGTCCAGTGTCTTCCAGTAAATGGAGGATAATTTTAGAGCGATAAAGAGCCCAGAGGATATCGAGGGGAGGGCACACTCAGACAGACAGACACACACACACACACACGCACACAATAAAATGGTCCCTCATTCCCTGTTGCACCTGCTGACCCCACAGGATCCACTGAGATCGGCTACTGCTGAGTGTGCGGCTTCTACACAAACACACACACACACACACTCACACACACACACACACACATACAGGAATGCGTACGCACTTTTGACTAATAGGCCTAATGCTTCCTGAAGAGGGCCCAGCACTGCATTAGCTACGGATGTGGGATTGATTTAGAAACTGAAAGCCTTCTTGGGTGTGTGTGTTTGTGTGTGTGTGTGTGTACGTGTGTGTGTGTGTGTGTGCGCGCGCGCGTGTGAATATGCTATGCATTTATTTCACTCTTCTGACATTATCTATTTACTCATAAATAACATGCAAACACACAGAAAGACCTACAGGATGCTTAAATTCCGACCATTTTTAAGATTGCTCATCTATGTTTAGCACTCCATGTATCTACATCAGACCATTTTAATTCTACAAATTAAATATAAAAGCTTGAGTGTAAAAAGACGCTCACCAGAGACTCAAACCCTCTTGTTGATTTTAAAGTTAGCAGTAGAGCTAATTAACTAATTTGACCCTTAACACCAATTAAACATTGGTGAGGCTGTGAAAAAAAATGTTATCTAATACCAGATTATGTCCTGACATCAATTTAAAAAAAACGAAATGACTGAATACAACGAAATTAATGACATTAAGATTTAATTTTTGTTACTGCTCCATTCGGCTGAGGCGACAGTTGAGGGATTGACTACACGGACGAGCTCATTCCTTTGCCAGATATGTTGGTTCCTACGGAGGAGGACTGCGTTTTTTTTCAGTGGCTGGAATTTTGCACGGCAATCTTTGGAAGGCAGCAGCCTCACGGCAACTTTCCCAGCTCCATGTCTTCCATGTTGCAGCCACATTTACAGTACGACTCATAAAAGCTGCATTGCAGATGGACAGTTGAAGAAAAAAAAAAGGATCAATCAGCCGGAGGGCTGGGCGGTGCAACATCTTCTAGTTTAGATATCACATTCTGTTTTTTTTTTTTTTTGTAAACTCAAAATGTGAATCACTATTTACTGTTTTTTTTTCCATGCTTAAAGCATTTTTTTTTAAGAACTTTCTTTTTTACTGCCTTTCCAGTAATTCCAGCCCATTGTTTTCACAAACAAAGGGAGACGGGTGAATAAAATGGCGTTTCATCCCCTTTAAAGACAAGCTTAAATATAAAAAAGAAATACAAAAGAATGTCATGAAAGTTTGCAGAGGCCAGCAAGAAATTTCCATAGGTTTTAGTGCCACTTATCTGAAAATTATTCCTGAATATTTTTAACTGTGTATTATTTATCCAAAGGTGGGATTTCTTGTATCTAAACGTTTTAAGAATGCACTAAGCACTGTGGTCCCCTACTGCGGGGACAGTTATCAGGAATGAGTTGATGCTATGTATCTGGTGTGAGACTGATGCTGAACACAGTGCTGAAGGAATCATTGAGATAACATCTAAAATCAGAGACCAGGTCCAGTGGATGAAATTGCCTAATAAAAGGGCCAAGCTATATTATGGGTCATATTTGTGTTCTGGGTGAAAAGGAAAACAGTTCCATCTTCTGTATATTAACATTTGCATTTTCAATAAACTAGAAAAAAAAATATGATTTGTATTATCCGTCAGATAAATAGTCAGATACAACAGTGTCCTTGGTCGCTGTCTTGAGAATGGCCGATTACTCCGCCGCCACACAGAGGAACACACAGGTGTCTGGATTGGCGTCAAAAATATCCCAACGAGGCCCTTATAAAAAAATTAAAAAGATGGAAACTGTGTAACTAATTGTCAGTCAAGAACATAGAATAATTCCAAAGTAACGCAGGCTTTTGGTGCCCACTGGTGAATTCAGGTGCTAACAGGAAGTTGAATGCCTTCCCTAACACCATGGCAAAGGAGAGCATCTCTCAAGGTGCTTGGTGTCAGTAAAATACATAAAGAAATCAATAGAATTGTCAATTTTGTGAAATGAAACCCTGAAAATATGTGAAAAATCCCAGCTTTGATACTTTTTATGACAGGTTTCATGTAGTTTGGAGTAGGAGCTCTGTCAAACTTCACAGCTCTTCGGGAAACTGCCTAAAGACGATAAGCTTAAATAAGAGAGATGGGAAATCTTGAGACATGTCTGATGCTTTACAATTCAAATATTTGTCCCTTTGAGTGAGCGGCACGTACTTTAGTGTATATATTCAATTGTAGTTGAGGTTTGGACACCGTGCATTTTTTGCATAATGACTTTATGTGGTGGAAGTAATAATGAAGTATAATTATATGATCAAAGTATCAATTTTTAGATAAATATTTTGTAGAGGCACTTTTTTGTGCATGTATTTACATTTTACGCCCTTTTTCCTTTTTTCTTATGAATATCCACATCTTTTATTTTTATTGTGTTGTTTGAAAGCATTCCCTGACAGCAGAAGACGTGTGATATGTCATCGGAAAAGTAACCACAGTTTTACTTGAACCGCCGGTCAGGAAGCCCCGCATTTGGAAACTCGCACCAAAAAGGGGTATGTAGCTTGACATGGAGATAGCAGGATTCGTTTTTACTTTACTTTCAGGGCAAAATTTCCCTTCCTTTATCAAGGGACACACTGTCACACTGCCAAGGTTTGAAATGAGGATGAAGAGGGAGAGTTCTTAAGAATTTACCCTGGAGCAGTTGAGGAGACAGACGGCTATGACATTAGTCTGAACAGAGGAACAATAACACCTTTTAAGTTAAGGGCCAGCATTTATATTTCTCTTTTGAGTATCGCATGTTAAGAGCTTTGGCTTTGGTTAAATTTTGCATTGTTTGTTACGGTTTTACTCTTTCTGTTTTCTTGCCGGCGCGGTTAAAGACTCCGCCTCCGTCGTCCATATTTTAATGCTATGACTAACATATGGAGAAATGTGCTGATGCTACTGCCTTAGGAACCCAGTCCCATGGTTTGTTTAAAAAAGAAACGAGTACATGTTAAAACTCCGAACTGCTCCACCTCCCGCATTGTGCTGTCAGGGGCATCCTGGGAAATCTTGGCAAAGTGATGAGGCTGCGAGGTTCTGAGACAAAGAGGCCGGGGCGTGCGATGCGAATATTGTCGTAGGAACAGGTAGATGCTGCTGGGAAGAATGAGGGCAGAGGAGGAACGGGTTAAAGAGTGCTGAGAGCCGAGGAGAGGGTGAGGTGGCCTGGGGGGGGGCAGGGAAACAGAAAAGCAGACGTGGAGGAGGTGGGGAATTGATGAAGCAGAAAGCTGGGTTATTCCTGCTGTGAATCTATGTGTCTTTGCTGTGTGTGCGTGGGGGTGTGTATGCACGAACATGCACACACGCCCGGGTGTGTGTGAGTGTGAGTATGAATGGCAGGCTTTGGCAGTAAATGAAACTGTTTATCAGATCAATATGGCCATCATCTCTCAGATGACTGTGGCCTCTACTGAAGAGCAATCATAAATCACAAGCAAATATGGAGGACAACGATCTATACAGCTTTGTGCGTGTGTGTGTGTGTGTGTGTGTATGCGTGTGCACGCAGGTGACTTTCTACTCATGCGTTGTGGAGGTCTTTGCATCTGCACATCTGGGGTGTTTACGTATCTGTGTGAACCCTTTTTCCGTAACTGTCGTCTTTCTCTCCCGCGGCTCTCAGATTTGAGGACAAAAAATGAGACGCGAGAAAGATGGACCACACCTTCGACCGGTGCCGGCGACACACTCTTTGTATTTCACATCGCACGGATCCCAAGACTAGCAGTGCCGCCATATTGCAACTGCCACATCCTCGATCCTTTCCATAGGGTTAACAACGGCGCTCTGTGTCTGACGGCCCCCAGTGCTCCCACTCTGAATAATGTAGCCTCCTGATATCAGTGAGAGGAGTCACGATACCAAAATAGCATCTTGAGCTCTGATAAATATAGAAGGTAATTAAATCGGGAGCAGGAGAGAGAGAGAGAAGGCCAGGAAAAAGAGACGGTCTGTTTAACGTGCGAAGATGAGACTCCCCTCTGCAGCGAACTGCGCGCGATCAATTGGACTCCAACTAAACAAAATCCACCTCCGTTGCATGCTCTGTTTTAATCACCCCTGTGCTCAGGTTTAGTGGAAAATCAATGTTGTTTTGAGAAGTTGTTCAGTAAATACCCCCAAAAAATCCCCATTTTGGGGCCTACCAAGTGCATAGTGAGTCAGCAGTATTAGTTCTCCGTCGAGTGTGTATCTCTGTGCGTGCGGCGCACACTCGCTGATGCTCTTTCTACTTTCTTGCCGCCTCTATGTGCGATCTGTCCCATCCTCCGCCGTCTTAGTCCACCTGCCCTTTTTTCGTTCTCCATCAAGGATCCAGCGAGGGAGTCGGAGGAGTGGGGGTGAAAGGTTGTGCAGGGGTTGGATCTGCCTGTCAGAGCAACTGGCCACCATCTTGACATGATCTCTTTTGGGAGCGTGTGTTTGTGCGTGCGTGCATGTGTGTGCGTGCGTGCATGTGTGTGCGCGTGCGCTCGCGTGTGAGTGCATGTGCGTCCGTCCAGTGTGACATGTTGTGACAGGAAACTGACTGACAAGCCCCTTTGCAGCCCAACACCCGCCATTGCAGAGAGACTAATGATGACAGCACTCAGGCCGTACACACTGCTCCTTTTTCCTCTCTGTCACACACACATCTGCGCACACACACACTCCCCATGTCTTCCTATCTCTCGCACTCTTTGTCTTGTGTCTCTCCCTCGACTACCTCTTCCTCTATCACACGCCCACACAGACAATGGCATCCTGTATACCGTCTCCCTGGCACAAAGGCACAAACACACACATATACATGAATGCAGAAGCAAACACACACTTCCGCAGAAACGCGCGCCGATATGAATACAGTCATGCTAGTCTGCATGACAAGTATTTCTCAGATACACACATGAAGGTACACACTTTCCTTCTTGCATTGTCTGTCTTTCAGGCACACACGCTTTTTCTCACACAAATACACACTCATACCCAACACACACATACACACAAGCGCAGCACTACTCTCTCTGTCTTGGAATTTTACATTTTGATGAAGGAGGAAGCACGTTGTCCAATCAGAGCTGTGGGAGCCGGGAGAGACCATCTTGGCACAGACAGCAGGATCATTCAGAGGCAGCAAAGCAGAGTGTCATGAGCGTTTCCTTCCTAGTTGTGCCCCCTGTATCCCCTCCAGGCAGGTGGTACAATCCTGAAGGCTCGATAAGAACCCCTCCTCTCTGTCTCCCCCTTTTCTGTCAGTGCTAGGGTGTAGCTACTGATCCTATACTACAGCAGATAGAGAGAGAGGGAGGGAGGGAGGGAGGGATGGAGGGAGGAGGGGGAGGAGGGAGGGACATCAGGTGTCACAGCTCTGCAACCCCAGTTGAGGCTGCATTACCACGACAATCAGCTCCAGGGGCACTGCCAGGTGAGTCTGAGGACACACACACATTCTTACACACTTTGACACACATACCCCACACACACACACACACACACACACACACACACACACACATACACACATGATGATGTGATGCCATGCTGCTTTCATACATTAATGTGTTGAAGTGAATAGACACAGGTGTGCAGGCTCCAGTGTGCTCCAGCATGTCAGGATGGCCACTAAAGTCCTTTGCATCCTCATTTTTATCGTCAAACGCTGAGAGTGAGAATAGCCAAAGAGTGTATGTGCGTGTGTACATATGTATTCTTAATGTGTGTGTATGTACGTCGTCCCTCCCAATGTGGCGGTGGGAGACAAAGGGTCGTCTCTGTCTGGCACTGTGGCACCGCTCACACGGCCGCCGATGGGTGGGAAAGTTCCCTTCGTCACCAATCATGTATGATCCGGGGAGGGGAAAAAGAAAAACCCTCAAATAGGATCCCTCACTGTCACCCCCTTCCCCCATCCCCACCTTTACACCCACCCACCCATGTTGAAGACTCCTGACTCACGGTGATAGCACACGATCACAGCGGATGATCACCCGGCTATGGGGAGGGATGGGGGTGGGGGGGGGGCTTGGGTGCGTTCTGAGGACATGAAGGCTGGTTGGCGGTCATAACACTAGGACTACTGTAATGTGTTACTAAAGAGAATAAGGTTGAATCTATGTGTCCAGGGTGTGAGGCGGTGGAGATGCTGTGTGTGTGTAAATGTGTATGTGTGTGTGTGTGTGTCGGGGGGGGGGGGGGGTATTTGCCACTCACATGACTCCTCGTATGCATTTGTCTGTGTGTGTCACACGTGAGAGAAAAGAGAAAGCTGAACTGATGCCGATTAGTGACTGATGAACCCAGACAAAGGGCGGCGGATCATATGTGCAGTTGCATCAGGAATGTGCGTATGTGGGTGAGTGGGGTGGGGGTGGGGGTGGGGATGGGGGTGGGGTTGCATGTTGAACGCTTACATACATGGACGGCGGCTCCGTGAGCGTACAGTATATCCGAGTGCACCGGTACGGTAGCACTCCACAGCACACGTGCGCATTGCACCTCTACGATCTGCGTCTTCAGCCGGACCCTGACGCCCTTATTTCAGCCGCTCGCTTTGACAGTCACACGTCTACCCATCCGAACTCTTCACCTCCTTGCGACACCGGCGTTGCCTTGCACAGCCTCCACCTCGAAAGACTTTAGACTGATTCAAACCTGTTCAAACTATCAATTACCCCCTTTGTGTCAACCACTGGAATAGATTTGATCTTATCCTTAAGTGGCCTTTGTTAAATCTCGCCCATGTGATTGCAGATGCACTTAAGCGGTCGTCCGTAGTGGATAATAGCGCAGCATTTTGGAACTTGTCGGAGATTTTGGAATCAAACATGTAAACTCTCAAATGACATTTTACTCTTTTCAGAGACAATGACGATCCGCATGCGAAACAACCCGTTTTCTCTGCCCCCCCCCCCCAATGTCTTATGTAAGAACGATGATGCCGCCATTTTTTAAATCATTTTTTTTCCGAATTATGAGGCGGTTCCATGGCTGAAAGATTGGAAAGTTAGGATAGAGAATGTCTGCATGGGTGGTGAGCTCATGACATGCAAGCGCACGCGTTCACCTACAATGTGCAAAGAGGACGGTCAATAAGCGGAAGAACGCGTTTCAATATTTGCAGAAGAAGACTACCGAGCTGCTCTTAAAAGGGAAAAGATTTATGAAACCTCACACAGAGTGGCAGGTGTTAGCTATGATTGTCCTCTATTCCATGAGTATTTTCTACACCATGAGAGAGAAATCTATAATCTTAGACCGCCGCAAGGCATCGCAGAAATTACATGAACAGTGACCAAGCTGCAAGAAGCTGTTCCTCCATTCACGCTCTCTCTCTTTCTTTCTCCCCCCTCCCGTATTTTATCAAATATTTTCCTCACCCTTTTCCCCATTTCCTCTCTTTTCTATGAGCTCACTTGCACCTCCTCCTCCATATGTGTGAGCACTGTCAAGCTGTAGGGCGTGCCCCCCAACACACACACACACACACACACACACACACACACACACACGCACACATACAGGCTCACACACAAATACACACACAAATGCATTACAACGAACCATGTAGCAATATACATTCATTCCAAGTGGAGTTCACACATGGCTGCACAAAAACCGACACGCTGTCCATCATATACGTCCCCGTCGATACGATGGGGGCCTCTGCGCTTGGAAAAGGCTCCAAAGACACATAATTAAGAACCCTCTTTTATATTTTCCATATCATGAGTCGACTGAGACGGGGCGCTGCGTCGTGCACAAGATGTCTGTAATGCTGAAAAACGTTTGCGACAATTACCCTAATTGAACATTCCAGAGCAGTCCTGCAAAATGGCTGCCGAGCCGGTACGCTGTCTGTGATGGCCGACACGAGTGTGTAGGTCTGAGGTGCGTGCGTGTATAGCTGCGCTCGTCTGTTCTGTGTGTGCGTGTGTATGCGCGTATACGTGCAGCCATTATGTTTGTGAGAAACGTATGTGAGAGTAATCCTGCTTTTGCTTTTTTTTCCTCATTGCTTTGTGTCGAGGGAAGTCTCGGCTCACCGGAGATCTCCGGTAATCCATAATTACCAACTACAATGTACCTCAATTGTAGAAGTCATTCTGTCAACCATCTTAGTGTGACAATTGATGATTGCGCTTTCCAGCGTGTATATGAAAAGTACCAACGTTTACATTTCAGAATGAAACTCTGGTGAGCAATTCCGTCCGCTATCTCCGGTACGTCTGCATTTTCGAAATCGGGCTTTCGGGTGCTCAACGTGTTCCGCCAAACAGCTGACCGTGTCGTTCCTTTACAGCTCTTTGCCTCACCAGCCCAGCAGCCGGTCACCCAGCGGTCCGGCCACCTTTCCGCTCATCCTACCTTCCGGGCCGACCCAGCCCTGCCCCGGCCAGATCTGGCAACCTGCAGGAGTCATCAGGGTTAGTGCTTCTTTGGCTCACCTCTGTGCCAAGATCATCCCTTTGCAGCAGGCAGAAACTTGAAAATGTATAGATCTGCACTTAAAACCAGAACAATCAAACTTCGACTAGTGGAGGGAAGAACAAGGGTGGGGTGGAGCGCTTTTATATTAGCGTAAAACAAACGCTGTGGGATCTTACTGGAGATCGTGAGTCAGGGTAATTTTGTTTGCGGGATTTATGCTTGCACAAAGACAGAAGTGACTCGTCTTTGGTCATGACTTTATTTTTGTTCCCACATGAAGTCTATTACAATATCAGTAAAATACAATACACTGATGAAAGTACAGCTTTCAGAGGTGGGTACATTCTTACATACACGAGTGCGCACACGCGCACGCACACACACACACACACACACACACACACACACACATACACACACTTGTACCAAGATAAGCAGCATTCTCTCATTTACATATCCACTTTTTCTTCCTTTCTCATTCAGCCACGCACACACACACACACACACACACACACACACACACACACACACACACACACACAGCACAGATTATAAGCATTGGTGGATTAAGTTAAAGCTGCGCCGTTTTGCTAATAATTCAAATACTGCAAGTGCTAGCATTTTCTGCAGTTCATCAGGGAGACGCTGTAAAAAGACAAAGCTGAACTAAATGACTACCAGCGCTAAGGCCTTATCGCAACTGTGTGGGTGTGCGGCTTGTGTGCCTGTGCGCGCCAGAGAGAAATGCGCGTGTACGTACGCGCACCAAGTCTCGAATGTGACAGCCTAGGGTTGGGCTTACACACCAAAATCTCTGCCGCTGTTTCTTATGCATTTGTCAAGCAGGAGTGTGGCCGCACCGTAAAAAAAAGCCAGCAGAGAGGAAAAGACGCTGAAGCGGCGTGGTGAGAGGGAACACAATGCTCCATGTTAACACGCAACCCACCGTTTTAGGGTGTGTCTGTGCATGTGCATTTATATTTATGTGCCTATTGGAGTGAAGATATATGTGAAATTAGTTTATAAATATAAAGTATACATAATCCATATATATAAAGATATATAATATATATTAATTCCCTTTTTCTCACACTCGGCCTTATATCTTCTCTCCTCACCCACTCCAGTGTTCCCATGTGAATACAGTATGTCAGTTTCATATGAACACCAGAGAGCAGTGGGTACATTTTTCATCAGTGTCTGTGAAAAAATAAAAATAGTCTTAATAGGGTTACAGGATTTTGTTGAATTATTTACTTGTTTATTTTTTTTTATTTTACTCTCAATTGTGACAGGGGAGAGAAATGTGAACGCACAACTATTAATGGATCGTTTGGGCCCCGATAATCAGAAAGCGACATCTTGCAGAACAATCAAAGGCTTATTTCCATCACTTTTGGTCTTATTTAGAACTGATGTGCACACCGCTTTATTCAAAACGAGTCAAAAATAACGCCTCAAAAGAGACAAAAGTAGAAAGGTTTGAATAAAGACATCGTCGTGATGTGATTGATGTTCATTGCTCTGTAAAGGGAAGATGAGGACAACGGTGTGTGTTTGTGAGTGTGTGTGTGTGTGTGTGTGTACCTGAGCTCAGAAAAAAAGGCCTTTTAGACCTGAGTAAAGAGGAAATGAGTGCTTGGTAAATGCTTAGCCAGCATCCTTATCGCTGCTGTGCTCAGAGCTGCCTGCCACAGCTCCTTCATAATGGACTGAAAACAAAGACTCATTTTTATTTATCCACTCTCTAACATTTTGCAGCCTTTCATTGTGCTGCTTCAAAAAGTCCCAAAATTATGGAACATACCCCAGGATTTTTGATTCACATTTGTCTTGATTTAAAGATGGATAGAATAGGGGGAGGGGTGGAATACATTTTGGTATGAAAAAAAAATAAATAAAAAAGGGTGAGGTTTCGAACGCACCTTTCTCAGCTTGAGTGGACGTGAGATAAAAGGCGATAATATTTGACACGAGTGGACGACTGCCGGCTAATAATGTCAGAACACAGAGGGAGGGGAGGATGTTCACCACCGCAAAGCTTTTCGCTTCCTTGGCTTCTATCTCGACAGCAGACGTCGTCATTTTCCAACTCAATTTGCAGATGCATTAGGAGATGCTGAGGCGCACCCAACTCTCTCAAATGCAATCAGCCTGCCTTTGTGTTTTAAGAGGAAATCGAGGGTGCCATCTTTATTGACTTTCCTTAACTTCTATTTTGTAGAGTCATCCTTGCCAATGAAATGCTTTCCAAACATACGTAGCTTCATTTAGATTCTTTAATGACCCTGTTTGTCTCCCTTTCAGGAAAAGAGGATGTTGAAAGTCATCTCTTAAAGATTTAAATACTAAATACATATTTAATGAGGTAAGTTTAAAAGAAGAAAATAATAAATATATACGTTTCAATACAAGCATCAAAATAATTTTCTGTTTTTGCATCTTCTGTCCCTATTTGAATTGCAAATGAGTTTTCTGTCTTCATTCCTCTTGACGGCTTTCCAAATAGCAACACAGTGGAATTGTGACAAATAACAAAGTGAGTGTGCTTTGTCATAAAATAAACCCCTATTTTTTGGTATACGATGGTACACTGTATAATAGGATATGTAAGCGTTCCTTACCCATCATGATGAGACGTTTATTTGCGTCCCCTTCCATTTAATTGCACTTCTATTGCTATGAGACAATGTACGGCGTTTCACAAACTATCAAGTTCGATATCGGCGGGACTCCCTTTCGAGACGAAATTGTTTTTCCAATCGTAAAAACGACTCGTACGGGTTTGTTTTTTCCTCTTCTTGTATTTGTTTTTGTTTTTTTCCAGTTTAGATTTGACAAGCAGCCGCCATTGTCTCATGAATGAAATGTAGAATCGATCTGGAATGCAGTTCCAGGTAGCATCGAGGAGCTCTGTAGGTATGGTTTTGTGAAACCTGGCAATACCTTGAAAGTCTGCCTCTGCTTCACTACCTATAATTGATTTCACACCTCTGGGCCTCACAATAGTTTTCTGAGTGCACTTAGGGGAGAGATTCAGGACAAAGTCAGCTTGAGAGGTACAACCGTGAACATCTACAGGCTCACACGCGCACAGCCTGCCAACAATACCGCCGCGTTAATGTCCTGTTTGACCCCCAGCTAAACGTATGTCTAATTGAGGGCTTGGGTTAAAATTCAAGAGAGGGAGGACGAGACCAGTGGCAGGCCGACAGACAAAGGATGGGGGCTGGGAATAGTACAACCCAGAAGAAGAGGTGCTTTTAAAGAACGGGGAGAGCGAGGAGTTCTTAAGGAAAGGAAAGATGTCTTTGAAAAGGTGGCTTGCGCGATTATTCTCCGCTGGGGATCCTATCTAGAGCTATCTTTCAGTTTCTTTGTTCTCCAAACAAATCGTCACAGATCATTCATCTTTTTCCACCCCTCATTTCGTTCTTTATCACCCCGTTTCTTCTACCAGCTGTTCGCTCTTCTGTATCACTTTAGGAACCCCCTTTTCCTCCAGTATCAGATTTTTATTTTTCCATACCTTTCATCTCTTCCTCCTTCCCCCTTATCCGTCACACACATTTTTTCAGTTCTGTAGAATCTAAGGGACGTGATCCCGTAGATAAAAGCGCAGGTCAAACATCGACTACATCTCAAGCCGGGGACATGTAGACGCACGAAACGTTATTCATATGTGCTGTGCAGTGGCTGCATAGGCTTAACAAATCTCTTCTCGCAACTCGGATCTATAGCACTCAGGTAGGGGAGGTCTCTTGGAGCATGTGGACGTTATCTTGAAACGAGAGGCTGGCTACCATAGCAACCATATGATGAGGCAGGCAGGGCTATTTAAAGGAATTCAGCTGCTGCCCGCGTTCCCGTCGGCTTCACGGCGGTCTGGAGAAAGACAAAGAAATGAAACTAAATGCACATCAAATGTCGATCCCTGTGTTTGTGATTCTGCTGGTTAGTATCTGATTTTGGACCTGGCTTATAAACCTTCTGATTTTATGTTGCATTCAAGACAGGTTTTCTTACAGAGTCTAAATATTCCCTTGTCTCGATTCCTGGCTGAAAACCCATTGTGTCAGTAATATTATCATTTTGTCCACTGTATTTGTTCTTGCAAAAAATTGCTTCTTTATCTAGAGCCAATTAAATAAATCTGATTTAATTGCAGCATTTTAACTTGAAAAGAGTCACCCATGCGCACCTGGAGCACATACAGAAACACCAATTTTACTGCAACTGTGTGTGCGTGCGTGCGTGTGTGTGCGTGCGTGTGTGTGTGTGTGTGTGTGTGTGTGTTTTGGGGGGCTGCATATGGTTTACATATTTTCTGTTAAAGCAACATAGCTTTATGTGCACTAGTGACATTTTTTTTATGATGTTCCTACGCTTGAATTATTTGCAGAAGGGGCCACTGATTATTAAAAAAACAAACAAAATAACGCTCTTTTTCTCAAGAGGGGTATTTCTCAGTGGACAACAGCACATGAGGAAGCAACTGTGAGAGGAAGAGCAACTGCTGGGACAGATATGGCGAGATGGCATACGGGGCACGGCGCAGCTTCTTAAACACACACACGTCTCGTTCATTTCAGCTGGTGACGTAGCCGCGGCAAAACCCACAAAGGAATCCTGTACCTTTACAAAGGTTTTCTTCCCCACAGCACATCTGGCTTCCCTGTCCGAGCGCTTTAATGACATTACCGGGCGGCGATCAAAATATTGGACTATTCAAGGTGAACAAAGGAAGGTGTGGAGATGTTTTCAAAAATTGCCTCTAGGTTTGAATTGTGGTCAAACAAATATATTAACCCCTTTTGCAGAGGTTAATATTTAATTGAACATAAATTGGGTGATGAGGCGATAGGAAGCCACCCCGATAGATAACAACACACTGATGTATAGTTCACAGATGTTAACCATATTTCATTTGTATTGAATTTGTATTCATTTTCAAGTACAGTGGTGTGATGTGAACACTCTTTGTCTTATAGTACTCTTTTTTTTTTTTTTTTGTTATGCAATAGCTGCTGTGTTTTAATTGAGAGACCAAGTAAATTTGACATTCGCCGTAGATTGCACCCAGACAGTTCTCCCCCGTAGCACGTGATGTTTTATTTATTTCTTCGTCTTCGGGTGCAGGCAGGTTACCGGTTTTCACATCCGTAGATGAATTCATTCAAGTATTTATCACATTTTTCTTTACTCATTGAAAATTTGATTTTAAGAAGCATAATTTGCAATCTCGTAAATATTTTCAAACCGATTGTGGTCCAATATCCTGCATTTACCATTCGGGTAGGATGTTGAAGCTTGATGATTACATCGTTCCAACATTTTGGAGGGAGAAAAAAAAAAGGGAGAAATATGGTGCCCAGCAGTTCAGAGATTACATATTCATCCTGGAATCACGGGTGGTAGAGGTGGCGGCACCTCATCTATAAATAAGAGCACCTGATTTCCGTGTTCTGTATTCCAAAACATTTAAATTTGAAGTGCACAGTCAATGAGGAAACTCACTAAAACGCAGCCCGCCACTCCGACGAACAGCAAAGCAGTCAGGAAGATGAAAGTGCTTCGTACGACCAAAATAATGAGTGACCTCTCTGGTAACTCTCCCCGTGTTCTCCACTCCCCTCTTTATCTCATTCTAATCCAGACTCATTTTATATGCTAAGTATAAGCTTATATGCCTCTTCACTGTATGTACACACACACATCTCTCATAACTGTGGTGCGATTATAAAATTTGCATTTGGATGTTGTTGGAGCTGTGAAGAGCAGAAGCACCAGGGGGTTGTGGGTGGCCTAATGCCTGTCAGGTGCTCAGAGGTAGGGCGCGGACCCCTATTTATGACGCAAACACAACAGGAAGAACCCGGAGAAAGTTCCCTACGAGTGTCTCGCTCTCGTCGGCTCAGAATGTTCCCTCAGATTCTAATTTGCATGTTCTCTTCTCACAGCTGTCACAGATGTAGAAGATTACTGAGAGAGGGAGAGCGGACTCCGAACCCCCAAGGAGAACGCAGCCAAGTGGAACCACTTCTTTCCTTCCCAGTGGAGAATCTTCTCCATCATCAGAGTGCCATCTGCTGGCTCGGTGGGGCGGGACAGCTGGTGTTGTGAATCAGGCCGCCACAGTCCAGGGACCGGCTACTTCCCAACACCAGGGTCTCACCGTCACCCCTCACAACTCGCCGTGCAGCCACCCATCGCTTGATGTGACGAGTCTGAAAACTGCTCAGGTCTGTGTTGTTTCTTGCGATGATAATTATTCCAAATGTTATGACTTTTTCGTGCTTGTTTGGAGTGGAATCTGGTATGACAGAAGAAGATACTGAAGGGATAAAGCAAGGGGGGCAGTGAATAAAATCTGAAAAAAAAAAAGGGACTGGCTGGAGTTTTCTCCATATGGCTCATAAAACAGTGACAGATAAAGTAGGGAATTAAATAAAGCATTTGAAATATTGTTTTCGTTTGTTTATTGTCTCTTTAATTGTGTTCTCTGTGTCTGAATTCTTCTGAATATATGTGTGAAATTCTTTTTTTTTTTTTTAAATAATCACCCAACTCATGGAACGAAAACACTGGTGCTCTGAGTGAACCTCGACCAAAAATATTTGGATGACCTCAATGTACATTTGACTTGATAACCTATAAATGGTGCAGAGTTAAAAAAAAAATTAATAAAAGAGGCCGTAACACATCGCAGTTCCTTGCAGCCAAAAGGACTAATTGTGACAGGAACTAGATCTAAAACAGTACCATTTCACTTCAATCCCACAAGAGTGATGTTTAATGGCGGCGATAAATGAAAATGAAGAAAATAACCCAGGTTCCATCACAGGGTGTAAAACAAGCCATGACTCAGAGCTACTCTTCACTGAGATAATGCTGGACTCTACACAACCTTTTCGGTGTAACATTACGTATCATATTTGCCTCATTTTGAATGTTCATTAAAAGATGTACAGTTGCCCAATAAACCTTTTTTTATAATAAAAACAAGTCAAATAAAGATAAGATAAACGTTATTGATCCCCATAGGGGCAATTCCTTTGTCACAGCAGCGTAACAGTTATAACTTTGAAAAATAAAAAAGTTAAATTAATATGAATATAGATAGAGAGACAGAAGATAGCAAAACATCCAGGAATAAATACACAGCAGCAACAACATCAGGAATAATAATGGACAACATAAAGGAACTAAATATACAATACACACATATGTCTGTGTGTGTGTGTGTGTGTGTGTGTGTGTGTGTGTGTGTGTGTGTGTGTGTGTGTGTGTGTGTGTGTGTGTGTGTGTGTGTGTGTGTGTGTGTGCCCCGCCCTGACTGGGCCTCAACTGAATCCATAATTAGATAACAATTAACAGCTGGGCTTGTTTTCAAGCAAGTTCCATTTGGCCACTTGTTGACATTTTGCTGTGGAAAATTCATTTATTTTGAAAGTTGTAGGCATATTTTCATCATCCGACAGGGTACAACTTAACAAGGCTGTGAATTTGAAGGCCGTGCGGCGGCGGAGGAAGATCCCTCACTTGTACAACCAACGGCTGCAAACAAGAGAGGATGTAACCACTTCCTGCGTTTGTGTCAGTGACAGACACCAGAGGCAAGAATGCGAGTATCTCCCCTAGCAAACCGAAAACCCGAAAACAACCGCAGAGCTGCGAAGCCTCAGGCTGGAGTTTACACGATGTTGCCTCGATCGAGGTCACCCCTCGGCCGTCACATGGTTTAAACCCAGAGGCAAATCGCATCCAGTGTGTTTTAATTCTGGGCTACTTAAACATAAAAACGCTTTCCAATTCTGCTTATAATAAAGGGGGGTAAATGTTGTGCAAGGCCAACAGTGGTAATATTGAGGGCAGGTGGACATGCTGGGAGCCTCGGGGCCCCAGGCATTCACGTAAGGTCCACTCAGCTGGTTCATTTTTTAGGAAGCTGTTGCAAATTTAAACATTTCACCCAAAGTTGACTGTTTACATTTGGGTTAAACAATCACCAAATCCCGGCTTACTTTTTTGTTAGTGTGTTTAGCTAACAGCGCTGCTAACGCCTTTTCTTTTGCTAATAATAACAATTTGAAGCTGCCACTTAAATTGGCCATTTCTCAGCATAACCTGATGCTGACATACATCATAAATAAAAAAAAAGTATGATGGTGTTTGAACAAATGTGTGGTTATTATTAAGTAGGTATGCATTAGGTATATTAAACATGCAATCCCTTCATGTGAATTATCATTTTCAATTTCAGAATGTCAGTTGAGCCGCTCGGGGACGCCGACTGGTACTTGTTCTTTAATTTCCCAGACTTATGCCGAGTTATGGTTGACAAAGACCAAAATGGAGTTGAGGAGGCTATTTGTTCCTTGTGGAACAGGATGGGTCACAAGAGGGTCGAATACAGATTTAAATGTTTAAGTCATTTGGTCTGGTTAATTTTGGTTTGACTCCTTCTCATCTTGATAACCTAAAAATGTTAAAGAAAATGTTATTGCGTCCCGGATCCAATAGGAATCCCGGGAATTATTTTTCAAATTTTGAATAGGATCTCTGCTTATGTGCAATCATCTTTCATCAATAGTCCTTCCTCAAAAGACCATAATAGAATACTTTTTTCCAAGACTGATCCAGTTGTCTTGATATTGTCTCTAGAATACAGATTACCAACCATCAAAAGGAAGTCAATTAGAAATCCTGTTGGACTAAATAAGCGCTCGGAGATCATATGAGTGATACAGGGATTACCGTGCATCTGCTTATTTACCCTGATTGAAATACAATGCAAAGTTAAGTTTGCAAGTCCATCGAAAGCTGATTTGATGACTTCTGACAGCGTCTTGGAGTTCTGAATTCGGTATCGGTGCCGTCATGTTTTTCCGTGTCTGAGGTTATTTTGTTCTGATTTTCAAGCAAAAACGTGTTGCAGGATAATCTGATGACATACCGTGCACATCGCCCCGGCTTCGCTTGGCTTCGTCTTAGACAGTTGGCATGCTGTGGCTCGGTGAGGCTGAGCTATTAATTTGGTGGGATAATTACTCTGGGTATTTCTGTAAGGAGTTTTTATATCCCTGCTGGGATACTTTGCAGTTCTCCTGCAGTCGGGGTATTGCATTTTAGAAAATTGGGTTACAATGGTCTAATAGTCTTCGTGTCACCTATTTCGGCACCGTCTTATTCTCCACAAGGGAGTCTGATCCATCCGAAGAGCTTGAAGTCACCTTCCTGTTTAAAGCCTTTTTCCTCTTGCTTAACCATTACAATGCCGTGTGTATATGTGTGTGTGTGTGTGTGTGTGTGTGTGTAGAATCATGCACATGTGCAGTTTGACCTCAGAAGGCCCCTGTTTTCACACCTGAGTTCTAAACAGAGCTGCTTGACTGGACTTTTCAGTGAGCAAAGAAATGTCCTTTGTCCATCAGTTAACACTGGGAACTCAGACTCTTTAGTATTTGTACAGTTTAGATTTTAACAGCCTTTAAGGTGCTGGTTTGCTTGTTGGATGAACATTTTTATATTTATCTCTTGATCTTGGCGTCTGTGTGTGTGTGTGTGTGTGTGTGTGTGTGTGTGTGTTTGTGTACGTGTGTGCGCCCGCACATGGTATTTTGAAGAAAGTGACTTTGTGCGTCTTATCAGAGAGTTAAATGCACTCGTAGCAAACAAATCTCTAATAATTGGTACATTTTAGTGTCGCTTGCAATGTCTCTTCAAGTTATTTGAGCAGAATGGTGTCATTGCTCTTCCCAGTCATGGCTAATGGGAACAAACACACTGCCCTCCCCAGCAATAATAGCCACTGGATTACCATAGAAGACTACAATTGATATTTTCCTCAAAAATGATTGAACCATCTGAGGAAAAATAACTCAATTTATTAGAATTTTCCTGGTTACCTGGTAAAACACCAGGTAAATTATCTATTTTTAATGGAAAATTGTGGGTTCCATATAATGAATGAAATGATCTCGAAGATACAATGTTTTTATAACTTTAACACCCTTTCTTGCAGTTCAGAAAATGACGGGACCTTTAACAAACAAATTCTGCTATGAAACTAGTTTTGCACGACTTGACAAGATTTTGTTTCCACTGGCAAACACCAGGAGAGATGATAAGTCAAGCCCAGCTGGGCTCGCTGGTTCAGATGGGTTTTTGAGAAGAGATGGAGAGCTTTCGGCTGCGGTCTCAGCGGGAGTTGAAAATACTCTCCGTCTCAGAGGAAGACCCTCTGTAGGAAAAGGGCAAAAAACCGCAGGCTCCAGGCCAGAGCAGAATACACTCACTGAGACAGATAAGGAGATTATTTGGTTAAGTAGATATCCCAAGGTGATGCTTTGTGATGAAACCCCAAAATCTAATGAAATCAGTCACCATTGTGGCTCTGTTTTACCAGATGTCCACAAGCCCAAGACTGTGCTTCGCTTCAACCAGGAGTTGCTGGGATTCCCCTGCGGTTTTGAGCACAACTTACAGGTGGAAGGAGCTAAAATTAACAAGTTATGTCCAATGATTCAATCACAGAGAAGCGTTAGCCAGGCTCACAGTCCAAACAAACACCAAACGGACCTGAAAGTGCACTGCAAATTTCGTTGCACTCTGTGTGATGACAATAAAAGGCCTGAATCTGGAATCAAATGCAGATGTCGGATTATCGTTTGCATCCTTTTCAGACGGACTAAACTAGTCCAAGACTCGCATCGAGTACTGCTTCATTCTTGATGAGTGAAGGCTTGGCCAAGATGGATTTGGGAGCTGTTCTTCCAAGATTCAGATTCAAAGTGTTTGAATCATATGTACCGAGTGGAAGCGTTTTCTTACTTTGCTGTCCACAGTTCGTTTCGATTTGTATTGACAATAAGTAGGTCGAGTAAACAGTGTTGTAGGCTGAGTGTTGGTAGTGCAAGTAAAACATTGAGTGGGTGTGCAAGTGCCAGATATGTAAGATATCCCCAAACTGTAAGGGACTTGCTTGCGCTCTTGGTGTTGTCGTTGAAAGCGGACGTTTGCTGCTTCCTCCCTATTTAGAAAGCATCCGAGGGAATGTGAAATGCTTTGCTTTGCCCCCAAGTTGGTCTCCGACTCACATAAAATGTCTGCCCATGTGTTTGGTTAATATGTAATTTCATTTTGCAGACCTGTTATTTCCAGTGTGACAGAACCCCAATTATGTATGGCTAAAAACAAGCAAACCCAAATGACGGTAAAGCAGTGTGTCTGCAGTATCTCTGCTTCTGAGTGCACGATATGAGTGCTGTGTTTCTATTTGCGGAAAGATGTAGAGCTTGCTGACAAAGCGGCCCGATGATCTGCAAATCTGCACTAAGAAGTCACCGCTAGATTGCTGTCTATGAACTGTGAATGCATCAGAGACGCTGATCCCGACCCGTTGATGCGAGACCCTGGAGTGAGCACAAAGGTCAGAAGCATCGGTCGAATTCACTTTCAGACCATCAGTTGTACGGTCCTAAACCTGACGAGAAGCTCCCTTGTTCGGTAAAACGTAAAAGAACAGTACAAAATGGGCAAAATAAAAATTAAAAAAAAGATTAGCGTACTCTTTTTTTTGTGTTATGAATGTAAAAACAACCATGCCAGCTTAACATTAATTCAGCAAATTCATTCACTGTTATGTTTCAAATGTATTTCATTCTGTCGACGTTTCTGTGTGTCGTCGTTGAAGTCTCAGTCTACTCTGAAGATTCAAAAATACGGTTTTAATCTTTTTCACTGCTTACAGTCCGTAAGAAACATCAAAAACGGTGGACTCATTCATCTTTACTCTGATTATTCAACAATATGACTTGACCTTTGTTCATTTTTGGCTGTTGTAGTTACAGTTAGAGGCTCTCAGCTAAGAAAGGGATCTAGATGAATAAATCATGAAAGCCCAGCAGGATTTGCATGTGTGATTACGCTGACATGCGCGTTGCCGCTTCTCCATTCATGACAAAGCTGTCCTTTCACCTGCACGTTGTGATCATGAATACAAACGGCGAGGCGTGGACCGTCTCACCCTCTCTGATCAGCGGCTCCACTCAACTATTGCCAATTCTTATGTCTCGCGAGGCGCCGTCTCCTCTGCCAAGTTGTTGTCAACTGAGAGCCAGAGCACACCAACCATACATCCACTTACTCGGTCCACAAACCGAGGATCAACCGCCTCGGAAACTAAACACCACACCATCACCGCATCAGGACGTCCCAGCTGGGCTCCGATGGCAAATCCAAACACCCTGAAAAATAATTGTGATCGGAACTGGAGTCCATATCGATGGCATTCCTCCTGTTTCTGTGTTGTATTCAATTGAATTGAGAAAATAAAACTCCCAGGAACCCTTTTGGTGCTGCCGGAAGTACTTTAGCGAATCGCTGCCGTGTGGCTTCAAGGCTTGTTGCTTCCAGAATAATCCTATGGAGGAAGAGATATTGAGGGTGTTGCACTTCTTCACGTCTAAATTTGATTCATGTGTTGCTTTGCAGGGTTTTTGAGAAGCTACATTGCCCTCTGCTGCTCTAGAGATGGAACGCAGCCATTTTTTTTCAGTTTCACTTCTGTGACGACTTAGCAACACGCTTCGGCAACATTCCAGAAGGACTCTCGAGAGTCTCGCCTCTGGGGATTCTTTCTTCGCCTTGTTTCAGTGTGACTTAACAAATATTTCAGGTGTCGGCTTCTGAGTTGTCTCATACGGTGCAAAAGGTGTCAAAAAAATTCACATGGGCCTCCTCTGGAAATCACAACCCGGTTACAGTGGTGACAATCCATTTAGTTACTAAAAGCGGTTTGGTTTTCGGCTGTCATCCTGGTGAAAACAGTTTCCAAGAGCCCTGCTGATGACAAGCCTTCGCTGGAAGAGTCATAAACATGAAAGAGACGTTGTACTTTAGTTTGAACATAATGTCCTTTTTTTGCGCTGTGAGCATGGGCAGAGAAATTCCTCTCATTGCACATGTGCTTTTCTTTGGTGATTACCACCCAATATATAGCTACTCAGATACAGTCCACAAATAATAGAAACGGCTGATTTGAAGTTGACATAGTTGTAGGCATGATGAGCAGGCATGATGTCAGTGTCAGCTTGGCTCCGGGGCTCTTGGGGACCGGGAGTTAAGCTTTCTGGAGTAGGACACCATGTCACCGCTAGATGGAAGCACAGCTGTGGTAACAAACACACTGAGATGCAACTTTTGGACACGAGATGCTTCAAGAACGAGCAAAAAGTGTCTAAAAGATATTTCTAGCTGAAGTCATTCAGCCAAAATACAAGGGGACTGAATCCTGACACACATGACTTACCGCTCTGTTCTTTGTTATTATTATCAATATTATTATTATTATTATCATGTCAAAATGTTATATACAGTGATGTAGAATAGTACCCCCCGAAAAATAGTTTGTTCAAGTCAGTGTAAGCAGTTTCACTACTCAGCCTGATGGTAGACGATGACCTGAACCTTCTCCAATTCTGTGCAGACATTGAGGTTAGTTTTTCGCATGGCTCAGGCCCTTCATTATCTTTTTTTTTACATCTTCTGTCTGCCAGCTTTGTGCAAAGCATGAGAAGTGGAGGCAGACGGGGGGAGGCTTTCGGCGCTGCTTGCTATTCCTGGCAACATCCTAACCAAGTGGAGCGCATCAACAGCCAGGAACGCGGCCGTGCTTCTGTCTGCGAGCAACAACAAGCTGTCACAATGCTTTGCTCACTTAGACAAGTGAGCAGATTGCTTTAGATTAAAAGGCATGTCTTGTTACTGACAACAATTGATAATTCATGACGCTGTCTTGATTTTTTTTTTTTCAAGTTATCCAGAATGATGGGGAAACAGCCAGTCTCTTTCATGTTAAAATGCCATAAAACAAATGACCAAGATGCGCTTGTTTCACGCACCTGCTCCATCTTCCGGATGTCCAAGTGAAAAAGTGGGTTCACTACCCCTGCAGAAACGTAAGGAGCAGTTCGAATCACAAACGTTGATGTTTCAACTGCAATAACTGAAAGTGGATGAAGACCAGGAACACCGCACGGCGTCATTTCCAAATGAACCCACTCAGTTAATATGGTCACACATACTCCCCATTTTTCCTTTTGATTTAGTTCTTGCATTGACAAAAAAGAAGTTGACAACGAAAGTTATGATGAAATATTTAGTACTACTGCTACTAGTACTCCTCTCGGAATGATAATGGCATCTGCAAATATTTGACTTGTGTTTATTCGTATAATTTGAGTTCTACTATCGCCAAAGTTCCCACATTGTACAAAAACACCCCAACGCTTCGACATATGCACACTTTTGTGTGTCCAATGAGGATAACCAAACCCTAAGTACATACTTTTGTTGTATTTGTGGCATTGTGCAAATGTGTGTGCAGGTGGAGAGTCAGAGTGCAGGAAAAGTTGTCCTTTTCAAGGATGATGCATCATTTTGCTGCATGCCACAGACAACCGCGCTCTTTCCGTTGAGCAGAAGTGTGAAGGGACCTCTGAATACACTCCTGAGGTAAAGGCAGACTTCACAATGATGTTAGTAGCTGAGCATAAGTGCCGTCTAGCAAATGCATCTTCAAGGCGGAGGGTTTGCATGTTTTGTTCATCATTTAAAGCAATTTTGGTGCCCAATGAATCAATTTTTCACTTAAAGCATTTTTTTAATCATCACAAATTGATGTCCAGGCATTGTGCTCCTGAGATTAATGAGAAGGTAGATTGGATTCTGCTCTTGCACCTGGGAAGACAAAAGAAAAATTTGAAGGAGGCTGCTTAATTAATAGGAAGGCGTAATTGACTAAATTTGGCCCGTGCGGATGCGGAAAAGGAGAGCTTCCTTTACTCCTCCTCATGGCTGTGTGACTCCGCTGACCTCAGGAGTCGTGTGTTAATGTCTCAGGCTGAGAAAGCGTCTCTGGGACTCCAGGAGGTCCTATCGACTCTCCTGGGACTCAAGGAGTCAAATGTTGAGCTGAACTCATGGCGTCACATTCCCAGTTTAATCACCTTCAGCCATTTATTCCATCATCCTCAGTCGTTTCGTTTTAATATCTGTAAGTTTATTGTGGTGGACCCACACCCACAAAAACTTGATGGTCTGGTAGTCCCCACAGGATGACTTACATTATAGATCATGAATCCTTTATTTCCCCTTCCAAGAGCAATGGATTTCAATTCAAGTTGCACAAAGATAGGGTTTATTATTTCATTGACCCTTTTAGAAACTCTGACTTTATAACATATTGTTTATCCGTGATATATCGTAATTTAATCTTAACGGGGCGACTGGACGTTGATTGGTTTCTTAAAGACGAAGCCAACCCTGGTTCAGACAGACCGGGATGGCGTCGGGGTGGGGATGGGCCTGCTCCGTGTGGAAAAGGGCCGTTATGTTAATGTGTGTGTCGTCGCGTGAATGCGTGTGTCGTTGGGAAACAAAGGTAAGAATTTCAATAGCGCCCTCCTGTTGGTATTTAAATGGGGGATCGTAAGGATACGGTTTGTATTGTTGGAAAACAAAAGACGTCTGTTTGTTCACCTGAGCTGACGCTCAGACGGGCGCCGTCGGGTCGTCGGCCTCTCACACCGGGTCCTGTCGCTAGTGCGAACCGTGGCTCTTTAGATCCATTGATCTTCTGATCCGTGTGTTCAGAGACCGTCCTCTGATTAGCTCTCGCCTGCAAGTGTGTGTGGAAATCACCCTACCGGTGCTGGTGACACACCAGACACCCGTGTCGAAAGACAGCCTGATACAAGCGTAAGAAATCCGTCCCGTGCACACTTTAAAGCTTTGGGTATAGGTATGTGCTTCTGGTTCGCTGTCCAGTCATTATCAGGTCAGGGCAGATGATTTTACACCTGGCAGTCGATCATCTGCTGATGATTTCCTGCTAACTTTAATGGAATTTCTTTCCAATCATCAAAATCGGAGAAACTTTATTTGTGCCCGACAGGCAATTTTGTAGCACACATGGGTTTGCGTAGCATCCCAAAGCACATCCAATATCTATAAACTGAAAAAATAAAGATAAATTAAAAATAAAGTGGTGTATGAGGTAACCTCCAACATTTGTAAATCAGCTGTATTTCTGCGTAAAGGATTCAGCTTCTCCCATTTCAGTCCAAAACTGGTCCAAACGTGTATTTATCTTTGCAAAAAGGAAGTTATCCCTTTCACTAACTGCAAGAGATTCTGTCTTTTTCTTACGTGAGCTGACATTTTGAGGGTTGGTCGGCCATTGTGGCCCGACCGGACACACCCCGTGGGGCGCAGTCATGGAGTTTGAGTTTACTCCCACAATGGAGCTGGACCGCTGGTCCACGCCCTGGATGGAATCCGCATTGTTCCTCTTGAATCCGACAATGGGCTGGATTCTGTTTCTGCGAGCGCTAAAGCGCCTTCTAGATGGAACATATTCCAGTCTTCATTTTTGGGGGAAAAAAAACCCTCCACAATGCTGTTAAATATTTACAATATGAGGCTGTCATTCACAATAATATACACATTTGACTTAGATGAATTCCCCTCATAAAACCATTCTCACTGATATTCCAATCATTCTGTTTATAAGATACACTCGATAACACTACCTGCCCGACTTTTTGCCTGTTTTTTTGGTTTGCCAAAAACTGAGAAATTTGGGACCCGGGTATGATATGGGAGGAAAAAGGAGGCATTTTAGAAAACACACAGCTTACTTAATGGACTCTTGCCAGTTTTAATAAAAAAATGTGCCTCCTTTTAAAAAGCGGGGTTTATCAGGGAGCTCCTTTGTGATCCCCCAGTAAGAAGTCCTGGTTCCTTCTCCAGGTTTTATTTTCTCATCACTCCCACGGTGGTTTTGTAATTGTCCACGAGAGGGAGCCCGTTTCTCACGAACAAGCTGAAGCGAAGCTATTAAACTGAAAATAAAAAGCTAGACGAGACATGGGTGACCCGCTGCAGCTCCACTCGCAGGCTTTAAGACGTGAAATCATAACATTCCCATTCGCTGCATGTGTGCAGATAAAATACGATAAATAAAATACTTATGAAATATAAGTGCAGGGACGCCATTGGCTGCATGTCAATGTGCACAAGTGGCCTAACAGCACGGAGGCACTTTCTCATCTAAAGGGACGGATCACCCGAAAAAATGAGAAAGATTTATTTCATTTAATATTTTACCACTTTTTTATTTTCATTGTATCATTCAAATCCTATGTTTTTATTCATCCTATGTGTTTGTTCGGTATGCTTGATTGTCAAGTAAGGTGCTTTAATTAAAATGTATCATTATTATTAAAAAATCCATATCGGAAGATTAGCCCGCTTTCCGGCAGAGCTACCGTTACATGATTATTTTTGAGATGCAGACCAGCGCATCCCCAGAATAGCACACTGACAGATAGCTGACTTGATCAAAAATCACAATCACCTACTTGATCTAGAAACAAACACTACAGACCAGAAAAAAAATAAATAAAAATGTGGACTGTCTGTCAAATGTGAAGAGAAAGAGTTAGTCAAGGCTGCCCTTCCCATATCAAACAATCGCCCCTGTGCCGTGTCGTATCGTTCGGAAAATTGCAGGCCAGGAGTGTGACGGGGCGGAGTTGAATGCATATGACCAAGAAAATGAATTGCAATAAGAGTCATCAAGAGTGGACCTCCTCGGGCTCACGTCTGCCTTAAAACCAGTTAACAGGAAGACAAAGGTGCTGCAGTGAAAAGCGTGACTTTTTGTGCAACCTGACCTACTTTATCGCCTGTCATCTGACCTCTCCATTTCCTCCGGTGTCTGGAGGGCTGTTTTTATGCACCAGGTGCTGGAGGTGTAATAATACAGTCACTTCAAGCTCCGGTTTAATGCTCAGTTTATATTTCATGAATGAAAGACTGTTCAAGTTTTTCTCTCTTCTCTGCTAAATGTAATTGCAAACACTGTCTTGAAGTCTCTTCCTTATTCTTTGGATAACCCAGTCATGCAGTGATGTTATTAGTACGGCTTGCATTAACAAGATTTTCAAATCCCTTGGATGATTACAGGCTAATTCATAATAGACGGCAGGCAGGTTTGTTGCAAAGCAAAGTTTTCCTGAACTTCCAGTCTGGCCGGGAGGTGGAATTGAAGTGTCATAAACACACCAGACTCACACGTTAATTTCAGAACTTCCATAAACAGGTTTAGCTGGTTTAGAAAAATTCTTTTCACAAATTTCCCTTTGATGACACTCCTTTGCAACATGATGGTGAAATCGTTAAATCCGCAACCTTTATGAAGATTTGAAAGACCGTCCGATACCTATCAGCAAATCCAGTCAAGGTTTCTTCTTCTCAATGCTATTTGAGATCATCATTTTGAATTGTGACGCATTCTGCAGTTTCAACCCAAACCAGGACCGTTTGCTCTGTTCCAAAGATTTAGTCCTCCCGATCCTTTTCTCTCTGCATCTTCAGGAGAGAAACTGTTTGGAAGCTACATTTAGTTTCGGACTGGCCCGTCCTTGAGACGAGCTTCAGGGCAACATCACTTGGGCGTGCTGTGGATACACAAGTGTCCGCATCGACGGGACATGGTTGTGAGAGCAAAAAATGAGAAAAGAAAGAAAACCTGTCAAGGGTGTTCCACCCTTCAGTCAGATGATGTGCTGTAAATAAGATGAAATGACTGCAGAGGGCTGGCGCCAGTGTGCGTGTCATCAGCGGAGAGAGATAATCCAACACAGAAGCATTTGTGCGGCTCCTCTCCCTCAAAGCCGCGCTTTGTAAGCGGCGTTCACCTCTGGCCGCAGAGTCGTGGTAACCTCCGCCGCCCTCCAGACCCTCCGTCTCAATGTTTCTCCTGTCATCCGCGGAACTGCGGGGAAAGTTGAGTTTTTAAATGCTCTGCGGAGGGGAAGACAGGAAGCTCTTTGGGGTCTTCAATCATGACCACTGTTTATTCACTTTGATGTATCAGCATAACCCCCGGCGTGTTTCCCAGACATCCATCCTTTGTGTCCGGCAACACTTTGATCACCTCGACCACGCTGCCGTAAATCAGCTCACTGTCTCCCTCAAAAGTTACTGTTGTTCTTTCCCTTTAACCTCCGTGATAAATGAAGTAATATGTGTGCCCTTTGTCAGATTTCGCTACTGGGGTGTGTCATGTGATCTCACTCGGAGATAAAACCAGCTCGGGCCTCCGAGGGTTTCCTCATCCGTCGAGGAAAAACTCCCGCAAAACAGAGCGGCCGTCGGTCGTTTCCCCGATTCGGTCGGTCGGTCTTCTGTTTCTGACGCAGGGAGGGCCAAAGTTAACAGAGGAAATCTCTCGGAAGAAAATCCACTCAGTCGCGGGATCAGGTCCTCTCCTTCATCAGCTGATGGAGTTTGCGTGGTCGTCATGTAAACGCAGGAGTTCAAATTTCCATTTTTATGAGCTTTTCGTTCACGCCGGCTTGAAAGCTGGAGGGGGTCAGAGTTCATGCCGAGGCTTGCAAGTGGATCTTTATAAGAGCTTTTCCTGATGAGATGTGGTTCTACATAGAAAAGCCTGCGTGACTTCGAGGAATGGTTTATATGTCAAATCTTAATAGATTGTTTCAGGGTTCGGCCAGCGTTAGAATCGGACTACATCATCCATCACAAGGATGGCGGTATATTTCATCGTCCCTCTCTTTCCCTGAGCTCATGTACACACTCTTTCTCCACATATCACACAACTTCCCTGTAATTTCAAATGCTTTGCAGTGTTTTTCATACTAATTCAGAATTTGTCATATTTCATGACCCACCCTGTCGACCGAGACGTCAGATCGTAACGTGAACAGGAAGTGAAATGTAAATATGAACATGGAATGTCATTCATTTTGAACAAAAACAGGATGAAAAGGGTGTAACGTTTTTAATGGAATACAGAGCAAGCAGGTTTGGTTTCAAGCTCTTCAACAAGAAAAGCAATATACAGACAAAAAAGTAGAGAAGATAATCTAATTTTAACAGATTATCTGAGTCTAATTGAGGCTGAAAAGCTCAGGTATACAAATAGACAGGTGTTGTGAGATGTGAATATACACATGAGTACCTTCAGAGTAAGACAAAAGATGTTAGAGATGTTTGGGAAGCAGCGGCACACATCCTAATGGGGCCGTTGTTTACATGGAAACGGGCAAAGCAGAGACGTGTCATGCAAACGTAACTCACAGCATGAGAATCTGCACCGATGGTTGAACGTGATCAGTCAGCCTGTGAATATCTCACTCTCTCTCTCTCTCTCTTTTTATATATATATATATATATATATATATATATATATATATATATATATGTATATTTGTATTTCTAGATATTCATGCAACAGATAAGCATCTAATTAAGTTATGTCCACTATGTGATTTTAATTTGTTTTGATTATATTATTTCTGCTGATCTGGAAAGGCCACATACTGCCCAGGTTTGTTTTTTCGTGCCTTGGCATTTCCTTCAATTTTGAAAGACAAACAGTTAGATGAGTGGAGGTAAGACTGAAAAGCTGTCAAACAAATCAGTGTGTTTAAATTGCAAAGACGGGGATGACATGGAGAAAGACCAAATAGGGGGGCATTTTTTTAACATCAGAGGGAGAAAGAATGGAAATCAGATATCTTGCGAAAAACACACCTTTGCTGTATCCGGGCCTTATGTTTTGTACGTGGCTGTTGTTCAAGAAATAGAGGAATTGATTACACAATATCAATGTAATGAAATGAATCAATGAAACAATCTCAATGAATGCAATGAAAATGAAATGAGATAACATCTCATGGCTGAAACTAACAAATAATTTCATCAGGCATTTATACGATTTGACATTTTGAGGAGAAGTTGTTATGCCATTTTATTTAGTTTTTACTGGTGTCTACAGATCCTGATGTGATTTTAGTTGGTGAGTCTTTAAACAAGTCAGGGATCCCAGCTGCGACAAACACATGAAACAGGGGAAAAAAAAATCACGGGACTTGATCGTGGTGGTCATATTTTTTAAAAATCACACAAATAAACAGTGTCTGCGGGTTGTTGCCGGTTAAAGGGGAGGTTTGATTTCATTTTGTGAATCTAGAAAAGGGAAATAGTCTAAATAAAAGCACAGCGTTGCTGTAGGTTTGTGCAAGGACATGCTCATATTCATGACATAAAGATCATTAATATAGAAATTTATCTCACAAAATATGAGACTGACGTGGCAAATCTATGAACATTTGTCTTTCCCTTCTTCATCTGTTTCTGTTTCCATTTTTACACCTCAGGTCACCTCACTCAGTCATGATGTGATGCTTGGAGGATATTGCAGCGAGTCATGAATGTTGGGCTTTTTGTTGAGGCTTGTTTTCAATATGATTTTGGGGTTGCAGAGAATTTTGTGGGTGTCGTTTGCGGTGCGATGAATTCTGTTTTTTATTTTTGTCTTGGTTTTTTACCTGGAATCGAGCGGGAACAGTTAGTTGTGTTGCATTCTTGTGCAACGCGGCTGTGGCCAACAGCAACTACTGCTCATTAAACAGATGTTTTACCATCACCCGGGTGTTTCCCTGACTAAAACTCCACAATATGATTACATCACAACAATTATCCCCTCTCTCCATTTGCTCTGATGATTTTCAGACTATTGTAAAATGCATATTTTCATTTAATTTGTTTTTTATTTTAAATTCTGATCCCTTTTACAGCATTTTTTGCTGATATCTTTCATAAGTCAGGTCATGTGACTGGCTTTTGTCCTATCTATCTATCTATCTATCTATCTATCTATCTATCTATCTATCTATCTATCTATCTATCTATCTATCTATCTATCTATCTATGGCGCGGACGCGCACAGGCACGGCCCTCGGGAGCGCGCACAGGCATCCACCCACATCGCGCACTCCTCCACGCCAGTCCCCGCAGCGGAAGTGGGTCCATTTTACCCCTCCTCCTCTCCTCTCCTCCCCGCCTCCCCCTCTCTCTCCCTCCCCTCCCTCGGAGCTCCTCAGTCGGCCGAGAGTAGCAGCCCGAGGAGCCGGAGCTTAGAGCGCGACCCCCTCCCCCGCGTCCGCGAACGCCTCTTTCCACGGGAGGAACCGGGAACAGCGGCGACACCGAAACGGGTCGTCGGGGGTGATTTTTCTCCTCCCCCGCCCTCCAGCACCCCTCCTCCACCCTCCGCGTTGCGGGAGCTCGGTTCTCCCATGCTGCCGGAGGTGGAAGCCTCCGCATTCCTGCGCGCAGACACCGAAGCACCGAGCGGGGGAAGGAGAGCCCGAGGCGGCCTCCTCACAAGGTGGACCGCCGATAGAAGCCGCCTGTAAACGCCCCGTCCGCTGATTTTGTCTTTATTTTTATTTATTGTTTTAAAGGAGGACCTCGTTTAGTTTATTTGACCCGCGACGACGAGGAGCGTCGCTTGGATGAATAATTCACGGGCTCTCGGTCCGACTACCAAGCCGACGCTGGCCGCCCGTGACGCCGCCCGACGGCCCCCCTTGGCGGCACGGAGCTTCGAGAACACGCCGCTGCGCCGCTAGAACTTTATCCGCCGAGCCAGCTCCGGCCCGGGGGTGCTTTGAAGCGTGGACGTCCGTCGGTATGTTGCTCAGCCGGTGGGGGAGGAGAGCCGGAGCCCCCGCTGCCTAGCGACCGAACCAGCCTTTTCCACTTTTTCGGGTTCCCTTCCCGGCGCCAGCCGGATCCGCGGCCCGTTGCCCGGTCGAACCTCGTCGGCCGCATTTCCGCCGATGCCTCCGTCTTTCGACGCCTTACGCCGCCGCCGCCTGAGCGGACCAAGTGTTTTATCCGATACCTCAAGTCTTTAAAAAAACAGGCTACCTCCGAGTTTTTGCTTCAGATACAGGTTCTGTAATACAGACACGTTTTCACTGAACTGACTGAAATACCTCATGAATCTACCTCAAACGCCAGATTTCCTCCTCCACATCACAACCGGCAGATGTGTCCTCTGACGAATACCTCACTTGTAAACTGAGCCCGTGTTTCAGTAAAGCTGCTGATGGCTTCGTTTCCAGACTCGGACCTGCAGACGTGCCCGCTCTGCAAAGAGCTCTGCGGCTCCTCTGCCCCCATTTCCTCCAGCTCTTCCACCTCCTCGTCGTCCTCCCATACCTCCTCCTCCTCCAGCCAGACCACCAGGAGGCTCCACGTCCTCCCGTGCCTCCATGCCTTCTGCAGGCAGTGCCTGGAGGGCCAGCGGAGTCCTGGGGACCCGTTGAAGCTGCGCTGCCCGACGTGCGACCAGAAGGTGTCCATCTCAGAGGCCGGTGTGGACTCCCTACCTTCCTCCAACTTCCTTTTCAGCAACCTGTTGGACGTGGTGGTGAGCACCGAGGAGCAGATCCAAAACAAGAACGGCCACCATCACCACCACCATCACCTCCGGGGAGGTTTAGGCGGCGGCTCCTCTGGCTTCCATCACCCCCACGGAGGCCTCCTACACTCCCATCATCTTGGCCCTCAGTGCAGCTCCTGCGACGAGGAGAACCCGGCTACCTCCCACTGCCTCGACTGCCAGGAGTACCTGTGCGACAACTGCATGCGAGCGCACCAGCGGGTGAGGCTCACCAAGGACCACTTCATCGAGCGCCTGGGGGAGAGCCTCCACCTGGGCCGGGTCAACAGCATCGGCGGCCCGGGTCAGCCTGGGGGCCCCGTGTCCCTCGCCCAGTCCCTGCAGAACAACTTTGCACTGCTGTCCCTGTTCCAGGACCGCATGGGCTTCTGCCAACACCACGACAATGAGGTGAGGGGCCAGATAACAATCCTTAAACCTTATTTTTTATGACGCCTGCATCCAATCACACACACACACACACACACACACACACACACACACACACACACACACACACACACAAACGCACGCACTGCTAATGTAATAGTATTATGTGCCAAACCAGGGGCCATATGGCCTCAGGTTCAAAGGGAGCTCAGCGGCTCTTCACCTACTTCCACGGAGACAAACAAGCTCGTGTACTGGGCTGGATTTACACACACTGAAAACTTTGCATGCACGCATGGACTTACACACACACACACACACACACACACACACACACACACACACACACACACACACACACAAGAGCACATGCAGAGTCTGGCTAATCTGCACCACACCATCCATTCAGGGTGGAGGGAGGCCCCCGTAGTAACAGCGCACATGCCTCCGAGGCTGCCCCAAGTCCAAACTGTGGATTTTTAATGGAGATCTGACTTCTTTCCGCTAATGGGGAAGACAAGTTGAAACTCGAGGGTCGCTCTTCTCATTTCAGATCACGTGATTTGAGTAAACTGAACTGCAAAGGCTCGTCAGACAGGAAACCGGCTTAGTCATATGGTCAAGAAAGTATTACACATGGCTCGGGCAGGGGGCCTTGTAATGTAATTTCTCTTCAACTTCTGGGGAGGTCATTTATGCTCCTTCCGCCACTGGGAATGCTTCGCATCAATAATATAACCATCAACAGCAGGGGTTGACCACTTATCAGTGTTGACATTTTTAAAGAGGGAAAATAGTGCCAAACTTGTGGGGTTAGAGGACCAGGCTATAACATTTACATATACATTTTTTTCTTTTAAGAAAGATCGCTGATCATGGTAATTTTTTGTAACTTCTAATTCTATCTATAATCTATTCGTGTTTTTTTTACTTTTTGTGCAGCATCTAGAAAGGGAAGCCATTGGACACTTGGCTGTCCGTCACAGTGCTCTCCCAGAGTTGCAAATTCAAATGTGTCCTTTTCCCCTGGTTCTGAGTGCGATGTCCATATTCACATGCAAAATGAAATTTGGGTAGACAAGTGAAAAGTTGTTTGTGTATTTCACTCATTACCAAGTGACATGTTTGGGTCATTCATTCATTCTTCAAGACAAAGCTGTAGTTGCTCGCTTGATGTGAATAATGGTCAAACAGATGTTGGGCTCCCATTAGACAAACGTCTTACTTTATTCCGTGCAAACACACTGACAGACAGCACACTGTACAGGCGGTGAAGTGCTGTCAAGTACTCATAATGCAAAATGCTTCAATTATTGTTTAGTCGATCATGTTTGGTATGCATTTGAGAAGCATTTAAATGACGCTGTGTCAGTTTCAACAGCAGACACTGACCAATATTTGCGACAAGATGCTGTATCAGGTCTCAGTTTAGTGTCAAATAACTCACGTTTTGCATTTTAGTTGTAAGTGCATCACAGGTGAATCTTCGACATAGGACTTAAACACAATTCGATATCACATTGTTTCAATTCAAATATAAAACCCCCCCAGAAGCGGTGCATTTCAATGAAAAGCCGCAAGGGTCAAAAAATGAATCATCCCAGCACCTCCTAAAGCATCAAGCGCCTCGTCACCTAAGCCCAGTTCACGTCTCCAGTTGAGTTTTTCAGTGGCTTCCCTGCAACCTCACGCGCACACATGCACTATCGCTTACTCATACACGCGCACGCACACACAAACCAATTCCAGTAAGTAAGTGGGTTCAGTTTTCCAGTAAGAGCTTCCTTTCCCAGTAATGCCTCAGTCACTGGCTTGCTGCGAGCCCTAGGGGAGGGAATGACACAAGAGAAGGCCGGTCTTTCTTTACCTGAGAGGGCCACGCAAGCGAAGTTGTTGTGCGTAGAGTGACTCCATGTCCATCGTGCACGGAAGTGGACCCTCTCATCCCGGTTTGCTGCTGGACACGCCGGTCCATTCAGTATCATGTTTGATAATGGTGGAACTGTCTGTCCGCCACAGTACTCATGAATGTCATCATTTTCTGAAATGTTGAAATTAAGCATTACATTTTTACACAGACCGTCATCTTAAAATCTTTTTTGACAAGTCTTTCATAATTTATACTGCAGCATCCCTCTACTGGGCTAATTCACATTTTAGAAAGAGATGTAAATTTTGTCTCAAAAGTTTTCCTACAACATGGTGAATAAGTTGCTTAGGTATCAGTGACAATGCACCAAAAATGTTGCTTAAAAATTCATAACTGAAAGTGAGAAATTACCGAATAACATGTGTTTTTGTAACTTTTCCATCCCTACCAATTGATTTGCTTGCAGCTCTAGTTCAGGTTTCACAGTTTGTGTTGGAGCTGCTCTTTTGCTTAGAATAATGACATTTCCTGGCAGCGATATTGTCCCTGCCGTTTGCTTTGTCCCAGAAAGATGTGTGAATGCTTCGTGACATGTTACTATTTTGAAAGCTATTGTTCAACCCAAAGTCCAAGCCAGATATTTCTGTAGTTTTGTCTTGGTGACCGTTGGAGCTTCTTGGGCGTCGGGCATCAGATGTGTCGGTCAGTAATTACATATTGAAAAGAAACAGATTAATGCTGGCCTTTACGTTTACAAAGGGCGCGGTTCCAGGCGCTCCCAGGTGAGGCTAGTGGATGTGACACAACATGAAACTGCTTCGCAGGACATGATCTAGACCTCTCAATCTGCCCTGGGCGGGCGGGATAGTTATTTGCTGAAGGTTGTGTAAACAATATCAAATCCTGTAATGTATTCAACGGTGAAAATTGTGCTGCCTACTTCACTCTGTACTCTATATTCAGACGCGGATCATACAGGTTAGATGTCAGTGGATTTCCCACTAAGAGCTGAGAAGACTACTCATTCCATTTCAGTAATATGATGACTAATATGATTATTTTGTCATTTCGAATACTGCAACATCTCAACAGGAAGCATCTGCAAACTGAATGTACCAATCTTCTATCCAATTAATCATCAGTGTGATCAATAGATTACTTGATTACTGAAATGATAGATAGCTGCTGCCATATTCCTCCATATTATTTTCACTCTCTGAATTAACTGGATTGTATTTAAAAACAGTAAATTAAACTGGTAGCAAATCACATTTGAATATCAGCAAACTGGAAAGAATTCATTACATCTAAAAAAATGAATATTTTTGCGAATTGACATAATAAAAACAGTAGTCCAATAAATAAATACATAAAAATTTACATATAAAATAAACACATAATTGTAAAAAGCTGCAACACAAAGTGGAGGACCAGAAATCCCCAACTTGAGAAGCTAATATCAGTCTCTCTGGCTTTACAATGACAATGAGCGGTTTAACCGACAACAATTTAAACAATACATGTATTGTTTCAGTTCCATGTTTGTTCGCCTGTCACCGGCTTGTTTGTGTTCTGAATTTGGAGTACCGGAGCGCCAGAGCGGCGCTGAGTGCAGCTGTGGAGCCATGGTTTATTTGAGACTCCTGACAAGAAGACACAAGGCGCCGTGTTTGTCCGGTACGGTTGTCCTGTGTCCGACTGTGCGTGTCAGGACCCTGGCTCCAAAAAGAGGCCGCGGTATTGTGTAAATCGGGCCAGCCGTGCAATGTTCTCCTGGGAGCCGGTCCCCATCAAGGGTTATGTAATTTCATCAGGGAATTAATTTCCCAGTCTCCCTGCGGACGCTTGATGTTTCTTTATCACTGTCAGATGCTGAATTGGTTAAATGAAACCATTGCGTCCATCTGAACTATTTGTGTATAACTTTTAACATGATATTTAAATTGAAGTGGAAAGAAACAAAACAGCCAAATAGTATTTAAGCCATAATATCACAACCTCGATTTCAGTGTTATGTGCCTAAATGTACTGTTCGATTCCCAAGATAACCCTTTTTCTGTATTTTCACTGTATAATAATAATAATATGGTATTATTAAGTGTCTTAACTATCAATACCAATATATATTACCAGCAATACCTCTTTAAAATCGGACCATAAAACATGAATTGGGGAATTAGCATATAAACAGGCAGAAAATTAAGAAATTACACAAAAATGAATTACAAGATATCTTGAGGAGGTTTGTAAAGTTAAGACAGTAATTATGTGATATGTGAAAAGTCATACCAGCTATGGAGGTGTCTCATGCTGCTTCTGTGTAAACAGCAAAGATATTGAAACTGACATGACATTGAGAAAGAAATCGGAACGTTATGAGAAGCGTGGCAGAGTAAATCCAGTCACCACAAAAGAAGAGGCTGTTTCAAACAAGCCATGTGTTAAGATCCTTGTGTTCAATGTTTCAGTAGAAGTTCAGTAAGACTACTCAATGTTGTATCCAATTCAAGTAAACAACATCTTCACACATCTATTCTAAAATTAGATTCAGAATTGCTTGATATATAGATACAAACATCCCCCCCCGTAACGTATTCGATGCATAAACAACGATTGTCAGCAGGCTAAAGGTTTCAGTTGAAAGATATGACTCCTTGCCTTGTGAAGGCCGCACACTGATAAGAGTTTGAACACACTCTGCTGGATATATCTGCGCTCTTGAGAGCAACAAAGCACCGGCCGTTGCTCATCTGCAGCTCCCGAGTTCCTCGCCGTGTGTGAATCTCAAATGGAAAATGGGATTACATGAAAGCGGTGCCCTCGGCCGCTGTGATGTCGCCCTCCGGCGTACAGCTCCATCTGAGAAACGGCTAATGATATGATAATCCTACAAAATGTCACTCTGTCCCGTAGATTAAATGCTTGTCACCATGACAATGTGTGCCGGCTCTGCATCGCCCCTTGGCAACACACGGATAGTCTGTGTGGTCGGGCTGAGGGTTACTGTAGGCGCAGGCTGCACGGAAGGCGGTTGCCTGGAAATGAGCGTCAGAAGGGTACAGCACTGTGTGGATGAGGTGAAGTTGAACTAATCGGTTTGACGGTTCACTGATGCTCCTCTGTTTCCGCAGAGAGCATGGCTGTCTGACCTATGGTTGATGGAGGGACCTGGTTTGGTTGCAATGGATGGAATTTTAGCGGAATTTGTGATTAATTTAAGTTTAATTTTAAATCGGACTCCGATAGAACAGAGTATTTCCTGAAATGATCCCAAGTAACAATCCAACCCCCCCCCCCCATTGTTACAAAACAATGCTCATTGTCTTTTTATTTTTCTCTTTAAGGCGCACATTGAAAATTGCCTTGGATCTCACAGAGATCATAGTCTTGTTTAAAAAAATAAAACAAATTATGTTTGCAATTCTGCTCTTGTCAAATGGGTTTACTGCTTTTTACTCAAAATATGCTCACTGAAAGTAGTCAGTTGGCCACCTTAGAGCTGTCGAAACAGGACGTATGAACTCAGCCGGAATACTGCAGAGCCGCAAAACCTTAAAGACCCTAATCTTGCTTGGGTCTGCAAATTTGGTTAATGCTCCCATGTAATGCCTGTGTGCATTCATTGAGCTGAAGCAGTACTATCGCAAGCTGCGGGTCAAAAATGGAGTCACCAAACAGACCGCGGTGGTTTCAGGCCATCAAACAGGTCGTGGTGCGGGTCGTGTTTCGGCTTCGAGCAGGGAAAGCCCCATACAACAGGGGACTTCAATGTGATATTAATCGTAGTTTTTTTAAAAAATTGAATCGGGTATAAATGCACAAAGGTATATTGCCTGGCCGCGGCCCTTCGTTATCCCCTCGGCCATTGCAAAAATGCGGCGTGCTGGTGTGGTGATGGCCAGATTTATGCCCTCTCCGTTGAGCTCGCGAGCAAAGAATGTTTGCAAGGAAACCCAAGCCTACACAGACTCTGATACAAGGCCAGAGGAATTCCTGTAACTTGAGTTTATACCTCCTGGCTTCTCTTTCCCCCTTCTCTCTTACACTCACACACACACGCGCTCACACTGGTTGGAGAATTTGTCCGCTGGCTCCTGCCTTTCTCATCAGCGCCGTCTGCCTGCTCTGTGTCAGGACAATGGACATTATGGATGCAGAAAGTCCTCAACATGATTTAGCAGCTGGTGCCGTTGAGGGGCCAATGATTACGTTTCATCACCCCTGGAAGTATCTGTGCGAGTGTGTGGCAGCAGCGTTTGCTTTTCCAATAACATTTCCCATCTGCAGGTAGTTATCTTCTGAGGAGGACTTCAGCGTGTGTGCGCACGCGTGCGTACATGTGCGCCTGCACGGCCTGCAGAGCTGGATTATATGAAGTTGGGACTTGCAGGGTTTTAATGCGCAACATGTGCCCAGTAATTAGAGAGCGTTCCCTGTTTCCTGTGTCGTGAATGTGTTTCATGCCGGCGAAGGGCGAGAGCATACGTGTGTGTGTCCAAGCTTTGATGTCCAATTGAGGACTTTGGGCTATATAAATTTAATGGACAGAAAGGAAGGCATTTATCACATTTTCTTTGGCAACAGGGGTTTAAAAACCCATCGGAACGCTGGAAGCTGCCACTTCCTACCCAGTAGTTGGGCACAAATGGACTTTTAATTGGCCATTATTTGACCTCGCTCCGCAGGACTTTGCTGTTAACACATTTGACATAAAAGCTCTCGGCCCCGTACGGGGGACACTCCGCAGCTTCCCGCCATGATTTCCTCGCCCCCACGCTTTCTCAAATGTTCAACCGTGATACACAGGAGCAGTAGGAGTTCATTATTAGCTCTGCATTGCAGACAAGTGGCCAGTGCGACGGGGTAACGCGGAGGTTCAAGAGGATATCGGGTTATTTACAAGCTGTTTTTTTCAATGGAGAGATGTGTTGTGATAGCTGTGCAGGTGTAGAAATTCACATTTGGGATTCTCACGGCACAAGTAAACCAAACATGTGATATTTTTTTCATAAGCTTTTATTTGCAGCATCACCCAACTAAGCATTTGAATTCATCACTTTTATAAATGCAAAAACGTCTTGCGACAAATTTGTAAAAATACTGATACAATCTCTTGCTTAATGGTGGAGTAATAACATATAGTTTTTGTTTGAAATCTTGTTTCTTCAAACTTTCAGGATCCGGACATTTGTCAGATATTACTTGATAGGGATTCAGTAATTTTTTTCTGTCTTTTAGTCAAAAATTATACATTTTATTTTTTTACTTGGATATTTTTTGTGCGTTCTGCTAATTTATGGATGGCCTAAATAATCTGCAGCTTCGTCAAATATTGCAGCTTAAGCCTGAGCGTTGTTGGTATGTTTGTTGATCGCTAATGTTCTGCAGCGTTGCGTAAAGGAATCAAGAGTCAACCTCACCAAAGCTGCACGATTTAAGATTGAATAAAATTAAATTCTGAACTTTTCCAATCTTTTGTCAAGTCCCTCCCTGAGAAGTATCAATCTTGGCTGACTCCGCAGTGTGAAGCTGCATTTTAGACTTTTGTTCCTGTAAGTATGTGGGATGGCTGGACTAACCAGAACGCTTCTTGTGTGGGCCTGTGTACGCGCGTGTGCACGCAACAAACAGGCAGTGAACACGTGAATGTCGCTGCGGTGAAACAAAGAAGAAAGTGAATAGTAGTTTGTATTGAAAGAGTCCGTTGCGGGAGGCAGCGCTATCCTGGCGGACGGCCTAAACCATCCGCCATCTAGAATTGGAACCCCGAATAGCTGCTTTGTAACGCTTGGCTGTAACGGCCTCTCGTGTTTCCACTCCGTATTGTATATTCAGCGCCCCTCATGCCTTTATTTCCACCCCCCCACACACACACACATCTCATCCTTCCTTTCCTCTCCTCCCCCTTTACAGTATAAAGCACGCGACAGTCGGTCACATGCTCGCCGGCCAAGGAGGCCAGCTGACAGTGGTTTGTTTTCCTTCCTCGCTCCAAGGCCGCCGTCCAATCAGATGGCCGGTTCACGGCCGCCGCCCCCTCCCCTGCCCCGCCCCTCCTCCTCCTTGTCGTATCTGGCAGGGTTTCAAAACATCGACAGGCATGTCTGGATGCATGTTGTGTTGATGGCAACGCGCCAAGTGGGATTGCCACGGGAGGGTGGGGCGACGGAGGGAGGAAAATAGCAGCGCAGAAAGGAAAATCTGCGATGCACAGGGAGTCTGGAAAAAGTGAGAGAGGGCGTCCCGTCTGAATTCACCGCCTTTTGGCCCTGGCGTGCACAAGTTTATTGCCGCCGATTTCATTTGGGAGGCCCTGGTGCACGTGTGCATGTTGCGCACACGCTCTGAAGTACGATAAACATGGCATCGGGGTTCCCACAGTCACAAGACAATTCCCAGGAAGCATTCATAATGGTCTATTTATACTATTAGTAATTATAAATGCATTCATATCACAATGTGTTTTATACAAATACAGGACTGTCTCAGAAAATTAGAATATTGTGATGCAATGTGTAATGCAATTTAAAAAAAACAAAAATGACTTTTTCATGATATTCTAATATTTTGAGATAGGATTTTTGAGTTTTCTTAAGATGTAAGCCATAATCAGCAATATTAACATAAAAAATGCAATATTTCAGTTGATTTGTAATGAATCCAGAATGTATGACGTTTTTGTAATTGCATTAAAGAAGATAAAGAAATTTATCACAATATTCTAATTTTCTGTGACAGTCCTGTATATGTTTTGTTTAGCCTTTTTTTAAACAATCACATTGTAATGACTCTTTTTACCGCCTTTTATTTGAAGTTCACAAGACTGACATTGAAACAACTGGAAAATGCAATTAAGCCATGTGTAGTCTTTAAAAATTACACGAGCAGAAACACGTCAAATGTCGCAGGAATCGAGATGAGCAGAATTCTGTGTGTGTTTATCAAGAATGTCGGGAAAAGGCGTCATTAGAAGCTCACAGGTTAAGCCCATAACAACTCACTGAAGTAATTCCTGGCTGAAGTTCTGGTTTGTGACTAACGTGTCCGGTGTCTGATCCCAGGACACCCTCACGTTACCGGCTTTACTAACTTCATTAGATTTTTTTTTTTTTTCCCTCATTTTTGTCCACATGTCTTGTTTCTGGCACATATCTCTGTTAAACCCTGCTTAACTAAGGAAACAGATTTCAATTTTGCTCTGGGGTTCTAACACAAAAAAGAACAAACATAAAACTGAAGTTATACAGTGTAAAGAGCCAAGGGCCTAGACGTTGTAAATTAGCAAATACGCTAGAGTATGGGTCATGTCTGTGTGTTGACTTAGCAAAGACAAAACCAACACAGTAACACAAATGTGTAACAACTAGATAGTTGAGTGATTCAAACTAAACATACCTTGAACCAATTGGGTGTTACACTGAATGTATTCCAGACAGAAAATTCTAATATTTGGTTTCTGAATTTCTGCCTCCAGTTCATTCATAGTGGTGTTGACAGCCTAACGTCTATGTTTGCCTTGTAAACACCAAAATGTTAGGTGGGTTTCTGGGGGGGGGGGGTTGAATGAATGAATGAATGAATGAATGTATTATCAGGATATTATTGACTGTAGTGTTTGTCATAATTTGCTGATGAAGGCATTTCTTTTTTAAACTTGAACATTAGATGATGCACTTATTGTGTGCTTTTGTGTGTCAGCGGATGGTTCGTGAAGTCAGTTGACTGATTGTCCTGTTCTTTTTGGTCGAATGTGTTTGTCAAGAAACAGGATCTCAGTTTGACTGAAGGAAAGCTGTAGGAAAAAGAATCTGCAAAGTGTCCTTTCACATCTGAAGTACGTTAGTTGGCTGACCTAGATTTATGTCAAAGCAACACAGCATTTTTGTTTTAGGAATTCTGGTCATTTATTTCCTACAATAAATCCCCTACATTTCTGGTCCCGTGTCGAGTTTCAAGACCTTTTTTTTTTTTTTTCCTTTTTGAAGGACAGAAGCTACCCTGAAGGTCAGGTGAAGTAGGTTTTCTTTAGTGCAACCTTGTGTTTCCAACGCAAAAGGGAACAGAAAAACAGAAAAGCAACACGACATCCAGCATCTCACCGCGCATGAAGAAGCATCGGCCCTCTGACGAAAGCGCGCTTTTGCAGATCTCCGCGCTGCGCCTTTTTTCCTGGCACCACCGTGTGACATTACATGGCCTCCAGCCCCTCCCCCCCTCGCTTGCAAGCACGAAGGCAACGCATGCAGCACGGAGTGATATTACTGGCTGGTTGTGCTCGTGCCCTCTCCCCCAGTTCCCAGTGCCTGCAGGGAGGAAGGGGGGAGGGAGGAAAGGGGCCTGACCCTCTGTCGCGAGAGCCGCATCATGGGTGGAACCGCTCATTGCAGATCAAGGTGCACGATGAAAGCCTCGTGCAAGTTTGACAGGCTTCGTCTTAAGCATAAATGCAATTTGTCTATTGCGATACAAAAACCTGAAGCAAACACAAGATTACAAGTGATGCAAAAATGTCAAAGTTAAGGAATCTAATGAATCTTAAATCGGCATATTTCAATATTTCTATCAAATTTATCAGCATAACAACATCAAACATAAAAAGCATTAAGATAGAGCACAATAGCATCAATAAATAGGAGGGGCTTTCAAGAAATTTTTTTGAGATCGGCAAAGTCAGAAACTGTGACACTTCAGCGAAAGATATGAGAGTTAATGTGAAATCTATAAAAGCAACACTCTTTAGATTAAAAACAGTTATCTGTGAGCAGCTTGCATGATCAAATTCTCTAATTTTTAGGCATCTCATCACATGGTAATGATATAAAGTTATGTCTTTACCATTTCTGTGTGGAGCTTCCATTCAGACAAACTCCATCTGAGCATCAAGCTCTCAACAAATGGCCTAACACAACAGTAAAACCATTGTTTTTCCAAAGGACGCTTTTAGGACCCAAAACTTGCATTCTCTTTAGAAATACAGAAATGGAGCATGTTAATAGGAAACACCAGAATTATGTGGTACATTTACTCTGTAGACTTCAGATTCATTATGACGAGGAAATATCTTTGTATTGTGTGTTGATTATGCAGTACGCAATTTACTTGCTGTTACACAATAAATGCAGCACAGGGAAGTCTCCTTTCCAATGATAATGATTACACCCCTTTAATTACAAATCCGCAGTTCTTTAAATTTCTTTTTCAGTAATTGAGATGAGAGCGATTTACAGCCACTATCTTCTGAGGGGAAAAATCCACTGCTGTTGTTCGACTGTCACTTTTAACTGATTTTCTTAGATATAATTGAAAGCGCAGACGTAGAACCATGCTCTCGTTTCATCATATCTTCATTTGTCAAGCATGTCCTGTATTTGTCAGGTCATTTTTTGGTGGGATCTCAAGCAAGAAAAATAACAGTAATGGTTAATATACAAAAAAAGGACAAATGGAAAATTTTGGAGTATTTTTCTACATTCCCCTCAAGAAACAACCTTCAAATGTGAAGTTTTGTCACTAAATAAACAGGTTATGCATACATATTTTCTTTTCTCCCCCTGCCCCCTGTAAGGGCAACCCAAGGTGGTTTAAAAAAAAAAAAAGAAAAGAGGAAAACAAATAGTAGTAGTTTGTTTTGCCAACATGTGTGTCTGAGCGTGGATCCGTAATGGAGGAGTGTAATGGGCAGGGAGGACGAGTAACATCCGGTGCACTAATGAAATACAATAACTCACTTCCCCCCCAACCTGGTTGAGGCCTGCTGCTCCCAGCTTTATGGCTGAGGGTTGCATGTCCGGCAGTAAAAAAAAAAAAAGATGGTTTTAAGTTTGTGGTGTTCTGTTATCATTGCTTTTCCCAGTGGTCGCGTGCAAAAGCAGCATATTCTGTGTTTTTAAGCTTGTTTTTTTTTTCCCCCACCGCCAGGCGTGTCCTATCATGTGAGAGGGCGTCCTGAAATCGATCCGCCACGCTGCCGTTATTTCTGTCCGGGGCACATTTTACATTTAATGCTCCGGCTTGTACCTTTTTAATTAAAATGTATGGCAAATTTGAAGAGCGTTAATGGCAGTTTTTAGAGAGACTGATAAAGACAGGAGGAGGCAGGAACCTAAAAAGATCCTTCCATGAAGACCTATGGGACCTGCGCGGGTCAATATTATTGACCAGTGTTCAAGAGGCCCGTGTGTTATGTAATCTCCAACCTTGTGTGTGACAGACCGCTCTTCATCTCCTACTGATGATGCCGAATTCATTTAAAGCGAAAAGATCCAATGTTCCATTTCTGTTTACTTTTTCGCTCGCCTCGAGGTTCTGATCAAATCGCCCTGAACCCATCACCTTATGTTAAGGTGGTATTCATGTTAGGACTGGTTATGATTATTTGTTGATAGTCTTGTGAAATCATCAATGATTGGATCAACCTATCAAGTAACCTGACATTAATAAATGTTCCTGTTTCTCAGAGCCCTAGATGGCATCCTTAAAAAAAATGTTGTGTTCAATTGCTTGTGAGAGCAACATTAATAATCCAGAAAATAGCTATATTTTATGCTTGGATATAAGAATTTCCACACTTATCTCTTAATTGCGTACATTTATTGCACCCCCTACATACAAGATTTGCAATTTTATTTAAATGTTTCAGTTTCGTACCTGTGGTATTTCATCTTGCTCTAAACAGGAAGATGATAAATAGCTTTTTTTTTTACATTTTTTTTATATAGTCTGTTCTTTTCATCTTTATATCAAGCGCTCTCATGTCAGAGGTAAGAAGTGGTCAACATTGATCACAATCAGTCAGTTATGTAATGAGGTGTAATCTGCTTTTCACATCTGAACTCTTCTGCGCTATCTTAACTGCTGCTTGCTTTTAAATTGTAAGTTCCGGGTCAAATTCACATTTTGATTACTTTAAGATTTGTATTACTATTGCCAACACTAAATACATATTCAACGCAAGAAAAAAATAGCTTTTTTGGTGTGTGGTTGCCAACTTCAACACAGTTTGCCATGTCAGATTTAACAAGGCTATCATCTCTGTTTCTGGCAGGGACAGTTGGCTTCTATCTCAATTGTTCCTTTGGCAAATTTCCCCTCAAATTGGGCAACAAACTCTTTGAGAAGGGTTAATAAAGCAGAAAATGATAGTTGTTCTTTGGCAGGGAATCTTGTGATTTACAGCCCAAAATTACACACTCCAAATCGGTGAATAATCTGAATACTTAACTGTGGGTGTGTGTTTTAGGCATGTGGCAGATTTGTATGTCATAAAACTACTTCAACTTTTCCTTCCATTAGCTTAGCTTTCTGAAAGGGGAGATCATTCGGCCGGCAAACGAACGTGAATGCTAAAGTCGTCTTTTTCATGTCGGGAGTCATTAATCTGTCAGCGCGGAAAAATTATAGGCTAAATGAGCTCCTCCTCCTTTAATTGTGATAATTGTAAGCGCTTCATTTGATTATCGGCATGCTGCCGACTTCCACTCCTGTATATGGCCGACGTCGCCGTCCTCCCCGTGCCATCAATCCGCCCGTCCCCCGCTCCGACCGCCCCGACCTGGTGTCCGTCTCCGGCGGCCCCGCGGCCCTCCTCCACTCCGGCCCAGCTGCATTCCTTGCCTTTGTGTGTCCCGTCCCCTTGGAATTTGGGAGACGATGACGAGGGGGGGCTCAGAGCGGAGGAGGTGAGGGGAGAGGAGGGGCGAGGGTGAGGACTAGAGTGGTGGAAGGCAAGAAAAGGACAAGAAGAAAAGAGGCGCTTTAGAGAGGACAGAAAGGAGGAGGAAGTCAAATAAAGGGGGAGGTGTGTGTGTCTCATTAGATTATGCTGCTCCCTGGGGGGAATAGCCTTTATTGATGGATTGATTGCAGGCCCCTCCCCGTCCACTCAAGGCTTCTTCCATTGGAGGCCATTGATCCTCCGTCTCTCTGGGATATGATGGCTGGTGCATATTTAGTTAGCCTTCCATTACAACCAATCAGCATTCAGACAAGGGGCTTCATGCAAAGCCTAGGTGTTTGCAACAAAGGTTAAATGACATTCTCCTCTGGGACCAGGGGTCTTTTCTATCAAACCGTGATCAGCTGCTCGTGCCTCTTCGCACAAACAAGATACCGCCGAAGCAACACGACTTAGGCGTGAGGGTATTTAATGATGTACCAATTTCCTGTTTTTACCACATACATCCTGGGTGGAATCACTGTCTGCTGTTTTACATTTTAGCGTCCTTTGCAGCTTTCGATGATCACTGCCTTTTGTTTGGATTGAATGCCGTGGGGAAATCAGGAAAAAAACAGACGAGTGGAATTAATCCTTACTCAGTCATTGAATTGGATTGCGTTTCTGCTTGGTCGTTTTCCCAAACAAATGTAGACAACAAGATATCTATAGATAGATAGATAAGATTAATTAAGATAAACTCAATTGATCCCCAGAGGGGAAATATATATGTATGTGGGTGTTTACATATGTATAAGAAATAGCTCTAATTTCCCAAATAAATACAGTCAAATATTTTTATTTCCTTGTTTCCATGTGATATCCTTTGCATTACTTTCACGTAACCTCAGTACATGTTCAAACACCCAACTGGTTTCACAACCTTTATAAACTATTGACAGATATGTTTTCCATTGCATCCTCCACTTAAGCTGAATATTAACCGAGCTTCCGACAGACCCACAATAATGTTTATGATGGAAATCTTAAGGGGGGGAAACAAAACCCTTTGTTTCTCTAAGCCGTTGCTATGGGGACGATCGCAGAAGCGGCTAAATGTTTTGACCCTTGGAGAGGATGAACACATGCAGAAACTGGAACAGATTGAAGCCCCCTCACTAGTTTGATTTCAATAATTAACTGATGCAGGAGCGTGGAGTTGAAATCATTTCCTTTACCCCCCTCTCAGATGTTAAGTGTCCACAATGAGTATTGATCCAGTTCTGCTGGCCTTTAGTCCTTCTGTGCTTTGTAGGCCAAGTGTTTTGAAAGAGAAGATTTTATGGTCCAACATGCATTTAGATGACTTATTTATTATTCATGAGTTTTTCCTCATTAATTAGCTGTGCGTGTGTTTTGTATTGTGTGTTTGTGTAAAAGGCAGGATATACTCTGCAGCCGGTGCACATGTGGATCTGGTTTTACTGCCCTGCGCCGGGCATTTTAAAGGTAACCACATGGCGTCACGTGAGAGCTTGTTTGACCATCGGAGAGATGAGCCGATGTGTTTGCCTTCACCTTTAAAACAAAACAAAAGACATTCTAGGTGAATAGCTGTTGATTGGTGACGGCAGTTGGTTGTAGGCAGTGGCTATGTCCTGTCTCTGAATGTTGTAAAGAACTAACGCATGCTCAAACAGGAATGCGTCTTTTAGATCTTGTGTTAAACATTTATGATGTTTTTATTTTTACTGTCTTAGTGCAGCGCTGTTAAACCTGCTCTGTGTTTTTAAAATCTTTGAATTGGCTCCGGCACGCACAGGCTGCACTTCAGCTGAGATACACTAACATGAAAAGAAGGTTTTTCTTTAAATCCTGATGGTGTGTGTGCTCGTGTGTGTGTGTGCCTGTAAGCATGATATCCGGAGGTAGTGATGCAAAAAGTAATAAAATGGCTGTTTTTAAAATACATTAATACTGAATCACTGCGCATTTCTTTTCCATTTTAATTCCCCCTTTTTTTGATAAGCTGTATGCAAGCACTTTGTTGACAAATTATTTCCATGAAATGCAAAGATAAGTATTCCAGAAAACATTACACACCGCTTTTTAAATAAATGGCTGTAGTACATTGTGGCTAGTACTTCTGTCTCTCCTGAACGTGGCACTATTTGTAGGCGGCCATCTGCCAATGGGGCTGCTCACCTTCTACAGACTTGTTAACACATTCATGGGCATTTTCAGACACACACGCACGCCCATGTGTGCACGCACAAACACACACTTTGTAAAAAAACATAAATCAAGGTGGAAGAGACACTTGAGATTTATATATTATTCCTGCCATTCTCATTCCATTGTTTGGTGCTTCGAGGGCGCGGAGCATTTTTTTCAGCTCTGAGATTTGTGAAGATGTCAAACAGACTATTTGCTCACAATATGGACTGCGGTCTCGTGGTTTTCACACCTCATTATGTATTTGGGTCAGCAAGGAAAACAAATGACTACATCTGTCTCGTTTATTTTGGCTCGTGGACCTGTAGTACTGTATGAGTTTATTCACATGGGTTAGCCCTCCTTGTAAAATAAAAGCCACACAAAAACCAGCTTTCTAGCAGACCTGGCGTTGAAAAGCAAAACTGTTTATTACTGGGGGAAAAAAGAAATTTTAATGTGAAGCAGTCAAATCACATGTGCTCAGCTGCAAGACATGCGCCTCGTTCCAGTGTCAGTCTGAGAAACGTGGAGAAGAAAACAACTGTTCAGCTCCCTTTGGTCACACAGAGAGCGTCACAAGCAGATCTTAGTCTACATACACACTCAAATATATTGTTTTTATTGAGGGTTGGCTGTCATTACAGACTCAACATTGTTCAACTCAAAGTGCAACGCGGGCTTGGTTTTTTTTAATATTGAAAATATGTAGCCATAATTTAACAGTCTGCTTCCAGACCATTTCATCTCACTCTGGAATATTCACACCATCAATTATGAATTGGGATTCCTTCAAAGTCTTTTTAAAAAAATCCTCAATTACTTAAAATGTCAAGATTAATGAAAAGGTCTGATTTCTTTTCAATTTTTTTAAATTTTATTTTATTTTTTTCATATCACATTTTTTTTTCCTGTCCACATTTAACATTCTCAATGTGCAAATGATAATTTGCCCACTGTTTGTTCTCCAGGTTTTCCTGTTCTTCTGTGAAACCTGCTCAGTGCCGATCTGTAGGGAGTGCAGCATGGGCCGGCACATGGGCCACACCTTTGTTTACCTCCAGGACGCCGTTCAGGACTGCAGGTCCATCACCATCCAGCTGCTGGCCGACGCACAACAGGGCCGACAGGCCGTGCAGGTGAGATATAAAAAAGGGCGCGTTTCGGTTGGTGGTGTTAAGGCTCAGACAGAAAAGACCAGACAGATGTAACACTACGTGTTTTAAGTGAACCAATTCATGTATTTCTTGCCCTCCCAGTTGGAAAAGGTCACATTTTTAAGAGGTTTTCATTAGGAAAAGACACTGAATTAGACATTCTGGGTCCTAAAATGAAAATGAACTCAAATTTGTTTTGGTCACAGGCTTCATTTTCTAAGGTTGGCGGCCAAAGCCGCATATCTGAGGAGGTTTGGGTGTGTAATGCGAGTGTCAGTGCTGATACGAGATGGTTCCCCTTTAAAAGGGAATTTGACGTAAGAAAGTTTAACAAAAAAATGTAGAAGTCACCAGTAGGATGTGGAGATCTGAGACGTGCTGTGTAAATCTGTTGGTATAAATCTGTTGGTTGCCGTCTGTTGGTATAATTGTTGCTCGGTCATCCCAAGTAGACTGTAGCTGCGAAAGGACGCCTTTTCCTAGTCAGAGTGATTTAAGGCTTTATTTGACAAAGCCCGGCTCTTCGCCCATGTATAAGAAAAAGACAATCTTCTGGAAGGTCAAACCGCATAAATCCACTCATCCTTCTGCGCTGAAGCTCACGGAGGCATGCTGCCGCGCCTCTGCCTCAGCCATCGGCCATCGGCGCAGATTGAGCTGCTGATAGCGAACCAACTTGGATATTCCTGTGAGATTGACCAGTCCTGGTTTTTCTTTTTCTCTCCCCATTGCCTGGGGTTAGAGGTGTCCAGCTGGTCATGGGAGGGGGTGGGTCACATAGGGTGAGGTCCGGCGGGGGCAGGGATGAAGGTCAAAGGGGAGGTGAGCCTGAGAGGAGGACAGGGGGGAGGGGGGACGAGGTATTTAAAGGATTTCAGAGAAAGGACGCCTCCCTCTTTAAAAGTGGAACACTGTGCTCTCCCCTCTCGCCCTCTTTCTCTCATTCCTCTCCCCCTCACCGCCTTTCTTCATTGAGATTAGTAGAGTTAGTGGTGCACCCTTGCGAAAGCCCTGCAGATAGTTCAAATATCTTTTCATCTGAACTCGAGGCTCTAATTTTTATTTGTAAAACATCTTGCGTTCAAAACCGCCCTCCTGTCTACGCCCCCATTTCGTTATTTTGTGCCAACAATTGATCCGTAGATCAGACTGTAACCAACATAATGTGCTTAAGTGTGAAGACTCTAGAAGCTTCCGCATCCTTTTTTGTAAAATACGTCCAACAGGTTTACAGCCACTTGCATTTTTCTTTGGACGCCAAGGTTTTCGAAAGCTTTTCAAGTGGTAGATTCTCGTGTGAGTGATGAGAGGGTCGATATTTCACGCACAAAACAAACCGATCAGCCGATGTCCTTTTCAAGTATGTGATTACCTCCAGCAGAATGCGATAGAAGTATAGTATATGTCTCTGACTATGAGTCCGCAACGCATGCGTCACATATAAATCTGTCATCAACCACTTGCACTCGGCCTCAGTTTAATATCCGAACCGTAATGTCAAACAGACATTACACTCCGTTTGAGAGATGTATTGCTGACCAATATTTCTGCTGTCTTTAAAACTAATAAGTATCAACATTAAAAGTAACCCTGGTCACAATCAATTAAGGATTGAAATACTTATCGATCAGTGACGGTCACTGGGTATTGCTCGCTGAAGCTTCTTGCAGTGTACGGATGTTCTCCTTTTCTCTGGCCAAACACAAACCACGCCCTCAACAGTTTCAGGCACGCTTTCAGAAACAGACTGTCCCGCACCCACGGCCGCAGTGCTTGGACAGGTGTGTGCAGGTGAATGAGTAAGCGGGGCCTGAACGTCTGTCTCCAGATCCCTTTTACATGTGAATTATTTCAGTTCGTTTGGTGCTTCGCAATTGGTCGCATCATTGGGAGCGGCCGTAAAAGCCCTTGCGTGATGACAGGCTGTAACAACATAAGAATTTCTTAAGAAATGAGCTAAAACTGTTATTATTCATTCAAAAGGACAAGTTTCGCATTCATTTTGAATACATGTGGAATTAAATCACTATAATCACTGAGGCCAAACTCTCATCTGACATGCAGTTATTCTTGCCTCACCTGATGCTGTAAATCAAAACAGTGACTTCTAGAGTATTACCGTGTCAATCCCCCCATATCTTCTAGCCTTATCACATCCACACACACGCTATCACATGTTCACATCATCACGCAGACAGAATGTCTAATTTACCTGGTAGGTGGGACATTTTTATGACCTCGGTAAAGACAAGTCCCAAACATAAAACACAAGCTCCGCCGTGGTCGTGTGACACGCTGGTATGTAGTATCTCGCCAGCGGGGCTTGCGCCTCACCTATCCGTATCTCCTCTTGACCTTTGTGTGACCGGGACGCACTTTGCACCGCGATGGCTGGTTATTTATGTCACGGCGAGTGTTGTTGAAATTCCAAGACCTTGTATCACAACACAAGATTGGCTTGGTTAAATGTCACCCCTCCTGCCATGTGGAACAAACTTTGTAACGGAAACCGCGTTACATGATGCACGCACTTCCTCAGCCATGGCTTCAGATGAACATCCCTGTGTTCATTTGCTGAAGTGGGGATTCGTGCCACCATGTTGCCTGCCATCTGGCAGCGCCATGCCGTGCTGCTCCACAGTGTGTGTGTCGATTTTGTCCCGGGTCATCGTGGAAGTAAATGCTGACGCCAGATAATGGTGTAAACACACACACACACATACACACACACACACACACACACACAAATACACACACACGTACACACATTGACATGGTCTTGTCCCTTGAGGTAGGAAATTTCCGCCCACTCCACACCTATTATCTTCCCTGACCCCTGACCCCGGACTGGTGACCTCGTGGTTGGCCAGCGCGCCCCGCCTCTGCGCTGGGATTGGTCAGTTTGACCCTCTTTGTGTTGCAAGCTGTGCTCTGCTGGGAATATGGAGACGCAGAGGCTGAGCTGGACATGGCGACCAAGAAGAACAGGAAATGGAAAGGAATACATAATGAACAGTAGTACTTGATTTATCCTTAAAAATGAGACCCTTAGGGTAATCATCTAAAAAGTGATTCTTTCCACCATGAAATTGAAAATGTTAAATTTAGATTTCAGTAACCAGAACCAGCGCTCGTATATTCTTGAGTCTTATGCATCTCTTGAATTAAAACGTCCCATTATTCTGTTTTCAAGTGTTTACTTCTACTGCACTGCGTAAGAGGCTGGGTGATGATGTCATAAATATTGAATCGATCCCAATGTACAGTTGCTTTAACGTTAGGAAGGAAAAGAGGCCGATAGCCAGAAACCTTTGGAGAGGAGGACATTTATCATTAGATTAACTATTTTGATTTATCACAAAAGTTCAAAGAATAACTAGTTGGGTTGGAGTTGTGAATTGATTTTGAGTATCATTGCTTCCTTGTGCGCGGGCGGTGTCTGGAATAGCGATGTTCTTGTTTTAGTAGCTGATCAAATATAAGTTATCTACTTTTTAAAGACTTGCCGATAATTTCATGATCAAGCGGTCCTTTTTTTATTTCTTAAAAGAAATCGAGCAATGCCATAATTATACATTTTAACCTTTTTTTCCGACAGATTGTTTGCAGCATTTCAAGCTGCCATCTCGTGCTCTTTTCACATTCTTCTGACATTTTATTGACCAGTTCAGAAAGCTCTTTTGTTGGCTGCAGGCCTTTGTTGGTGTATTTGCTTTTAAATGGTCCACTCTCATACCTTTGGTTATGTAAAACATTGACCAGATTGCGGCTTTACTTGAATACGGAAAATACTCCAGTAAAAACATTTTCAAAAAGAGGGTTTCGAAGGCTTCGGGGGGCGGGGCTAAGAATAAAATAGTTTATTCGGAAAATACAACTAACGAGTCAGTTTTCGCCATTCCCTCCATTTTCTTGTTGCGTGCCTGATTTAGTTGTCCCTTTAGCCACCCACCTCAAATGGGCTGGCAAAAGAGAGCAAGACCCCGCCTGCCTGGCTTTGTCCCTGCAGGGCTGTGGTGGGGGTGGGCCGTATGTGTCTTAAGACAGAGGTTGCAGATCACGACCTGTAAGGTTTAGGTGACCTCTGATCCCCGCGGCAGATATCACAAAGAGAGCCTTATCCCACCTCCCCTTCGTCCCTGTGAGGTCCTGCTCACCCTCTGACCTCTCAGAAAATGCCATGGGGGAAAAAATGGCAGGATTTCTCCCAAATCGTGAGTAATAAAAGCCAAAACTGTCAATGGTCAGTGTCACGTTTAATCACACAGTTGAGTTTTAGTCTTCCTTTCCCCCAGTATGTACATCTGTATCTACAAACCCCTGGTTCCCATACAAGGAGGTCAAACACTAAACCCCTGGCTTTAACTTAATTCACATGTTAAAATATGCCCTTAGATTGAAGTGAATACCAATGGGAAAAATTAAAAATGAGAGAAAAATAAACACCCAGATGATTATAAAATCCAGCTTAAGGTTATGGTTTATATATGCAAAGCTACATGGATTTTCTTGATTGATGCAAGACGCATTGATGTTGTCGTCCACGCGCTGAGTTCCCATATTTTAATAACGGGCCGTGTGTCGGCTTAGACCAGCAGATGTTGTCATTTGTGCCGTGTGAAGTGACTTCCTTGTCCCGGCCCCGGTTTCCTTTTCCCATCCAGGGAAGTCATTAGGTGTGAGGAAGGGATTCATCACAATAACAGAGCAGGTGTTTGCTTCCTCCACTTAGCAGGATATCACATACAGTGCCCTCTCTTTTAAGGCATCCTGATCCACTACATCCTGTTTCTGGGGTTCATCTGTGGTTCCTTCTGAGTAATAAAAAGGCTTTTCATATGATGCCGCTTCACAGATAAGCAGCTCCTGTAGCATTTTTTTCTTTTTGCTCGCAGAAATATGATCATGGCATGTGTGTGTGTGTTTTCTCCCAGCTGAGCATGGAGAAGGTCCAGGCCATGGCAGAGCAGGTGGAGATCAAGGCCAAGGTGGTGCAGACCGAAGTCAAGGCACTCGTCCTCAGACACAAGAAAGCGCTCGAGGAGAGGGAGTGCGAACTACTGTGGAAGGTGAGCTGCTGATCGTATTATGTTCTTTTGTTTTTTTGAATAAATTACTGGGATTGGAAAGAGTGCACTACGAGAGACGGAAAGAAATGACATTTTGCAAAGGTGTGTTACAGAAGTTCTGTGTTCACAAAATCCGGGCAAAACTAGAACAAAATTGGTAAGAAAGCTGCACATAACACAGTGACTGAACCTGTTGGTAATATAGTATGATGATGATGATGATAAAAGGACCCCGAGTCAGGACTGTATAAACTTTTTTTAATCGAGCATTAAATGCTTAACACGGTACCTTGAGTCAATTAATCGACGCGTTTATCATTCAGTGGATTCAGCAGGGGGGGGGGCCTTGAATACCGTTGGTTGTGAATCTCTGTGGATAATGAGAGCAAAGCGAGCACATTAAACATGCCTCGCTCAACAAAAACCCCTGTTCTTAGCAGCCTTCTGAGTGCCTTTGTATTTTCCATTCTTAAAAAAATGCATATCGTCAAACATCCATATTAACATCAAGTGTTAACCAACTGTGGGTCGCGTGGCTAGCTTATAAGAAGTTTAACATGCTGCGTAACAGGAGGTAAGCAGCATTCCTTTTGAAGGGGCGAGTCCTGAACCATCCAGAATCTTCTTATCCTAGACAAGCCTGTGGCAGGAGGGTGTGGGCTTCTCGCTGAGAACATTGTGCGCTTGTCTGGATTCCAGCTAATACGACTTGATGGTTCAATATTTGACATTCACTGCCAGCAGACATCATGGCCAGGCATCATCATCCACCCCTGAATGCACAAGGCGCACAGCGGAATACAGTTGATTGATCCAAATTGGCCGTTTGTGCAGCTGGAGGCTTTTTGTTTTGCAAATTCCTGATGTTTTTATCCTATTAGGACATTGTAAGGTAAACAAATCCAACAGGTATTTGCGGTCTGCTGAGTGACCTAAATCCATGTAATTTAATTATTAGCTGGCTAGCTATTCCGCTGGTATTGATTTTTATATGATAAAGGGTGCTTACACTGCTATCATTCATCAGGGTAATGCAATAATAAAAATCACGTGGCTTATTCCAGTACGGTCTTTGCGATGGAGGGGAGAGGCAGGGGGGACTTCAGCCTGACAGCGCATTTTTTATACTGATTGACAAATTATGAGATCAATCAATAAGGACATTTAACGCAAAACATTTCTCTCCTTAAAACAATCTTTCGCCAGACGTGATAAACATTAAGGTAAGTAGCAAAGGGCCGAGGGTTTGCGACTGAATGATTTAATACGGTTCCTCTGCTATCTTGCAATCACAAGAATGGACTCACGTGCACAGACGTGCATGTAACAGGACAATGTTATCAAAACAATTTGGATTACATTGGATATACTTGCCGTAAATGTAACATATTTGCATAGAAAACGGTTGTTTGATGGCAGTATTCAAAATAACAGAGCTCCTTGACCTCTGTCCATCTTATGTCAGGGCAAAATTGCTTTAAAGGAAACATTGTCCATTGAATTTGGAATTAGGATATAATGTCAAATGATTTACGATTTTGAAGATCTTTGTTTCAGTTTGAACGGTTCCACATTGACGTCTGGCATTTTAAGCATCGTGTCTCACATGAACTGTATGTTTGACATTGAATGACACGGCGGTCAATTAAACATGTGCGTCCAATGAACAATTGATCCAAAAAATAAGTAACCGAGTGTGACGTCCGAATATCTCCGAAAGCCAACCCCTTGATTCATCGTGAAGCGGTATTTTCATCGACCTCGTCGACCTTCACCGCTTCGAAGCATCTCAGCTCACAATCCATGCTATTGTACGGGTCAGCGGTGAAAGGAGTTTAAAATTTAATATAAATGACAGGAGAAAATGTTGATGAAGTTGGTGCCGGAGGCTTTTAGTATATTTCTACACCTGCCAATATATCCTACTTTAATACCTCTGCCTACCGTCAAAAGTAGCTCAGAAACATTGCAAGTTGTGTGTTATGCCCTCAGAATTTACAACTTGTATGTGTGTAGGTCAAAGTGTCAAAAAGAAGGTTTCCACTTACCGCCGTCCCTCTTTAACCCCCCCCCCCCCGCCCCTTACACAACCGCAGAACACACTCTTGATCTCAAGGCTGACACTCATTACAGGCGACGATAACCCTCAAACAAACACACACACGTGTAAACACACACGCAGAGTTGCTGCCATTTGCCTCGCTTTGAACTGATCGACTGTACACGTTTGCCTCTTGTAAGGTATGTAAGTGGTGAGTAGCGAGCAAGATTTACAATGATCTCTGTGCTTTCTCCCTTCATACGGTGGGAGTTGCAGGAGAACCAGAGGGGGCAGATAAAAGCTTCATTCTGAAGAAGGGAGGCGCACATGGGTTTTATGATGATCACATGGTGCTTAGAGTTGCTAAGAGGTTGCGCTGTGGTTCTCTCAGCAGGCAATGTTCTGTTAGCTGTTTCTTGTGCCGACCTGTTTAAAAAGCAGTGAGTGATTATGGTGAGTAAGTAGTTCTTACCAAACTAGCAGTCTGACACCTGCCTGAGCTAGCTCATTGTTGGGTTTCTACATTTTCTACATTGTGGGAAGTTCTGGGCAGCCCCCCCCCCCTTTTTTTTATACATGAAAGGTTTGCATTTGAATGGCCAGAGAGGTGAATGCCGCAGAAATTAGCTCCCGTTTCACCGTGGGTTCAACTGACAAATAAGCCCCCCACCCCCAAACTGAGTGATCAGTCAATCTGTCAGCTGAATAATAAACAAGCGGGGTTTATAACTCCACAGTCTTCCTCACATCAGTGAGGATGTCACGATTGTCTGGCAAGACACGTCTTTTGCGGTCTTGACTTTGTGTGCGCCCTGCTCACAATCACGTCTTTTGTCATGTGTCTTAGCGGCGCTGGCTTTTGTTTGCTTGGTCTCCTCACGTAAACCGACAGCCAGGTGAGATTCACGGAGGAAAGAAAGAATCGGCAACTGCGGCTCCTTAGTCACCTCCTCTCGACACTTGTGTCTGCAAAGATCTGCCTAAAGTTGAATCTGGGATTCATCGGGGGTGGCGAGCAACACAGTGACCAGTCATCTGGTCTTATCGCAATAAAAATAATATATGCATATGACTGGGTTCAAATCTCAGGACCTCTGTGTGTGGTTTGCATGTTCTCCCCATGTATTTATTCCCATCCAAAACCATGCCGTAGGTGAAGTGAAGACACCAAATTGTCCATTGGTAAGAAGTTGTTTATCTCCGCACAAACCAAGTGGCTATTTTGATAAGTTGCTGAAATGAGGTCGGCTTGCTTGCACAAACCGTGACCGTCGATCTCTTCGGTACTCACTTTTCCATGAGTGTGATCATCAGCTGGTAGGAAGGGAAAGTGAAGGACCCTGCTGTCGCTCAGCAACGCGTTCCCGAGCTCCAGGGGCTTTCCAGCAAATGATGGTTTTGCGGCGCCGAGTTTGTATCGTGGGAATTGCAGATGTCCCGGAATATGACAGATCATGCCAGAGAAGTCAAAAAGATTTATGGATGTAATGACAGAGGACATGCAAGTAATTGATTGGAGAGAAAGGGATGCAGAGAAAAGGGTTGGATGGAGGAGGATGATTGGCTGTGGCCACCAATGAGGGGAGAGGCTGAAAGGAAAAGATGGCAAATGAGTCCAGATTCAATATTAAAACTTGAAATACATCATAATATCTCAATCGGTACTTAATACAACTGCAAAATATATTACGGGGGTTTAATTTCAGTCCGTTCATCGTCCATTGTGATGAAACAATTTGTTTTGATCGGTTTGAGCCAAGCGCCCTCTTGTGGACCAAAGAGCAATTGATTTCACTCTTCTAGCACCAAAGCTACTTGAGTTATTCCTAGTGTGCACAAGCAAGAAAACGGGTTTGTTTTTTGTCTAGCATTGACACTGTAGATTTTCCTCCCACCCTAAATGTTGGTCTATTGCAACTTTTCTTTTTCACTTTCTCTCTGAAACGCACCCCAGCTTCTCCGCTCCGCCCTCAGTGTGCGCAAAGCTCTCCAGTTGTCGGCCCATCGGAAAGCCTAACTAAAGTCTTTGTCTTGGGCGACTATAAAGTGTAACTCTAGTCTCACAGATGCAAATTGCAGTTCCACTTATGTTGGGGATTAACAATAGACCCTCTCTCTAGGACTCTTAGTCCCCGCTCTTTTATCAAAAGTCCCTCTAACCATTGAGGCTGTGGGGCTATTGTGTTTTTCTTCTTTTTGTTAGGTGACGGTAAGTAAGAGGCCAATCCTTGCTTCTCAGGTTCTCCCGCCCTCTTTAATGCCTCGCTTTATTCTCGCTGACTGTACTGTAACTCTATCTGTCTACTCTCGGTAACAGAAATGTGTGTCCCTGTAACACTCAATCACCCATTTACAACCTCGCCTGTGCGCTGACACTGACCCGCTTCGCACTCGTAAAACGGGCTGGCCAGACCTCCAGTTGTGGAGAAATGGTGCCTCGCAGTAAAGTCAATGGGCCTGTTAGTTGCGTTTACTTCTCGTCACGATACCTTGACGATGTGAAGTTTTATTCCCGTTTTGGTTTTGTTTTTTAATCCACGTGTTCCGTGTACTAAACGCAGTGTGGCACAAGAGGAGAGGGACGGTCAAGTTCCCAGACAGCCCGGTGTCCGAGGCTGATTTATGCCACTTTCATGCAGTCTGGCAGACAGAGCGGAAGTAAATGATTTAGAGGATTTGAGGAATAGAATTGCACTTTCTGACAAATTTAAAAGGGGTTCATCTAAAACTGCGAATTGAAGTTGTTACCCACTCACCCGCATTCAAGAAGGTCAAGGGAACGCTCATGGGAAGAATTGTCCCGGGCTCCAGCCAGAGGAATGGACAGAAGTCCCATAGAACTGAAAACATGCTCATCCTGCATTTCTGCTGCTTATGCCAGTCTAATCTAATTATCACTTCTAAAAAGTAATAAAATTGAATTAAAAGAGGAAAGGAAGATTTTAAAGAAACAAACTAACAATGAAGCTTTATGTCAGCGGAAGCTTCTTCTGTTTTTTTCTTATCTGGCAGATTTTTCAGTTCCTTTTAGCTCATTTTTCTGGAACAATTCCTGACTTTGGATGCCAGCACTGCTGGGGGATGCTCATACTTTTGCAACTCTCGCTCCAGGTGGAGAAGATCCGTCAGGTGAAGGCCAAGTCCCTGTACCTTCAGGTGGAGAAGCTGCACCAGAGTCTGACCAAATTGGACAGCACCATCGCTGCCGTCAGCCAGGTGCTGGACGAGGGCCGCCACATCGACGTGCTGCTGGCCAGGGAGCGGATGCTGACTCAGATCCATGAGCTCAAAGCACTCAGGGGGCTGCTGCAGCCGCAGGAGGACGACCGCTTCATGTTCACACCTCCAGATCAGGTAAGACGAAGGAACGGGGGGGAAAAAAACAACCCGTGCCTGGAAATCATATTAAACACCCTTGGATTTCATCCAGGAATCCTTTAAGAAAATGAAGTTGCCTAATGTTTCCTCAAGGATTTCCTGATCCCTTACCTTTTTAAGCTTTCCCAGTGAAACCATCCACCAACATTCCCTCATAATTGCACCCCTTAAAGGGGAAAAACAAGGGCGGCACAAAAAAGCGAGGGGGGTGACAGGGACATGTTGGAGAAAATCCCCTTGGATCATTCATTGCCTCTTATTTTTTGGGAAATATGTCCGTGTCCTGTGTTATGACAGGAGCTGCAGTGGAAGCCTCGGTCGAGACACTCCAGATTTTATTCCACGCTAAACCAGGAGAAGAAAATATTTCTCCTGTTTAGCAAGTCCTTGCAGCGGGATATTGAATTAAAGTTTGATTTTTCTGTCACATTTGTGGAAATTTTCCATGTTAAACTTTTAATCTAAGATAATCTGGTGACCCTGCAGGCTCTGTACATCGCCATCCAGTCCATGGGCCTGATCAGCAGTGGAGCCTTTGCCCCGGTAACTAAGGCTCACGGCGAAGGTCTGAAAAGCGCCCTCCGTGGAAAGCCCGCCTCCTTTACCGTGATTGGATACGACCACGACGGCGAGCCGCGTCTCTCCGGCGGCGACACGGTCTCCGCCATTGTCATGTCTGTGGCCGACAGTAACCTTTCCGCGGCAGAAGTTACCGACCACCAGAACGGCTCCTACACTGTCAGCTACCTGCCCAAATGCGAGGGGGAGCACCTGGTGTCGGTGCTCGTCTGTAACCAGCACATCCAGGGAAGCCCTTTCAAGGTCACGGTGAAATCCGGGCGGAGCTACGGCTCCCTGGGCTCCCAGGTGTCATCCTTCGGGTGCGAGGGCGAGGGAGACGGTCAGCTGTGCCGGCCCTGGGGAATCAGCGTGGACAAGGAAGGATACGTGGTGGTGGCGGATCGCAGTAACAACCGCATACAGGTAGAACCCACAGGAGAAATATACCGTAATTTCCGGACTATTGAGCGCACCTTTATATAAGCCGCACCGGCTAGCCAATCGCTGTCTTGGTCTTCCTCCTGCACACTTAAACTGTCAAAGTCGCCTTCTTCGGTGTCAGAGTTGAGAGGGACTCAGAATTTCCCGGTCATTTCATCGGTCCGATGTGACGAGTATAAATGTTTTAGCGGCGTGAAGCTTGTTAGCCCCCCCCCCCCCAAATAAAGTCCATATATTAGCCCTATCGTTGTTTACGTGAAAAAAGTCGCAGCTTATCGTCCAGAAATTACGGTACATAAACTGCATTACTACTGCCTGTATTTTTCATCCAGGTGTAAGTAAAGAGATGTCAATTTTACCGTTTTTTTTTTTTATTTTATTTTTTTTATTCTGACCTGGAAATTAAAAAGGTGAGGTGTAGAATGAAATATTACGGTATCTGTATTCACTCTGATGTGTCACTCTATTTTGTATCACCTTATTTATTTATGACAGCTTAAACACAGCCCACATTCATACAAGGCATGTTTTATATTATTGACATCCAATCTTTTAACCGCAGAATTATTAGCATTTTTTGAAATAATCATTAACATCGTGGCTCTGTTTTTTTTTTCTTTTTTCTGAATAGGCCATTTATAATCAAATTTCCTAAATTCCGTATATTATTAAAAGTTTCAGGCGGAGAGGCATTTGAAGGAAAAGAAAAAAGTCTTGAATGGTCTCAAATGAAACTTCAGCTGTACAAACCTGGTTTTGAAGCCAGTGAAAATATTTGTTCTCACAACTTTCTTACGGCCTCAGACAGACGGCACCAGGAAGGAGACCCGACCCAACATTTGATCGCAGCCTTTGCTCACGTCCATATTGATAACCGCAGATCTTTACAAACGGTCATCAGTTTTGGTGCCATACTTTTGTTGAGCGCTCATGAATTGCAGATCCCCAAAAATTATTATTTCTCACTATTGGCTGCGTTTCCTTCCCAAGAGAGTCCGCTCAGCCTGACAAATGAACACCTGAAGAGAAATCCGCAGCGAGATTGTATTTAACCCTGAAGTCACTCGGTCGTTAATGCAAGCTCCACACTGTTGATCTTAGGAAGAAATATTTATGTAGCGCTATATTTGCTGAGCAAACTTTGCGTTGGAGCCAGGAAGAGTGAGGGAAGCTTTTCCTTTTCCCTTCCCTATAAACACACACACGTGCATATATTTATACATACTGATTGCTTATGTGAAAAATGAGAAGAGCAAGTTAGCCGTGCCTTTACAATAGCAGGAAGAGCAAGGAATTCCACAGAACCTGAGCAGAAATTTTAGCCAGTATGCCTTCGAACATGGAATAAACTGTCATTTAACGTCAAAATAATCAGAGGGAATCAATACTTTGCAATCTTTCCACAGATATTCAAGCCCTGCGGCACCTTCCACCATAAGTTTGGCTCTCTGGGTTCACGGCCCGGTCAGTTTGATCGTCCTGCCGGGGTCGCGTGTGACAGTCAGAGGCGAATCATTGTGGCCGACAAGGACAATCACCGTGTGCAGGTGGGGCCGCTTTATCAATATGTGCCATTTGGCTTCTGATGGTGTTTTATTTTTGACGGGAAGTGGAAAAGTCAATTTAGCTGTCAACACTCACCCTCCCCGGTAATTTGATTGATTTCAATTTCATCTGGAAGTGACACGAGTCAATTGGCAGCCGTTGAAAAGAAATCTGAAGCATCAGTTAAATAAAAGAAAACATAAATTATTGGCACCTGAAAAGTAATTGGAAAAAAGCCAGAAGACGAGAAATGTCTTGCGATTGCCACTCATCCAGATAATGGCTAATTCTCAAAATTAAAATCTGTCAGTGGCAACTGGACTTATGCAACTGGAAATATGTTTGTATATCTGTCCATGTGTCTGAACAGTCCTTTATGGAAATCCAAGTTGAATAAAACATCTCAATTATCAGATATAAACTCTTTCGATGCGGTTCCGTTGTACGTTACTATTAAAATCGTGGCTTATGACTTTCCTGATCTTCAGCGCTGACCCATCCTGTGCCGTACTCAAACCTCCAAAGGCCAGAAAATGTGTATACTAAAAAAAAAGGAAAGACTTAAGAGCCTGTTAGCTTCTGAAAACGTCTAAACTCTGTCCTGAGTGTAAACACGCGGCTCCTCGTGCTTATTCTCGCCTTGCTCTGATGTAAACACGACGGGCTCTAAGACGCTCTCTCTGTCTGACAGGTGTTTACGTTTGAGGGCCAGTTCCTGCTGAAGTTTGGGGAAAAGGGTACCAAGAATGGGCAGTTCAACTATCCCTGGGATGTTGCTGTCAACTCTGAGGGTAAGATCCTGGTCTCGGACACCAGGAACCACCGAGTGCAGCTCTTTTCCCCCGACGGCTCCTTCCTCAACAAGTACGGCTTCGAGGGGGCTCTGTGGAAACACTTTGACTCTCCCAGGGGAGTGGCCTTCAACCACGAGGACCACCTGGTGGTGACCGATTTCAACAACCACCGGCTCCTTGTCATCCGACCGGACTGCCAGTCGGCCCGGTTCCTGGGGTCCGAGGGCATCGGTAACGGGCAGTTTCTGCGGCCGCAGGGCGTCGCCGTGGACCAGGAGAACCGCATCATCGTGGCGGACTCGCGCAACCACCGGGTCCAGGTGTTTGAGCCCAACGGAAACTTCTTATGCAAATTTGGAACGCAGGGAAGCGGTTTTGGACAGATGGACCGGCCCTCTGGCGTGGCCGTGACGCCCGACGGCGTCATCGTGGTTGTCGACTTCGGAAATAATCGTATTCTCAAGTTCTGAAAAAAAAAAACAAAACCAAAAAAAAAAAAAAAAAATTTAAAAAGACAAAAAAAAAGATATTTTTACATTTTCTCCCTCCGTTTGGCTTTTTCCGATGAAGGAAATGGTAGAGAGAGAATGAATTAGTAAACAACAAAAGGAAAAACAGGAGGAGAGCTCATAGAGGATTGAGAGTGTCCGGATGAGAAGGGGAATGCAGCCTCAATTTTTTTTTTTCTTCTTTTAAAACACAGTTTCACTCGTGTTCTGCAAATCTTTGGCGTGAACTTTCAAGGGGACCCTCGACAAATCGATAATCAATAGAAAAAGAGCCATGTTCTTTCCCTTCCTCAATCGCAGCTGCTCCCAACCTTCTCTGGAAGCTCTCCTCAAGTTTCCTACTCAGGGAATTTCTCACTTTTCTTGAAATCTTGTGCCCTCTGCTCCATACCTACCTCATTTAGCTCTTTATGAATGTACTCATAGTCACTGAGCAGAGGTTTAGTCCGTGAAGTTTTACAAAGATAAGTCTACCTCTATACTTTGTTATTTAAGAGAGACAAAAAAAAAAAGAAAGAACGAAAGAAAGAAAATAGACTCTTCAGTTGATATTTGCACAGGATCAATGGAATTCTTGCTGTGCATTTCGAATTATGAGTTAAGTGAACCTCCTGAATGTTGTTGCTGAGACAATACTCAGAACGCTGTAGAGGCTGCATGATTTATTCTCATTTAGAAGGCTTTGCTAGGAAGGAAACTAGGGTACAGCAGTGTCCTTTCATATTTTTAGGCTTTTTTTTTGACACATGCATCGACCCTTTTCTTGCTCTGCACAGTCAGCAGAGCCCTCCCTCCCTGAGAAAAATGAAAAAAAGAGCGTGAAGCCATGCCAAACTCGACAGAATCAGAAATCGCTCAGGTCATGTTTGGACTGATTCGAAAAGGATCAGGACTAGCCAGGCTCTTCGATAGCTTTACTCGTAAAAGTCGTCGTGAATTAGTAAGGAATTTGGGGGGGAAAATTAAATGTTGGAATTCCTCTCCTAAACGATCCCTCAAAAGAGCCCGCAAGGGACAGAATATATTAGGCTGATCGTAACCCAGGGTTTGCTTCTTCAATCCCTCAATTTGTGTCTGATAAGACCATACGAATAATTTTGATGAAACAGACAACCTGCTTCGTAGCTCCCCGGCACCACCGTGGTAGTCGAGCTGCGTACCCTCCGAAAAGGCAGGACCCATTGGAAATGTATTCGGAGATGAGACCCCCCCCTCCCGCCCTTCGCACCCTTCCCGAAGCCGTATTAGTGACATTGACGTAAAGATTTAATCATTGAAATTAATGAAACCTTGCTGACGAGGCATGCTGTGTGACAAAAGCCTCAGAGGTGGACACCTCCGTCGGCTGTCCGGAGGACATTGACACCAGTTTTAATGAAACAATCCTTTGGATGCAGGTTGTGGTTGAAAGCCACCCTTTTTTGGCTTCTGGGGCCCAAATGCTTGATTAAACCCGATGAATTTTGCGATCGCAAGGCCCCTGCCCCTATTTTCCTTTTCTCCTTTTTTGCTTGATGCGGAGACCGAGGCAGCGTCTTCAGGTCCCGTGTTAGAAGACCACTCCTCTAAAGATGGAGGTCTGTAGACCAACAACTTGAGTCAACCAAAGTTAGAATTTCTGCACAATGGCCAACTTAAATATGGCAAATAACAATAGCAAAAAAAAAAAACCCAAACCTTTATAGATGTTTGTCTAGAGCCTGACCGATGCAGATACCGATATTTGAATAATCTAATAACACTTGAATAATCTGCCCCACCCGGACCTACGAAGTGCCATCCGAACGTCCCAAAGTCACCTGAACACCAGAAATTCAAACCAGAAAGGTGTTGCATTTAACTTGGGATCCGAAACCCACAAAGTAGCTTTCTGACGTCGAGGCACAGCTAAACACCAGCGTCCGAGGAGCTTCGGCGTGGGGCACCCGCAGACAACGGACCAATAAAATAACAAGATATGTATATCGGTCGGGCTCTAGGTTTTCGTAATCATTGTTGCCGGGAAGACTAAAGTTAACAGCACTGTCTGCGTGGAGATCGGTTTCTCCCGCTGGAGAACCGTCACATCCCGCGACCACTATGTGAAGCGGGCGCAAAAAAATCCTGGTCAACGTCCTGGTCAACAACTTGCGCCAAAGACAACACTTTTCTTCTTCTCGCGCTCATTCGCCTCACCCCCCTTAAAATGATGCGGCTCACATTTATCATTATAGGATGACCCAAAGGCTCAAAGTAGCGCCTAAGAAAAAAAAAAGACAAAACAATAGCCTTTGCACCCCTAATCCAATCCCACAAGAACGAGTAGATCCAAATGCTTTGCATTGGATGCGTTGTTGCGTTTCAAAACCCTTTAACCATTCGTTCAATCCGCGTCTTACCGGAAGCGCGAGACAATTCAGGTTCCGTCGTCACTCCCTTAGCATAGTGTTGAGAATAATGGGATCGAATGAAAGAATAGACCGACTTGCTCCGGCCTCTGAGGACGGAGCTCGTCCGCACATGATCGGGATTCACATCCTCACATCTCAGACGTATCTTTGTACCCGAGCGGTTGTTTTACCTCTTTTCCTCGTATACCTCGCGTCCAGAAGCCCCCCACCCTCCCCTGGCCACGCAAAGCTACTGCTCCTTAAAACATCCAAATACCTCGACTTGTTACACACATCTTAAATACCTCATTTCTTTTATTTAAACGTACCTCATCAGATATTTATACCTCAAACATATACCTCATTCTTACTCTTGTCGTGTCGCAGTGCAGTACATGTCCCATCTCTAGGACCAAAGATCGTGGTACTGTCTCATGTTTGACAGCTTAAACAATGTATTGTGGTCCCTCAGCCCTGAACACCTCGACCGGTTTGTTGCATTGCATACTGTAGAAAGAAATGCCTTTTAAAAATTAAAAAAAAAAAATCACCAAGAAACCAAATATTTCAGACCGAAAGCATCGTGCCAAAATGATCTCTGAGAGTTCTGTGCCAAACAGCGTTGGCATCCGGACCGTGCGGTTATGACAGCAAGTGTCACTGGACCATAATATCAGAGATACAAATGTAAGATCGGAGCGAGCGAGGATAAATCCTGGCTCTCTGATTGGATGCACTTAAGGGGGCTGGGCCCCGACTATCTTTACCTCATGATGATGAACGAGCAGATTCCACTTGTACTTTGTTACTGTGCGCAACAGGGGGGGAAGAGGAAACCGCCTCTTTTAGAGCGTTTAAACATTACAAATCCGCCTTTTTTAAATGCACAAGAATGACCTCCGATTCCAGCACAATCTACCGATATTTCAGCGTGCCGTTTGGCACTTTTCGGACTGTGGCTTCATAAATACACAAAGGTTTATATGACCTTAAGGGACAGTTCACCCTAAAATCACATCAGCTGTAGAGATTCCTTTCTTTCCAGGGCCTCGAAACTGCTAAAACCCGGACCCCGGTCTGCTGAAGATAATGTTCTGGGGCATTATTGTTTGGAAGCTGTCACGCGCAGATCTGGAAAGAGAGGGTTCCCCAGGGGTAAAACAAGTTCCTTTGAAATCACATTGCGGCTATAAATCTATTCTAGGAACTTGTACTCGAAAACGACACCTTAGCATCCGGCTGGCAAGATTCTTGCGAAATATCAACATCGGGAATCAGGAATCTCCTCTCTCATCTAGTTTTTGGGGTGAACTGTCCCTTGAAATGCAAGTATTAGCACACAGACGGCGAGCCGGTTTGAGTCGACCTGCTGCTTTTGAACGCAACGCTCGGTTCCCACCCACAGCTAACCTTGTTTTTTTTTTTGCATTTCAGTATTACTGTGTGAAACGTTCATTCATGTCTGCATCTTTTTTTAAAATTACGATCGCAGCATTCTATCCTTAAGATCTTTAGGTCTTCACTCTTTAAGAGGAAAAACAAGTTGTATTTTAAAACCATTGTCTTTCTCTTTTTTTTTTTCATTGCATGCTTTAAAAGTCCTTGTATTATACTGACAGATAGGTGTTGGAATCCTCGAGACGGGGCGGGTAACGACGTATTGGGCTGATTTTTACCAAAATATATACCCAAAGATGTGTATGTGTGTTAGGATTGCGTTGGATGGATTTAACCTTTGACCTTTGCGATTGTATTTCTTCTTCTCTTGAGGCTCCGCAGAGCACAACCTGTTCAGCCAGCCGTGCCTCAACTCCCCAACACCGTAGAGGCAGTACTCGGATACACGCAGGAGGCCACCCCCACACCCATTAGTGCTTATTTGTCTTGGCCCTCCGACACGCGTTGAGTTAGATGTTAAATCGGTGGCCATTTTTCTCCGACCCCCGTGACCCGCCGCTCTGTCCTCTCCTCACGCCAGGAATTAGCGCTGCTTCTCCGGCACAAAACGACGACAGCAATCTTTGTCAGGAATCCCAAGAAGTGAGTTGACGCGCCTGCTGAGCACGTGACGGATCGCCGCCGCGGCTTTTGTCGTTTTAGAAAGGAAACGGTCGGGCCCCTGCGTTTTTGTTTTTTTTTTTGTCCACCATTTTATTTCTGGCCTCAAGGCTTTAAGAGAGAGAAATAAACAAAGCTGCAACAGGTGACGCGTGAAAGGTCATAGACCTCCTTTTAATGATTGTATACTCAAAAGATAGGATCAGAAAAGTGGTTGGGAAATTTAGAAAGGAAAATAAAAAAAAATTATATATATATATATATATATATAAATATATATATATAAGATAAAACTCAGGTAGTTCTCCGTGGCCCTGTAACCCAGGTGTCTCGTTGTCCCCGTAGTGAAGACGTAGTGATATTTCTTTTCCTCCCATTGTCCTGTTTGGACCTCTCAGTACTAGTCTTGATTCTTTTGTGTGTCCATTTACATATTATAAAACAAATTATTCCTCCCTCTGAAATCTATTGATTAATTTTTTCCCCCCTGATTTACCCCCACCCCTCAAAAAAAAAAAAAGTACAAATACTTCACACCACTCGATGCCCATTGACCCTTTTAGAATGTATTTTGTGAAGAAAAGGGTGAAATGGGATCTCGCCGATGCTCAGCTCGCCAGCACCGTCCACCTGCTCGTAACGCGGGACCGAACGGAAGCCGGGGGCCGCTCGGGGTCGCACCCATCATCTCGTGGCGCTTTTGCGAGTTCCACCCCAGCAATACTGAGGGAAGCAGGTGGAGAACACACAGGTGGAACACGAGGCGCCGTGCTCAGAACGGGCCCGAGGCTTCCGCGTCTGTCGCGGTCTTTCGCGCGGCAGCGTGGATGGGGTGTCGTGTTTGTGCGCCGCATCTGTTGTCTGAGCAGAAAATCCACTGAATGTATCCTCCTCACAGTCCTGGAGGCAGGGCGAGCCGGCGGGGGCCAGCTGAGTTTAGATGGGTGCTGCTGGCACTTCTGCGCTGCCATGTGGGCACTTGTGTGTGTGTGTGTGTTTTTGTGCGAGTGCGCACGTTTTTCGACATCTAGTGCGCGTTGGCCGGCACACCTTCCCTCCTTTTTAGCACACACACGCACTCACACACACTTGCTCACGGTGCGCGGGGTGGAAGTGCAGATGTCAGGTCTTCAGTCTAAATAAGGCAAAGGAGACTATAATATATTGGCCACCCGCTGCTCCCTCTGCACTCTGTGGACTTTAAACATTTCCTATGCAGTTTTTTTGTTTTGTTTTGTTGTTTACACTTAAATAAAGTTGTATTTCTTTGACTTCAAAATGTGTGACTGTTATTTCTCTCTTTTAACTGCTCCGCTTTAAATCGGTCAACCGTGTCACCCAGGAAGTGCAAATAAAATGTAAATATACTCCTAGGATTAAGGAATTGGCTCAAATGACATGTTGGCACCCAGAATAGGAGGGGGCGCTGCAATCGGGTTTCTTAGTTGTGCTCGACTGATCCGAAGGTGACCCCAGCGAGGGAGACCTAACTTTTTTTTTTTAATAACTAGAATTAACTCAGACCGCTCATCTGTCACTGCGGACAGTAGGAAAAGGAGCGGAAATTAACCTGGAAAATAATTGAAATCGCAAATATGAGGTACATGTGATAGTCACTAAGATCCAACAGATGTATTCAAAAGACGAAAACTAAGATATTAGATATGGGCTACATTAAGTAGAGAAAACTTGATTGGTTGACCTTTAAAATAATAGATTGCAGGATGGATTAGCTCTTGAAACATGTGGAAACCTGAATTGGACAAATATATTTAGAGACTTAAGAAACTGTTTGCAGAAATAATATACTTGTGTACAGCCATTATTACATGAATAAAACTAGATCTTTCACACGATTGGAAACTTGCGTGATCTCGCAAACACGACCTGTTCAGTCGCTGTCCTTTTAAATCCCAAGAACAACTTTGCAGTCGCTCCTGATTTTACAAAAAGCAATACGAGTCTCTTGAAGAGATTTATTTATTGATCGTAGTTACAATGAGAAGTACTTGAAGTGCTGAAGAGCTAAACTCTAAGCTATGGCAAGTTGTTGACCACCAGGAAGAACTTCAATGATTTTCTCCTTGTTCCTTCTTTGTTGTCAAACCTGCTGAACCGAAGAAGAAATCCCGGGTTTTCTTACGGTCCCCGTAAAGCTGGTGTTTCAGAGTTGCCCCGCAGGAAGTATCGACAAACAAAAGTAGAGTGGGTTATTTTCCCCCGCAAGATCACCCCAAATGTTATAACCTGGACATTTTCAAGCAGTTTCCTTGTTTGTTTCCACCAGTTCCTCCCCAGTTTACCTCCTGCAATTTCCAATAAGTCAAAAATAATTATCGGGAAACACGGGAAATAGATAGTTTTTCTAGCATCAAGTTAAAGATAAATAAAATAACTTATTATATGAGACACAAGACCGTTGTTTTTCCTCCTTTAGATTTGAGTCAAGTTGTCTTATTTTTGTGCTTAGGCATTTGAACACACTCAAAATAGTGCTCAAGAGGCTGAACCGCAAGGCCAGGGATGTTTTTGGAGAGAATGCTTCACGAGGTGAAGGTCATCTTGGACTCCGCGATGTGCTGGTCAGGTACAGGAGTTCTTTCGGCACCAGACTGATCACACCGTGATGCACCACCAAGCGCCATAGGAAATCATTCTTGCCATGAGACATGTATATTTTGTATAATTCCATGTATAATTCCTCATTCTGAGCGGCCGGCTGCCGGTGGAGCCATCATGTGCAATAGTACTCCAATAGTTTCGTCCTCTGTGCAATTACCCAGATTTACTGTATACACACAAATACTACATGTAATCATATACATGTACTTGTAAATACGCGTGTATATACGTTATAAATATTTTTACCTACCTTTCGTTTTATTTATGCTCATTTATGTTGATCTTCACCGTTTTTAATACATTTTTATTATTAGCTGTTTTATTCTTGCATTGAGTTCTATTTTGATCTCTTTTCCACTTTATCCTCTGAGCAGGAGCCGCTTGCAACAGAAAGCAATTTCCTCCTTTCGGATCAATAATAAGTTCTGATTTTGATTCGCTTAGGGTCAGAGGTCAGCGCATGAATGGTTGGGGCTTTACTTCTATGTTCAATATGTTTTGGCATCAAAATGTGTGCTCCGGTTGCAGGTTCAGGATTTCACCATCAGATGTCACCATTGCCCCATTATAATTGTAGGTCGTGTGTGTGTGTGTGTGTGTGTGTGTGTGTGTGTGTGTGTGTGTGTGTGCGCGCGCGCGCCGGCGCCCGCGCGCGTGCGCGCGTGCCTTTCTGTCTGTCTGTCTGTCTGTCTGTCTGTCTGTGTCTGAGAGAGAGAACAGATCCCAAGTCCGCCTCTGCTTTTCTTTTTTTTTCATTTCTTTCATTTTTCATTTTTTTTTTTTATTTTACAGCGACAACCTGATTTATTAACTTTTTTATTTTTATTTTTTACAGTTTGCTAAACATTTTCCAGCAAAATTGAGTAATGCATTGAGTCTTGACATTATTTCAGATTTTTGTTGATAATATAATTTTCATGTTAACATGTTAACTTGGCTTTAAACAAACTGCTTATTGTAACAGCGTGAATTATTTTTATTATTTTATTATTTTTATTCTTACCCTAACAAATCACAGAACCATTGGTCATACCTTTCAACATGTAATGAAGTGATCAGGAATGTTGTTTCTACTGCAAGATTTGACATTTTTGTACAAAAAGGTTTTTGGTTCCCTGCTCGTGACGTGCTATGGTCGTGCAGGTTCAGCTCTAATCACATACACACACTCTAAAATGCAAATAAATCAGAATCAGAATGAGAATTGCTTTATTAACCAAGTAATTTTGCAACTAAAAGGAATTTGCTTTGGTTGAAGGTGCTTAACAGAAAACATGTAACAGGTATTAAATAAATGAAAAAGAAAAGTGAGATCAGGGCGAGCTAGGTTTGTAAATAGGTATTTAAATACGGTATTTTAGGTATAGGTATTTTTAGGTGTAGGTATTTTTTTTAAATTCATTACCAATCATTCATTACCATCATCAAACAAGGTGTATGATGTCGTCACTGTTGATGACATCATGAATGGTTCTGGGTTGGGGGGCCTTGCTAACGTTGCTCTTCAGGTGTCGTGATCAGCAGGTTTACAGAACCACAAAGACACGACACGGAGCCGTCAAACACAGCAGCAGGAGGAGGGGGGCAGCCGCCCGATTTCCAGGTTAGGTAACACCCTTGTGTGTGTGTGTGTGTGTGTGTGTGTGTGTGTGTGTGTGTGTGTGTGCATGAGTGAGTCCCCCCTCGGCAGATGGCTGGGAGGTCCTCACTCCTCTGTGTTTGTGTGTGCGAGTGTGAGCTCCTGAAAAAGGCTCTCAGAGGAACTCATTAGCTGCAGCAGAGACGCCGTTTGGTGGCTCGTCTGTCAAAACCAGAACCAGCCGAGAGCATTCGTCTCCTCCAGCCGTTTCATTCATTGTTTGCTGGAGAGTCCGAAGTATCTCCGTCTTTATTTTTCCCCCAAGGAAGACATTCCTGCACTGAAGCGGCGTGAGATGCTCAAGAAATAACAACACGCCATTATATCATAATACTTATTTGTTTAACATCATATTGTGACTCATGATGTGACTGTTTACATTCACATCACCCTTTTCCACCTCAAAATACATCAATGCGACATCGTTCACAAAATCACCAACTCGAGAATTTGGATAAATGACATCACCAATGTGTGTTACATTTCTACTAGGTCAACAGTTCAGACGTCAGTGATTCCTCTCCACTCGCCACCCTGATTGCGTGTTAGGTATGTGATTTTCCGTGGCTTGCCACTTCATTTATTTAAAAAAACTATTCTCTGAATGCCATATTTTCTTTCTGTTCAGGCCCGAAAGGCAACACGGCCCATCGGTGAACTGCGGGTGACGTCGCTCGGAGAGACGGAGGGCAACGTGACTGGATGCGAGCCGCTGGAAGAAGCCCACCTCTTCGCCCCTCCCAGGCCAGCAGAGGGTGAGGGTGCTGACGTGGGCTTGACGTGTGTATTTTTGTGTGTATGAGTGTGTGTTTGTGTTTGTGTTTGTGTCGCCCTGGGCTCCAGAGGGAGAGGCGATGATTGTGTGTTTGTTTTTCACAAGGTTTGAAAAAGTGGATGTGCGGAGTAAATTTTGCATAGCGTGTCAAACAGATAATTAGGCCTTTGACACACGCGCACACACACACACACACACACACACACACACACACACACACACACACACAGATTATAACAAGTTTAACTTTTTCTTCTTTAATACTGACGACTCTATTGAGGGGTTACGAGCTCAAAGAGTCTCACGCACTGTTTAGATGATTCAACCCTCTTTAAACCTGTGTGTGTGTGTGTGTGTGTGTGTGTACCCGCGCTATACATGGTTATGTGCCCGATGGTGCTTTTGTGAGTGTTTTTCGCACCACGTGCAGATCCATGGACGGCCACATACAGACGGCTTTGCCTCTGCGGGGAGCTGAAGGTGTTAAAACTGTCCTTATGTTTTTCACTGACTGTTTTATTCTCCACCCGTCGTCCTATTGTGAGCCGGGGATCCAGTGTTATTTATCTTTAGTTCAACTGATAAATGCGTTGAAAGTGGCAAAAACAAACAATCGGAAATTTGATATAACCCAAGAAACCAACTGGGACAAAACCAGCGGATAATTGTGAAAGTTGTTTTATTATTTTTAGATGTTTAAGAACATTTTTCTCTTGTTTACGTCTTTTCATTTGAAAAAAATAAGGAAAATTCACCCTGAAACCAGTGGGTTATATTTGTCATTGTGTAGTTGACTGATGTGCACACACACACACACACACACACACACACATACACATACACACGAACACACATACACTCCTCCAGTCGGCGGGGGCAGATCGAGGTGACACGCTGAGTCACGCTCCGGCTCGTTTCCTGTGCTCGTTTTCCTTCTAGGGGAAGGCGGCGGGACGGGTCGCTGACGTAGCGGCGGCCGTGGGACACGTGACTCCTTCGCCGATGAGTTCCTCTAGCGGACGGCTTGGGTCGTCACATCTCCTCGACCGCCTCCCTTTCCTTCAGGGAGTCATGGCAACCTGGATATGACCGCAGCAAAGAGAATACGTGGTGGACGCAGAGACCCATGATGGGATTACAGACCCGCTTTGGCCTTGTAACCTCGGAGTTAGTCTCGGCTGACCAGCCCTGTGGCTGGTCAGGATGCATTAGAGAACTTTATTAGATGTGCTCGTGCAAAACTACACACAAACACACACACACACACACACACACACACACACACACACACACACACACACACACTGCCTGAGCGGCAGCCGTCCGAACGACAACCACAGAAAGCGGCAGATGCAAGATGGAGGGATGTCAGAGGTTGTTGGCCTCTGTGCTGTTCTGGCCGCCGCGTTCGCTCACCCCCCTACTCTCCCCTCACACACACACACACACACACACACTCACACACACGCAGAGGACCCCCCTATCCCCAAAGGAGTCCATTCAGGTGTGACTAAGAAGCCGGGCCTGAAGGAAGTATGACAGGAAGAATGTGAAAGATGGCGGCAGGGTTTATTCTCTCATTAGAACTTTCGGTATTAAAACGAATGAAAGAGCATCAGGAACCCAAGAAGCGGCTCGTGTGTCCACAAGGTCCGAAGATCCGGGGGAAATTCTGCGCTCATTTAAGAGTTTGATTTGGTGGCCCTCTTTATCCACAGGCCAAACTTGGTCAACCGAATCCATTAAAAGGAAAAAAAAAATAAATCGCCCCCAAAAAAAGAAGAAATCAACAATGTCAATTCATGATCAAATGACAAAACTGATCAGTGACATTTTGGTAGATTTCTTTCACCTGAAAGCTTTACAAAAGGCAAATTGGCAATTTGGATGTTTGCCAGCGTTTCATTTAAAGATGCTGTGAGATACTTCTGGATAGTATCTGAAGGAGTAAAGCGTGCTGTTTGGTTTTTGGAGCCGTCACTGATCAGAAAAGACCTAATTACGCCGCTGTATCTCTGCTTCTAGTTTAGACTCCTACATTGATTTTGCAGGGACGGGGTTGTTTTCCCTCTTGTAGCCACCGTCCTCTCTGGGGAGAATATTCATTTTATGTTTTCCGTTGTTTTCACAGCGTAATAGGCCAATTTGTCTCTCGAACTCTCAAATTGAAACAAAGCCGTTGAGCATGACGAGTTATCTCGGCGTTGGAGATAATATTATTTATTCACTCGCCGTGTTGGTTTGTCTCTTTCCCTTCCATTGTTTCAGAACAAGCCCTTTTTAAGTGTTTTAGGGCGGCAAAGGGTCAAACGCACGTGAAATCAGGTCTGTGCGTGAGCGCAGTGTCAAACCATCCGTTCTCCCCCGTCTTCGCCTTCATCTCCGTCTCATTCGTGAACAAACACGACCATGTCAGGAGACCCGCTGGTGAAACACATCAAAGTTTGTTTCATGTTGCGACGCAAACGCCTTTTCTACTTGCTTTCTCTCTCCGACTCCGGCTTTGGAGAGAACTTCTCATCCAGCGATGCCGACAGTTGGTTGACAAGGTTTTCTAAATCTTTCTAATTCATTGTAATGATGAAATCCAACAGTTTTTTTTATCTTCATCATCAAACTGTAAGCCTCCGCCCCTTTTTTATCCGTGAAATAGTCTCACAGAAATGTAAGAGGGATTTTATAATTGAAGCTTACGTCACTGTAAGTGATGATGTTTCGCTGATTATTGATTATATGATTGATACATACATTTTGATATGTTTGTATGTTTTTGGTTGTTTCTGTGCTTTTTCATTCTCTATTGTGTTTTGTTATAACTTGAGTTGTATACCAACTTATTTTCCATTAATTTGATCAATTGCAGCAGAGTAATATTCTCCAATGTATTTATTAATGAGAATTACAAGGAAATCAATAAGATGAAAATGAAAAGATGAAAAGACAAAAAGAAAATGTCAGATTTATAAAACATCATGTTTTAAGCACTGAAGAATAGGGAATAAATTATCCATTTGCAACACACTCATTAAAAAATATCATCAAAAGAGTGGTTCAATGTAAAATGTAGAAGAAACAGGCGCAATAGTGCTTTGAGTTTGACCGTTATCCGGCCCATTCAGGTTTTCAGGGCCTACTCTCAAAAAGCACGTGGAGCCCAACGTGCACGCAGCATTTAAGTAACGTGTTAACCGGATAAAGTCTGATGCCACAGTCGTCGCCTCCGCCGGGGTAATGATTTGGTCAATATCAATTGAGTCCGGCAAACACGGCGCTATCGGCATTGCACATCGCTGATCGATTAAGTGACAGGCCGGCAGTTACTCAAATCCAATGGGCGTGAGATCAGTTAGTATTAATAGCTTTTATAGCCTTCCTTTGTTACAGAATGTGTCCGGTGTGTTTAAGAGAATAAGGCCGAGCAATTTACAATTTTACAACGGCTGTGTGTCAATTTCAAGAAAGATCAAGTTGACAACGTGTGCTCTGAAATCGTGGTGAGCTCTGGACTGCATGCGGCTCTGGAAAAAAGTCAATATATTTAGTTTCCCATAATTATGAAAGATATTTACTTTGTCTGTTTATCAAACAAATGTGCCCGTAAACACACAAATGGATGAAAATTAAATCGAAGCATTAACCTGCTCGCCAAGGACAGTCAATCACTCAGGATGATCAACGCTGTTCTCGTGAAAATGAATCCGCCACATTTGGGAAGGAATTAAAATATAGAACAGGCTCCCTCAGAAGACCCTCTTCATCACAAAGCATCTGTTACCTTCAAACAGAAACATAAACAGACGTCTGCTAGGACCTGCAAGGCAAATCTTTATTTTTTCATAAAACTAAACTTTTTATTTTTAGTTCTTTTTTTTCTAAAATGTTTCTGATTTTTTTTATCGCATTTATTAAAGTTTCCATTTCCTGTAATTTTTTTAAAATAAGTTCTTTATATTTCCCTGAGATCTATTTTCATCCAGTCAAATGCCATTGTGCTCGGACGTCATTGGCTGAAACAGGCCACGCCCACTCAGGAAGTTGTAGTTGTAGTTGTCATTGCAGTTCTCGAGCAAAAATATTATTGTGTTTACAAAATCATTTCCTATTTGCAATATTTCAGGAAAATAATTTCGCAAGTTGAAGCATTTCTAGGGACCTGTTTTGTCACCACAAATTGTGAGCATTTATGGTTTTATACTTCCTTCTTTTATGTTTATATCTATTATCATACTGGTCAAAACATGATGTTGCTGTTAAAAAAGACTTGTTTACTTTGTAAGCAGTTACAATGAAATGCATTAGTGACTTTTCTATGTTCATTGCGACATAAACTTGAGCGTGTGATTTTCACCATATTATCTCACATCCTGGCATTTAGGATGGGTTGGGATGTTTTTCAGGCAGAATGTCTAGCTGGTGGAAGGAAACCACATCTTCAACTAAAGAGAAAACAAACAAGAGAACAAAACACTTTAAATACTTTAAAATACAGCATGAATTTGTCGTGTTAACAACATGAAAATTATATTGATTTATATTTTTTTTTCTCTCCGGACCCTTTCTATATTGTATTTATGAAAGGAAAAAAAAAATCAAATAAAACACCCAAATTATATATATTTTTTTCAATATTAAACTTTCATTGTTCTTAAACTGTATATCTAATTATAACAAACCAAATGAACTTCATTGTCTGTTGCCTTGAGAAGCAATTAATAATTACCAGTAGTGGCGTCAGCCTGGAGAGCTAAGGTCACCCAGAAGTGCTAAGGCTTCCTGAGCAGACGCAGCAGCAGCAGCGGAGTTACAGGTGAACAGGGAAACTCTTAAAAATCACTGTTTATTGTTCGTGTTTCCGCTGTTAATCCGGTTGATCTAGAAAGGTTTTCAGACTGCATGCTCAGATGCCCCTCCCCGTCAGAAATGGTTCGGACCAACTCGGAAGTGGAAATGGGCTAACCTGAAGTATTTGTGTTCTTGCTTGAATGAACAAATATGTGAGGTTAGGGGTTTGCTTAAAATGTTCACATCTTGATAATGCAGCTCCAGACCAAGGAGAAACCAAGGAGGTGTTGGATGCGAGACATGGAGCCCAGTGGGTCGGATTACGTCAAAGCATTCTTTCAAGTGCTTGTTAGACTAATGAATAAAATGTGATTTGCAAGACCTCCTGGCATTTCCTATCTGAAACATCCCTCGAATAATACATTCGCAGTCCTGCCCAAAACCTGGAATGTCTCTCCTGTCAGTCTAGTCACTCACAAATCGAGCCTAAATCTCTGCTGCCTGTATTATTTTCCTCATTGCCTCGGTTTTAAACTAACTGCAGCTTTAGTGCAACTGCATATTCATACTGCTATCACTTTCACTTTTTTTTTTCTTCTTATTGCTTGTCCCTTTAAAAAAGAAAATTGCATTCCAACCTTATCTACGTTGGCATCGTCGTCGTTTTCTATGACAAATAATTTTTTTTTTGCCAGTCCCAAGCTTGATTTTTTTTTCTTCTTTCCCATATGTGTGTGTGAGATAAATGAAGGAGTTTGTTAGGAATGTTTTGAAGGTGAAGTGTCTGAAGCTAGAAAAATTGAAGTAGCAACGCCCTACGGGTGGGATGTGAGTTTAAAGAGGAGCGATTCTTGCGTGGTTAGATAAGCGAGCCAGAGTTTCCCCAGAGGTGAGTTGTAATTGGCGCGGACTTCATCGGACAGTCGGTGAAGTGACGGACAGGTTTGCTATAAAGGATAATGAGGCAGGTGGTGTTAAACTTTGTGAAAAGGATGGTTACGGTGATCCTTTCTTTCGGAAGAGACAAGAGAAAAAAGGTAACTAATAAGAGAGGAGATCGGTGGACAAGATAGACTGTCTTGTCAGACTTTGTAATCTGAACATCAGTGATAGCAAAATGGTGTTAGGTGAGTTTAGTCAGACAGCATAGGATGGCGTTTTGCAGGATGACTGTTGACAAGCGGAAAGGAATGTTGGACAGTTTTCAGGGAGGTCTTGAGGCTTTCAGGTGACCTGACGACTGAAGCTGATGTGATCGGCGAGACCAGTAGAGTACTTGAGATGCAGGGATTTATAGAGGTTAGCAAAGAAGTAGAAACTTGTGAGGCTGCAGAGAGCTGCGCCGGGAGATCTAGCACAAGGTGACGGTAAAGATGGCAAAGGATGTACAACTGCTTGCATGAAAGGTTGTAAAGGTGGGTGATTTTTATACGGGTTGGTGAAAACGGGAGGGACACGCAGCAGGGTCAGGTGATCCAGGGTTTTGAGGGAACAGTTTTGTCAGGTGCCAGAAGTGTGATGGAAAGAGCACTTTGGATGAGCTGAGTAAAAAAGAAGCGAGAGTGGAAGAAGGTGACCGATGTGACAGGAGGACGGAGCAGGAGCAGAATGGCAATTTATCCTGATCTGCTGTGGTGGGATAGAAGTGTGCCGCTGGTATTTAAGAATAAGATGTGCAGAATTTTGGTGACTAGATGAATCAAATTGACAGAAAGTAGTGGAAACTAGACCGAGCAGAAGTGGGCTTTTGTGAGCAGTAATATTCATTGCCCAGTAAGAATGCTAAAGATGCAGAAAGGAAATCCTCCACCCTGACAAATTTAAACGATTACCGTCATTGTCCATTTCCATGAATCATGACTGGAAACACAGTTGTGACAAGCTGTTCAGAATTCTCTTCTATTCCTCCACAAGTTGGCATGGGGAACTTTAAGTAGTTGCTCGCATCCTCAAAGTTGTCATTTTCCTTCACAACAAGTGCAAAGTGAAATTGCATCGAACCACAAGTAAAAAAAAAAATGGCTGAGCATGTGGTGAGATGATCCTGTAGGACTTCAAGCTTTTGATGATTTAACTAAACACTAGTTTCCTGTAACTGTATAAACACAGCCTTAACTATTCAACTGCCAACTTTTGTTGATGGTGATATTTGATATTCAAATTCAGAAAAACCTTTTTTTTTGGACCGGAAGCAGAGGTGGAGATGTTGAGGTTCTCCTTGGGAGTGCCTACGATGGACAGGATCAGGAATACATTTCCAAAATTTCTGTCTGGCATGTTAAGAAATCATTCAGACTGAGGAGGGATCATGAATATTTAGGTAGGACGCCGAGGTTGGAACTGCTAGGTAGGAGGCCGGGAGGTGGACGGAGGAGAACCGTGGATGTTGTGAAAGGGGACGCGGAGAATATGGCTGGATGGAGGAGGCTGACTCGCTGTGGCGATCCTTGAAGGGAACAGCTCCGATGTTCAGCGCAGGGGAAGCGGTTCGTCTTCATACGCCATTCTTGGTTGCAGACAATTTTGCTTTGACAATTACTAAAACTGCATGTATTCTGCAAACAGCATGAAATGGTAACCCAATGTAATGGGATTTCTCATTTCATCCGGCCTTTAAGTGCACTCTAGACAAATTATTCCGTGCAGATGTTGGGAGTGGCCTGAGGGCTTCACTTAACTGGAGGCACGTTTTGGCGGGAGGAATTGATGATTTTAATCAATTATACAAAAAAAAAAGTGTATCAGCTGTACAAGCAGCAATATCTGCATTGTTTTATGGTGTGACAAGACAAGTTGCCCCCAGGTTGTTGAATTCTAGATAAGAGTCATCCCTTGGTCTGCAAATAAGCAAGGAAAGTAATGTGGCCTTTCTCTTTGAGTCGGTCCCGGTTTGTTCCACCTGACGATAAAGGGAGGGAGCGGCTTAAGAAATTGAGACATAAAGTCCATGCGTGACAGAGCCCCCCCAACGTGCAAAGTAAACATTTGTCAGCTGATGCCACAATATCTGTGACGCCTCGCAGCACATCAAATATTGAAGCGGTGTGCATTAAAAATGTACAAGGTTAACATTCCTGTTCTACCAATCCTCCTCAAAATGGCTAGACAAAGGACGAGAAATGAGAAATTCGTCAGCGTCTGAATGCTTTCTCAAATATTTTACTTTGACATTTTATTTGTAGAGATAAGTTTACACACAGTGGGTCATCAGTACCAACACTTATATACCACCTTAGCCAAACAGTTGTGTTTGTGCTTCCCAAAGGTTTCTGACCTGGTCTTTGGTCTGAATTGTGTGCAGAGGTTTTTATCGTGGTCTTTGAGATGAAATTGTTAAAAAAAAAAACCTCCCAACTTATTTCTTTTGTAGATGTAACTTCGTTTAACTGAGACTTATTTGATTCAGTCTCTCAATGAGATCTTAGCTGATGTAAATGCATTTCATCCTTGATGTGTTCGGTCTTGGACTCCAGGTGTGCGTGTGTGTGTACGTGTGTGTGTGTGCGCTTTTCATACTTAAAAGCAAAGGCTTTTAGATGAAGTGTGTTCTCCTTAGTGTCATTTTGTGGATGTGCAGTTATGACGTACCCAATCACAATGAATCCGTAACAAATCCTTGGCTAACATTCAATGCTATTGGTAATAACCGTGGTAAATATTCAATTTCAACGGTCATCCTGATTGTCTACATGAGTAAAAGTTCTTCATAAATGAACTGTATGACACCATAAGAATGATTGAGGTCTGATTAGAAATGTATTGATTAAGACTGCAGAAGATTGATAAGATTTCATCTGAGCTTTCACAGTTAAAACCTTTGCACTTCCTTTGTTGAAACCACTAACCTCTCCACGTCCCGTTCAAGCTGCAGCTACACATTTGGATTCTTCATGACAAGAAGCCCGTGTTAAATGTGCACACAGTTTAATTTTGCACCACCCTTCCTCTTACCCCGTCACGATAAAGGCGAATGCATTTGATGTGCAAATCCGGGTCCCTCTCATCAGCGACCACGTCCTCCACCTTGTCTCTCCAGCTAAAGTTGAGAATGGAATCCGTAATGAAGACCGGAGAGAATTCTTCAATGCATGTCAGAATAAAGATGGGTAGACATACATAAATAAAGACGGCGACACTTTCAGTCTTGTGTAAGCTCAGATGTGTGTTTTTTTTAATTTGGATGCCAGGGCCAAAGGGGGGGGGGGGGGGGGGACGACCGGCGTTTCAGAGAGATCTGCGCCCCGCTAACTGTTTCTGACCTGTCGGGTGCAGCACAGCGGGTTTATGCTGCAGTGATTTTTCCTCTTGTTTTGACATGTGGCGGTGATGGATGAAGTCTGCTGAGCTGCACAAGACTGAGTTTGGAGGCTTCGCTGCTGTCCAGGCTGCCAGCGACGCAGATAAGACCAGTGATTTTTGATTTTGTGGTGCATTTATTTTTCGAGATCAAGCCATGGTTAACTCTATTTCCAGAAAGACTCATTGTACAGTTGTATCTCTGCTGACAGTGCCACACTACCATCAGGAAAATGCTCAGAGCTAGACTTAAAAAAAAAAAAAGGAAAAAAAAAAAACAAGACAGTGAAGATATTCAAAAGTCTATTCCTGCCAGGATCTTCGTTTGGTGGAGCTCTTTCTTAATAGCCACAAAATTTGTAATCAATCACCGATGCGTAAATATAGATTACAAATCGTTTTAATATCCATTTCCTCTTGGGGTTCTATCAAATGAATCTGACGTCACAAAGAAAGGCGATACTATTTTTTGCAATGGTGGGTTTGATTGTTTCAAAACATGGACCCCATTCTCGTATTTTAAAGTAGCTGTTTAGTCAGCAAGGCTAAAATTATCATTGTGTCTGAAGCAAACACACAAAATCAATTGAGGCTAAACTGAGTCACAATCTCAGCATCAGTAAAGAGCAGTAAAACTCATGATGCATGACTGTTCTGGCTGAAATATTGTATTTAAACAAGGATATCAGGTTTGTCTTTCATTTTTCATCCCTGGCAAAATGTACCGTTCATTCGAAGCTGAAGGAACACGTGCATGGAAACAAAATACTTTATCCATTGGCTTTCTTCTACTTGTGTATTTACAACTCACCCACTAAACTGTGTCTCTTAAAGCAATATGGTTTCAATCCTCTTTGTGTGCAACACATGGCGGCGTGTTTACTTGGCATTTTTGCAATAACACACAGGACCAGTGTGAAACTTTCCCAGTTTCAGGATCTTTAATTTGACAGGGCATAACGTGTTTTCACGATAAATTTACCGTTTGCTCCTTTTCAATCCATGGAAATCGTTTTAATTCATGAGAAAATCTTCCTTTTGGGTCAGTTATCACAGAGCTGCCCACTCCCATATCCCAAAGGAATTTACTTCTTCTTCCATAATGAGTTTAAAAAGTTTTTAACAGGGTAAAATCTTCTACTGTTTTTACATTATACTGTGGGTGGAGCTTTTTCAGCTGGAGGCTCATCCAACGGCTGGAACAAGGACCGCAAAAGGAAATCTTTTCTCCCCTCTGCAATGACTCGGTTCTCCCTACTTTCTCCCGTCTTGAGTCTTGCACACGTATTGTGCATATGTCATCTTCTGACGTGTACATTGGTTGGTGTTTAAATTGCTGCCCTTAAATTTCCCTTTAGGGAAAGTTGCAAAAGTGCTTTATTTTGTCTATTTAGGGGCAATTTGTTTTACCTGAGACAGATGAATCCTCAGGGCTTTAGAGATGCTTTTTTAACCCTTTCCAGCTTCCTGTAAGCCAGCTAATTGCAGGTCTTCAGAGAGCTGTTCTAAGGCTTGGTAAACATCAGGCCGTAATTCCTGAGAATATCGAATTCCAAACAGTTTTTATCAGGCAGTGCAGCTGCCAGGTTTAGCTCTTTTAGACTTGGGTTCACATACTTGCTTGCAACCTGTACCACAAATGTTTACCTGTGTGCTCCTACCCTGTTTCTACCTCTTCCGGAAGAAGTTGTTGGGTAAAACCCTTTCCATTCTTCTTTGGCAAAGCTACCACCGTCTGTCGTTTGTTCCCTACGTGGATACCAAACCAGCCCATCACCATTGTTGATAGTCCTTTTACAACCATGCCCCCATAACTGCACAAACGTGACGCTGTTCTCACCCACGGTACTCCATTAGTCTCAATACACTCGAAACGGGGGGCGTCTTTGTATTTTGCCATCAAGGTCTTGGGGGTCTTGGTCCGGTCCTCCTTCCTCAATATTTGTGAGGATGGCCCACTTTGGCCCAATTTTTAGACAAGTGCCACACTCTCTCCTTTATCTTAGTGATGGATGTAACTGACCTGTAGAATGCCCAGTAAGTTGGAAACCTACTTGTGGCCTTCTCCTGTTCAATTCTTTTGAGTTGCTTGGAGTGTTCCTTTGTTTTGATGTTGTAGCGGAGATACTGATGAACCAGATCCTCTCAGACCTTTTTACACAATCACTTGACGTACATCAACTGCACTTTGGTGAACTCATAACACTACATGTGTTCCTGCTTGCTACAACTGGCTGAATCTATGAATTAGGTCAGTCAATTTAAAAGGGGGTGAATATTTATGCAACCACTGACACTATTCTCGCAAATAGTTTTGTAAACCTCTCTTTCCACTCTGACATGAGTTTTCTTTTTTTGCAATTTCTCAAAAGCCAAATTACGTGGACCAAGATTTCTTAATGAAGGAATGCGAAGGGGGGGGTTGAGGGGCTGAAACATACTTTTCATAGGGGTGCGTGTGAATTGCAACTTTTGTTCCCGATGATGATGTGCTTTTTGTATAGAAAGTGCCTCCTAGGCTCAGCAGTTGTAAGGTATCCTGCTAATGCAGAAGCAGGACTCGTCTTTGGCCAAAGACCGTCCGTGGCGGTGCGATGGCTGAGACAAACATTCACCGTCTTGAAACTCTGTGCTTTTGACACAACCAAATGTTTGGTCTGAATCCAAATTTTCTAGTTTCTGGCAGCAGCCTTAAACTTTTGTACATCGCTGCCCCCGATACCAAATAGAATATCCGCACCTGCTGGGTGCACCGGTCCGAAAGGCTGTTTCTTTCAGACCAATGGGTTTCTCATCTCTTGGAGGATAAAAGTCTGAAAAATGACCTCGGATAGAAACTTTTGTTCTACAACCTGTGACGAGGGGGGGAAGGGAGACTGGCTTGTCAGAACAATGGAGTCCCCGTACATATGTAAAAGCAGTGTAAATCTAAAGGCCTCTGTTTATTAGACTAATCATTTATTTGAAAATACGTTGAAATCTGATCGGTCCAAAAAACGACCAAGGCCTCGATCAAATATTTCAACATTTCATCTCTGTACTGGAGCCGGCTTGTCTCTTCAAGAGCTGTGCATGCCCACGATAAAAAGGTTTTCTTGAAGCGACAGAAGCGTCGTCAGTTCTCCAAGGAATATTCAAGCGCACCCCCACCTCGCTGCTTGTGGATGGAGCCATCTGGAAGATGGGCAGATTGGCTCCGTCGAGATCGTCTGTCAGGCTTTTTGTGCAGCCTATTGCATTTGGCTCAGTCTTTGTACGATTCCTCATAGATTCCGGTCACTTTTTTCTCTTCTTTGTCTCCACACTGGCATCCTGTGGACCTCATGGCTGACTAATGGGATGCTAGTGGAAAGGATAATGGTGACTCTGCATGGGAATACATACAGTAGCTATATCCCCATTAACGCCCGTTTTTTGCAGAGTGCATGAAAATGCGATTACTTTTTCACTTTATGGCTGTGGCAAAGATTTAAATGTTAAATTATAAAAGCTTGAACATGGGCGACCCCCTCCTCCTTCTCCGTTTAAGATAATGAGATGAAAGGCTATTGTCAGTTTCTTCCCAAAACAACACAATGTGCATTGGCAAGACTTATCGCACCCTTCTCTTAGCTTATTAAGCCGCTATTTCAAATACTTTGTCACTTTTAATTAACCTTTTGTAATTCGGAATTTCATCAGACAAACAAATTACAGGTCTGGTGAACAAATGTCAGACCTCTGGAACAAATTCACGCCGTAATTGCTCACTGCGAAAAGAAAATGGTTTGACTGTGCCGACGGCTTGAAGGGCGCTTTTTGTTTATATTCTAGATAAAGGACAGATCAGATTCAAGTTTGACAATAAACACAATCTGGTGGATGTCGGGAGGCAGCGGCGCAGCTGCTCTCACTCGAAAGAGCGGACCAACCCCCGGAAAGCGAGCACATACCACAGTTTAGACGGACAAAGAGGCAGATATGAAGGAAGAGGGAGCAGAAATTCTTGAATGCGACTAAGTGAACGGGGTCCAGGTGCAGTGGAGACAGACAGAAGAGGTACCATCTGCTTCTACAGACATGGCATGCCAAATATGAAATATTCATTATGATTCATTCTGCACACGGCAGATCCTGCATACTGTAGATCTTTATGGTCTGAGGCCATGGACGTCTGTAGGCAATAAGTTTGTGTGTCTCAAATATAGTAACCTGGGTACACATAAATGGCTGTGTGACTAATTCCTTAACGTCAGGGCCAATAAAGATTAATTTATCTATTATTGCCAAACTGACAATATCTAACTACAGGTATCGCTCAGGTTGATTGGGAAATAATGTCCCAGACTTTGCATTTTGGCCTCAGTGTTTTTTTTCCTATTCACCAGGCTAAATGACCAATTTGGTCCTTGTTAAAAGTAAAATAGACTTGATGGGCAACTGTGCGTGCACGGCTAGAAATGCTGTATCTGTTGAAGATAATGGATCCAAAACTCCATTTCTTTCTTTTTTTTTTTTTTTCACAATTAGAATTCCTGATAAATCAATGATCAGAAAATCTGATAGAACCATATAACGGAGGCTCACTCGGCTAAGCTCGCATCTCTCCTGCCGGGATTTGCCTGGAGTGAGAAGTTATTAGTGGCGAGTGACATGGAGCACATGGCTAATTTTACACCCATAATAACAGGCTTGCACACAGCATGTTCATTTCAGATGACATCTCTCGCTTAAACCTTTAGAAGTCCATCCAGAGACAAACCCCGCTGATCTACGCGGACCATCATTAAATACAGTGCAAATGACGCCGGTTTGCTTGCATTTTCAATTCCCTGTTCACCTGGCAGTCAAACTGTAAGATGCGATTGTTACGCATGACTCAAATATGCTATAATGTTTGCTAGATGAGAAAACTGATGGAGTTAACGTTGTTTGACGCTCAGAACGCATCAGACGGTTCAATCGTGTGGTAGGATTACACACATCAGGCATCTATTGGTGATTTCAGAGGCTTCAGGGATTTGATTTTTTTAAAAAAACAAACAAAAAAAAACAAAACAATTGCTGCACATATGTTAAGCTCCCACCTGAAAGAACTCTAACTGGACTGTCACGGTCGGCCGTGCTTGTTGTGCATTGCTGCCCTGCAAAAAGGGGGGGAAACTATCCAAACAAACCTAATGGGTTAAGTCGTGGCTGTCGAGTCCAAATCGACACAATATGCAAGCTTGACTCTCAAAATGCTGTGATGGTGACCCCGCTGTCTGACACCTAGTTCTTACGAACCTGTTGATTTCAGAAATGTAGGCTAAGCTCGGCTGCAGTCGAGGCCTGCAGATGTTCCTGCTGCTGCTGCTGCTGCGACTTTACAAACAAAGTCCGAATGCCATCCAGGCTCAAACGGCGTCACTGAAACTGCCACGGCAGCAGCTTTTGGGTTTGACGGGCCGCGCCGGTGCAAGTTACATTGTTCCCGAATCCTTCCCTTCACTTTGAGGTCTTTGGCAGTGGTCAGAAGCATTGCATGACACCTGTGATCTACCTCTTCATCTTCTACCGAAGCGCTCGTTCTCTCCGGATGACACCCGTCTTCTCAAAGAGTCTGCTTGGACAGGCTCTCTCTCGTAATTGCCAACTTCGTGTCACATTACAGCTCTCCGCTCTTGTAGACTAAATGGCTGCCAAATTCCGCTAATGCCTAATGAATTATACATCCTGTGGGAGAGAGAAAGGGAGGGAGAAACCGAGAGGAAAATCATTAAATCCCCTGCTGTCTTCAGGATTCAACAAGTTTTGGAACAAGGGGGACGAGCCAGGACAGTATTATAATCAACACTGATCTGCTCAGGAAAAAATGCAGACAACCAAGATGAGTGACAATTTCTTCAGAAAACCCAGCGTGAGATGTGCACGACAAAACAAACAGCGCTTACACATTAGGAGCCTTCAGCCATCGATCAAACGTAGCGGAGCCGGCTGGACGGCAGCGCGTCGCCGACTGGCAGTGATGTAACTATGCACATGCTGCAGTCCGACTGGTTTTTCTGCAATCACAACCCACATCTTCTGTCTTCACACCTGAAGAAAGGCCCATTTGGTTTGAAGCGTGGCTCTAACGCCTTCTGCCTCTCTGGACCTCAAGGTCAACAAAAGTAAAAATGATTGGTGTAGTGAGGTGGCAGAATTACTAGACAAATCTCAAAATTGTGCCTTCCATGTTAACTTTCAATATTACAAGGATGCCAGTTTTTCATACAAACTGGCTGACTGAGAGCGGAGACAGAAACTAGGAGATGCAAAGTAAAGCTGCAATGCTCAAAAAGGTGCCTACAAGTGGCAGAGGGTGACTGAGACAGTCACTCTGAGGAAGCAAGAAAGAGGAGATGGTAAAATCAAGGTTGGGTGGAGGAAGCATAAAGTCAAAACTTAACTGATGGAGGGGAAAAAAAAAAGTCTTGACAACAGAAGAAATTAGAAGCCAGATGGGCGAGAAGCTTCAAAGAAGCACTCAACAGAATACCATCTGCTGAGCCGGCGTAGAAGGAGAACATGCCGATTCCAGCGTGGCACAAAAAAGCAAAATTTAGACCAAAGCGGGGGATCTTTGGGAAAGGTTAATAAGTCGTTGCTGTAGATGTGAGGGTGCTCGGGAAGATGACTAAAGTGACCGTGGTTGAGAGCCGGAACCTGCGAAGACCAATTCTCTGTACCGTGTTTTAGATGTTAATCATATGGAGTATTCCTTTAAACATTCCACAATGGGGAGATTTCAATAAGTAATAAGTCATTCACTTTTAAAGAAGGGAAATCCAGGTTTCTGATGAGGTGCTTGGTTTTTATGCAGATGGATCTCCTCACCCGCTTAATGCTCAGTATATTGCTGCACATTCACAGCACACGGGGAATTAAATTATCTTTCCCACTTGTCAATATTTGTTGAGGTTGTTACATTTTTACAACGACACAGATCAATAGAGCTTCCTCGAGACGGCTTTATCTGTGTAATTGGTGCGCCATGATGAGATAATGAAAGGTGTTTATCGTCTGTTATTGACGGTGTTCTGCCTCTATTACACGTCTGTGCAACAAATTGTACATCGACATCAAGGGTGTGCAAGCACGTCTGGGTCAGTGTGGCTAGATCTCAGTATCTATATTAACATTTAGGGCACTAATACTTTGGAGCCCGAAAAAGCGTTGCGATCCAGGCTGGTGGTTCACATTATCAGCACTGGTTCCTCAATTCGGTTTTTATTTATACCATCCCAAATCACAAGTTTTCTCAAGGTATTGTTTAGGAGTCAGGCCTGGGCTAACCAACCGGTGAGCGAGCAAGGGGCGGCCGTCTGCCTCAGCCAATTACGCCAAGTTATTAACTTATTTCGCTTGTTTGTTGTGGCTTCAAAATACATGTCCATCAAATCCCTTCCTCAAGCAGAAAAAACCCCGAAGCGTAAAGCGGCGTGCATTTTAATACAGATGTTGCTCTTCTAGTCCAGGGGTGTCAAACTCATATTCACTGCGGGGCCACATCAGCATAATGGTTGCCCTCAAAGGGCCACATGTAATGATAACAGTAGAAATGTCACCAAAAGTAAAGTAACTACTCCTTAATGTTAAATAACTCTGAATTTATGACTCATTCAAATCCAAAATGTTACGTATGCATTTGCATAGAATCTATGCAAATGCATATGTTGTAGTTTGGGTTTTAATTCTTGGACATTTTTTTTTTCTGGAAGGCTCCACGTTTGATTTCAAGATGCCGTTGCAGATTGTACTCTTTGACAAGCAGCGCTGCCTCATAACACAAAAAACATACAGTTTTTTGTTCTAAAAGCACAAATGTATTCTCTTTCCATTTGCATCAACTTTTCTCCCCCTGGACATTTGGGGATAATTTGTATTTCTCAATTCCACTTGTTTAAAATGGCCACTGATGTGGATCCAATGCAATGTGATGGTGGGATGCCATCACTTTGTGGGTAACATGATCGGCATGAATAGTGGGAAATGTTGTTTATGGTCAACGCAGGCATTTGGCTTATTTATCTTAAAACAATCAGACCTTTTCAGACGTTCTCGCAGACCAGATAAAATGACATGGCGGGCCCTACATGGCCCGCAGGCGTTGAGTTTGACACATACAGTCTAGCCTGAGATTTTCTGCTGTCCCTTATTTTTCGTAGCGTTCTTATGTAGCAGTTAGCTTATACACCTATAACTCAGTCCATTTTTGTCACAGTCTACTGGGTCGCACCATCTTTTCCTTCTTTGCTGCAGTCGCGGTCTTGTCTTGAGTCCAAAGTAATGACTTATAACGTCCAAGGTTGAGCGCTGAGTCTCATTACCTTCTTGTTCTGTTAACTTTGTCCGAGTTGAGTTCCAAACTCCGATCTCTGTGACGGAACAGAGTTTGGTCTGAGTCCGCCCTGACGTGCAGAAAAGGGGTCTCTGGATTCCCAAGCGCTGCAGAGCTGCTGCCCAAAATGAAGTGCAGTACTTGAGTTCTAGTGAGCCGTGGACTGTAACTCCCAGCCTAATCTTCTGTGCTCCTTTCCTTTGGGAGCTCCTTGAAAATCCCAGCAGCGCCGAGTGAGCTCGCAGCCCCCGCCGTGTCCGGAAGAACTTCACCACTTCTGCAAACACAACGCCTCTTATATGAGAACTTGTGTGGCAGTACAACTTATGGATATGGACGCAGTAATGCCATTAAAGCCTTGACGATTGTCTTACAAAAACACTCGGGTTTGTTTGAAATTGTTCAGCGGCGCAGCTGCCTGCTTCAGAAATGGAATTGCGATCAGATTTCAAGCGGGATGATTCAGGGTTATTTCAATGAGGGGGGGTAAAGATTTTTTATCTCCTGAAACGACAGCTTTTACAGCTTTTTCAACGTCAGGTTTTATCGTTTTCACATAAAAGTGAGGCAATAAAGTCACCACGGATATCCTTCCTTCCCGTGATTCCTGCGTTTGCTCCGCGGTAGCAACCTGTACACACTCCCCTCTGTCATCGCCGACACGCCACAAAATCATTTATAATTCAGGACAGAGGAGCCGGAGGAAACTCGCTGATGGCTCTCCTCCCGACAGCACCAGAGGAGCAACAATTACCAGCCTCTTCTGGTTTCCGTAGTCCACAGCGTACCTGTGCAAATACGCTCAAATGAAAATGCATGATTTTCAAGTGTAGGCATTTTAGTCTCTTCCAGTAGCACTGGAGTTTCTTCATGAAGTTTACTTTGTCATTGGAACCAATGGCTCCTGAATTATTGTCTTCATTTTGTGTTTGTTTGTTTTACATTTTGACAAACCTTTCAAGAAAAGCTTTTTAATTGCTTAAATTAAAGTTTTGGACATAAAACTGTGCTACAGTTTAATGAACCCCCATCAACCTAATTGGATGCCGCACATGTTAAAATATGGCTGCTGGCTGCACACACACACACACACACACACACACACACACACACACACACACACACACACACACACACACACACACACACACACACACACCTGACTGAATTATAGCAAGCTGACACAAAATGTGCATCCAAATATACATGCGAGGCAGCCGTGAGGTAATTCATCATTCTGACATGGATATGCAGGGATAATGTCCGGGAAGCTGCGGCGCCTGGCTCCGAATCTACAAATAGAAGAGCGACGTTTCGGAATCCTCAGACCTCCTTAGTTAGACGGCAGGCCTAACTACCTGCCAAAGAGATATTGATTAGCTCACATCGCTGAGAGCTATTAATCTTCCGAAATGGTTCAAGCACTCGCAGTATGGAGGCAAACTGCGAGGAGAGTCGTGTGTGTGTGTTTGAGTCTGTGTGTGTGTGTGTGTGTGCCAAGCTACCTGCTAAGCTTTGTGCGAGATCTTGCCGTGAAGCCGGCGATCGCAAGAAACCTCATCAGGATCCTTTCTTTCCCTGCCTTTGAGGAGATTTGGCGTTCAAGGAGCAGTCTTTGAAAGCGGGGCTAGGAAAAGTCTGTTGTCTCCAAGGCCCTTGTGGCTTCAGCAAAAACCCTCCTCTGCTCTCCAGGAGAGATCCACATTATTAGTTTTCGCCCGGAAAGCTGGATATCCACTGCGGCTGAGTGAACTGCGTTTGCAGATCCAGCCACGCTGGTTAAAAATCAGAGCGCAAAAGAAAAATGAAGCAATTTGCTTTTTTCAGGCTTGTGAATTTTATCAAAGTTGAAATGCTTGTGGAACAAGGAGTGAGAACCAAATTGATTTTTGGTCTTAATACCAGAGGCGTCGTTCTCCCATTTGATGTATTCCCTGTGGAGATGTCCGTCCAAGCGAGTATTCAACGGGGTCAGATCAGAAAGTTTTGTGGGATGGAGAAAAATGTCAACTTTTGGCAGTGAGCTACGGGACAAACGTGTAGATAATGGTTAATAGGGCTGGCACGCCCACACATGCACACTCTTCTAAATGAGAAAGTGTTGGCACCGGAGAACAAGTCAAGAAGACAACAAGAGAGCAGTTATCAGGAACGCTGCCAAGGGCAGACGCTTGGCTGCTAAGCGGGAATATAAATACAAAATCCGTGGCGCCGCACATAAACTCTGTCTTTAACAAATTGCACTGACGGAAGATAAATCCTTCCAATAGCCAAAAACAATTGTGCATTAGCGTCGCTGCTGTTTCATTCATAATGTCGGATTGCTTAAGCCTTCGCGGATGTATCTCACGACAGTGTCAACAGGAAAAGCAAATGCAGAGGTCTCATGTAAACCCCAAATCGCACCCTTTAACGTATTTAGGTTTATCGCCGATTTCCTGCCAATCTGTGAACAAAGTTTGGCGCTCGCTGTTGGGTATTCAATCCATCCCGCTGATTGAAGGAAGCGTCTTCTTGTCGTGGCAACCAGACTTGAATTTCTTCACTTGAAGACATTTCAGCCCTCATCCAAGAGGCTTCTGCAGTTCTAATGACCTGTGGAGAGTTTCCCCCATATAACTGCCAGGGTTTTGGCGACTTTTTATGTAAATGGAAGCGTTGATGGGCAGAAACTTGGTCTAAGGGGGTTGCTATGCTAATGGAGGGGTTGCTCGTCGGGACAAAAGAGCAACTTTTGTGTCGTGCCTTACCTGGACTGGAATGTGAAAAGGTAAAGCTAAACCAAGGAGTGAAACCTGTTGGATCACATGGACCGAGGTTCAGGTGGAAGTTACCTGGGGCTGGCTCTGGTGGTGGATCTCTCCTGGTTGTCTGGATGCAGAAGGTCCTGGTTTGTGTATGCAAATCCGTCTCGGTATTGATCCCGGTACGGCATTATAGTTGTGTGAAGGGTCATGTCTGAGCCCCCCCCCCCGCCCTCTGTTCAGAGATGGAAGAAGTGTAATCTGAAAAGCTGATCGTAGACCGTGCGTGTGGAAGTGAGTCGGAGCCCCGGCCGCGCGCAGACGAAGAAGTAGGTCGAGACGATGTTTTCATTAATGCAAATCAATAGTATCGATCGCCTCGGGACCTTTGTGTCGAGCAGAGCTAAACTTTCTGGCTTACTGCTAATTACTAAGTGATTACAAAGATCAGCCACACCGAGTCGCAGACAGGCACGGACTTTTCCTCTCGTCTCCATGCTATTCCGAAAAACCCTTGAACACAAAGAAACCTTCGGCGATGCTTCAATCTAATTTCACTCTGGAAATGGACACGTCAGGGAAGAGGGTTCAGAGTTAAAGAAAATAGCCGCTGTATTACAACGCATATCTTGTATGTCACAGATGGGGGGGTGGGGGGGACTCGCGGTAAACCTTGAACGAGAAGATCTGTGCAATTTGCACATGATAATATGTGTGAGCGGCTCACTGCTGCGCCGACGTGGCTGTGGCCTCATCAATCCTTGTGTCAGAACAATTGATGGGAAGCACGCGGGGTAATAGGTCTTCCTGTCCACACTGGCCCTCGATCTCCTGGGAGATTCAGTGACAGGACAAAGAGAAGTCTCCTGAAGGCTCGCAATGGATGCGTCGAAAGCAAAGGCTCCTCCGTTTCCAGCGGGAAGGAGTGAGTTTGGGTTTCAGAGGTATGAATATTTAGAGATGAGGAAGTCTTTCTTTGTTGGAGAAAAGAGACCGTGCATAATCCGCTTTAGGCATTCATATCCACATTGTGCATTCGTCACAGATATCTGCGTCTTGCTCCATAGTCTCCTTCCAGGTGGGTGTTTGCGGGTCAAAGGCATCGGAGTCTCCTCTCCGGATGCAGGAGAGGCTCCAGGTGGCTTTTTCATATTGCTCTTGAGGCTGAATTCATTAGCACTTGAGAGCTGCTGGACCACCTTTGCATCCACGCACCAGCGGCGTTGTTCGCACGTTGACGCTAATCAATAAGTGGTGTGTGTGTGTGTGTGTGTGTGTGTTTCCTGTGCGTGAGTGTGTGTGTGTGTCTCGCAGCTCTGGACGCAGCGATGCAGTTTTCTGGTTGCCTCCGTCTCTGATCAGCGTTAAGTCATAAAGTAGCAGAAGGATGCTGCTAAACTGTGCTGGTATATTCTGCAAGTGATCTCTGGTTGATTTCTTAATCCTATCGACTTGCCGTGTTTATTTATGAATTTTTACTTTTTCTTACATGGTCGAAAATACATAAATTTTTTTTTTTTTGGTTTACGGCAGTGGAAGTTTAATTTTTCTCTGTTCAGGCTGAGCAAACCAGATGTAAAACATAAATCGGCGAGGGAGTTAGTAGGTGTTTTGTTTGAACTGGAGACGGAGTCATGCTTGTGTTTCCAATATTTATGGGAGGTCAAAAGCCTCGGGGCTCCTGAGCGCTCTCCAACACAGAACACACGTGATCTCATTTAAAACTTGCGGCATGTGCATTAAGTGCACTGGGACTCAAAGAGGGAATATTTTCATTGACTTAATTTCCTCGCTTCGGCCCACGTGAAGACCTCGCCCGGGGAAGCGAGAGCGAATATCTTGTTCACCTGAACCAGAATGAACAGGGAAAAAAAAAAAAAAAGAAATCAGAAAATAAGCTCAGGTTTCCATGATTCCCTGCGAGCAGCAAATGGAGGATTTAAAAAGGATTACGTTGACTTTGACAAAGAAGCAGAACATTAATATCAGGTTCCGTAAAGTTTTTGCTTTTATAGGATTCAGCGCTCACTCCCTCTCTGTCACTGACACACACGCATACACCGTGTGTGTCAGTGACACGAACAGATGGCTGGACAGTATGTAATGTTCTTTGTGACATGCCGCTCGTGCTGAGCTTCAAATTGAGGGAGAAACGTACGGCGGACAAACTCTCCTCATGAACTGATGAGCTCTCAGCTGCGAAAATCAGCTCTCTTGAATATGTGACTAAGACCTGCTATCAGAGCCAAATGGTCCCCTTAGATTATTCGGCATAATTTGTTGAGTTCACATCGTGAGCTGCCACACGGACGGATACGCGCACGGATCTTTGCATTATTTAAGGTGTTTACTATCACCGCGTTGAGCAGCTCAGAAGTATAAATGAACATTATTTTTTTTTGTTAGGTAACCTTCCACCGCAGACCGTGAGATACGTTTAAACCGTGACTTTCAGTTCAGGTGTCTGTTGCCTGTGTTCAGATAGACATGTAGTCATGCGTGTTTGAACGCCCACATGGAGACGTGAGAATATTCTTGTTCAACAGGTTGCCATGGGGCTGCGCGCACACACACACACACACACACACACACACACACACACACACACGCACATGCATGCATGCATGCAGAGAGCAACCAAAACTTAACTGAAGAAGAACTCGCACACATCTCACATACACGACATGACAGCATGGTTAATTAATTCTAATTTGAACGGCCATGGCCTCACCTCCCACACTCTCGCTTTCCGAGGATGCCAGGAGAAAAACGTCGCGGCGTTCTCAGTGCACTGGAGGAGACGGGCAGGCCGAGGAGACGAGAGAAATGTGAAAGATGAAAATATTCAAATGGAAAAAGTGGGCCAATGTGACGGCGGGGCTGCTGAGTGACAGCCGGGAGTCGGGAGAAGAAGGGGTTCCCCAGGCGCTTTGAGAAGCGCCAGAGGTGGCGAAATGTAATTTTGACAACTCTTAAGACAAGAGAATCCTGTGACGTGAACTTCAGTGATCACTACGCAACAGACGCACAACCTTGCAAGATCAGGGGAGACGAGAAATCCGGCGGGAGCTTCTCTGCACTGCTGTTTTAGGAGGGAAAGAAAAATTACTTTAATAACCACCACAGAATAATAGAGATTTGTGTCTGACCAGACGTATGCTCAGACAGTAGGTCACTGAAGTTACCCCAGCCCAAGTGTTTAGCTGCACAACTTGATGTTGGAAGACACTGATCTGTTGATGCTCACACTTGCATGACTCAGACTTATATTTCAGTAAACAGTAAAGATCTCCAGTCCTCCATCTCCGGTTGAAATCTGGCAGGAAGCGAGGTTGAGTTAAAACCAAAAAGTGATGAAATGAGAGATGCTACCCGAAAGGGTAAACACAACAACCTCTCGTAAATACGATTCATTGTGTGGATCGCTGATGGGCGAAGTCACGCCCGTCCGATGAATGCATGATGTGCGCAGAGCCTTTTCGCAGAATTTAACCTTTCTAGGGTAGTAAAGTCATTGCACAAGTCGTCCAACCCACATCTACAAAGGTTCTCAAAGTACCGCCATGTCATCTTGACAAAAACATTCTGTCCATGTTTTGCAGCGTCTGTTTTCGTCGCTCGGATGTATTCGGCAACCGACGCATTCGTCATGAGCGACGCCTTGGGAAAATAGAAAGAAGGAGCTGGTCGTCGCTCGGGTCAACATCCGAACTCGCTCTTCCCTCGGATTTAAGAACTAATCGTCAGTTTGGGTTCAGCTGAGCCCAAATCAAAAGTGATTGCATTGGATCATTCAGTCTTGATTCTGCGGGGAGTTTGGAGTAATCACGTGAATGACAAATCCAGTTTGTAATATTTCGGCATCCGTCGATTTGTATTTGAGACCAAAAAGCTGCGGGCGGCGTATGATTTATTGTTCAACTGCCACCCAAAGAGGACGCCATGAGTGACGCTTCATTTGCTCGGCTCCCGTTATCTCGGGCGCAGCTAATCCTGACCCGGCATCAGCGGGTTGTCTGCTTCATTAATAAAAACATTAAGTCACAACAACTGGTCGATGAGTATTGACCCGGGCTCGGGGATTTGTTGCCATTGGATGATCGATGAGCCGGGTCAATTCTGGTAGTTAGAGAGAGACAAGGCGGGCCGGGGGGGCTCGGTGTCAGGAAGATGGTGTCAAGGTCATAGTTTGAGCTGTGTCACCTGTGAAATAACAAGTAGAGATTCATGCGATGGTTTAAGTCTCCCCAGGAAAACAGACTTTTCGTTATTTGACTCTTGCCTGGCGTCAACCTCGGGTTATGTTCTGCGTGATTATACGCGTCGCACGCAAAACACACTGATGATGGCCGTCAATGAAACGGCTCCGGATGGGATTTTTATGACGAACAAATAAACAATAAAACTGGAGCCCGTTGTCATCTTGTTGAGGATGTAACAAATACAGCCCACACGCTGAGGATTACACTAAGATGTGCACGGAGGCAACACATACACACGCACACACACACTCAGGCTCAAGGCACCGAACGAGAGTATAAAAGGGGCATCCTTCCCACTCAACAGAGAAGTGCTCGCCTCACTCGCTCACACTCCAACACGCTGAACCTCCTCCCTCAAGGTAAGAAGAAAACTTTATTTTTCCTTTATCAACAAATAACAATTGTGTTTTAATCCTTCAGTGCATTAATTGGTGTTAACGTCAGGCTGAAGGCAGATGGGGGTGAAGGGAAAGATGGAAATTGGTTTTGAATTTAGTTTTTTTTTTTTTTCTTTCAACAAAGCAAACCAAACTTGCCATCTTATTTTGACATTTTTGGTTTCCCTCGTTTGCAAAACGCTTTTGTCGGAGGAAAATTCCCATGTCAATTTGACCGCGAGCCACGGACCCCTGTCAAGTCTTCGTCAGCAGCCTTGGGTTACAGCGTGGATTGTTCTCCCGTGATCCCCAAGCCGTTTCGTTAGCTGCTGGAAGAGGGGGGGAAAGGGGCTGGCAGATGGTTTCGGCGGTGGATCAGGGGAGAAGAACCTAGACTCGGCTCCCTATGAAATGATTCAACTTTCCCCTTTGTTGCACTTCCAGATGACTGCAGGGCTTTGTGTGTGTGTCGTGCTGATAGTCCTTTGTACGAGCTGCTCGGGGCTCCCCTTCTCCTCTCAGCCCCAAGGCGAGGCCCGGCGCCCCCTCTCTGTTGCCTCTGAAGGTATGGGTTAGAAAAAAAAACAAAAAAACGATGGGAGACGCAGCTCGCGACCCCCGTCACTTTGCATATCTAACATCTGCTGCTGTGTGTGTGTGTGTGTGTGTGTGTGTGTGTCAAGCCGCTCTCCTCGGAGTTGAAGCCCACACCTTGGAGGAGCCCCACCTTCGACACAGCCGCTCTGCCCCGCAGCTGAAGGCTCTCCCCCTGCCGGAGGATGATGCAGATTCCAGGGCCAACCTCAGCGAGCTGCTGGCCAGACTCATCTCCTCCAGGAAAGGTGCGCTGTGAGCCTGTTTGTCTGCTTTCAGCATGGATGCGCGTAGAACATCTGGAAGTAATGATATTGGGGCCGGGCATTCCTTTTCTGACGGAAGTGCTGTTCCCCGGCCGTCTCCTCCCCCAAGTGTTGCTAATTACTGGAAACGGTGGACAGCTTGCTATGTAAAATGAATTAGTGGTTCTGAAAAGCTTTTGTGGTTTGAAATAGCATCTGTAAGTGCCTTCCGGCCATTTTCTCCACCCAGCCCCTTTCGCTCTTTCATTTTTGCTCCAAATGCCACGGAAACAAGCCCGCAACCCTCTGCCGGTCGTCCCTCAGCGCCCCGATTACACCGGAGACACTCAAGGGCGCTGTCGAGATCTAAGCGTCCACTTGACTGCGATATATTGAAAGGGATTCTTTGTAGAAGCTGCTCCTGCCTCCGCAGGATCAAAGATTCTTACAAAGACTGAACTTTTGGAAGAACCTTGCAGACTGATGGTCTTCGTTTGAAACACGGTTTGATGGCTGTGGTGAACAATATACATCGCACTCACGGGGAGTGGAGGAAAGTCTGAGCAGACAGCAAAGTGCACAAGAAGTCAAAGGGCAGATTTAGAGCGAAATGTAAGATCTCCGGGCTTGTGGGCGTCTGTGCGCGCACGCTGCTCACTTGCATGTTTCCGTGTAGGAGGTGTCGTTGTCGAGCCTTCTGCATCCAATCTTCTCAGCACACCAGGGACTTGAAACGCTGTTTATGTGCTTGTATGCTTCTAAGTGAGAGTCTGTGCGCGTGTGTCACGTAGGAGGAGGTGGGTGGAGTGAAACCAGTACCTCCGTGCACTCTCAATTGATTTCCAAGCCAATAGAAATCCGGCCTGGGAAAACAAAAATATAGATTCGGTGATTGAAATTTCGTTTGTTTGTTGTTTTTTTTTCCCTTTGCAGGATAAGAGGTGTGTGTGTGTGTGGGTTGAGAATACAGTATATGAATACACTGTATACAGAAATGTACATGCATGTGTACCAATGTGGGAAAGAGAGTTTTAAATTGCTCTAAAGTGTCCATCCAGAATAACCTCAAATACGCAAGCAAACATCTTGTATCAGAAAAACAGGTCTCTGCTGGCGGTCTGGGGATAGAAATGCTGCACATGGTAATGAACTTGGCTAAATGCCATTATGATTAATTCAGATTTTATATTAAAATGATGAATTCTTGACAATACATTGGATTTAAGGGGGACTAAAGAGGTCCATTTGCCAGCCTCACTCACATTTAATGTATGTTCTGTGGTGTGTATAGTACATAAATACCTCCCTCTTTGGAGAAACAATGGCCTTCAGCTTTGATATTAGATATTTTTGACACAGTCACAAACTGTTTCGGCAAACAGACAATGTAACCGTGTTGTTCTCTGCCCATCGCCTCCAGGTTCTGTGCGGAGAAACTCCTCAGCGAACAGCAGAGGGAGCGCCAACCACCGAATAGCAGACAGGGACTACATGGGCTGGATCGACTTTGGTCGCCGCAGTGCAGAGGAGTACGAATACTCTTCGTAATGGTTTTGAACTGTCTTTATGGGCATGAGAGGGAAAAAAGAAGGGGGGAAGAAGGGGGGAAGAAAAGACAAGCCGGCCTTTCATTGTCTCACAGTAAGAGTCTATTTATGATGAATTTGTTGTACGTTTGTTTGTAAAACTATGATAATGCAATATACATATGCCAAATTTTGCAGGAAAGGCCCACTGGATTATTTGTTTCCGGGTTCCCTTGTTTTGTTCATTTTAGGCGGGAAGGGCGAGTGTGTTAGGCCACATCCAGGGATGCATAGGATGAAATAAAGACTGGAAAAAAATCTCTGTATGTCAGGTGTTACAATGTGGTACTTGGATAAGACCTGTATGCTTGTCATTCCTTCAATGTCAAATAAAAACATCAATGAAAACATGGACTTGACGCAAGCGTGCCATCATTTGTAAAATGTCTGATCTAGTGGATACTTTATTTACAAGCAAACACTCAACTCTTCCAAAACCAAGACTTTTAATCAGTTCTGTCATCTTGATCTTTTCTTTCCGATGAATTCATATAGAGCGAATGTATGTGCACATCTGGAAATACAAGTCACTATCCACATTGCAAAGAAGGTTCACTTCCCGACCAACAAAATATGGATGCTGGTACGTGATTCTTCCCAAGTGTTTTATGTAAAGTTAGCAAAATGTTTTTTTAATGCTTGTAGCTAAAGTAAAATAAAGTACCCATGTGCAAAATCGGTGTCCCCCATGTGGGGCCGGATGTGGCCTCGCCCAATTTTTTTTCTAAGTATTTTTCTCTAAGTGTAGGGTTGTATACGTTCAACCCGGATTTCTGTATCTGAGCGGTCAGCTCAGTGTCTCAAGCCGCTGACGCTTGTGAGTGAGTTCCGCTGGTTGAGTCCAGTGCCTGTCCATGGCCACATTGGGTTCCCAAACCCTGATGCAAGGCGCAACCTCACTCCTAGAGGCTTTGTTTGGGTGGAGCACACAGATGGCATGGTGGGTTGAGCTGCTGACCTTGCAGCCGACGGCCCAAGGTTTGAGTCTCACGTTGCCCAACAACTGTATGTAGGAAGAACAATTTTTTTTTTCTAAGTGCTTTTTCCCTGAGTGTAATGTTATATAGGTGCAACCCAGATTTCTCTACGTGACTGGTAAGCACGTTACCTTGAGCCACTGATACTGTATGTGGATACCGCTGTTTCGAGTCCAGCACCAGTTAACAGCCAGGTTTGGTCTGAGCCCGATACAAAGCCGACACGGGGGAGTGACAGGCAGAGCAAGGAGCAGGTGGGGGTAGCGGGAGGGGGGGCATGCAGAGACGCACCGTAGAAACCGGCCTGTTGGAAAAATAAAAAAAAAAATGTCGGTGGCACTTGGGTTTTTCAGATACACATTTGGGGGATGGATACTTTTTATTTATTTTTTTTTCAATAAAGGATAAAGACAAGTTGGTTTTTTTTTAATTACAAAAAACAGCAACAGGATTAAAAAAAAAAAGACAGCTCAAACACTTTGCTAACTTTACACAAAACTAGCCAGATTGCACACACTACCTCGGCTCTCCTAGATACTGTACTTCTGCGGCTCACCACACCTACACCACACCTACAACAAGCACAAACAACATTTACTGTCAAACACATTACACATAACATTGATTTGCACACATACAAAAAAAACTTCTGACCAGACAGTGCTCATCTCAACCACACAACAATACATCTTAAACATGTTACTGACGTCACTCAAGTCACTGCTGTTAAATATCAGCAATTAATTAACAATTAACACAATTAACATTGTGTTTAACAAAATATAACATTATACAAAATTAACAAGAAAAATCGAGGATGTCACTTACCATTGTTTTGCCAAGCACTTGTGATGTACATTTGTGGACTCCTGGAGGACAATCTGAAAAACACGCACTCATGACACTTTGCAAAACAAACATTACAACAACATTCCATCAAGGCTTCTCTTACCTTCAAGGTTGTCCAACAAGCAAACACTTCAGGGGCCAGTCATCTTAAGTGACAAAGAATTTGTATTATTGCGTACTTAATATAGCAATTGGCACATTTTCAGAAGCTGATCGATTGAATTATTAAAGGAGGCTTAAAATAAACCTTAATTCATAGCCAACGAGCTTCAGGTCTATCAAGGACAGAAGAACAATAGGTAAAAGGCACCGCCATGATCATCCGCAAAGGTGGCCAAATTGACAGCGATGGTGAATTGTGATGAAGCTGCTTCTGGACCGGCGTGTTAAGTGAAAGATGTGGAGATCGATGGGCAAAGCAGGCCCGGTGAATTATTCAGAAGTGGTTTTGGATGCCTTGGGGAGACAGAGAGCGTGTGTGTGTGTTCAGCATTGAAGCCGCCGGCTCAGAGCAGTCGCATTTGAGTCGGGAATTTACTGAGACCTGAAAGTCTGATGAGCCAGTAGACTCCAAATTGACTCAGACTTCCTGTTTTGAAAGTGAAAAGAGTTAAACTCTGCAGATTGCAATTCATAAATAAGTGCCTGAGCTTAATTCCTTGTATGGAAGTTGCCGTACATATTAATATTCTTGTTTAGCAAATGGAGTCAAATACATACAACTTCTTCAAATGTTCCAATTCAATTGATTGTCTGAACTATTTATAGTCAGACATAGGTATATCAATTGTGATTTCAATGTATAGGCATTAAAAAGGATTCGTTAAAACAGACACTAAACCAAAGGGTGTGGGGGCAATGAGCAGATGGTCTCAGCTTTTCCTGCCTCTGAAATACAACAAAATCTGGCTGAAAACTCGTTTCCCATCTCCAAACTGCCTTTGGCTTCAAACAAGCTTCAGATATTGTTTGCCGCACTCTGCACTCTGTCCAGATAGAAACCTGCGATTCCAAGCTCAGACAATACCTTCAACAGCTCTCTGACAATTCATCTTAAGACTCAGCAAGAAGCCGAGGAAAGAAAAGACTGCGTTCAAACCCTGAAAGCTGTCAGCTTTGCGGCGAAATGCCGCTTTGGTCTGGACACAAAAGCCTCAGTAATATTTGCCAAATAACCAAAAAAAATCGCGTTCAAAAGAAGTCCTTTTGCCCCTCCAAGATTTAACAGGAAGAATGAGAACCTCTATTCACATGATCATTTATATTGACACCGTCCACCTGAACTCATTGTACGACTCCACATTTGTAAAAGAGCTTTTCTCCCATATCTAGATAAGCTTGGTCAACATTATGGCAGGTTTAACCTGAAAGCCGATCTTTTGCAATATTAGCAATCTCCTTGTGGGGCATCCAAAACATCATCTCCATTGTTTAATAAGAGCAAAACCAATAAAATATCAAACCCAAATCTTACAGCATGTCTTGAGAAAAAAACCCTACTATGATTTTTGATTTGTTTTAATTTAAACAACCGCTCATATCACCCTAAAGTGATACACTGGTCATGATGGTGAAGGGACACTTCAAGTTTGCATCTGACAGACAATCAATGTTAATCTCCAAATGTTACCCTGACGCAACAAATATCCACAGTGTCATGACCTTTGAAACATTCAGATTTCATTTCCTCTAATCAGACTCCCCTGTTGACATTGTGGCCTTTTTTGGTTATTGCTCATGTTGCCCCGGCCCGGATGAGACCGGTTTAATAACTCCAATTATTAAGGAGGAGATATGAATGGCAAGCGGGTAATGAATTTTGACTGATGACTCCAGGCTGTGGCTGGAGAATTAAAGTCAGGAGCACCATCTGCTGGAGGGGAGGAAGCGTGGGATGCCTCTTTACCTGTGAATGTATATATACATATATAAAATCACATCTCCAATATGTCCAATAAAGATTACAATGAATATCCAAGCAGCTGAGTCATATCAAAAACCCTGATTACACACAAACTCAGTAACTAATGCATTGTTTGTGCAATGCGTATGATTTCTATAATATATACAGTGAACACAGGGCATGTAAATTGGAACAGATGTAATGTCATTTTGGTGGAATATAATTTTACTTACATCTGGATCTTCCCTCCCCTCGCCAACTCTTTACAAAATGTGAAATAACACTTGAGAAACTTAACATATGCGATATCATTAAAAAACAAGGGCATTAGATTTTTCAGGAAAAAAAATCTTTTTGCAATTTTGCATGAAAACGCTCTAAAAAAAATGTAATTAATCTCAAGCCCCACAAAGAAATTCCAAAGGTTTAAACGTTTTTCAAAGATCGAAAATACGTCAGGTAAACAACCAAAGTTTATGGTCTGGTTAGATTTGACATGTCTCCATACTTGACACTAAACAAGTGAAATAAATGGAAATCAAGCGCAAGTCATTTGAGGCAGTCTATTGCTTCATTTCACAAAGAGGAGGAACAGAAAGAGGAAAAAGCTGCCTCTTCCAAGTGATTCAACACCACCGGCTTCCACCGCTAATGGCGAATCAGCAAAAAGTGAAAAACAGGTGGCTCATTAACACACTGATGCAAAAATCCATGACAAGATTTGCGGGATGGGGTTTTTGGGGTGCTTTGAACCAGCTCGCGCCATAGCGAGAAGGTTAAGCGGAGGGTGACGGGGAGGCGAGCGGACACAACGCAGCATCGTGTGAGTGGGTAAGCAGATCGCTGTCTTATATCAAGGCAGGTCTTAGTGCCACAGTTGACTAGAAATAGCCAGATCTGGTGAGACGCTCCCGTCTGGAAGTGTGTGGGAAACTGTGGACGGGTTTCAGAAAGGCAAAGTGGGAGGACTACATCCAGCCAGCAGAGTCAGTCTCCAATGTGAGAAGTCGGCAGCTTCTCCGCGCATCGTTTTTGGATTTCCATCTGGCGGAACTCAAAGGGCCGGTTCGACCAAATCACAGAGGGGACGCGGGTGTGAGAGACACTTCCTGTCGCCGCGCATTAAAATTCCATATTATCAAAAATTGAGAAAAAGAAAACCCAATTGGCTGAAGCAAAAGACAGATCATTGGATGCTGCTGCATCCAGAAAAAAAACGCCGGATCATGTTTTTGCCTGAAAGCACCACGGTCCGCTTCGGTTGAATTGACCCCCTCTCTGGAGGAAGACGGTGAGAGTGGAACCACAACAGTGATCGTAAAGCTCTGGGCGGCCGTGCAGCAGCCCGTCCTCGGCCCCAACGGTGTCGGAAAGGTCCGGGCTAATCTCAGGGTACCGGGGCTTTCATGGCCGGGTAACTTCTGTTCCTCCTGATTCCATTGGACCCGGAGGGGGAGCCCGATATGAAAGAGCTGTATTGACGGGTTTTAGGGAGCCTTGCCTGAGATTGGTTGATGATTCTGAGGGGCTGAGGCTGCGTGGGGTGCAGGGCGTAGCAGCGGGGCTTCCCAGCAGGGTGCCGGTCATCACGCAAGACGACAATGCCGGGATCGGGTTGAGACTTGGAGATACTAAACCACTGGCAAAGTGGATCAGACCTCGCACTTCTGAGGACACACAGAGGAGGATGTGGTTTCCAGCACATTAACAGATGAAATGCACCGGGTGCTCTCGGACTGACAGAGCATTAGGCTGCACATCTAAACTGTTTTTTCGTTTACATCTCTATTACATCCCATGTACCAAAATGGTCGGAAAAACAGAAACTCTTCAGGCGGCCGTTCTTGATGTAGGCGTCAAGTTTTATTCCGAGAAGGATCAAAAGTCTTCAAAGTACCAGATAGTTTTAACCTCGCTCACCTTGGCATAAGTGGGATGGAGGATCCGGCAGGTGGTGAAGGTGTAGGTGGAGCTGTTGTGAGCCATGCATTTCCCGGGGTAGTAGGCAGCTGCAAGTCTCACAGACGACGGGGAAGCGGCTGCGGGATTATCAGAAAAGCGCGCTCACCCAGTGCATTGGTGCGAGGCTGGGAGCAGGCTGGAGGTGGGCAGATTCTGGAAGTACTGCTCCACAGCTTCATCCTCCTCGAACTGCCCCAGGGATACGCCTCCGGGGAAATAAAACACAACTATCAAAACAGTCACAAAAAGCCAGTAAGTCACATGATCTGATAATATAAACGTGTATCTGAGTTTAAAATTCCAGCCACTCCTTGTCAGTAGCATATGAAGTCAAAGGGAGAAGTTTTCAAATTGGTGAGTTTTTCATTTATCAGCACTCTGACTTAGACAAAATAAAGTAGAATAACTCACATCTTGCATAATCTGACCAAAGGATTAACAAAAGGGGCACATTATAACAGCCCTAATTGAATATGTTGTTTCCCCAAATGATGCTTCAAGGAGCCTCTCTTTATTAGACCCGATGGAGCTCTTATTATTCCCAACATACGTGCCATTTGTCCCAAATCGGCCGTGCACATTTTTGGGACAAGAGTGTTTGCATCAGTTGTGTTTAGTTATCTACTGTCTTCAACTGTTGGTGAGAACTTCACTGTATTTGCAGAAACATGCACAAACCTGTTCCAGCTCGAGCGGTCTATGTTGGGCACGACACCAGGCCTTGCGTCCAGAATAACTGAGATGAGGCTGGGCCAGCTGTTGCCAGTGGCGCAGGGTGGCCGAGCCTGGTGTGACAGATAAAGGGAGGATCGCCTGATTTTTGTTTTTTTTTGGACGAGCTGCTTAGAACTCTCCAGTGTGTAAAAGGGATGGATCACATTACTTTTGATACCAGAAACAACTATTTTTATGAGGGCGGCATAGCCGAGGATCTGCGTCGCAGTCATGATAAAACCATTTGCAAAGTTCCTGAATGTTTTCTTGTATCTGCAGCCAGCCGCCTAATTTTAAATTTTAGAGTGAAGAAGGTAAAGGAATGATGTCCATCTGTGGACTGTTAGGACAATCTGAAACCAATTCTTACAGCTTGGAAAATAAAGATTACGATAAGGTTCAATGAAGAGTTCTTAACTTCAAGGTTGTTTCTGAATGCAAATTCAGAGTCGCCTCCAAATCCAACAACCAAACACAAGGAACAAAAGTATGCAGACACAAGTTACGGAAAAGTGTATTTATTAACACTGTGCAAAAACAATGGTAAAAAGTGGAACGTCCTTGGCTCCTAAGCAGTTTGTGGCTTGACGACAACTGCTGTTGCCTCCCCAAAAGCAATTCTCCAGTTAAGAGACTGCACAGCACTCAGCTGGCTCCCAGAGTGTATATTAGATCCCTGGCATCGCCCAGGACCAATAGGGGTTTGCAACTGGTTACCATTTACTACAGGCTCTCAGCTGCTCAGAACTACCTGAAACATATAGAGGGAAACAGTGCCACAGATGAACAGACAGGTGCTGCAGTGAAACAAAGGTACACTTCAAAGTGCTAAAAAGCTAAGAGGTCTCGGGCTACCTTCTCAATGGGTCTAGTTTGACGTTTCAGAAATTTTGTAAAACAGAAAGGGTGACCAAGACCATCGGATCCCTCCTGAAGGAGGGTAATGTCGCTTGAGCTTTAGTAATGACTCACTGGGAAGAGTTCAGATACACCTTGGACTACACCACTGTGCTCTAAAGGGAGCAAAGATACTTCAAGGAGAACACACCCCAATCACTCCCAGCAATTAACCGAGTACCGTTCATCTGGGAACGGACAGCCACTTTAACAAAATCTGCTGAGTGTCTCGCTTTGCACCTGTTCTCCTGGAAACAGTACATCCACCTTCCTCCTCTGCATCAAAATCAAACTTGATTTTGCCAGTTTGAAAGAGTTGGAAGGCTGAGCAGAGGATACCGGTCGACACAGACAGGTGCGTGGGCAGGAGGTAGCTTTCTGATTATTCAAATAAGTCACCACTTTGTCCTGCAAGGTTTTTAAAGTTCTTCCAGCAACATCAGCTCTCAGTTGGGCTCTCGTGTAGGCAAGTTCCAAGTGCAGCAACTCTCAAATGCATTCTTTTGCAAACACTACAAATGTTATCCTGTCACTTTTCCAAAGACAACGGATACTTTTCTATGCCTCTGGAACCAACTCTTAGGCAGTACTGCATTTGCCCCACAGCCTGATACTCTGTGCCCTGTTGCAGTTCACGCAGAATATACAGACTGCGCCTTGCCACTCAGGACCATTTCTAATAGCAATGTCCAAATGTTTACAGGTCACTCGCGTTGCTCTACCCTCTCAAAATAAGCAATTCCAGATCACGTTCATTGAAAGGGGGAAAACCATGTGAACATACCGACTGACACCTAGTAGAGGCGGCCCAAACGAAACTGAAGTGTTTGCGTTCCTAACAGACGAACCTGAGAAGTCAGCTTGTGAAGGCACGGTGTCAGGATCACCCATCAGAGGAGCTGAATCAGCAGCACCTGCTTGGACAGGAAAAAATGAAAAGCAGAGAACCAAACAGGAAGCACAGATGGTGCACATTTGGTGAGCTTAACAGAATACCTGCTCAGGTATTATTTAACTGCAAACTCTTGTTCACATTCCCTGTCACGGTCTCTCTCATAACGCCAGCCTTTTCAATTCAAGATCTTTTTCAGCACGCAAGCGCGCTGCTGCCTCTAACGAGTATTGCCTATTTTATCTTCCACATCTCAAACCTGTCCCTTACCTGAAGAAACTAAAGCCGGAAATACAACTGGAGCGTCATTAACAAAAAGATTTCATTGACTGGTCCTAATCGAACAGCTTTAAGCAACAAATCTATTGTTCCTCCAACAAACAACTAAAAATGGGGAGGGAGGCAGCAAAAACACTGCAATATATTAAAAAAAAAATCTAAAATTCTGAAACAGATGTAAGCACTCAAGTCTGCAGCACACTTTCATATAACAAATTAAAAAAAAAAAAAAAAAAAAAATAGTAAGCCAAATAGCACCAACTCAATGTGTGAAAGACACCTCTGCCTGGTTTTGCTTCAATAAACCCAACTCAAAAAAAAAAAAAAAACCTCACCAATAACTCAAACAAAGGCATCGGATCTGGAAGAGAATTTTTTTTTGTTTGTTTGTTTGTTTTTTTCCCAAAAACAATTCTCCAGTCAAAAGAGACCGCACAGTGCTCAGCTGGCTCTCCCCAGAGGCCTGGCATCTCCTGGAACTGACGTCACGGCCAGTATAAAAAGCCATCTCCATCAAGAAATTTCCGTTTCTTTACTTTTTTATTTTTTGACATTATAACTATTACACTGCTGTGAAAAATGAATTTCCCCTCTGGAGATGGAAAAGTTGATTTTATCTTATTCTATGTTGCGGGTAATTCGGAGCAGGTGAAAGCATTTCGTAAATGCTAATTGGTTGCGGTCTCCTATTGGTCCCTGCCAAGGCGCTTGGCTTTTTATACTGGCTGTGACGTTGTTTCTTGGAGATGCCAAGCCTCTGGGTAGAGCCAGCTGAGTGCTGTGTGGACTCTTTTGACTGGGGAAGTTTTATTTTTCAGATCTTGTTTGTTTGTTTGTTTGCAGTGTGCTCTGAGTTATTTTGTTTGTTTTTGACTAGGGAATTGGGCTTATTGAAGTGAAGCCAGGGAGAGGTGTCCTACATTTAAGGACTGTCTGTATGTTTTTGCCATCCTTTAGGAACTGCTTAAAGCTGTTTATAGATGTTTGTCACAAAAGTAATCATTGGATGAAATATTCCTTACAGTGAAACTCCCTGAAGTATTTCTACACGACATCCTCGAGTCTCAAACTTCCCAGAGTTTGACTGGGTGTAGTGGACGAAGCTCCAGTAAGTCACTTTGACAGCAACACCAGCAGAAAAGAGTCCAAACAGGGCTGGATGGACAAAGTCTCAGCAGATGATCCACGGTACTGGGAGAGGGAGACGCAGAACTAACCAGGAGGACAGCAGGCCTTCAAAGGCAACACTGAAATTGCAAAGCGGCGTCTAGGGTTTCTTGGAGATGTGGGTTTTCTTGTCTGCTGAACATTTAACCTGAACTGCTCCCCTGGTACTGGTGGAGGGCAGCCTACCGCTCATGGTTCATCCATGATTGGGGAATTGCAGAGAACGAATTTCCCCACAAGGTTTAATAAAGGATATATTTATTTGAACTAACAAACCTTCCGTCCATGACCTACTCAGCATCACTAGAAGAGGTTTCTCATCAACACATTCAAGATTCATCCTGACAACAGAAAAACAACTGAGGCAGCAATGCGTTTTTTCGGGTGATGGGACAGCTTCTTTGTTTGACATTGTAAAGTTGTTTTAAATCAGTCATCAAGGTCTGAAAACGGACAGTGAAGAAGTTGAGACACCCAACGTTTTATGGATAGGAGGATAGTTTGAGTAAGTATTCTCAAATCAATTCAAAATTGGAAAGCCATTTGGGACAATGCATGAAATCTCCCCAAATGCACAATGTTGACTATGCATTAAATCACATTAATATGTGCAACAAGTGTGGTAAAAACGAGTAAGAAATTACCTCCGAAGTGGTCATTAGAACGGCACTGAAAATGCCAATTGGCCGCAATGACCCCGCCAGGCCACAAAGCGGCGCTATAACTTCAAGCGTGCTGTTGCCATTCCTCAGGTTGAAGACGCCAAATATGGCGGCGTGAACGTGACGGCATTTGCCCCAAACTCGCCTCGAAATGTGATGAGAAAGGCACGACATCAGCACAGGGGTTAGTTTTATTGATTCCAAAAAAGCTTTGAACTACTCGTTTAATGATTCTGACTCGATCAACTTGAATCTGTGACATTTTCACAGTTTAAAAGACGTGAATCACTTGATGTATTTCGGTTGAAGCAGTCGAGGGCTAAACCGGAAGTTGTCTTCGGAAGCTTCGAGTATTCCGTTCAGGGAATTTAAATTTGAATCTTGTAGATGTGATGCCAAAAATAACGACATGGGTCGGTATCGTTCATCATACTTTCCGTGTTGAATGACATTTCAGAAGAAACCTAAAGACGTTCATAACACACAGGTGAGAAATGGATAGCGGACAGATTTATTCTTAGTGTCGCTGTGTGAATGCACCTGGTTCAAGCACTGGTAATCTTTGTTTCTGAGTTGACAGAATCGATTCTAACTGAACAACTGGACGAAAAGCATGTGGCTGAGAAAGTGGAAACCCTCGTTACCATATTCCCATCTTTGCAGCAGCATGTCATTTCCCGCAAAGGAGTGCTGGGGGGTTCAAGGTTTTCTTTGTAGTTAAAAAGAGCTGGTCCACTCTTGTATTTCTTCCAAACGTCGCTGGGGAGAGTGCCTTCTTCAGAATGCCCACAAGATGGCGCTGTTGCTATTTCGTCTCAGATGTGAGATCTGACTGAATTTCAAATGTAATAATACTTATCAGATAGTCTGCGGATTTGGTCCAATTCTGAGACCGGGCATTCTTATTGGCCACAAACACAGTCTGCAACAATCTGACAGGTTTAAAGTTACTGCAGACTAAGATGGAATCCTGTAGTGCAATGCACAGTTCCAGTACCTAGTATGGCATCTGGTGAGACGGAGGAGGATCCAGGCCCGGAGACAACCCACAGTGCCCAGAGCGCCCGCGCTCTACCGGCAGCAGAATATCCTTGGATTTTGTGGCCCGCTGCCAACAAGGAGTCTGAGTAGCAACAATTTGATGAAGATGTTGATTCAGCCCTGAAAGTAACGGCAAAAGGTAAGTGTGGACGGGAGGCTGAAGACAATGATTACGTTCATAACAACCATCGCATCAGAAAGGTTTGGTGTCAAAGAACACTGAGCTGCCAAGCCACAGCACCAATTCCAAACCGTCGTGAGAAAAAGATCTCACAACTCAGGCAAGAGCTCAGGACACTAAGGAGCTTGTATGCGAAGGCAAGTGGCGAGGAGAAGGAAGCCTTGGCAGAACTGTGGGTTGGGGTGAGGGAGAAGCTACTCACCCTCACTCGGGCCGAGTGGCACAGGAAGAGGGCTCGCGAACGCAGTGCCTTCATTGTGAAATTCAAGGCCTGGATCTGTCAGCACAACATCCCACCTTGTCTCCCATGGCCCAGTTACGACCGTGGAGGGTTTTGTGTGAAAGATCAGCCAGTACTTGTGCAAGTGGCTGGGCCTGCCGCAGAGTCTGAGTAGTATTGCTCTGTTTGGACACGGGAGGAAGCTCCAGCTACTTTTCAGCAGTGTCACAGAGGAGTTCAAGGTCGCCCGGGCCAGAGAAGTACTACTCTACAGAGACTCCACTGATGGGGAAAGTATCCTCAGCAGGTGCGGAGGTTCGCACAGGAAGAAAGTGGCGATCCTGGAGTGCAGTGGAAAGAGCTGAGGCAAGGCTGTGGCAGAGTACCTTAGTGGGTACCGTGATCACATGTCCGGCAATGCTGGGAAGCAACCCTAAGCCTTGCTACAGCAGAGCCAAAGAGAAGGAGAGGCGCAAGCTCATTCAAGAGGAGGTTCGAGCAGAGGTGGAAGAGGCTCACTTCAGCAGAGTGATTGGTATGAGCAAGCAGGGGGCCTGCTGGGAGCATGTCACGAGCAGCAAGATCACCTGGATCGATTTGTGGAGGGCGGAGCCACACCTTTTCAAGTTCCTCGTGCAATCTGTGTACGATGACCTGTTCACCTGGGGCCTTAAAGATGCAACCGGTCGTCCACACCCTCTTCTGATACTCAAATGGCTCCAGTGCAGAGCCTCAGGGCTCCCGGGTTTCTCTCTCTCCATCAGCCTGCACTTAATGTAGCTCAACACCTGGCATCTTTGCAGTGCTGCCAGGCAACAGGGCCACTCTCGCCAACGACCCACCTCTCGACACCGCTTGGTCTGGCTCCATGCACGTCACTTTGTTCAGAAGGTGGTTTCAAACTCACTCTGGTGATTTTGGTGTGTAACCGATGATTTTGCGTCAACATGATGTTCATTGTGATAATCAAAAAAATGAGCTGCTCTTTCCATAAAGGTTCTTGGGGATGTTTAAGGTCTCGTTATTGCAGAAATAAGCAGATAAAACCAGATCTTCAGGGGGCTGGAATTTGTAGATATTGAAAAATGAGTCAATGTTTTCTATCCACGGCCATGCCTGCAGATGCCAATCTTTGACTGTGTCGGGGTGCCGTTGTATGAAATTGTATCCACAGGAGTCTGCAGGGGAAGAGCAGGAAGACTGACTTGACCCTACCTGGGTGTGAAGGGGAAACACACCCCCAATTTTTGTTTTGGACCAAAATGTGAAGAAGCTTTTCTTCTGCTTCACAGCCTGAAGGTCCAGGATTCAAGTCCAAGGTCTGGAGGTCTAGATGGATCGATCAATAGATACGCGTGCCATCATTTGTAAAATGTTTGAATGCTCTGTCAAATAAACCCAGAACACACACAAGCATCAATCACCAGTCTGGACAATTTATTGACAAGCAAACACTCAACGCTTCTGGACTGGTGTTCGGTTGAGTGGATCTTTTCCTTCCAATGAATTCATAGAGAGATGTACGCTTACATCTGGATATACAAGTCAATATCCGTTCCATTCCCAGACTGACAAAATATGGATGTCGGTATGTTTTTATACATGCACACATTTGCGTGTGGAAAATCGACATTTGGTGATCCCCCCCCCCCCCCCAAGTGTTGTGTAAAGTTAGCAAAATTTTTTTTTAATTCTTGTAGATAAAATATCCATGTGCAAAATCGGTGTCCCCTATGTGGAGCTGATGTGGCTCGAAACCTAAGTGCCTCTTTTCTCTAAGTGTCGGGTTGTATCCGTGCAACCTGGATTTCTCTACCTGATTGGATAGCTCAGTGCCTTAAGCTGCTGATGCTTGTGTGTGAATTCCACTTGTTTGAGTCCAGAGCCCGTCCACGGCCACATTGGGCTCCCAAACCCCGATGCAAGGCACAACCTCCCTCCTCGAGGCCTCTTTTGGGCGGAGCTCACAGATGGCTTGTGGGGTTGAGCTGCTGACCTTGCAGCCAGCAGCTCAAGGTTAAAGTCTCACTTTGTCGAACTGTATGTAGAAAGGACTTTTTTTCCAAAGGGAAGGAAGCGCAAGCTCATTCAAGAGGTTCAAGCAGAAGTGGAAGAGGCTCGCTTTAGCAGAGTGATTGGGCATGCAATGATGCACCGTAGAAGCCGGCCTGCTGGAGAAAATAAAAAAAAACGCCTGTGGGACTTAGGTTTTTCATCCACATAGGGATGACACATTTGGAGGGGTGGTATGGGTACTTTGACTTTTGGAAAAAGATAAACTTAGAACAAGATACAAAAAAGATTTTTTAAAAAGCAAATATGAAAATACAAATTTAGAATACACAAGATTTGAAAAAAACAGAACTGCAAGCTTTAAACTAAAACATTTAATTAAATAAAACAGCAACAGGATTTAAAAAAAAAAAAACAAAAAACAGCTCAAACACTTTGCTAACTTTACACAAAATTGTCCATATTGCACACTCCACCTTGGCTCTCTTTGATACTGTACCTCTGTGGCTCACCACACATACAACAAGCACAAACACAACACTTAGGGATACACTGTCAAACACCTTACAATTAAACACATAACCTTGATTTGCAAACATACAAAGACGGTGCTCATCTTAAACATCTTACTGACTTCACTCAAGTCACTGCTCTTAAATACCATGAATTAACAAGAAAAATCAAGGACGTCACTTACCATTATTTTGCCAACCACTTGTGATGTACATTTGTGCACTCTTAGGACAATCTAAAACACATGCTCATGACACTTTGCAAAGGAAACAGGCATTCCGTCAAAGCTTCTCTCACCGTCAAGGTTGTTTCTCAATGCAAATTCCCAGTCTGCATTGAAATCCAAAAAGCAATCACTTTGATGGCCAGTCATCTTTAGTGATAAACAATTTGTATTAGTGGGTCTATTATTGGTATATTAAGCCAATTTTTAGTTTGCCGTTCAAATGGGAGCGCCCTGAGAAATGCGCGCAATCCAGCGACTTGTTTTAGAGGATCATAGACAGGATTACCCATCTCCTTACAGAGACTACAAAGATATAAACACTGCTCACAAAAATTAAAGGAGCACTTTAAAGAAACACATTAGATTCATCAGATCTCAATATGAAGTTGGATATCCATACAAATAATGACAGGGCAGTGTCTTAGGAACAAAAGGATGCCAAGTCTTTTAATGAAAATAAAAGTTTTCAGCCTACAGAGGGCTCAATTGTGTAGACACCATAAAATCAGAGTTAAATGAAGACGTGGCAGGCTAATCCATTTTTTGCAAAACTTAATTTCTGCAACTCAAAATGCTTTCAGTATCTTGTGTGGCCCCCACGAGCTTGTATGCATGCTTGACAACATCGCGGCATGCTCCTAATGAGATGACGGATGGTGTCGTGGCATTTCCTCCCAGATCTGTGTGAGGGCATCCCTGAGCTGTTGTGCAGTCTGCGGAGCAACCTGGCAGCGCCTGATGGACCGAAACAATGTCCCAGAGATGTTCTATTGGGTTTAAGTCAGGGGATCATGAAGGCCATTCAATTGTTTCAATTCCTTCATCCTCCAGGTACTGCCTGCATACTCTTGCCACGTGAGGCCGGGCATTGTCGTGCATTAGGAGGAAACCAGGACCTACTGCACCAGCATAGGGTCTGACAATGGGTTCAAGGATTTCATCTCAATATCTTATGGCAGTCAGAGCACCATTTCCTAGGCAGTAGAGGTCTGTGCGTCCCTCCATGGATATGCCTCCCCAGACCATCACTGACCCACCACCAAACCTGTCATGTTGAACGACGATGCAGGCAGCATAACGGTCTTGTCTTCTCCAGACTCTCACATCTATCACAGGTACTCAGGGTGAACCTGCTCTCATCTGTGAAAAGTACAGAGCGCCAGTGGTGGACTTGCCAATTGTGGTGTTCTTGAGCAAATGCTAGTCGAGCTCCACGGTGCTGGGCAGTGAGCACAGGGCGTCAGGCCACCTTCATGAAGTCTGTTCCTGACCGTTTGGTAGACACATTCACACCAGTGGCCCTCTGGAGGTCATTCTGTAGGGCACGAGCAGTGCTCAGCCTGTTCTGCCTTGCACAAAAGGAGCAGGTATCGGTCCTGCTGAGGACCTTCTATGGCCCTGTCCAGCTCTCCGAGAATAACCACCAGTCTCCTGAAATCTCCATGTTCTGGAGATACATTAAACCTTCTTGCTGTCGCATGTGTGGTTGTGCCATCCTGGAGAAATTGGACAACCTGTACAACTTCTGTAGGGTTAAGGAATCGCCTCATACTGCCAGTAGAGATAATTACACAAGCCAAAATCAGCACAAGTGGAAAACCAGCCAAAAAAGATCAAGAGGGAGAAACTTGAACTGACCTCCACATGTAAAACTAGTCCTGTTTTGAGGGTTTGTAATTGTTGCCACAGAAGTGCACCTGTTAATTCCATGAACACAAATACAGCTGAAATTGATTCACGTGGCCCTCAGCTGCTTAACCAACCAGGTTTAATTCAATTCATGCCAGGCCCAAAAAAAAAGTGTTACTTTAATTTTTGGGAGCTGTGTATATACATGGGCTTGAACCACTACCCTTCTGTTTCAAGTCACAATTTTGGTTATGCCACAAGTTATGTCTAATGCAACCCTGTGCATTTACCTGTGCTCAGGGACAAAAAAGTATGCAGACACAAGTTACGGGAAAGCGCATTTATTAACACTATGCAAAAACAATGGTAAAAAGAGGAAAGTCCTTGGCTCCTAAGCAGTTTGTTGCTTAAAGACAACCACCGCTGCTGCCTCCAAAAGCAATGCCCCAGTTCAGAGACTGCACAGCACTCAGCCGGTGTTGCCTGGGACCAATAGGAGACTGCAACTGGTTACCATTTACTAAATGCTCTCAGAACTACCTGCAACAGAGGGGAAACAGTGCCAATTGAACGGATTAACAAACAGGTGCTGCAGTGAAACAACGTACACCTCTAAGCGTTACAAAGCAAAGAGGGCTAGGGCTTCCTTTTCAATGGTCTAGTTTGACACATGATTTTTTTGGAAGACAAAAAAGGTTTTCCCAACAAGAAACTGCGTACCGTTCACCTGGGAACGGACACCACTCTAACAATCCGGCACAAAGTTACTACAGACATGAACAGTGTGCAAAGGAAGCTGCGTTAATTGGTCCTTAACACAGCAAAACAAAAGCAACTTTGCAAGAATCTCATTCTACCACAGACACAACTGCAATTCAGAAACAAAAATAAGTGTTTCAGTCAGATTCCAAAGAATCTGGCAGCCAAAAATTGGTGGACCTTTTTGGTCGTGGAGGCAGATAAATGTCAGTCCAAAAAAAAAAAAAAAAAAAAAAAAAAAAAAACCCACTTCCAGATGAGCACAGGTGCAAATGAATCACTGGGGTGATTCAGAAAAGAAAGTGCACACCAAAAACACAATGTGTCAATCTATCAAACACCGCAACCACACAAACTCTGGTTTGTGTTACACTAAGACCACAAAGAGCAGCAACTCAATGTGTGCAGGACACCGCTCCGTGGCTTTGCCTCAATGAGCCCAATTTCCAAATCAAAAAAGAAACAAGAACTCACCAAAGATGCCAGTCCACAAGCACACTCCAAACAAACATGTCAGAGCTGAAAGACAAAACAAGACAGAAGCATGCTTCCCCAGTCAACAGCAACCACACAGCATTCAGCTGGCTCTCCCCCAGAGCCCTGGCATCTCCCAGAAATGACATCACGGCCAGTATTAAAAAGCCCAGCGCCCTGGCAGGGACCAATAGGAGGCCGCGACCAATTAGCATTGACTAAACGCTCTCACCTGCTCCCAATTACCTGCAACGTAGAGTAAGATCAGATCAACTTTATCCGTTTCCATAGGGGAAATTCATTTTTCACAGTAGTCTAATAGTAATAATGTCAAAAAATTAAAAAGTAAATATAGTATAAATATAAATAGAGAGAAACAGAAGATAGCAAGAGATCCACAAAAAAATAAACCACAGGTACAACAACAACATCAGGGATAAAAATACACAACCAGAACTACACAATATAAAACGAGTGAAAACAATGTGCCATCCACCTACGCTCCTACCGATCCCCTTTGGATGACCTTGTCTATACAAGATAGTCTACCTGCCTACCTGTACCGTAAGCTCATATTTTGTATGCACGCATTCTTCTTCCTCCTCTTCTTCTTGTTTTGGCTTTTCCCTTCAGAGGTCGCCACAGCGAATCAACTTTCTCCATCTAACCCTATTCTCTGTATCCTCCTCTCTCACACCAACTACCTTCATGTCCTCTCTCACTACGTCCATAAATTTCTCTTTGGTCTTCCTCGAGACCTCTTGCCTGGCAGCTCCAATTGCAGCATCCGTCTACCGATATGTTCGCTATCCCTCCTTTGTACATGACTGAACCGTCTCCATCTGGCTTCTCTGACCTTCTCTCCAAAACATCTGACATGTGCTGTTCCTCTGATAGATTCATTCCTGATCCTATCCATCCTGGTCACTCCCAAAGGGAACCTCAACATCTTCATCTCTGCGACCTCTAGTTCTGCCTCCTGTCTTTTTGTCATCGTAACAGTTTCGAGGCCGTACAGCATCGCTGGTCTCACCACTGTCTTATACACTTTTCCTTTCATTCTGGCCCATAGTCTTCTATCACATAGTACTCCTGACACTTTTCTCCCGCCCTTCCAGCGTGCTTGGACCCGTCTCCTCACCTCTTTTCCACACTCTCCGTTATTCTTGACTGTTGACCCCAAGTACCTGAAATCCTCCAGCTTCTCGGTCACCACTCCCTGTAGCCTCACCGTTCCACCTGAGTTCCTCTCATTCACACGCATATGTTCTGTCTTGCTGCGGCTAACTTTCATTCCTCTCCTTTCCAGAGCATACTTCCACCTCTCTAGATTTTCCTCTACCTGTTTTCTGCTCTCACTACAGATCACAATGTCATCTGCAAACATCACGGTCCATGGAGATTCCTGTCTAACCTCATCTGTCAGCCTATCCATCACCATTGCAAACAAGAAGGGGCTCAGAGCTGATCCCTGACGGACGCCTGCCTCCACCTCCAACTTCTCTGTTACCCCTACAGCACACCGTACCACTGTCTCACAGCTAGCATACATGTCCTGCACCAGTTTAACATACTTCTCTGCCACTCCAGACTTCCTCATACGATACCAGAGCTCCTCTCTTGGCACCCTGTCATATGCTTTTTCTAGGTCTACAAAAACACAGTGCAGCTCCCTCTGGCCTTCTCTGTACTTCTCTATTAGCATTCTCAACGCAAATGCTGCACCTGTAGTACTCTTTCTAGGCATGAAGCCATACTGCTGCTCACAAATGCCAACTTCTGCTCTCAGTCTAGTTTTCAGTACTCTTTCCCATAACTTAATTGTTTGGGTCATCAACTTTATCCCTCTATAGCTGCTGCAATTCTGCACATCCCCTTTATTCTTAAAAATAGGCACCGTCACACTTAGTCTCCGTTCCTCAAGCATCGTCTCACTCTCTAAGATCCCGTTGAATAATTGAGTTGGAAAATCTACCGCTGCCTCTCCTAGACACTTCCACACCTCCACGGGTATATCATCAGGACCAACTGCTTTCCACTCTTCATCCTCTTCACTTTACTTTTACTAATTTGTGCTACTTTGTGGTCTACAATAGTCACGTCTTCTACCCTCGCCTCTCTTTCATTTTCCACATTCATCAGCTCCTCAAAGTACTCTGCCCATCTTCCCATCACTCCTCTCGCATCTGTCAATACATTTCCCTCTCTATCCTTAATCACCCGGACCTGTTGTACCTCCTTTCCATTATTATCTCTCTGTTTCGCCAACCTGTATAGATGAGTCTCACCCTCCTTACCATCCAACTGAGCATACAAGCAACGTACGCTCTTTGTTTTGCCTTGGCTACTTCTCTCTTTACCTTACGTTGTATCACCCTGTGCTCCTGTCTGTTCTCTTCAGTACTCTCAGTATCCTCATTCTTCTTTGCTAACCGCTTTCTCTGTATATACGCCTGCACTTCCTCATTCCACCACCATGTCTCCTTATCTACTTTCCTTCCAGATGATACACCAAGTACTCTTCTACCTGTCTCCCTGATAACACTAGCTGTAGTTGTCCAATCATCTGGAAGCTCACCCTGACCACCCAGAGCCTTTCTCAACTCCTCCCTGAAAACCATGCAACACCCCTTCCCTTTTCAGCCTCCACCACTTTGTCCTCTGCTCTGCCTTTGTCCTCTTGATCTTCCTTTTCACCAGAGTCATCCTACAAACCACCATCCTATGCTGTCTGGCTGCACTTTCACCTACAACTACTTTGTAGTCACTGATCTCTTTCAGGTTACCATGTCTATACAAGATGTAGTCTACCTGCGTGCTCCTACCTCCGCTCTTATAAGTTACCCTATGGTCCTGTTTTTTTCTGGAAAAAGGTGTTCACCAAAGCCATTTCCATCCTTTTTGCAAAATCTACCACCATCTGTCCCTTTGCGTTCCTACCCTGTACACCAAATCTGCCCATCACTTCTTCATCCCCACTATTGCCTTCACCAACATGTCCATTGAAGTCTGCTCCAATGACCAATCTCTCATTTCTGGGAATATTCTGCATCACTTCATCTAACTCATTCCAGAACTTCTCCTTCTCTTCAAATTCACATCCCATCTGCAGGGCATAGCCACTAACAACATTGAGCATCACACCTTCAATTTCTTCAATTTCCAATTTCAGACTCATAAGTCTATCTGACATTCTTTTCACCTCCAGAATGTTCCTATCAAACTCTTTCTTCAAGATAACTCCTACTCCATTGCTCTTCTTGTCAGTAGCATAATAGTACAACTTAAAGCCTGCTCCTAAGCTTCTAGCCTTACTACCTTTCCACCTGGTCCTCTGGACACACCGTATATCCACCTTTCTTCTCTGCATCATGTCGACCGACTCTCTACCTTTTCCTGTAATAGTCCCGATATTCAAAGCCCCTACTTTCAGTCCCGGGCTCTTTCCTTTCCTCCTCTCTCTCTGCTTCCAAACATGCACGTATCCCAGTTAAAAATGCAAATGCATCTCTGTATTGATCACGGTATGCCGTTATGTATTTGTGAAAGGTCGTGTCTGAGGCGCCTCCCCTGTTTAGAGATGTTTTTTTTTCCTTTTTTGACAGCTTCTTTGACTCCTCTCAAACCATCGGTCTCCTCTGGCCAGGATATGGACAGTGCCGTCTTCAAACAAACGGTCCTCGTCCTTCAGGTGTAGGTGGGCCAGTCCTGAAGTGCTGGCTCTCCTGTGTCGCACGGTCTCTCCAATGTAGATGTCCTCACAATCCTCAGTGCAAGTGAAAGCACATGCACCACGTTCTCGATCTTATGTCCTTTGGGTGCATACCTGAGCTGGAATTCTGTAAATGCACCAATGTGTTTTTTTTTTTTTTTCCCTGTCCAAGTAGGTGATGCTGATTTGTTTCCTCTGACGGGCCATCGTGACACTGTCCCTTCACATGCAGACCCCTTAGGCTCGTCCGTCCTGTCGCTGACTTGTCTGCCTGCTTCCAATTTTAAAATTATGGCACATGAGAGCCCGGCCAAGAGTCGATTTTGCCGGAAGAACTCTAAACTGCTGACTATTTGATCAGAAAGTTACCACTTGATGGCAAGTGGTAACTTTCTGATTCGGTATCCTCTGCTCAGCCTTCTGACTCCTTCAAACTGGCAAGATCAAAAGTTTGGCTGTGCTTTGAATGACTTCTGTGTGTTTTGATTGCCGTCATTTCAGGTCGGAAAGAAGTCTCAAGAACCATTTAAAATGGCCGTTTAATGGTGTCATCCAGTAACCTTTATCTGCAGTGGTCTAATTTTTCTGTGAAATCACTGCATCTTGCAGCAGCACAAGTGAGGGCAGTGATCTAAAAGCTGTGCTTGGGGTGCATTGCCCCTATCGTTCTTTGGCTGGGTCCGGTTGCCATATGAAATTGTATGTGCAGACCCCCAGTAGACTGCAGGGGCAGAGAGCATGAAGACTGACTGACTTGAACCTAACTGTGTGTGAAGGGGATACACACCCCCAATTTTTTTTTGGACCAAAATGTGAATACGGTTTTACTGGCAGTCTGCCTGTTCAGCCGCTGCAGTAGTTAGAACTGCTGATTTGCAGCCTGAAAGTCCAAGGTCTGGCAGGTCTAGACAGATATATGTGCGCCAGCCATTATTTGTAAAAATGTCATTCTGCCAAGTAAAGCCAGAACACACAAGCATCAATCACCAGTCTGAACAGCTGGAAGTCTGATTTTAATGGACAATTTATTTACAAGCAAACACTTGACCCTTCTAAAACGGAGTCTTTCTTATGAGGGGTGGAGTGGTGTCTTGTCAAATTGCGCATCTTTTCTTTCTGACGAATTCTTAGAGAGATGTATGTGTACATCTTGATATACAACTCAATATCCACATGGCAAAGGAGGTTCCATTCCCAGACCAACAAAAGATGGATGTTTTTATGCTCGCACAGATTTGTGTGTGGAGGGCAGACCGCATAACTTGGTAAACTAACTTCAAAATGACGTTTGAGTCTTTTTCTAAGTGTTTCGTGTAAAGTTGGCCAAATGTTTGAAAATAAAGTGAAGTCCTGAATCAAAACCTAAGTCCTTTTGCTTATTTTCTTTCTAGCCGACGCAGCATGCTTGCTGCTGCTCTGCATCTTGCTTAAGTGTTGCCTAAGAAATGACTTTTTTTTTTTTTTTTCCTAATTGTGGGGCTATGTACGTGCAACCCAGATTTCTGCGCTTGACCGGTTAGTTTGGTGCCTTAAGATGCCGTAGGTGGATTACTGCTGGTTTGAGCCACCGGCGGCTCAAGGGTTCAAGTCTCGCTTTGCCAAACTGCTATGTCGAAAGGACTTCGGGGCTAGTGGGAGGGGGACATACGATTTCATCTAGCTCCCATCCCACCCACAGGGCATAGCCACTAACATTGATTATCACATCTTCAATTTCAGATAATGTCTGACTTTTCACCTCCAGAACATTCCTCAAAGTCCTCCTTCAAGGTAACTCCTACTCCAATTCTCTTCCTGTTAGTGCAACAAAATCTAAGTTTCTAGCTTTGCACCTGTTCTCCTGGACACTGTATATCCACCTTCCTTCTCTGTATCATGTCAGCCAACTCTACCGTTCTCTGTCATTGTCCGATATTCAAAGGCCCTGCTCAGTCCCGGACTTTCCTTTCATCTTCTCTCTGCTGCCCCTTTTTCCTCCTTCAACCCACTGCAGTCCAATTGCCACTGGTACCCTGTAAGCTACCGGTACCAATGGCAGTTGTTAACCGGGCCTCCACTGATCTGGAACAAGTCGCACATTTGGTGATAGAACAAGTTTGTGCCAGATGCGACCCTGTCTGAAACGTATCCATGCACTGAAGTCTGCAGCACACTTTCATTAAAAAAAGTGTAAGCCCAAAATTGAAAAGTGCCAACTTACCGAACGAAAAACCCAATGTGTGCAAGACAACTCTCCCTGGCTTTGCTTCCATAAGCCCAATTTGCAAATAAAAAAAATTAATTGAAAAAAAAAACATAAACAAACAAAAAAAAAAAAAAACGACAATAACTTACCAGATATCGCAGGCCACAAGCACACTCCAAACAAATGCATCGCATCTGAAAGACAAGACAAAACCGTGGTTTGTTTTTTTTTACTTTAATCAACTTTATCAATCTCCAGAGGGGAAATCCATTTTTCACAGCAGTGCACTAGTTATAATGTCAAAAAATAAAAAAGTATATAGTAAAGATATAAATAGACAACAGATACAACATAAAGGAATAGTAAGGAGGAAAAATACACAACCGGAACTAAATAGAGTGAAAACAATATAAATAGTGACCTTGATATAGGCGGTATGACCTTGAAAAAAAAACAATAGGGCTGTTTGGGAAAACACCCCAAAACACATACAATGACCCAAGGGAAGTAACACCCCCTCCAAAATGACCAAAATCAACATCTGTTGAAAATAAAAGGAAAAACGGGCATTATTCAGTGAATGCTCGTGACAGAGTGTCAGCCAGGATACTACCACTACTCCTCTTGTACTTAATCTCTCGGTTGAAGCCTTGTAGGTAGAGTGGCCGACGCATAACAAGAGACATAACAGATTTCAACCAACGTGTTGTCAAATACATTATTCCTAAGTGTACATTTATCAAATCACTTGTAGCCATTGACTTTCTACACGCAGTAGAATCATTGGAGGATCTCCCACTGAGCGATTATTATTTCGGCCAGCCACAAGTGGCAAAAGCTGAAAACACGTGGTATTCCGAGTCGCCCTCCCATCTAAGTACTGAGCAGGCCCGAGACGGGAGACGGGACTCTTGTAGGTGGCGTGGTGGCTCGGAAATAAATCATCAAATACGTTCTTCTTGTGCTGTGCAAGAAAAAAACAACATGCACAAACAAGTGTCAAAAGTCAAGAAATTAGAAAGTTAAACAAGAGTGGTTTATGAAGGCCTCGAATATCAGTCCAGGACATGCAGGACGCGGAGGACAGATTTCTCGGGATGTAAGCTAATTTCCCCCCACGGAAAGATACATGTGACTAATAAATCCTTTGGTCGTACCACCATCATAGTGTCCGTTTTTGTGGCCACGGCCACAGGACCGGACTTTGTTGTCCCGGTGTGTTCAGATTTCATCCAGGGAATACATTACAATGGTCAGGAACTGGTCAAGCAAAGAATGGTTTATTCAAAGTCAAGTAATACAGTTACGAGATGTCCTGGGCCAGAATGAATGTCGCCCCGAGGGGATCGTTCACCCTCTCTGGACATCGGCTGAGACGTGTCCAGCAGATGTGGAATTGTTCTGGCACCGCTCTGACGGAGAGCGGGTGATTTATACCACCACCGGGATGGTCAAGGTTACTCACAAAGAAGGAGTTGTTTTTCACACTTTTTGGAAGTGGACAGCCAGGTGTGGCAGGCTGTGCCTTGGACTGGGCCTCGGAATATGTCATCGATTGCGCACGCTCGCAGGGGGCAGTAGTGGAAAAATACAGAGTTCGGTGTACCTTTGTCATCACATAATGCGTTCCCAGGGGTAAATTTTAACAATAGCTCTAGCTTGTAGCTCAAACATACTGATACAAACTTAAACAACTATACTTAAAATCAAATATGACTATAATGTTGACTTGACAACCAAGTATACCATAATATGTGAGCACGAAGAATAAGCCATTGGACCTCATATAAACTAGAAAACGTTTTCAGAAAGTAGCCAGTGAGTGTTGGGTTTGTTCCTACTGGCTTAGCTGCGTGGAGGTTGACTCTTTGGGGATTGTGGACTATGAGAAAAAGCAGCTGTTCTATCATAGCTCACATCAGCTAACATGTCTTTTCTGAATTCAGATCACGGACCTGATATACACTGGCATATATTTTCAGAAAGCGGCTACTAACTGTTTGCTTTTATTGTATTTTCTACTAGCTTCATCTCGTGGAGATCAAACCTATTGGAATTTTGACTTGGATGGGAAACATGAGTCAATGCAGTACGGGGCCAGTGTCTCTCTGAGTTGGTCCCTGAGCTTCATATCTGGGCTGAGTGAACTGGCTGAAATGCCCCCACCACCACACTCTTCACACCACAACTCATTCAAATGTGTATGTCCAGAAAGCCGGGAGCTCCACGCCGACATCTGGGGGACCCAGACAGCCCAACCACGTAAGTCCCACCTTAACCCCTCCACTCATTCACACGTGCATGTCCCGAGCTCCGGGACCTCCACGTCGACGTCCCGAGGATCCGTGTCCGAAAAGAATGCAGAAACACTGGACTGGAGGTGCCCACAACCCGCCCACCTCACCCCCGCCTTAACTCCTCCACTCATTCAGCGGTGAATGTCTGGAGCTTCGGGACCTCCACGCCTACATCCCGGGGATCCGTCAGCGAATAAGGTGCACCTTTGCCGGACAGGGGATGCCCTGACACACGGCCCACATCACCCCGACCTTAACTCTTCCACTCAATCACCTGTGCATGTCCGGAGCTACTGGACCTCCACGGCAACATCCCAGGTATCCGTGTCCAAAAAAAGTGCAGAATCGCTGGACTTGCCAACTCACCCTGCCCACGTCACCCCTGCCTACTCATCCACTCTTTCTAATGTGCATGTCCCGAGATCCGTGATCTTCAAGCCGAGGATCCCGGGGATCCGTGTCAGAAGAAGGTGCACCTTTGCCGTACAGGGGGTGCCCAGACGCTCCGGCCACGTCACCTCTACCTTTACTCCTCCACTCCTTCAAATATGCGTGCCCCAGCTCAGGGACCTCCATGCCAACATCCCGGGATCCGTGTCCAAAGAAGGTGCATTATCGCTGGACAGGAATTGCCCACTCACCCCGCCTACGACACCCCCTCCTTAACTCCTTCACTCATTCAAATGTCCATGTCCCGAGATCCGGGACCCCCGCCACTACATCCCGGGGATCCGCGTCCGAAAAAAGAGCATAATCGCTGGACTTGAGGTGCCCTCACTCCCCGCCCACGTCACCCCCACGTTAACTGCACTCATTCTAATGTGCATGTCCCGAGCTCCGTGATCTCCACGCCGAGGATCCCGGGTATCCGTGCCTAAATAAGGTGCACTGGACAGGGGGTGCCGAGACAGGGGGTGCCGGACAGGGGGTGCCGAGACACACCGCCCATGTCACCCCAACTTTAACTCCTCCACTCTTTCAAATGTGCGTGCCCCGAGCTCAGGGACCTCCAAGCCGACGTCCCGGGCATCCGAGTCCGAAATAGTGCATTATCGCTTGACTGAACTTGCCAACTCACCCTGCCCACGTCACCCCTGCCTACTCATCCACTCTTTCTAATGTGCATGTCCCGAGATCCGTAATCTTCAAGCCGAGGATCCCGGGGATCCGTGTCCGACGAAGGTGCACCTTTGCCGGAAAGGGGGTGCCCACACACCGCCCACGTCACCCCCCCCTTCACTCCTTCACTCATTCACATGTGCATGTCTGGAGCTACGGGACCTCCAAGCCGACGTCCCAGGGATCCATGTCAGAAAAAGTGCATTATTGCTCCACTGGAGTTGCCCACTCACCCCTCTTTGTTACTCCCGTCTTAACTCCTCCACTCATTCTAATGTGCATTTCCCGGGATCCGTGATCACCGCGCCGACATCCCGGGGATCCGTGTCCGAAGTAGGAGGACCTTTGCCGGACAGGGGGTGCCCAGACTAACTGCCCACGTTACCCCGACTATAACTCCTCCATTCTTTCAAATGTGCGTGCCCCGAGCTAGGGGGCCTCCAAGCCGATGTCCCGGGTATCCGTGTCCGAAAAAGTGCATAATCGATGGACTGGAGTTGCCCACTCAACCCACCCGCGTCACCCCCGCCTTAACTCCTCCACTCATTCAAATGTGCATGTCCCGAGATCCGGGACCCCCACCACAAAATTGCGGGGATCCGTTTCCGAAGAAGGTGCACCTTTGCCTGAGGGGTTTGCCCAGACACACCGCCGACGTCACCCCCACATTAACTCCTCCACTCATTCTAATGTGCAAGTCCCGAGCTCTGGGAGCTCCACGCCGACGTCCTGGGGATCCGTGTCCGAAAAAAAGAGCATAATCGCTGGACTTGAGGTGCCCTCACTCCCCGCCCATGTTAACTCTCCCACTCATCCAAATGTGAGTGTCCCGAGGGGGGTATGGCAAGATGTACAGTAGAAGCCAGCCTTCTGGAGCAGCTCGAAAAAAATGGTGATGGCACTTTGGTTTTGAACCACACAGGGGCTCCGGACACTGATATGGGGTGCAAGGATACTTTATTTTTTTTTGTAAAAAGATTAACATTATTTTGCCAAGCAGTTGTGATGACAATCTGAAAAATAGAGATTCTCATGACAGTTTGCAAAAGAAACATTACAACAAGGTTCGATGAAGGGTTCTCTTACCTTTAAGGTTGTCCAACATGCTAACACTTTGGTGTCCAGTCATCTTTAATGACAAAGAGTTTGTATTATTGAGTACTTAATATAGCAGTTGGCTCACATGTTACTGGTTAAAGACACTGAAAAAAAACTCAATCAGGACATCTGCAAATATTAAGCCAATTTTTAGTTTGCCACCCATGTGAAAGCATCATTTGGGGGAAGCTTCAGAACATCTTCAAAAGAGCGGCTTGATCATTATGATGTCAGTGCCAGACACAAGACACAAGAGTTCAGCACATTTTCAAAAGCTGATCGATTGAATTATTAAAGGAGGCTTAAAATAAACCTAAATTCATAGCCGACAAGCTTAAGGTCTATCAAAGACAGAAGAACAACAGGTAAGAGACACTTTGCCGTGATCATCCGCAAAAGTGGCCAAATTGAAGGCGATGGTGTGGTGATGAAGCTGCTTCTGGACCGGCGTGTTAAGCGAAAGGTGTGGCAAAGCAGGCCCAGTGAATTATTCAGAGAAGTGGTTTTGGATGCCTTGAGGAGACAGAGAGGGTGTGTGTGTTCAGCATGTAAGCCACCGTCTCAGGGCAATTTGCTCAGACTTCCTGTTTTCAAAGTGAGAAGAGTTAAAACTTCTGAGAAAGGTTGAAAGGCTTTGCAGCGTATCGGCCATTCAGTCCTCACACAATCAATGTTAGCATGAATAAAAACGACTACACTTTAGTCCTGTCCATCTGAAATCTGTATGCTGACACATGGTGTGTTGGTTTAATCTTACACACGACATACTAAGATAATTTTATGCCACATCAATTCATATTTTACTTGCAATAAAAGGGTGTGCTGACCCTGCAGATTACAATTCATGAATAAGTGCCTGACCTGAATTCCTTGTATGGGAGTTGTCATACATATTAATATTCTTGTTAACCAAATGCAATCCAATACATACAACTTCTTCAAATGTTCCAATTCAATCAATTGAACTATTTATGGTCCACACAAAGCCCCTTCCAAATGGTATATCTATTCTGATTTTCAATGTATAGGCATTTAAAAAGTTGAGTTAAAACAGACACCAAAGGTATGGGTAATGAAGATCCAGTGACAGCGCTGAGCAGATGGTCTGAAACGCTACAAAAACTGTCTGAAAACTCGTTCGCCACACCCTGCACTCCATCCAGATAGAAAACTGTGATTCCAAGCTCAGGCAATACATTCTACAGCTCTCTGACGCAATTCATCTTAAAACTCATCAGCTGGTCCCGAGTCTCAGGTGTTCCCTGACTCATTGAGAAAAACACCTCGTTCAAACCCTGATAGCTGTCAGCTTTGCGGCAAAATGCCCCTTTGATCTGGACACAAAAGCCTCCGTAATATTTGCTAAATAACCAAAAAATCATCTTCAAAAGAAGAAATTTAGTCCGATCGTCCCTCAAACATTTGACAGGAAGACGGAGAACCTCTATTAACATGATCATTTACATTTAAACCGTCCATCTAAACTCATCATACGATTCCAAGTTTGAAAAAGCACTTTTCTCCCATTTCTAGACAAGCTTGGCCAACATGATGGCAGGTTTAACCTGAAAACCAATCTTTTGGAATATTAGCAATCATCTCCGTTATTTAAAAAGAGCAAAATCAAGCCAAAATCAATAAATATCAAACCCAAATCTTACAACATGTCTTGAGAGAAAAAAAACAACAACACAATGTTTCCATGATTTTTGATTCGTTTTAATTTTAACAACCAATCATATCACCCTAAAGTGATACACTGGTCGTGATGGTGAAGGGACACTTCATGTTTGCATCTGACAGACAATCAATGTTAATCTCCAAATGCTACCCCGACGCAACAAATATCCACAAGGAAAAGTGTCGTGACCCTTAAAACATTAAGATTTAATTTCCTCTAATCAGACTCCCCCGTTGACATTGAGGCCTTTTTTGGGTTATTGCTCATGTTGCCCCGGCCCGGATGAGACAGGTTTAATAACTCCAATTATAACCCATTATACAGGCGATATGAATGGCAAGCGGGTAATGAATTCTGACAGATAAATCCACAGGACTCCAGCTTGGAGAGTTAAAGTCAGGAGCACCATCTGCTGGAGGGGAGGAAGTGTGGGTTTCCCCTTTGGGAACCCGCCTCCTTACCTATGTTTGTGTATATATAGCTCACAATTCCAATTTGTTCAATAAAGGTTACTAATGACTTTCCAAGCAGCTGAGTCATTCCAAAAACCCTGATTACACGCAAACTCAGTAACTAATGCATTGTTTTTGCAATGCCTATGATTTCTACGATATATACAGTGAACACAGGGCATGTAAATTGGAACAGATGTAAAAGGAGAGGCTAGAGATTTGTTAATAAATATCAAAAATCATCTGTGATGTCATTTTGGTAGATTATGTTTCAGTGGGATATAATTTTACTTGCATCTGGATCCTTCCTCCCCTCGACAACTCTTTACAAAATGTGAAATAACGCTGGATTAAAAGAAAAATCTATGCAGTTCTACATTAAAACGCCCTCAAAAAAAAAAAAAAAAAAAAAAAATCATCTCAATCACCACGAAGAAATTCCAAAGGTTATGGTTTGGTTAGAATGTGACATGTCTCCATACTTGACTAGTGAAAAACTGGAAATCAAAATCAAGCGCAAGTCATTGAGGCACTCTATTGCTTCATTTCACAAAAAGGAGGAACAGAAACAGAAAAAAATACCGCAATCGGTGAATTAGCAAAAAGTGAAAAGCAGGTGGCTCATTAACACACTGACACAAAAATCCATGGCAAGATTCGCGGGATAGGTTTTTCGGGCGCCTTAGCAAGAAGGTTAAGCGGAGGGTGACGGGGAGGCGAGCGGACACAACGCAGCATCGTGTGGGTGGAGAGAGCAGATCGCTGTCTTATATCGAGGCAGGTTTTAGTGCTACAGTTGACTAGAAATAGCCAGATCTGGTGAGACGCTCCCGTCTGGAAGTGTGTGGGAAACTGTGGACGGGTTTCAGAAAGGCAAAGTGGGAGGACTACATCTAGCCAGCAGAGTCAGTCTCCAATGTGAGAAGGTGGCAGCTTCTCTGCGCATCGTTTTTGGATTTCCATCTGGCGACACTCAAAGGGCCGGTTCGACCAAATCGCAGAGAGGACGCGGGTGTGAGAGTCACTTCCTGTTGCCGCGAATTAAAATTCCATATTATCAAAAATCGAGAAAAAGAAAACCGAATTGGCTGAAGCGAAAGACAGAACATTGCATCCGATGTTCTGTCTTTTGCTGCATCCGGAAAAATAATCCTGTTTTTGCCTGAAAACGCCACGGTCCGCTCTGGTTGAACCGACCCCCTCTCTGGAGGCAGATGGTGTGAGTGGAACCACAGCAGTGATCGGAAAGCTCTGGGCGGCCGCGCAGCAGCCCGTCCTCGGCCCCGACGGTGTCGAAAAGGTCCGGGCTAATCTTGCGGTCCCGGGGCTTTCATGGCCATGCTGGCCCCGACCATGGCCGGGTAACTTCTGTTCCTCCTGATTCCATCGGGCCCAAAGGGGGACCCCGATCTGCGCAGCCCGCCCAGGGGTCCCAGGATGGGCGTGGGACTCACCGCTCTGCCTCCTCGAGCTCCGGCCACACCCAGACGCTTCACCTTATCCAGCAGGTTGAGGTTGTGTACAGTGACGCTGACGTCCGTCTGGCTTTCCCGATCCCTCCCCTTCTGGCGGCCCCTGGCGCCCGCCGTCACCTCCTTCAGGATGGAGCGCGCAGGTTTGGAGGCCAGGAAGTTGTCGTAAGAAGGGCTCTTAAAATCAAAACCTGGGTTGGTGAACGCGGATGCGGCTGAAGCTTCCCGGCCCCCGGGAGAGTTCGGAGGGGTCGTGGGACGCAGAGGGTCGCTGACGGGGGGCCTGTTCGGAGCCACAGACGTGCTGAATAAAACCCCTCCGCTAACCTGGCCCTGCTCCAGGCTCGGACCCTGGTGATACATGGCTGCGGAGATCCCTCGCTCCTGGAGGAGGCGCACTAATCCCAAGGAGGTGCTGGTGGTACGAGTGGCGTCTCTGCCGAAAAAAATGCAGATATAACAGATTTTAATACAGGTGGAACGGACGTACCCGGACAAAGTCGCTTACGACTTACATGCTTTACGACAATTTAAATACACGCAGAATGACCTGGTGGCAGAGTTAAGTATGAATTGCACGCGTTTGTAATTGCCCTACATTCATGCAAGAATAAACATTAAAGAAAAAGAAGAGGTGAAATAGTTCATTATAAATTGCATTTATGTATGCAAATACTGTATGGGGGTACGATGTTTCACTTCATGACGGACCCCTTGGAACATAGCCCTGTAGTTAAGTGAAGGCCGCCTAAATTTGCAACATATTTTCTCTATTTTCTGCAGAACTCTTCCCAATAAAAAGGGCTTAAGGCGCCCCCTTGTGGACAAACACAGAAATGTATTGTAACAGAAAAAACTGAATTTGAATTTTTGAAATTAAATCGATTTCAATCGACGCCCTTTTCCAACCTGGGCAATCTGAGAAGATTTCAGTTCAATGTTTTAGTTCAAAGCAAACAGGCTGAATGGTTTGGAAATGACAAGTTTAACCATCCGGGGCTCTCTGCAGCACACCGTCTCAGTGGTTTAGCTTTGAGGAAAGCCGGGAGTTGCGTGTGGCGGAGGGGCAGACGAGAGGAACACGGAGCAGCTTGGTCACAGGAAGAGGTCAACGGGATATGAAGGAGCTTTATTGACGGGTTTTAGGGAGCCTTGCCTGAGATTGGTTGATGATTCTGAGGGTCTGAGGCTGAGCCTGCGCGGGGTGCAGGGCGTAGCAGCGGGGGTTCCCAGCAGGGTGCTGGTCATCACGCAGGACGATGATGCCGGGACCGGGTTCAGACTTAGACATACAAAACCAACGGAAAAGTAGATCAGACATATTTGAACGGCGGATCTCCCCTCGCACCTCTGAGGAAACGGCTTTGTTGGAAACACCGAGGAGGATGTGGTTTCCAGCACATTAACAGATGAAATGCACCGGGTGCTCTGGAACTGACAGAGCATTAGGCTGCACATCTAAGCTGTTTTTCTGTTTACATCCCATGTACCAAAATGGTCGGAGAAACCAAAACTCTCCAGACCGCCGTTCTTGATGTAGGGTCAAGTTTTATTCCGAGAAGGATCAAAAGTCCTCACAGTACAAGATATTTTTAACCTCGCTCACCTTGGCGTCACCCGGGTCTGCTCGTCGGTGGGATGGAGGATCCGGCAGGTGGTGAAGGTGTAGGTGGAGCTGGTGTGAGCCATGCATTTCCCGGGGTAGTAAGCAGCTGCAAGTCACAGCGACAACAGATCAGCAAGGAGCTCGGGGGAAGCGGCTGCGGGGTTATCGGAAAAGCGCGCTCACCCAGTGCATCGGTGTTGCTCAGGTGCGGCGACGGGGACGGGGACGGAGGCGACGGCGGGGCAAGGCTGGGAGTAGGCTGCACGAGGTCAGGGTACGCTGGGGCGGAAGAGGTGGACGGCACAGCCGAGGAAGCTGAGGAGGTGGGCAAATTCTGGAAGTACTGCTCCCCAGCTTCATCCTCCTCGAAACTGCCCCAGGGATACACCTCCGAGGGAATAAAACACAAGTATCAAAACATCAGTCACTAAAAGCCAGTAAGTTACATGATCTGATTTTATCCAACTTCACACACTACTGACAAGGAGTGGCTGGAGTTTTTAACTCAAAGGCACCAGTTTTCAAATTGGTAAGTATTTCATTTATCAGCACTCTGACAAAACAAAGTAGAATAACTCACATCTTGCATAATCTGACCAAAGGATTAGCAAGAGGGGCACATTATAACAGCTCCAATTGAATATGTTGTTTCCCCAAATGATGCTTCAACGAGCCTCTCGTGTATTAGACCACCGGTCCATAGCTGATGGAGCTCCTATTATTCCCAACATACGTGCCATTTGTCCCGAATCAGACGTGCACATTTTTGGGACAAGAGAACAAGTGTGTTTGTGTCAGTTGTGTTTAGTTATCCACCGTTTTCAAATGTCGGTGAGAACGTCACTGTATTTGCATCGACACGCACAAACCTGCTCCATCTCCAGTTCGAGCGGTCTATATCCCTTGGGAACGACGCCGGGTCTTGCGTCCAGAATAACCCCGAGGTGAGGCTGGGCCAGTTGTTGCCAGTGGTGCAGGGTGGCCGAGCCTGGCGTGACAAAGATAAAGGGAGGATCTCCTGATTTTTTTGGACGAGCTGCTTAGAACTCTCCAATGCGTAAAAGGGATGGATCATATTACCTCTGAAACCAGAAATGGTCAGTGAGGCCACTGCATGACAAAATCATTTGCAAAGTTCCTGAATATTTTCTTGCATCTGCAGCTAATATCAGGTATTCGCCTAATTTCAGCTGATTTAAGATTATTTCTGAAATAACTGATCTCATTGAAAAGGTCTGTGTTCTATCAGTCTTCTGAATACATCTGAATCTAAATTTCTAAATGTGGAAACACTGCGGGTTTATACTTAAGACACTCCTTTGGCAAAAAAAAAAGTCCAGGAGAGGCCATTTCATGCAATAACAGATTCACAAATAGGAAGCCCCTTTCAGACCATCAATAGCAGTATCAATTCTGTTACCTACAACATCCCAACACACTGCAACCACTCTGGCTCCTTTGGTTGGGAATTACCGTAATTTCCAGACTAAAAGCCGCTACTTTTATTCCATACACTTTGAACACTGCAGCTTAAACAATGATGCTGCTAATTTATGGATTTTTTTTGGGTTATCGAGCTTCATACTGCCAACAAACATTTGGCCTTGTCATATTGGACTCATGAAATTCCTATGAAAATACTATGCCAAACTCATTTTCATCGAGGGCCACATTAGTATAATGGTGCCCTCAAAGGGCCACATGTAACAGAAACAGTATAAATGTAACCAAATGTAATGTAAAATAAATGTAACTACTCCTTAATGTTAAATTACTCTGAATTTAATACTCATTCAAATCCAAAATATTACTTATGCTTTCGCATAGAATCTATGCTAATGCATATGTGATATTCTGACTTTTAATTATAGGACAATGTTTTTCTGGAACGCTAACTTTGGCATACTTAGGTCCATGTTTGGTGTCAAAATGCAGATGTTGATTGTACTCAAACAACCCACACTGCCTCATCACACATAAGACATGCCGTTTTTCTTCTTCTTGAAGGACACACATGTATTGACCTTCCCATCTTTCTTGAAACAGCCTTACATCGGCCTCAACTTTTCTCTTCCTGGACATTAAGGGATTATTTGAATTTCTCAATTCCAATTTTTGAAAATCGTATTCATGTGGATACACTGCAATCAAATGGCTGGGTGCCGTCACTTTGCAGGTAATATGATCAGCGTGAATGGCGGGAAATGTATTTTATGATCAATGCATGCGTTTGAGTTATTTTAAGACAATCAGACCTTTTAAGATTCTCGTGTGCCGTATAAAACGACACGGTGGGCCATATTTGGCCTGCGGGCCTTGAATTTGTCTCATGTGAGCTAGCCGGTGCGGCTTATATCCAGGTGCGTTCAATATTCGGGAAGTTACAGTAAACATTTTGCCAGCAAGGTGAGGTCAAACCAGGATAAAACCCTGAAGTCCTTTAGATGAAACCTCACTCTTCACACGTATATCCACAGCAGATGCACTGACAGATCGACTAAGGACAATTTTGTCATCAGAACCAAGCAGACAAACACTGATGTGCCACAGGCTCGCCCGTAACACTTGCGGTCGCACTGATACACGGAAGAAGTGGAAACAAATCTGGCTGAGGGGAAAGAAACACGTCCACCATGTTGATGAAGGCCTAAAATCTTGTGGCTACCTGAACAGTGCCTTTGCCAAAAGTAACCCCCCGGAAGGAAGAGCAGAACAGGAGGACAGGAACACCCTATGTCGCTGGGATTTTGGAAAAACTGAAGGGTTCTTAAACCCCCAAAACCGTAACACTTCAAACCACACCATACCCTGAGACGGGGACTGGGCACCCCGAGGGCAGAACACCCATGATAGAGAAGGTGTTGTATGCTGTCGAGTGGAACGAGGGATTTGATGGCCTATATATGCCAGAGACAAAACAACCTCTGCACAAACTGATGGCCCAACACAGGAAGCCACCACTGCAGGACAGGACTCTGCAGATCACCCACGCCTGAGGGACAAGGGACACTCCTTTGAGGACAGCAATAACCACATTCTGGCCAGAGAAGAGTCAACAAAGTAATCTTTGTCAAAACAGAAAAAACATCTGTGAACAGCAGTGAGCCTTGGACATAATCTTCCGCCCCTATCCCACACACCAGATCCATCCAATGAGTTTGTCTCACAGTCAGAGAACCTAGTTCTAGTAGAAAAACATGAGTTAATGACTACATACAGTACTTGTGCTATTAAATCCATCATTGATAGAAATGCACAGCCTTAGAAATAGCAGCAAAGTGGTCAGAAATCAGTACGTTAAAAAAATATATATAACAATAGCAGCACTGAAATGGGAGAGGAAAAAAAGAAGAAGATGGAAATGAAATGAGAATTTAAAATGAAATGGGATTTTTATTGGAATTTGACAATAAAATGGAAACAGGAAGCCACGACAGGATTTGGAAAACAGAGGACACGAAGATAAATATGCAGAACACGTGAAAACAGAGATACAGATAAGATAGAAAGTTGTGACAGACAAGCAAAAAGTAGTGCAAAGCAAGAGGACTTCTAATATAAAGTCTGAGACACTGAGACAGGAAACAGCTTCACCCGCCGGCCGAGGTGAAAACCTGGCCGATTCCCACCATCATTCCGTTTCTCCCGTTGTTTCTGGACTTTTTACAGGGGTTAAATATTGCTATTACTTTTTACATAAGCTCATGTCCGCCCTCCCTCACACCAGCCCAGCAGGAATGTCTGGGGCTCAGCCTACAGCCAGCCCCTGGGGTGTGTGTCTTTGCAGTAGGTGTGAGGAGAAGCGAACCCGCCTGACTTGTGACGGTGCATGAGAGACCAGAAAGAGTTGAAGAGCATGAGTGAGAGAGGCCTCTCCGCCGCCGCCTTTATCCTCCTGCTACCAGAGCGGCGGGAAGATGAAATCCTAGCCTGCCTTGTTCCCCTCTCTCTCTCCATCCCTGCCCCCGTCCTCCTAGGCCAACCCGGCTCGTTTTTCTCCCCGGCCCCTCCGTGCCGCTCGCCTTCCCGCTTCGTCCCCACGTGGCAGCGCGCGGCTCCCTCACCTTCCAGCGGTTTGACAATCTGCAGTTTGTCGGGGAGGTAGGGTCCCCGGGTGGCCCACAGGTGGAGGTTCCCCAGTGACATGATGCTCTCTGAGGGGGTCAGAGCCCCGTCCTGGCCCAGAGCCTCCTGGAGACCCTGTCCTCCCCGCCGCCGCTCTCTCTCCTCCTCGAAGAAGCGTCTCTCGCTCAGGTTGTTCTGCCGACGCAAGGAGAGGCGGCGAAGGGCCAGCCGAAGGTCCTCCGCCCCGCTCGGCTTCTTCTCCTGGCCGTCCGAGCTGCAGCGGAGAGGAAAGTCAACGGGGAAATGAAAAAGAATCTCAAAAACCCCCTCAAAGCATGAGGTGCTTCATTGTGAGTTCAGACGTTCCTCCTCACCTCTCCTGATTGGACGCCGTCTCCATCAGGATGCTCTGCGTCCGGTTGTCAAGGGCGGCGCCATCGCTGCCGAAATCCCCCCCGTACGAGCCGGAGCGAGGGGTGGAGAGGCCGCTGGACAGCGGGGAGGTCCGCGCCGACAGCGACTGGTTGGATCCCGGGATGTTGGCGCTGGTTGGTGTCAGAGAACGCTGACGGACCGTCTGGTTAACGTTTTTCACCGTCTCGAAAACACGCTTGCGGTGGATTCTGAGGAAAGACGTGGCTGTTCATTCCATGTCGTGCAAGTACGACATACAGCAGACCTGAAAAAGGCAATCAAACTGATTTCTTATATATTACAGGTATCAATTTGTGATATTAAGACTCTGGATATTCAAGTAGGTTGGGGAAATCTGCCTTGTGCTGGACTCAAGAACACTTTTTCTGGACTCGGAAAAAGTTGATTTTTCAGTCTGAAGGATAAAACTTGTGATATTAAATGAATTAGTCAACTTTACATTAAACAAATGACAATTGTAAATAAGTTATGACTTGTTTCAAGCTGGTGTCTGGTGCTGAAATATGTTGAATAGGACATGATTCTGCACATTATACGTCAAAATCCCTCAAATTCAGCCGCAGGTTCAAAAGTTATAGCAATGCAGTCAAAAAGTGCTTATCTCACCGAGTTGAAGCGTTTATGGTACAAATTGTAAATAACTTGTGAATTCTTTCAAGCTGGTGTCTGGTGCTGAAATATGTTGAATAGGACATGATTCATTTCCCTTGGCATTAAAGACCGATTAGCTCCATTTTAATGCTTTCATTCTTCGCAATTTTTACCAAAAGATCCAATGTAATGACTATCTAAATGTGTTCCAGGAGTGAACCTCATACTTCTGCTCCTCGCACTCGGGGTCTTCCAGGCTCAGCTCCTTCCTCATCGATCCCTCAATCTCAGCCGCCAGGGAATCCTGCCAAATACAGCCATGAAAGAAGGGCTGTCACTATCTCTCTCTCACACACATACACACAAACTCACCATCGGATACAGTCCCAGCGGGTGGAAGCGCCGGGGTGTTCCGGCGGGGTAGTTTCTGTTCCTCAGGTTCTTCAGTTCCTCCTGGGCTTCATGGAGCATTTCTATACACTCTGAGTATTTCTCCTCCAGCTCCTGCAGCTGTGGGGTTATAGAACATAATTGTAGTGCTAAAAGGGAACCCGCCTGGGAAGATTCATCATTATAAATATGCTTTACAGTTTGATTCCGACCAGAAGTCTTAAAGACAGTGTTAAAAAAAGCACAGTTTTTGTTAAAAATTGCAATTTATAAGTTATATTTATAAGTATATCTGTTGCGCTAACATATAGTAGAATCTCTGTACGTGCTAAAACTGCAGCCACTGGGGGGTTCAAAGTGACATTCAGAATATTGTTGAAGCAAATGAATCTGAAATGGAGATGGCGTTACCTCGGCGGTGAGCTGCCGCTGGGCGTCTTTAGCCGCAATCAGATGCTGAGAGAGTTCTTCATTTTCCACTGCATACTGAAAACACGCACACACACACAAATGGGCAAGATGACCTGCAAAACGGCAACGCTGAGACAACTATTTTTCTTTCCTTACAGATTTGGCCTTCTTCTGTAGATCGACTATCTGAGAGAGGAGATGTGTGATTTCCTCTTGCTGTCTGGAGGCGTCGTCCGTCTTACGGGCCAGTTCCTCGGCGATGGCAGAGATTTGGAGGCTGGACAACCCTGCGAGAAACAGCAAAGAGGTTGAGTGAAATTCGGAAAGGCCATCGAGCAGAGAATTGGAAACGGGAAAACAAAAACTCACGCAGCTCCTTCACACAGTCGTTCACAAGCTGCTGCTCCTTTTCCTCGTAGGTTTCTGTCTCTGACTTCAGATGGTGAGCCTGAAGCGAAGCATTAAACATTGAGTTCTACACTCCCAGATTTTTAATTCTACTGATTTCTGAGTGTGTGGAGGCACCTCTGAGCGAAGTGACAGGTTCTCCTCTTCCAGCTCTTTGAGCTTTCTCTGTAGCGTGTCGCTGACAAAGGCCCCCGAAGCTAGTTCCAGTCGACTCTTCTTACCCCTTTCGGACAAATAAACATCGCACATCTGAAATGTCGGACTTGATTTCCATTTGAGAGCACACTCCTCCAACGGCACGCTGCCAAAATACTACAACCCAACCTTTGAGACCTGAGATAGAGCTCAGATGAGGACTTGAAATCGAAAGGTGAAAATGATATGCAGGAAAAAGGGGCTGTTTAATTTACATGTCATCACTGCAACATATTCTACGGTGAGACTATTTATATGGCACCAATGTCGGGAGCAGACATGCTCCGATCACGCACTGATGAACGGACACGGATGGGGACGGAATAGGAAAGGTGAGAGGAATGGCTAAGCTAGGGATGGGCAAAGTTTTTGGCTCAAGGGCCGCTTTCTCTTATAAAATTTGACAGATGGACCAGGTCAGCACAAGATACGATACATATAAAAAAAACAGACTCGTCTGACATTTGCTTTGAAAATAAAACCAGCTTGGTTTTGAGGGCTCTGATGTTTGCTTGCAATTCATGCACAAACCAGTTTTTCCCTTGTAGCTTCAAGTCCAGCTCATTCATGTGTGTCAGTATGTAAAGGCTAAATCACAGGAAAATTCTCAAGTGTTCTCAAGTAGCTCCAAAAATTAAATAATCTCCTGCTTGAGCTCCCAAATTCATTGATCCAATCATTCAATTATTCACATCAAGAATGAATTCTGTTCCAATCTTTGGCGGGCCGAATGTGACCCGCGGGCCGTAGTTTGCCAACCCTAGGGCTAAGCAGTCCCTCACTGCTTGAAAATCAAACTCCAGTTTAGATAGCACCCGTTTACACCGTTCATTTGAAAACCAGATGTGAATAAATCGGGGATGACTGACGTCGGGGAGCCCGCAGAGTCTTCCTCGCTCTCCTCGGCCGCATTGGTGTAAAACTGCAGCAGCTCGTCCTTCAGGTTCAGCTCGTGGTGCAACTGCGCCACCTGGAGGAGGAAATCGGCGGCTCAGTTTAAAAAGACGAGGAGCAGAAGAAGTCCCATCGGTTGGACGTGAGCGCGGTCGTGTCGAAGCACCTCCTCTGTGATTTGTCCAACTTGCTCCTCCAGATAGTCATTCTGCTCCGTCAGAACCCGGTTCTTTTTCAGGAGTGACTGGCCGATCCTGGCCGCCAATTCCAGGTCACGTTCTTTCTGAGGGGAAAAATGGCAAAGTCCAATGTCGATAAACTTTCAAATAAAGTACTGCTTTAGCAGAATATATCATTGTCACAGTACCATTTATTAAATTGGGATTGGAATGACTTAAGCCAATTATGCAGAATTATGATGCCAGAGCCACTAAGCACTTTGAATTCAGTTAATTTTGGTGACGTGCAAATTTACGAAAGGGGAAAACACCTACATAGATGAGATCAGCCTTTCGCTAGTTAGCTTAGCAAATAGCATCGATTGGCTGCAGTCCTTTGTCAAGAAGCTACATTTACCTTTTTAATAGCCTGTTACAAACTACATTACCTTCACATTTGAGATGTTTTCAAACGGTCATTTGAAGGAGCTGTAGCAACTGAATCCCGCCGAGCAGCTTTTACTTTAGTTTATTGTCCATTAACTTCTGCTTTGGGAGAGAAGTGTATCTGGGAAGGTTTTGAAATGCCCAACTGATGGGTCCTAAAGGGGGTATATTGTGGATAATACTGTGCTAAGCTAACTAAAAAGACACCGGCCTCCCGACCACACTGAGAACAGGGTAGCTTCTGGTCTCAGTTTGAGTTAAGTGACAAATAGGTACTTTTAAAGATTGTGTTCCCATTCCACGTCAATCCAATATCAAATTTACAACTCAGCATCCATCTAAGTCCTGACTCACTGCGTGTAAACCAGAGTCGCAGAATCCTCTGTTTCATTGTGACATAGTAGGCCAACTCACCTCCTCCAGAAGACGTGAGACAGCATCAATGTCATTGTAGGTCTTCGTCATCTGGCCCACGCGATCGGCGCATAGCACTGGAATAACAGAGCAGAGGACAGCAGGTTGTTCAGGGAAGTTGTCCCTCGCACAAACGTCCCACCTTAAGAAAGTCATCCACTGAGAGGTTTTAGATGGTTCACGTTCAGGGGGAACCGGAGCTACCGGTTAACGAGGGAAGGCTTTTCCCATGGAGTGCGTCGACAGCGGTGCCCTGAGGTCACCGTCCGATCAACGCCAGCGCTCCGATCAATGATGTACTCTCTATGCTTATTGACATCAGCATGCTAAAACCCTGTCATCCAGTTTGTGTTACCAAGGCCGCTCCTCTGAAAATGAAACCGTGATCACGCTGCTAAAGACAAGCAACAGTATTAGCCATCTTCCTAATACGCTCCTTATATGTGGGGAAAGTTTAAAATCCGAGTACATGTGAAGATAAATATCAGTGAGGTCAATAAAGCTCCCTCATGAAAGACAAAACGGAGTGCCCAAAAGGGACAGTTCTCGGTCGATGGTATACTAAATTAATCGTCCTCGTAAACCGAGAGTCCTTGAATGTTGACCGCTACTGTGTAGATCAATGACGTAAAGAGATCGGAAAATATATATTTTTGATATGACTCATGTCATCCCATCATTTATCAAGCTAGATGGGAATTTACGCTGCTTTGCTGATTCAAGGGCTTCTTTCTGTGTTTACATCATCAGAAATATTCAAAATAAGCACAGATGAATATATTGAGGTATATCTTATAATTAGGTGATTATCCAATCCTCAAAATCCTTCCTTTCCTGAAGAAACAATCAATGAAGAACAGATACAAAGCAAATTCAAAAGTATTCTCTCTACTTACATCTGCCAACTGAACAGTCAAATTCTTCCTCCATTTTGAAAATGAAATTAAACCTGTTCTTTGATTGATGTAATCCAACCCTGTGTTATATCGGTTTCATCGTGACCTCCCAAAACAAAAATCTTCACCCTGCTCCAAACAGCTGTACCTTTATCGTCCTCCAATTCGCATTGAGCCTCGGACAACTTGCGCTCCATTTCCTCTAACCAACCGGCGCATAAAACAAACCTTTATCCCCCTCCCTCCCGACCGGGCTCACACAGACCAGGGGGAGGGATGGCGTGGCGCTGAGGGAGTGCGAGGGAGACACATATATGGCGAGGTGCATTTCTGTTTCAGAGACTCACAAATCCAGAACAAGAAACAGAACTATTCTCAAGATTAGACATTTTAGCTCAAAGCAAATGGAGGGTGTGAGGACTCTTCACCTTTCCTTCATTCCACACTTTCCTCTCTGCAAGAATGCTGGACATCAGCATCAAGCAATGTTACCATGGCAACCCGTGCCAGTAAAACAATCCTCTCATACATGCACATGTGAAACAGATGAACACAAAGTCCTGTGAATTTACAGTTCAAAGAGGTTTGGGGCTTCGCTTGAACGATGGGAGAACATTCAAATTTTCAGGACATGTTCCCGGCTGCCTTTGCTTTCCTGAATGTTTTGTGGATCTAAAAAGCTGTCTAAAAACTGTCCTCAAACTGGAACCCTGCAATTGCTCATGTCTAATAAAGTTACATCCACATCAACTACAAAGGTCTACATAAACAGAAACTCCCCCATATACAATAACACACAATTCAGATTGATCAAATCTAATATCTTCAACAGACAGAGGAAAATTGCTGGGGGCATAGGGTAAAATGGTAATTAAAAAACTAAGGCTATAAATCTTGAATAATGTCTAAAGTAAATGCATAAAACCAATGCTACAAAACAAGATCATCTCATTTTGAGGCCACAGCTGATGTGTGAAGTGTCCTGAAACACCCGTGATGTAAGTGGGAGCCCCCTGGTGGACACTATGCTAATAATAATAAAAATAATAATAATAGGAAGAACGTATACTTTATCAATTCCTGATGGGGAAAATTGGTTCTCTCCAATAAACCCATAATGGATAAACCATGAGCAGTAGGCTGCCATCCATCGGTGCCAGGGGAGCAGTTGAGGGTTCAGTGTATTGCTAAACAACATTTCGACACACTCGGAGGAGCCAGGAATCAAACCAGGAATATTTGGTTTGATTGCTCTGCCTCCTGTGCCACACAACCCCCAAAATTCGATTAAGCACTGAAAAAAGACAGAAATTTCATAAAATTGTCTTGACCCCATAATAGGATACTCTGGACGACAATGTCAGTTTGTTTGTGCTAAATGCTCATGACATCCTGCATAGTGTAACAATTCTACACTATTTTCTTAGCCATTATTTTTGCTAGTTTGCTTGGTAAAATCTTGGATTATTGAAAAAAAAAGTCAGACTTTTCCAAAATGCTATGGAAATTGCCTGTGACATGACACAAAAAAGGTATGCTAATCAGGCAAAAAGGAAATCAAAACAAAAAAAATGATCGGTGATTAATCTGATTAATGATCGAAAAACGCCAGATCAGCCAAAGTGAAAACCAATGATGCAGAAAAGGTACAATTTACAAAAAAAAAAAGAGACAGCGAAAGAATTCTTAATGCCTACATTAAATGATTGGCGAGCATGAGGGGGAAATCAGAGCAGAGCAGTTTTCCCTTATGTAACTCCTTGTAAAAAAAAAAAAAAAAAAGAAAAGAAAAAGGTGTTTGCAGCACAGCAACGCAGGAGGTAGATCTGACGTTTGTGTTTCAGAGACTTACAGAAGTACTTGAGCGTCTCCTCGATCTGCTCGGTGGTCAGGTCCAGAGGGGCGTCCGGCGGCAACAGGGGCGTGTGCAGCCAGTCATCGTGATCGTAGCCGTAGACGGTGTCCGCCCGTAAGCGATACACCGGCAGCTGCTCCTCCAGGAGGCTGATGATCTCGAACTCTGGCAGGTCGGTGCTGTTGCAGACATCTGGAAGCGGCGGGAGGACGGCAGGGTCAGGAAGCGGCACAAACAAGCCAATATTCCAGTTCTGCACGGTCCGTTTAGAAACGCATCAAATAGGAACAACTTGACAAGGCATCATTAAAAAGTCGCATTTCAATTCAAATTTGCCTGCAGTTTAATGGGGTAAAAGTTTGATCGGATGTCAAACACAATCATAACGCGTGTTAGCGGTTTCGTTTAGTCAATGAGTATGTTTTTACCTTGATTCATCCATTATTTCACGGCTGAGTCATTTTTTTAAATCTTAACTATTGCAGCTCTTCAATGCAAACGTTGTCGAAGGTTACTTGAGGGAGGGTGCAGGGCTGGCATCGAAACTAAATCTGCAAACCAAACAGGGATAGTCGAGGCGATGGGAGGAGTACACTGAATAATAATTAGGAAAATAAGAGAAGAGTGGTGACCAGTATGTATCACCAAGTAGTAGCAGAAATTAGTCAAGGTGAAGTGAGGAGGGGTTAAAGGTGAGGTATGGAAGTGTTCATAGAGGCAGCGGTGGAGAATATTCAACAGGATCTTGGACAGCGAGAGGATGCCTGAGGAATGGGGAAATGTGCTGGCGCCCATTTAAGAACTGGGGTGATGTGCAGAATATCAGTAACTACAGAGGAATAACATTGATGGGTCATAAAATGAGGTTATGGGAGAAAGAAGTAGAAACTAGATTGAGCACAGGTATTCTTTCATGCTAAGAAAGAGCACCACAGATTCAGTATTTGCTTAAAGAAGGTCGATGGAGGTCAGGGGAGCTGCACTGTGCCTTTGGCGATCTAGAAAAACAACTATGATACCATGAGGAAGTCTGGAGTGGCAGAGAAGTGAGTTGGACTTGTGCAGGGACAAGGGGGAGGATTTGAAGGACTTGGGGGGTTAGCAGTCCACAGAGAACACCGGGATCCACAAAAAATCTTTAAAAAACTTAAAAAAAAAAACTTTTGTGGGTCGCAGTTATGAGATCAATAACTTCTACGGAGAAAATGACATTCTGTCTCTGTATACAGCAATAAACAAATGTTACATTCAAATAAAAACACTCAATATCTGTGGGTCCTCGTATTTATAAAATAAAACTTAAATGCAAAATGACGCCTGAGCCTGTGTGCTGTCACCGGAAATACAAAAAGGAATATTTCACTAAACACTGCAAAGTATATTTGCAAATTCTATCAAATATATCTATCAATATTGTCTTCTGACAGCAACTGCGCCTCAGGGCTGCCAAATAAACAGCGTTGCTGGCAGGTGTTACACATTGGCGGTTGTGGTGCATAATTTGCGTTTAAGAACTTAAACATAGATCATCATCTTCAAATATAGATTCTAGAGCCTCAGGTGTTCGACCCCCGGGCCGGAGACAGCGGCACGGAGGAAAAGACAAAGCTGAGATGTTGAGACACCCTAGGATCAGGAACAAGTCCAAAGGGACAACATGTGTTAGATGTTTTGCAGATAAAGTCCAAAGGGACAACATGTGTTAGATGTTTTGCAGATAAAGTCAGAGTCCAGACTGAGGCGGTTTGGACATGTACAGAGGAGGGATGGTGAATAGATTAGATGGATGCTGTGGCTGGAACTGCTGGGTTCACTGGCCTAGAGGAAGATTGAAGAGATTTCTGGATGTAGAGGACATGAAGTGAGTTGTGTGAAAAGAAGATACAGAGAATAGGGTTAATGGAGGAAGCCAGTGTACAACGGTGACCCCTGAGCGGTCAACCCAAAGGAAATGATGAACTGTGACAGCTCGAGCAAACAGACCTGGAAAACCTCTAATAAATCCCGTACGTGCACAGAAAATATCTGCTTCACGTCAGCCTCCTAGAGCAGGTTTGACACAAATCCAATAATACCGATGAACTTTAGTCTAAAACTATAGATAAAACTTTGATGCCGTAAATACGACCCCATTGGAACCCACATTGTGTTTTCTTCTTCCCTCTCGAGCGAAAATCCTGACACGTTCCCCACATACCGGTGATTGTTTCGGCATCCCTGCAGTCAGGCGGCGCCGGGGGATCGTCCAGCAGACCGCACTCGCCCTCGCTCACATACTGCTCCTCCTGTTTACACCGCGGGTCCGATCCTGGGTCCGGGTCTGGGTCGGGGGCGGGGGACGGGCTCGGGGCCGGGGAGGCCAGCTTGGCTCACCGTTCAGAGGCGCCCGGTGACGGGAGCCATGAGCCTCTTGGAGCTGGAGCTCCACCTGAGACACAGCCCGCGCCTGGATGAAGAAGGGGTTGACGGTTTTAGTGCATGACGGCGTTGTGAAGCTGATCAATGCATCCCCCCCATGCGCCCTTCCAGAGTCTCTGAAAGGCCAGCGCTGCTGCTGCTGCTGCTGACGCTGACAGCAACGCTTGCCAAGCAGGTACATAAATCACTCTTTGCTGCTGTTTTCACTTCTCAGGAAATGGAGGAGAAAGGCAGGACTTACACCAGCTCTTCACTACAGAGATGGAGCCATTTTATAGCAGATTTTAGGTTTTCCTGTAGTTTTCTTGACTATTTTTAGGTCATTAGTAAATTTTTCAGTTTGAGTTCATGTCATGCAACAGTGTGATGCTGTCATATGTTGTTGGTGCTATTTCCATCTGAGTTATCGAAATTCAGTTTTTGTAGTGTTTTCTTCCTGATTCTTCCAAAATTGTCCAATGATTTTCTTCTGATTAGATGTTCACATCCTGGTATTTTTGGATAGTATATTGGTGATGGTTCACCTATGAGTTATGTGATTGTGGCAGAGTTATTTTGGTAATATCATGCCAGCATTTAGGTGATACAGCACCAAAAAATACTTTTCTAAACTCCTGCTTCTTTGGTCAGGAGACAAATCATCAGTGTATGTGAGAACTGGCGCACACAGGTAAATAAAAAGGTTCAATGAACTTAAATGCACGAGAGCTCGCTGCGGCCAAGCTCGGTTCTGCAGTGTGTCACTGCAGCACGCAGCGAGACAAAACACTACGGACTCCTGCTTTATTCCTGTTGGATCAAAACAGGGGCAGAATATAAATAGAAGCTGAGGTGTACGGGTTTGCGTGTCCAGCGGCCAGGTGCTGGAGGAGGCAGCACATCTGCCAGCATGAAACAACCGGTGACAAATAAGTGCATATGCAAAACCATATGGTAGGGTTTGTTTTATTGATAAGCGCTTGTGCAAGCCAACAACGCAGATAGGTGCCGTGCTCGACGGCAGATAAACCCCTGTGGGAGTAAGAGAAAAGGCAACTTTGACAACCCTCAATGCACCTGCAAGCTCCCATCGGTGTCACTTTACATAAGATCAATAAATATGCAGTCTATTCTACATTTAAGTGTCTTCGTTGCGATATCGGAGTGTTCCGTAGAGTCAACGAGCACGACTTGCATCATCTCAAACGTGCTGCACCGTTCAGAGTTTTCCAGTGCGATGCTGAAACTGGAAGGCTTGCAAGGTGAGAGGAAACACTACAAGTCAATGCTGCTGCGTTCAGGGGCAGGTCGAAATCGGACACCGCGACACTGAGCTTAAAATTTTAAAGATCCCATCACACCAAGGGTGAAATGTTGAACAAGTTTTGATTTTATTAACAGCACTTTACATTTGGGATTCGATTGACTACATAAACCGGGGAAAGGTCACGCCAGGGGCCCCAAAGTGACAATAGGGATTTCGGTCCGATGTTCTTCCGGTCAGCAGGCGAGGATGCTGCTGCGGTGCCTCCGTGGGCGGATGCTGCCCCGGGTCTCCACGGCTCGCAGGCCCGCGGTCCCCCCCACCCACCCACCGCTCCGAGGGTGCGGCTTCGCCCGCATCGGCCGGTCGCGTCATCGGGCGGATGCGGATCGGCCGTCCTCACGAACCCCACGGCGGCCGGACGCGTTTGAGGGACGCCACGGAGAAAGCGGTCATACTCACGCAGCGGCACGATTTGTCACGATTCCAGGACGGATCCTGGGGATAGACGGCCCTCGGGTGATGTCTGTCAGAGGGTCCTGAGGTCCAAGCGGACAAGGTCACCTGAAGGAGGCGCGGGTGGTCGGTGCTGACCCGGTCCGGTCCAATCCGCCGACAGCCATGTCCCTCACTCTCCCCTCCGTATGTCACCCTCGCTGGCGCGTCCCTCGGCGGCTGCAATAAGGACTGATAGCGCTTCCGGTTAACTCCTTCAAAATAAAAGCGCAGCACGTAGCTAACCGGAACTTCTTATCCAAAATGAGCATAATTTAGTTTATTTGGGCAAAAATGGCAGGTCATTTAATTCTGAGAAAATGAGGTACTCAGTGTGTATTAAGCGCTTACTCAAGGCTTAATAATACCCTTGTTTTGTTTTTCAATCTGAGTTTTGAATTTCAGTGCATCCGGTAAAAATTTCGCTCTTGATAGTTTCCTCTTGCCATCCAAACACCCGAACCCACTCGGTTCGGGTGACGTCACGGACACCCCACAACAGGAAGTACTCTAGTGCGGCTTAGCAAAACTTTGTTCAAGGTCTAAATTGATCGGATTGAAACGTATTTTGCATATTTTGTAAATTGTATGTTGATAACCCAGTCCCCCTCCTACACTAAACTGTTTCATTTAATAAATAGATGTGAGGAAATGTGAGTGAATGGTCAAGATCTCCCCTGAAAAAATTGAGCTATTCAATTAAAGAAAATAAGAATGCGTATAAAATGCAGTAATCACAAGAAATGCGTGTTGAAAACAAAAAGAAAAAGAAAAAAAAGAACCTTGATCATCTGGGTGCTCCTTTCAGGGGTCACCACAGAGAAATCAGTGCCCATCCAAACCTATTCTCTGTAGCCATCAGCTCTGATACCTGTCTTTCCAATGATGCCACGGTTTCCAAATACAGCATCACTGGTCTAATTACAAGAGAGGCTCCAACAGCTGGAGTGGATTCTTCCAGGCTTTGGTCTAGCAAAGGAAAAATTAGCTGGAAACAAATTAGCTGGAAGTAAGATTCAAATGCATCTACACTTTAAAGGTTGAATAGTATTATTTCTAGTTTAATATATTAAGCATTTAAATACCCAAGCAGGGATGTGGGTCATGACCTTCGCAACAGGGGAAACTTAAAGAGGAGAAACAAACAAGCACATGACAAGGGGCCGGCGCGGAACCGAACGGGTTTGGATCGAGAATAAGCAAAGTCTCCGCGGGGAGAAACAACCACAATAAACAGCAGTCAAAATGTACAGATCTGACTTTGGCAGGAATAGCAGCAGTCAAGGAACCGAGGATCTTGTCAACTGTCAAAACAATCAGAGGACTGAGATGGGAGCTATCAAGCATTCAACGTCATGGCAGCTGTGTCCCCAAAAAATGGCGGCTTTCACAGGTGTTTAAAATAAAGTACAATTAAACTGCAACTCATTTTGCAGAGAAAATTAACATTAGTCAATTTCTTGTTGTGGCAACTGGACGAGTGAAGAAATTCAAGTCCAGTTGCCACCACAAGATTTCAACAAGAATTCTCCATGATCTGGATGACTGAAAACCATTATTTACAAAATACAATTCTGTGTCCTTTAAGATTCGACATTCTTTGACAATCATTTTTTTGAAAACAATTTTACCATCTTATTAGAATTCACTGAATGTGCCTTTTTCCTGCATCTAATTATAATCTTTGGCAGGGGCTGTAAATAATAAAAAGATTCACAGATGCCCGAAGCAGTCACCACATGTGACTGCTATATGTTAATCTATAATGAGGATGATTTCTCTTTATTAGTAAGGATGATCCCTTTATTCATACTTGAACTTGCACTAATTCTGCCCTTGCCCCCCCCCCCCCCCCCCCCCCATTTTTTCTGCTGCTATCAGCTATTTTTATCTATTTTTGCCTCTTTCTTATAGTTGCCTCTAGTCAGGAGTCCCAACAGAATGTCGTTATGCTTGCATAATGACAATAAAAACTCTTGAGTAATTGAAAGGAGCAACTTCTGTTAAAAGAATGAAACAAAAAGGATCAATACATTAAAACCCATTTGCTGTTAGATGTGAAGAATAGAATAGGATCTTCCTTTGATAGCCCAAAGTGAGGGGATTTCAATAAACGTCCCCAAAACTGAAGATGGAGAATACAACAAAGAATTATATAAAAAAATGAGAAATGCTTTTCACTTAAGGGTAATTAAAGGTAAGAAGACAAAAAAAAGAGTATACATTTCGCAAAATATCCAGCAGATGGCAGCAGTCCAACCGTCCTCACGCCAGACGCGTTGTTTGCCGTGACTGTATCGGGCTGTTTGTTGCGTTTACTTGCATCGGCACGCCAAACCAACGCGACGATGAATGACATTCTAAAATGCATTTCTTTTTGCACAATCTTTGACACCGCGATGGCGTGTACAGTGATGCGGGTCCCCTGTGACCCCCACAATGGAGCGCCTGTTCGGGGGTTTTGTAATGATGCGCTGGCCCTGCCCTAATGTATGGATCACACCGACGCGCTCCCAGCTGCCATTGACGTGCACACGCTTCCCGAACAGCAAGCAGCTGGCAAATTATTGCATTACTTTTTTTTTAAACCCACATCAATGTTTTCTTGAAATCCGCGCACTTTCCGAATGCGCTTCTCCTGGAGATCCGTCTCGGTGGATGCAAGCCGAGCCCATGGCGCGTCTCTGATGCGTTTCGAGGGTTGTTTTTGTTTGGTTTCGTCTTGGGGTGTTTTTGCATGTGTTGAATCCTTCCTGCGGTGGATCATCGATCGACAGGAAACACGTCCAGTTGATAAAAAACGAGCGGAGAAAGCACGCTGACACATGGGAAGTGATTTACCGGTTCCTCACCGCATCATCGAGCGCCCGGTGCCCTACCAGCACCCCCGTGCTGCCCTTCTGAACTTGAATATCGATTTTAAATTAACCCCGTTTTTGAAAACAAAAATGAATTTCGACCAGATTCTCTCTGCCATCGGTGGCTTCGGTAAGTACCAGAAGATCTTGTACGTCTGGATTTGTTTACCCCAGATCCTGCTCGCCTTCCACATGATGGTGAGCATCTTTACCGGGGCCACGCCGCCGCATCGCTGCCGGGAGGACGCCGTCTCAGCCGCCGGGAATCAGTCGCTGCTTTCCGTTAACTTCAGCCAGTCGGACTCCCAGTGTTTCTTGTCGGAGGTCGGACACCCAAACCACACGGAGCGGCTCCCATGTGGCCACGGATGGGTGTTCAGCAAAGACAATTTCCAGAGCTCCACGGTTACAGAGGTGACCCACACAAAAAAAGACAAAACAAATAGATAAAATGTTTAATTCGGGAAGGAGACGGAAAGTAAACCATCCCTTGTTTCTGCAGGTAGTTTCCAGGGCCGATCTCAGATAAGCAGGTTTCTATTTGTCTGTGGAGATTCTCAGTCATCCAGGTTACTGTGAATTCTCCTTGAAATCTTGGCAACTGGACTTGAAATTCTTCACTTTAAGTCATTTCAAGAGAGGCTTCTTCACCTCTAATGAGCTATAGGGAGTTTCCCAATATAACTGATATGTTATATGTTCTATTCAAGAACATCTTCAAGTGAAAAAATACATGTCCATTTGTCAAGACAAGAAGATTTCAACAAGAATTCAAGTTTTTGTTTCTGGCCCTTTTCATTGTACAGGGAAGGGAAATATGGTGCTCCAGTCATATTGAAAAACTGAAATGGTCTTAAACACCACCGGGGGCAAACACAATTAAAATAATAAGATTATCCAGGGAAGCTGAAAAGATGAAGGGATCCCATGGAGTGGCGAGTCCACAAGACACGCCATAAAATCAGGCTTAGAGTTTTTTTAAATCACATTTGTGACAAAAAGTTCTTCCGGAGATTTCGGCAGTCCAGTCACTACAGCTCGAAAAGCAACTCCACCATAATGAGCCAAAATCCTGCAATTACTCTCATGCAGCTGACCAGGATCTCACTTTAGGGAGATTTAAGGACATGGACTTTAAAACTCTTTAACATGAACTCTTTAACCCGGGCTGTGACTTTTTGTTACAATCCTGGCATCGGCCCTGGAGATCAGCTGGAGGTTCTTTATAATCGAACAGGCACGTTAATATGTACAATCTTTAACAGCAGTTTTCTTCAGATCATCCTGTCTCACTTTGTACTTTCCAGCGACCGGTTATAATCTTGGTCTACATTCATTAACCAAGGAATCAATGTAGTTAGAGGTCTACTTGAGGGTTTTCCAGTAAACTTTAAAATGTACCTATCTACTGTTTTTACAGTATACTATCATGTCATCTGCATACATGTAAAAAAAGAAAAAAAGCAAGAAAATTTTCAATGGCATCATTGAGTCCCTTGGAGGAAAATAATTTCTTACCAGGAGCATGTACAACGTTAGCTTGAGACGGTTAGATTTTATTTATGCACATTGACATCTCCATATATATATGTAGATATAGACATACGTAGACATATATCTATATACATATATACACATATGTACGTATATATGTGTATACACACACACACACACACACACATATATATATATATATATATATATATATATAAATATATATATATATATTTGTCTAAGTCAGAAGCCAAATGTGATACAAAAACAGTACATGATAAGGAGATTTTCAAGAATCCAGAATTCTTTGTTTCATATGCACGACAACAAGAATAAATCACATGAAAAAAAAAAAAAAGTCGAGCCGACAACGAGAATCATTAGTATCAGGCATGACTGTCCTGCAGATCATTTCAATAGAAGTGCATCCATACAAGTGAACCACCATTTCAACCACATTATTTGAAATGTAGTACTTGGTTGTGTTAGGTAAGGACATTATTTATTACAGTCTAAAAGGAGTTTAGTCACAACGCCCCAGATCGTTCCGGACACGTATTTGGTCCCACAAATGCCATCACATAGACGACTGGGAAGATGGGGATCGCATTTCTCGGAAGAACTTCTTTTGAGCAGAGGGACTTACTTAAGCAGGATTTTTAATCTTTTCAGCCCTAGGGGGAGTGGGCATTATGACGTTAATATCACGCAATAAAAGAGGAGGGATGAGTCAAGGCTGTGCAAAGTGTCATAACATGCAATGATGACCCTCTGAGGAAATATGTGCTCTTTACTGTGATAAAGGTCTAAAGGTCTTTAATTAGCAGGGGTAGTCCAAAGTTTTCAAGGACGGTGGTTGTTTCTTTTGCGGAGCGGATCTGAAAAGGGTCATAAGGAGCAATGCCCCCAGGTTATCTTCAGGATGTGGCCCTGCCGGAATTTAGGGCTTGTGGTAATTGGGCTTAACAAACACAGATGGGGGAGGCTTTCAGCCTGGAAGCAATTTGGAGACGGGTATCTTGATAAGGATTGGTTCAACAAGCCTGGGCAATAGGACGGAATTGTCATGTAGCAAACCGGAAAAGCGGTGATAAGACGCAAACTCTGGTGTACTTTGGGTCGACCTTCCAACTCAAAACCAGCGGGCCGGTCGGGCCAGGGAATTCACCCCGGATCAGGATATCTCTCTTACGACAAAAACCCGGCGGAAATTTCGCAAACGGAATACTTATTGTGAAGCCCAAGTATCCGATCACATCCACTGGCTCTGTGCTTTCAAAGCCCAGACACGCTAATCATGTTACCACGAGCCAACTGACACCCCAGTCCCTTGGAAGCCACTGAGAACAATGAAACAATTGGGACTAAAGAACAAAAGGAGTGTAAGAACTGCTTTCCAGGCCTTTTTTTTTTAAAGCAAACAAACATGTGCTAATGTAAAACAGTATCATTAGCATATCTAAAATCATGTCTGTCTGGCTGACTGAAAAAAAAAGAAGTTTTTGCCAACTCTTTGTGTAGTTAGTCCCAATAAGGTTTCATTACATATATTTCTTCTTCCGCCCCGCAGTGGAACCTGGTGTGCGACAAAGCCGGACTGAACAGCCTTGGTTCGTCCATCTACATGTTTGGCTTGTTGGTTGGATCTGCAATATTTGGGGCCATGGCTGACAGGTAGGCTTAGCCTCTTGCACTCACAACAGATAAACCCCGGCCAGATCCCCATCATCAAAGCATAGCTTAGGAGCAGACCGAGTGGGAGTACCTGCTGTGATAGCTATGTGGACATAGGGACATGAGCTAAAGCTCAAGTTACACGGTAGACCTATGCAGCTCAAGTATGGTGGGTCTTTTTTCATCTACAAATGCTTAGAGACACTCCATGCCGGCCATACTTCTTTACCATTATCACGAGATGATTGCTTTTTCCCTTAACACTGCCCCACAAGGTACGGCCGCCGGTTTGTGCTGCTGCTGTCCCTCGCTCTTCAGACTGTTTTTGGAGTCGCCGTTGCCTTCGCGCCCAACTTCTATGTCTACGTGATTCTTCGCTTTGTGGTCGGTGCCACCATATCCGGAGTCATCATCAACGCCTTCGTGCTGGGTATGATCTCATCTCAACAGGACCATTCACTCCCTGCAAACATGGTGAAAAACACAAACCCCAAGAGTTCTGCAGGTTGAATTCTGCATTCCAACACTCCGCTCAGATTCTCCCACTGTGTCACACGCAGAGACTCTCCTGTTGTGAGCTACATGTTTGAGGGCAGCAGCAGTTTTATAGCCAGGTCAGATTCTTCACAGGTTTTGCTGGAGAAAGGAGCTAAACATAAACATGACCAGATTAATTTCGCCGTTCGGATATTTCACACCGCAAATACGTGGTATCCTGCTGATATCCTTCTTTTAACCGCTCGCAATAGTTTATGACTGTCCGGGTTATTCAGGAAACTAGAATTGCCATTTAATTTTCAATAACATACGGCGAAACTTGCACGGATGAATCGTTAATTCTTTCATTATCTGTACGGCTAAGGTACAGCCAGGGAGCGGCCTTGCTATGAGGCAGAGGGCGAACCGCCGTGCAGCCGCCTGGACAAATGCAAATATATAAATTTTCTGAATGTGCCTAAGAATAATGGAGTAAAATTCACATAAACCGACTCATAGTACTGTACTACAGTGCAAATTTGCAAAGTATCCCACTGGTTTCCTCCAGGAGGTGACAATGTTTTCAGGTGCAACGCTATTTTTTTGTATGCTAGTAAATGCAGGCTTCTCTAGAACTGAGGAGTCGCATAACATAAGTACATAAGTTAGTACAATTACAGTTCTACCACAATTATAGAAATTAAAGAAGTTAATTTCAACATGCTTTTTAAAAGGCATTTGTTACCAAGCTGCCCCTTACATGAAGGACTCTGTGAGTTTCTACAGATGTGTGTGAAAGAGAATCTCACACTTACACCTCATCTGTAATTTTTAATAAAACTCACATATTAATTATTAGTTTGACCTGCGAAAACAAGCTGTGTATGTTAACTCAGGTCAGATTTTTGGTTACTAGACCTGATGTAGTGTTTTTGCTGCATCAAAACATTTTGGTCCCCCCCGAACACAAATCCTCACCTCTCTTCCCTCACTCAATCCTCCAATCCTTCACCTCAGTTTAACCAAATCCTCATTTCCCTCTCCTCTCCTTTCATTTCCCTCCCTTCCCTTCCTTTTCCTCTCCTCTCTTCAGGCACTGAGTGGACCTGCACCAAGAGACGCATGTTAGCCGGAATCATCACCGACTACGCTTTTGGTCTTGGCTACATGCTCCTTGCAGGCGTGGCATATCTTATAAGAGACTGGAGGAAGTTGCAACTGGCTATATCAGCCCCTGGCTTCCTGTTAATCTTCTATATATGGTGGGGCGTGGGGTTCGATGGGCGTGTGAGCATTACATCCAGTGTGCATTCAGTCCACCGCATCAGATGAATGACCTCTTTGTCCCTTCTGTCTTTACCTCTCGTCAGGGTTCTCCCTCACTCCGCTCGATGGCTGTTGGCCAACGAGAGGAGGGACGAAGCCATCGCCCTCCTCCGCAAAGCGGCCCTCATCAATGGCCGAGTCTTACCTCCTGCTGTGCAAGTGAGTTCTCGGAAGTTTTTTTCCACCCGACTGCTTCAAGCCATAATTGGATTTAACTGTGAGGTTGCATTGAATTGAAATGAATTTATGGTAGACGGCCCAAACTAGTTTATGAGATGATGACCATGACATGTGATTGGGAAATTGTTTAGCAGAAGGAGCAAGACATACAAGGACAAGATAGACATAAGCAGCAGCAGCAAGACACAACATCCGTGGATGGCGTTAGTTTAGATTTTCCCCCGAGACACCAAAACCAGGGCCGTGTTTTAGTTTCACTCAGTTCACTATTGCTCAATTTAGTTGTTTTTATTTCTACTTTAATTATCCCTTGTGGGTAATTCCTCTCTGCAATTAGCTTATCATGAATAGATCATAAGCAGGTGCCAGCCACCAACCACCACTCTTGTCATAAATGTCTGGAATGGAACAGATTCTCTGATAGTGAAGTTGGTCATTCATTTCATGTAAATTTTCTGGGTATGTTATGCTAAGAAAAGTTGATGCAAGTTCCAATGCAGATTATCTCCATTATTCCTTCATTCCTTCATTATCTATACTCTAGTCAGGGTCACGGGGGTTTGAAGCCTATCCCAGCTGTCACTGGGCGAAGACAGCATTGCCAGGCATCTGTCATATGAAATGATACATAGGAAAGCATGTGTTCCATTCAAACAGGGGAATGGCAGTAAAATGATTTGCCTGTTCTAAACTGCTCCAAAGCATTGGCCGTTGTTAAACGACACTCCTGCTAGAAGAGACTGACTGTGCATCAGTTGAGAGCGGAGATTTGTCCACATCATTAAGTCCTGGTATTGTCAGCAGCAGAAACAAGCCAAAGGGTTTGACTTGTGATGAAACATCACCAATAATAAATACGTGTGACATTGGACAGTAGAGTGGATCGCTCTTTTGGGAATTTGCTGCAAATGATGGAGGACAATGGACATTCACATTGAACCCCGTGGTTTTATCTGTTTGCACGTCAGGTTGAAAAGTGTGAGATTTATGCTGGAGAGAAACGAACTCACACAGCAATGGATCTTGTACGAACCCCTCACATGCGAAAGAGAGCCATCATCTTGTTCTACATTTGGTAGGATTTTTACGTCGATTCCGTTTTTGTTCATTCACCTCATAAAATGACTAAATCACAAACTTCTTCCTTCCCTCCATTCCCCGTCCTCTCACAGGTTCGTGAATGTGCTGGTGTATTACGGGCTCTCCCTGGGTGTGTCCAGGTTGGGCACAAACCTCTACTTGACCCAGTTTGTTTTCGGGCTGGTCGAGATCCCGGCTCGTTCCCTGGTTCTCCTCGTCCTGCCCTGCAGTCGACGGTTTACTCAAAGCGGCTTCCTGGCGGTCGGAGGACTCGCCTGCCTCCTCATGCTCGCCGTCCCAGCAGGTGAGGGCGGAGCTGTTTCAGCATCTGCACGGGAAAGTGGTAAACATGTTTCCAAACCAGCAGGCCAACATTTGGATCTCCCTTCATACAAAAACACATCAATGTGACAGAGCAGCATTTCCCCACTGTTCCCGCAAAATCTTTTACAGCAACATCTGTACTGTTGCATTAAAGTTTTATATTAGCATCTTGGTCCAAATAGTAGTTCATGACCTCTTAGAAAATAAGTCCATGAAATATGTCTGACAACACAAAGATGCAAAGATGGAATATCAACAAGTGTATTTCTAACAAATAAAACATTTTTTCTTTTGCCTCGACTGTTAAAATTAAGATTTTGAAATCAACAGATGACTTCGAAAAAGTTTTTTTTTTTTTCTTTTAAAATCACCTTGTCTCTTTTGTTCCACTTTCTTCTTATCCATTAGATCATCCCAGAGTCCTCACCGGTCTTGCCATGTGGGGAAAGTTTGGCATTACAGCTTCCTTTGCCGTCATCTACGTTTACACGGCTGAGATATTTCCCACAGTCCTACGGTACCAACATCTGTCTTTACCATAACCATTAAACACACCCTTTGATAATCCAATGGGAATTTGACTTTTTTTTTTTCCCCTGTCCACTCAGGCAAACGGGCATCGGGGTTTCCTGTATGTTTGCCAGAATGGGGGGTGTTTTAGCTCCTATTATCAATATGCTTCAGAACCACAACCCCACCATACCGCTGTTCATCTTCGGGGTCTCCCCGCTGCTGGGAGCTGTCCTCGCACTCGCGTTGCCCGAAACGGCGGACAGACCCCTCCCTGACACCGTGGAGGACGTGGAGAATTGGAATGTCAGGTTTGGATTCTTACTTTTTCATTTTGGATAATCTTTACAGGGATTTAGGCTCAGGTTTTTACATTATGAAGATTCTCAGTCATTGGGTTCATGGTATGCGCTGATAATTCTTACCGTGGCAGCGATTTTCGATTAGTCAAGCAAATCCAACTGCCATAAAACATTTTAGTCACTGTCTAAATTATTCAGAGTTGTAAAAGAGCTCAACACACTGCAACTTAAAAACGTACGTGCAAAATATTAAAAAAAAAAATCGAGTATCCTCGAAGGCTGTGCTTTGTGAAACTAGTGAAAACTACAGCATATGTTCAGTAAGACAGCTCTGTGTAGAGCAATGTGGGAACCTAAAACCTAATTCAGGGATTTAAGTGGAAGATATTACCGGTTATAATATCCGCTCTATGCTTTAATCAGTAAGAGAATTATTCTGGGTTAGCAGGGCTTCGTATTCAGAATGCTGTGAAAAGGACAGTGGTGTAGTCAGTGTGATTGAGACAACCACACAGACCAGAGTGTTGTCAGCAAAGCTGGGAAGAAAGGTGCAGCAATTTCTGCTGGAAATGAACCAGTGCCCTTCTTGCAATGAGCCAATGAAAGAAAAATTTGTTAGTCACATGTTCTTAAAACTTGATTGCTTTTAAACTGCCATTTCAGATATGGCAAGAAATATTGGAAAAAAAACAGCAAAGTGCAGCAGATCTGCTAAATTGTGTTTCCAGGTGACAAATTGCAAATACTGGTAAAGGCCATGTCCTGTGTGTCTTTCAAATGCTGCTGAACTGTGTTATCTTGTTGAGCCGAATTCTTTTTGCAGTTGTAGTGCCTTTAGCTCTGGGGCATCACGTGATGAAACTTGAGTTGATGCATTTTGTGTAATCCGATGACAATATATGAATTGGGAAAACAAGTTACTGATATATCCTGTAGTTTCCCCGATTCTTTTCACAAATTCAGTGGAATATTCTTTGAAGCTGCAAAAATATTTGTACAGCTCATGTGACACAAACATGAAAGAAAATCTCACCATCCTGCTATTTCCTATGTGAAAACTTAACCTCTGTCATATTGACCACTTGTTATATGTCTCCCTGCAGGCTGTCTTCCATTGCGGAGAATCCGGACATGTGCGAGGACGCCGGCCAGTCAGTAAGCGACATGCAGAAGCAAGAGCTGGCAAGCCAAGCCTAATAACCAAGTGTAAACAAAAAAATGCTCACATCACATTCCACTGGTCATGTAATGGAGCCAGTTTTTTAACGCCGGATACATTAACCAACATAACACCCTCTATGCAACTGATTAGGAGCTCTATGCAAAAACGAGAGACAAGTAAGGTGCTTGCACACGAGGACATGCACAATTATGCTGCCAGGAGAAATCAAAAGGCCTCTTTTCTACAAAATGCAGCTAAAAATTAGCATAAGTCTACAAACTGAAAGTCACTTTTTCTCAATTCCGTGCATTTCAATGCACGCTTTCGTTACAGCTCTGGGAGTCGGTTTTATACATGTTATTGCGAGAAGGTAGTATGCAGTTACCCCTAATGTACGAATCCCAGAGAGATTGTTCAGATTTCTAAATCTGTGCCGATCTGTAGAATCAGATTGGACATGTAGGCTTTAAAAGCAGGACTGCTATGTCCTTTCTATTTCAGTCAGCCCGAGCAGCTATTTTTGGATGTCATATTTTCATAAAACTCAATATTTTTATACGAGGGTCAACACACCTCTGTGTCTATAACGCTGTCTCAAGCGAGCAACAAGCTGTCTGTCTTCATCATCCCTGAAGTAAGCCAAGATCGAGAGTGCATGCATTAGTTACTTTCATTATGCCTAATGCAGCCTTTTATAAGACTAATCCAGTGATTTTTAGTGTCTGATGTGACTCATTGGCATGTAAGGAAATATTTGACATGTTTGTAAAGATCGTTTCTTTGTAGTACACCGGATGATCCTGTAATGTGAATTTTTACAAGCGTGAAAGGGCTTTTTGTGTGTTACCAAGTATTAATACAATGACAAACAGATAATACGGGAAAGTTATGTATTTTACTCTTAGGTCAGTCTGTGTCATTCTCTAAATTCTATTAATCACACGTCTGGACGCAGTGCTTTAAATGCATGTAAAGAAGGGACAATTGGCTAATCCGCTGCATGAGGGAAGCATACCTTACTGTTACCTGGCATGCAGGTATGTGGAGATTTACCAGTCAAGTTAATGTGAAATTGCATTGATTTTGGACCAGTGCATCTGAATGCATTTAAAAAAAGAAAAAAAAGAAAACACAAAGTGATTTTTGCACTGTGCCTTTGTGTTACCAGCAATAAATGTGTCAAAATCATTTTTTGAAAGCGTTTATTTCCCGTATTTACTTATTGTGTGCAGCATTTTAACTTCCGACAGACAACATTTTACGGTTCACAATTATTCAGCAGCTCAAATTAATGATATGATCTACACATCCAGGACTCAACCTTTGGCATTCACATTAAAAGACACTAGTGGCAGCATTGTCACATAAACAAAAATAAACCCAGAAACATTATTTAGTTCGTTGATTATCTGAAAATGTTTCAGACAGTATTTGAATCAAAATGAATCATTCTTTTTCAGTGCTGTCAAGTATGATGTCAAATTCAATGATTGAATAAAACCATGGAATACATTATTCCTGCAGAGGTCGTGCCAGATTCAACGGTGATAATGATATAGTAAAATAGCAACTTTTATCAGCATGACCAGACTAAAAAAAAAAAAAGGAAGAAACATTTGACCAAAATGTATCTGAAAATCAGATCATTGATAAGCAATTCAAGTAAATCCGTCAAATTTTTATTTCTCAATCTTTATCAATAAATAAAGAGAGAGAAGTTACATCAAGACAGAGATGCTCGGACTGACTTCATGTGCTCCAATTCTTCTGAAATGCAGTTGTGTTATTCAACAGCGATTACAGGAAGTCACCTTTACATGGAGTGGGAAGAGCGTAGTCATGCTGTGAATCAAGTCCTTGGTGTGAATAAAAAGCCCAAACCTGCTGAGCGACAACATATTCCTCGCTTTTTTGCGACTTACATTTGTTCTATTATGGCATGTGTACCTTAAACGTCCTCAAATGATGATCGTTTTACATTCGCAATCCGGCCAATTTGACTCCCACAGTTCAATACCAGTGCAAATCATCAAGCCACAGGAAAGTATCGGAATTAACAAGCGTTTTTCAACAGACAACAGAGGAGAGGCACATCTAAGCCAGAGTAACATACGTGGCATCCGTGGTGACGCCGCAGTTGTTGTCTTTCATGGACATGAGGATGTAGCCATCATTTCCCCAATATGTAGACCACGAGTTCTTAATTAACCAGTACGGTTGACCGCTGAGGACGCCATAACCTACCGCCAGCACAGCGTGGTCCAAATCATCGGGGGTATTACCTGGAAAACAAGACTGCATGTCACAAGATGTTCAACTGCGAACAACTGGGGGGAAAAAAATACAGCGTACAGCGTCTGTGTGCACGTAGTAAGGTCACCTACCGCAAGCAGGCTCGTAATAGACGCCGTTGCTGTAGAAAACAAAGGATCGATGCGAGGCATCTATGCTCACGGCCACCGGCCCGTTTTTGAAAACCGCCAGCTTCAGGGCCTCGGCATCCCCAGATGTGACGTTGGTGTAGCTCTGGATCTGAGCGGTGAGCTGCGATGAGTTCAAGTGGCAGAATCCATTCTGGTCGGAGAGGGGAGAGAGAAACATCACGGGCAGGCGGTGAAGTCAGGGATTGTTGTGGACCTGGAGTCACACCATTTTCAGCCTGCCTGGATGGCGGGATAACGCACACACACACACACAGCAAACTATCATGCTCCCATCCACGGAACTGATGAAGGATTATGGTCCTCTCTGTGGAGGCGAGGTACACCTGGATTTCCATAAAAGTCAATTTTTCCCCTTTCCCGCTTTACTCAGGCTCCTAAAATGAACAATTCACCCTAACTTTGCTCCTGCAAGCAAACATAACATCAAGGTTTAAAAATGCACACAGACTGTTAATATCAATGACAACTTTAAAAAAGTAATGCTGCAAGTTTTGATGGGAAAATGTGGGGATACTGAAACCATTTCTCCTTTTCTGTTATTTTCGCTTCTTTTTTTTTTTCATGGTTGTTTCACATCCATGTCTGGAGGATTTTACAAATAAGGAAACAAATCCACGATGGAAGCCCGGTCCACGGATCATTACGTCGACATGACAGTTGAAGACCAAACTTATAACCGTGGTTTTGGCAAGCACAGACACTAAATCTTAAAACCATCTCACCATTCCCAAATAAGCCCCATAGGTCTCTGTGGTTGCGATGCCTCCGTGTTTCATGATCCACTCGTAGGCTCTCCACTCCTCACCGCCATCACAGCCATTGTTGCCAAAACCCCAGGAGCAGTCCACCAGCATCTGTTGAGACAGAACCTGCAAGGACCCCGTCTGAAAGACAAAAGCAGCAACGCGACTCAGCTCTGACATCCACATTACTCAGCCGCACATCTCCGCATTCTCGGGAATTCAATTCCGGCAGTTACGCCGGCCTTGGGGTCTTCTTACAATGGGGATTGTTGACCTGGGTAGAAGCAACAAAAATAAAAGGGGATATAATTACAACTGTGATGACAAGAAAAAGGTGGGGAGCAGGTGAGTGGAGAGGACAAAGGTCAGATGGTAACTAAACAATGGGACAAAAGGTTTGATGTGGAGGCTCAGGCTCAGAAATCACAATAAATACCAGGTAGTTTTGGCATTTTCCAATTTCCTCAAAAGTGTGAGTCAATTCCTTATGGATTTTTTTAAACTAGATTATTAGACGACAAAGCCGAAGGCAAAAACAAGACCTGACAAACACGAGTGACGGTTAATGCTTAGATGGAGGCGTTTGATTGGGGAGGAGCTTTAACTTCATGTCAATATGACACGTAAACATAACCTTCTCTCCATATTTAACATTTACACACTAAGCACTAGAACAATAAATGACTACACAACACCCTTTAGTATTAAAAATAATAGGCCTTCAATCACCATCCACCTCCTTTAGTATTAAAAATAATAGGCCTTCAATCACCATCCACCTCACACTTGTTTCACTATTTGGGTCTGTTTTTCTAAAAATCTCTCCAACTATCAATTAGAGAAGTAACGAACCGGAACAAAAGTTAAAAAAGCCGGTGTGGAGAAAGGGTCTGTGGTCTTCCATGGGGTGCCATCACATCACATAACAAACCCGCCCAATGTTTGGATCAAGTTGCCGGGCAACACGGGGAGAGGAATGCCTTTGAGTCTCAGCTTCCATGGGAGGGGCGGGCCACAGCTGACACTCACTCAGGTTTATTTATCCGCTCTTACTG